>NC_139809.1:13986817-15186817 GCF_963457635.1 Microchirus variegatus
AAATTAAAAATTAAAAATTAAAAATTAAAAATTAAAAATTAAAAAAATAAAATAAAAAATAAAAAATAAAAAATTATATACATTTACAAACAGCGCCCCATAGAAGTGGGGTAAGCTCAACAGAGGTCGCCATTTTGGACCAGCATGTTTTTACAGTAGCTCACAATGGACAAACTAAACATCTTCTCTTTTTTTGAGTTTCGATGATCCCTGATGTCACTGACATTATGTTCTCCAACACACTTTGAGAGGAAATGTTGAGGTGAGGGATAAACGTTACACACTGTACCTTTAAGAAGAGACGGCGCTCAGACCAGGATGTAGAGACTGACCTTGTTCATGACTTTCTGTTGCTGCGTGTGGTTCTGTCTCAGTGAGACCACCTCTCTCCACAGGATCTCATTCTGCCTGAGAACAGGAGGAGACAGATGATGATGATGATGATGATGATGACGATGATGATGGCAGAGGTGAAAGAGAGAAGAATGACAAACACAGAGAACTTCAGTAACAGTTTAATGTCTCCACTTTTCCTCTCAAGGGGACAGAGACGCAGAGAAATATACTCAGTAAAACTATACTCTACACTCTTAGAAATAAAAGTGCTAAGTAGAACCATATAAGGTTCTTCGGCTTGTCCTCATAGGAGAACCCTGTTTGGCTCCAGGTAGAACCTTTTTATAAAGGTTCCACCTGGAATCTTTTTTGGAGAGTTCCAACAAGAACCTTTTTAAAATCCTTTATTCAGGAAAGGGGTTTTAAAGGGTTCTCTGGATCAAAATGGTTCTTACTGGAACCATTAGTGTCACCAAGAACCCTTGAAAAACCCTTTGTTTTGGAAAAGGTTTTTCAGAAGCAAATGGTTCCGGGTAGAACCTCAGCCCTTGTAGAAGAACCTTTATTTCTAAGAGTGTAGCAACTTTTACTTCCCACACCGTGGCAGTTTTCCAGGACCAATTTCCTTGCTGACACAGCTTGAGATGGGAGGAAAACTTGTAAGAGCTCCTCACTTTTTTATATAACTACATTTCAGAATAAATGTCATATACTTTAAAACTTTTACTCAATGTAATATTGTAAAATGTGATTTCAACTTCTACTAAAGTCATTTTCTGGTACTTTTACTCCCTTTTAGGTACTTTATACATATAAAGATAGAGAAGATAGAGAACGCATTGTTGCTATAAAACTTCATTTATGTTGGTTTGGAAATGAAAAGGAAATGATTGCAACACACCACAGCTGCTTCTTTATTTCACTTCCTCTCTCTTGTGCCCTGAGACTGTCTTCGTTTCCAGAACGTTCATGTCTTTGTTATTGTGCAATCGTCATAGTGACACCTGAGAGTCATTTCTGTCAGTCTCTATAACCTTTTATAGGATTTAAACCAAAGATTATAACACGATAATCCATCGTGGTGTCACAAGAACGATATTTGTGTCAATATTTCACAGAATTTCAAAATAAAAGTCTTGATATGGGGAGATATGTATTTCGCAATAAAAAATACAAAATATATATATATATAAAAAAAGTTTTTTTTACATAGAGAGAGAGGGGTGGTTTCTCAGCAGAGGAAATGACCTCATCTGTGTGTGTGTGTGTGTGTGTGTGTGTGTGTGTGTGTGTGTGTGTGTGTGTGTGTGTGTGTGTGTGTGTGTGTGTGTGTGTGTGTGTGTGTGTGTGTGTGTGTGTGTGTGTGCATCTGACCACACCTACTCCCTAACACCAAAGCATGTGTTATTTATTTCAACAATGTAAGTGCTGGCAACTGCAATAGTCTGAAACTGCACTACAAACACTGGTGAGGGCATTTTTCACATGTGCAGTTAATATTCACTCGACTTTTAAGTACTTTAAATCTGTATCCTAACAGACTTTTTATTTTTCCATTACTTGTTCTCTTATTTTTTATTCACTTATTTTTTTTTAGATCTACTTTAGCTCCAGTTGTTGTTGTTCTGTATATTGTGTACATTGGTATTGACATCAAATTTGAATAAACTAGTTTTAATAGTTGTGTAAATCTCATGTTAATTTTTTTTTATTCTTAGTTAAAGCAGATGTAAAGAAAACCAAATTAGCCTTTTTAAAAATATCTGAGCTCATGTGACTTCACATGTGCAGGTTCACACATCTGTGGTCTGTCATTACTGTGTGTGTGTGTGTGTGTGTGTGTGTGTGTGTGTGTGTGTGTGTGTGTGTGTGTGTGTGTGTGTGTGTGTTGCGTGAGTCAGGTGAGCAGGTGAACATTCTCTCCTCTCATTAGCAAACAATAGCGAGCACAAAGCAGCACACGGTGAGCACACGGTGGCTATTTTCAGCTTCACAATAGCTTCGAGAGAAAAGAGTCCGTTCATCCGTTGGTGTGGTTTGTTCCAATTTAGCGAGAGAGTGAGAGCGAGTGGAGGAGAATTTCAATTACAAAGCATCCTCACTGCATTTACTTTACAGAGGAAGGTGGACTTAAAATGCAGTGTTTTTGAGGCTTTCTGTGTGTTAGTACTGAACCTTTACTCGAAAAGCACATTCAAATAATGTCTTTAATTAAGGAAATGGGCTGTGTTACAGTGATTCCTACTAATTTTAGTATGTAATAAGCTTCAGGGTCTTGTTTCTGGTAGCCTACCATTAGGATTAAAAAGGAGTTTATTAATAAATCTATCAGCTTAAAGACTTCTTTTTTTAGTTTAAAAAAACAATGTAAAAACAGCACAATAAAGTGCCAGGATTTTACAATCACAAGGTAAACAGCATGATGGAGTTATGATAATGCTTTACTGCTTTATCCTTCACATGAGGGTCACAGGGGGCGCTGGTGTCAATCCCAGCTGAACATAGGACTGATCTAATACATATGAGGGGCCTCAGTTTACACTCAGTGTTCACTTATATGTCTCTGTAACATCCAGTGTCCAGTGACACCACACCTGGATCAGCCTCAGGTTTCCAGTACACTCTTAGAAATAAGGGTTCCAAAAGTGTCCTTCTACAAGGGCTGAGGTTCTACCTGGAACAATTTGCTTCTGAAAAACCCTTTTCCCGAAGAAAGGGTTTTTCAAGGGTTCTTGGTAACACTAATGGTTCCAGTAAGAACCATTTTGATCCAGAGAACCCTTTAAAAGCCCTTTCACTGAATAAAGGGTTTTAAAAGGGTTCTTGTGGAACCCTCCAAAAGGGTTCCAGGTAGAGCCTGGAGCCAAAAAGGGTTCTCCTATGAGGACAAGCTGAAGAACCTTGTGGTTCTACTTTGCACTTTTATTTCTAAGAGTGTACATCATCAACTGCTAAATCCTCAAGCCCCTGTTTAGTATTTATTTTCCTGACCCAAAATCTTCTCTGCCATCTGTGTGGTATATTCAGTGCCCAGAACAGAGCAGACTCTGCACAGATGGAAGGATCGATGCAGACCAGGTTGCCGATGTGTGTGTTTTTTGGCCAGTGCTGCAGAGTCTGCAGCTGTTTCACCCTCACGTGAACACTATCCCTCCACCTAAACTCAGTCCATTTGCACGTTGCATTGCTGCACTGATATGAAACCAAAAATAATTCACAGAGACATCCTGGCAGTGTGTGTAACAGTGAACAGTGGAGCACTCTGCACTCAGCAGAGCACTTTAAAGATTCAACACAGGGCAAACCCCTTGTTCTTCTGTACTCACTGTTTCATGTCCTGCATCTGACACTCCATGTTGTCCTGCTGTGTTCTGAGGAGCTGAACTTCATACAGCAGTTTGCTCAGGTCCTCCTGACGAACTTTGGTCTCCTCGCTCTTCACTAAGGACACCTGCAGACGCAGAGCACAGGCTGTGATATAATAAAGCACATAATATACTATAACTACACATTCTGCCAGTCAGATGATAAGGACAGGTGAGTGATGAGGACAGGTGAATGACAAGGACAGGTGAATGATGAGGACAGGTGAATGATGAGGACAGGTGAATGACAAGGACAGGTGAGTGATGAGGACAGGAGAATGATAAGGACAGGTGAACTATGAGGACAGGTGAATGATGAGGACAGGTGAATGGCAAGGACAGTTGAATGACAAGGACAGGTGAACAATGAGGACAGGTGAATGATGAGGACAGGTGAATGACAGGGATAGGTGAGTGATGAGGACAGGTGAATGATGAGGACAGGTGAGTGATGAGGACAGTTGAATGATGAGGACATGTGAATGATGAGGACAGGTGAATGACGAGGACAGGTGAGTGATGAGTACAGGTGAATGATGAGGACAGGTGAATGACAAGGACAGGTGAGTGATGAGGACAGGTAAATGACAAGTGAATGACAAGGACAGGTGAATGACAGGGATAGGCGAATGGTGAGGACAGGTGAATGATGAGGACAGGTGAATGACAAGGACAGGTGAATGATGAGGACAGGTGAATGATGAGGACAGTTGAATGATGAGGACAGGTGAATGACAGGGATAGGTGAGTGATGAGGACAGGTGAATGATGAGGACAGGTGAGTGATGAGGACAGTTGAATGATGAGGACGTGAATGATGAGGACAGGTGAATGACAAGGACAGGTGAGTGATGAGTACAGGTGAATGATGAGGACAGGCGAATGACAAGGACAGGTGAGTGATGAGGACAGGTAAATGACAAGTGAATGACAAGGACAGGTGAATGACAGGGATAGGCGAATGGTGAGGACAGGTGAATGATGAGGACAGGTGAATGACAAGGACAGGTGAATGATGAGGACAGGTGAATGATGAGGACATGTGAATGATGAGGACAGGTGAATGACAGGGATAGGTGAGTGATGATGACAGGTGAATGATGAGGACAGGTGAGTGATGAGGACAGTTGAATGATGAGGACATGTGAATGATAAGGACAGGTGAATGACAAGGACAGGTGAGTGATGAGTACAGGTGAATGATGAGGACAGGTGAATGACAAGGACAGGTGAGTGATGAGGACAGGTAAATGACAAGTGAATGACAAGGACAGGTGAATGACAGGGATAGGCGAATGGTGAGGACAGGTGAATGATGAGGACAGGTGAATGACAAGGACAGGTGAATGATGAGGACAGGTGAATGATGAGGACATGTGAATGATGAGGACAGGTGAATGACAGGGATAGGTGAGTGATGATGACAGGTGAATGATGAGGACAGGTGAGTGATGAGGACAGTTGAATGATGAGGACATGTGAATGATGAGGACAGGTGAATGACAAGGACAGGTGAGTGATGAGTACAGGTGAATGATGAGGACAGGTGAATGACAAGGACAGGTGAGTGATGAGGACAGGTAAATGACAAGTGAATGACAAGGACAGGTGAATGACAGGGATAGGTGAGTGGTGAGGACAGGTGAATGATGAGGACAGGTGAATGACAAGGACAGGTGAATGATGAGGACAGGTGAATGATGAGGACAGGTGAACGACAAGGACAGGTGAATGATAAGGACAGGTGAATGACAGGGATAGGTGAGTGATGATGACAGGTGAATGATGAGGACAGGTGAGTGATGAGGACAGTTGAATGATGAGGACATGTGAATGATGAGGACAGGTGAACGACAAGGACAGGTGAATGATAAGGACAGGTGAATGACAAGTGAATGACAAGGACAGGTGAATGACAAGGATAGGTGAGTGGTGAGGACAGGTGAATGATGAGGACAGGTGAATGACAAGGATAGGTGAATGATGAGGACAGGTGAATGATGAGGACAGGTGAACGACAAGGACAGGTGAATGATAAGGACAGGTGAATGATAAGGACAGGTGAATGACAAGGACAGGTGAATGATAAGGACAGGTGAGTGATGAGGACAGGTGAATGACAAGGACAGGTGAATGACAAGGACGTGTGAATGATGAGGACAGGTGAATGACGAGGACAGGTGAATGATGGGAACAAGTGAGTGATGAGGACAGGTGAATGACAAGGACAGGTGAATGATGAGGGCAGGTGAATGACTTTCATTTGTAAAGGTTTGCCTTTAATTAAAACAATTCATCTAATAAATTTGTGTCCCCTTGTCCTTTTTCCACGACACAAGAAATAATGTATATACATATACATACATACAAGAAAAATGTGTTTTGTTATGGTGTTGTATTAAAGCACACATGTCAGCAACCTTGCTCTTCCAGGTTGAGGCTGAAGGGTGCGCTACACTTCCCCTCACACTTGCATATGGATGTGTGTTACCATACCTTCCTCTTGATGTGCTCCAGCATGTGTTCGTGTCCCTGGAGGAAGTACAGGTGTTGGAACTCGGTGTCGTCTCTCTCGGGCTTCACCAGACCGCTCTGCTCGATGTTCACCACCTTACGGAAACCATCTGAACACAAGACGTATGTGTGTGTGTGTGTGTGTGTGTGTGTGTGTGTGTGTGTGTGTGTGTGGGGGGGGGGGGGGGTGTAAACGCAAGGCAGGGTTATATAATGATATAGAACATTTCAAAGTGCTTTACAATAAAAGTAAATTAAAAGGTACAGCAGTGATAATATGTACATTTTTATTTAAACTCAGTGCCAAACATAGGTTTTCAGGCTAGATTTGAAAGAGTGAATTGATTTAGCAGACCTGCACTGTTCTAGGAGTTTGTTTCAAATATTTAGGACATAAAAAACTTCTCCATGTTTAGTCCTGGTTCTGGAGACAGAGTTAACCTGAACTTTGTGTCCGTTTTGATGTGGCTTTTTTATAAGTCAGATCAGAGTCCATGAAAACGCCAACGATAAGCTTTACTGTGACTGAGAGAAGAGGTGAGATGAGGTGAGATGAAGTGAGATGAAGTGAGATGAAGTGTACCACTCACACATGTTGAGCTGCCGCACGAAGCTCGCCATATTATTGTGTTTGAAGTACTTTGGCAGAACTTCCTTAGCAAACCGTCCCTGGTCAAACACGTGAAAACTCGTCCCGGTCTGAAAGAGAAAAGTCACAGTTAACATCGTCATCATGAGCAGTTAACGATGATATCATGACATGGCATTTAGATTGTTGTAGGTAACCACTGGACATCATCGCGTCATGGTTTTATCGATAATTATTGATTTTTAGATTTAGTTTAGTTTTAGAAAAAAAATAAAAATCTTTCCCTATTTTAAAAAAGCTCTGATTAAATAAACTAATAAAATATCACAAAACAGAAATACTATGGAATAATTACAGGTACAGCTAGAATTGGAAGAACAGAAATCAGTATTGAGTGTAAATCAATGGCAGCACACACCAAGATAAGCTCTTCATTTGGTTTTAAAAGCCCAAATGTGCGACTGTAGCTGGAATAAGTTCATGATCATACTTTATTTGAGCCAAATGTTAGTTATTAAAGGTGCCATATGTAAGAATGTGGCCAAAAACAGTTACTACATTCAAATTCAAAATACAGAGGTCTTTTAGGTTTCGTTTTCTGACGTAATTGGCAACCCGTGGTTGCTCGGCAGCTGAGACTCTACTGACTGATTGGTAGACTGCAGTAGGTGGCGCCACATGCCAAAACATAATTTGCAGTCTGTAAAATACTTTTTTTAAAGCAAATATTTTGGCTGTACTGTTGTTGTTGGTGAGTTCAGTTTGTTATATGAACATTATTCCTGAGTCTCTGTGACATATTACGAGGATTTTATGGCCAGTTTCATAATTCCAGGTTTAAGGCCAAAAGGACGTGTACTACAGGTTTAATCAATGGGTAAAATTCAGTTCTTATGTGCCATAAAAATCCTGTTGTTTTTTGTTTGTTCAAATTGTGTTGGCACAATTTGCTTGGAATTGAACTTTGTAGCTTGTCATTAAATTGTGAGTCCCTATATAGAAATAAAATCAGGAAACGTTTTTTAAGTTTAAAACATGATATGTGGCCCATCCACATACCACTATGACTGTAAAAGCTGAGACGAATCCTATTTCCTATTTTCTTTATTACATATTATGTCATAACGACTCACAGCGCTCCAGCAGATGAGGTGGTTGGTGTCTGGATCCTCCACCAGGGTCCACAGCTTGGTGAGAAACGCTGGAACATTGCTGGCATAACTGCCGTCTGCACCCATGGCACCTGGAGACTCCTGCATACTCACGCCTGTCCAAGACCGATCACAGGAACAGGAAACCAAATATATTTGAGTGTATGTGTGTGTGTGTGTGTGTGTGTGTGTGTGTGTGTGTGTGTGTGTGTGTGTGTGTGTGTGTGTGTGTGTGTGTGTGTGTGTGTGTGTGTGTGTGTGTGTGTGTGTGTGTGTGTGTGGTGACTCCCAAATCAGTCCATGTTTAAGTAACTCCACTGGTGTTGATCTGTCACTGATAATCCCAAGTTTGTCTTAGCCTCTTTGATTCCATGTCAGTCGGTCCTCAATCACGTGATCTCTTCGTCTTCTTTGTTATTCCACCTCTCTTGACTTTGTCTTTATTCAAAAACACCCATAAAACAACAAAATGGAACACACGTATATCCTCATGTCATTTGCGCTTGACGCTCGAGCTGCTTTTGTCTCCGCTGCTCTCAGTCCCAGCTGCCTCACTGCTCGTCCAACTGCATGTCATCACAGAAGGTCCATGTCAGCACACACCATTCACTGTGCCAAACTGTGCCAGTGCCCCCTCCTCCTCCTCCTCCTCCTCCTCCTCCTCCTCCTCCTCATTTCCCCCTGGCCTCCAACTGACAATCACGGGACCGGCCAACGAAACAATAACAGAACAAAAGCTCAAAAAAACAACAATACGCCCAGAGTGCAACCCAGGTTTGGTGAATAAGGTTCATGTGATGCTTCTCTGTGTGAGGATCCCAAACGTTTAGACCAAAAAAAAGCCTCATCTTAATTGATCACAATTGTCTTATGACAAACCTGGATAGAAATTGTTCTTCTTAAACTTTTAAAATAACTGATTTATACAGGCCGACCAACACGTTGATGTTTTGTAACATCAATCAATCAGAAGTGGTTTATTATTGCTTATATCATTTATTTATCAATGATTTATTGAAGCAAGTCATAACATCTTTGTCTTGGGGTGAATTCTTGCTTAATCCTCAATCTTAACCCTCAATCTCAAAAACTTGCGCTCCCTCTAGTGCAAGTGCTGTCCAGATTCTCAGAAAAATTAAGTTGAGGGTCAAGTTTAAGGGCTGTATCGCCCTCAATATTGAGATTTTTACAGAGACCACCCTTGGGAGCAAGGGCTACCCAGAATGCATTGCGTGTTTTCACATAACAAAGATGGCGCCGAAAGCAGCGAAACGAGTACGCTACAAATTAAATATTTTCTTTGTTAATAGAGATATAAAAATGATGAAAACCATTGTATTATCTTAGTTTAGGCCCATATTATGGATTACTTGTGTCATTGTTGCGTAACGTTTATTTTTATTTTACGATCTTTTGTCAATAGTCGGCCGGTGCAGACAAGCGATTGTTTGTTATGGTTTACTTTTCAATAAGTCGTGGTGTGTGGTAACTGTCAGCTGAATATGTCCGTGGTTGTGGTATTTGTATGAGTATCATCTTATAACTAACTGACAACCTAATAACTTGACTGACAAACGGATTGTAATAAATAATCGTGACGTAAATGTGTTCTTCTTCTTCTCCTTTTTTTGAGTTCACAGACTGGACGCAGCTTTCGCGTTATTCTGCCCCCTACAGTCTGAAGACGTATCTGCATTTAAGGGGTGTCCCATTTCTAAGTGACAAAATAACCCTCAACACTTGGTTTTGAGGGCCAGTTAAGATTAAGGGTTGAGCTTGAGGGTTAAGATTGAGGGTTAAGATAGGAATTGGAATTGGCCCTTGGTGTCAGCCAGCGACGTCTGTTCCTCTGAGTTGGACCTTCATGGGATAAGGTTTGGGAGTCTGAGTCGCCCCAAAAATGGGAGTATAATCTGGTTTCCCCGCGTCCTCGGGCCAGACGAACGTGAACTTCCTCAGCAGAGACACGACAAAGATGAACAGCTCCATGCGAGCCAGAGCCTCTCCGAGACACACTCGGGGACCTGTGGGGTTTAAAAAAAGCCGCAACATAAGCACGACGAGTACAGCGTAGTCTTCCTGTGTTCATCCATCTATGAGTGTAATTCTCATTTTACAAACCTGTAGAGAAAGGCATGAAGGCCTCTGGTTTGACAAACTCTCCCTGGTCATTAAGGAAGTTTTCAGGGTTAAACTCATGGGGGAATTTCCACTGTCCCTCCTCGACCAACACTGAGGCCAGGTTGGGGATGACGACGGTTCCCTGAAGAGCAGACAACAATTTTTTTATTCCATCTCAGCCTTGAATGTTGCGTTAAAATCAGAAGCTTTAAATTAAAATGCCACGACAGCTCACCTTGGGTATGGAGTATCCCAGTAACTCGGTGTCTTTCGTGGTGCTGTGGAAAACAGCGAGAGGAACGGTGTTGGCCACCCTCTGGACCTCATGAAGGACGGCCTGTGTGTCAAAGAGAGTCAGTCGGTACAATATTTAAGTTAAGTGTTGTTTTTTTAAAGTGTTCCTGTCATCTTTTAACCTGCATATAGGGCATCTGGTGTCTGTCCTCAAAAGTAGTTTCAGCCTTCCCGTCTAAAACTTTATCTATTTCCTGTTGGCAGCGCTCTGAGGGACAGAGGTAATCACAGTGAGGTTTATTTTCTTACTTTTCTGTCTCAGTTCATCATGTGAGCTGCATTAGCAACTGAACTTATTCAACTAAAAGTCAAGTGTCAGTCTTTAAAACAGCATCTCAAGCTTTTTTTGGGGCCCGGAGGAAAATCATCATCATTGAAGTCATCAATGCAACAACTGTAGTTCTCACCAGTGGCTACAGGGGGCAGTAATATAACAGGTTATGATAGATACGTTCAGAGATACCCTGTATGTGTGGATAGTTCATCAGGTAAAGGAAGGCGGTGAGCAGGGTGTTGGCAGTCGTGTCCGTTCCAGCGAAGTGAAGATCCAAGAGAAACGCACAGAGCTGGTCTTCTGAAAATGAGCTCTTATCTTCTCTCTTTACAGATGGAATACATGAATCAATCAACCAATGAATCCATGAATTAATAATTAGTGGAGAATGTTATCAAAGGGAGATTCACGTACCGTATCCAGTTCATCCAGGTAATAGTCTATGAAATGCCGGGGTTTACCAGGAACTCTGGTCTTTTTGTTCTCCGCCAACATTTTTAAACGTCTTTCATATGAAGCCTGCAGAATCAAGAAAAATTACTCATGATTATTATCTAGTTAATAGTTTTCTTCTTTTCTTAAGTTGTTCTTCTTGACTTTAAAATGGCAGCCACACACACAACATACCCCAAACAGCTTGAAGGCTCTCTGGAAGGGCAGTGGTAGGTTGCGCACCATTGGAAGGGAGTCATAAATCTGTAGACGTCAACAAGACAAAAACAACAACATTTTTACTTTTTTTACACTTTGTGGCATCCAAGAGTTTGTTTGTGTTGCACAGTTGTGGAAATAAAACCATTTAGGAGGTTTTATTAGCAGAATGTAACACCCAGGGTTAGGGTTAGGGTTAGGGACCTTGCTTTACCGACATCACTATTGCCATATCTTTCTGGTATGTGAAGGTCATGGTAATTCTGGAGAGAGTCTGCAGTGTCAGAAACTTGTTTGAAAAGATGTTTCTACTTACCATTCCCCAGCGTCCGTTGATTATTTTGGAAGTCTCCTGAAAAAGTCCAACAGAAAACTTCATGAACTCGTCGTCGTAGTCAAAGTGTTTGGCAAACAGAACTTGGCAGATGACGTTCGAGGCTGCGTTATGGAAGAGCTGGCCAGGATTCATGGTCTTACCTGGAAAAAATACAACATGACATGACATTAAAACTTGCTCAAAAGTCCTTTGCCAGTCATGCCTAATAATATCAATGTTTAACCAAATCGGTCCTTCCATACCGACACTTTCCTCCAGAACTTTTGAAACGTGAAGCATCTCTCCCATGATCCTCTGCTCCATCGTGTGTTTGCCCAGACCAAAGTTTCTCAGTGTCATCAGGCCAAAGCGTCGCTGTTCTCTCCACGCTGGGTTGTAATCTGCCAGAATCACTCCAGGAGCGTGTGCTGAAACACAAAGAGGCAACCTGTTAAGTGTGTTTTTCACCAGAATAGAGCCAAAATTCTGTAATTCTATACAGGACTTTTATTTAATGAGTATTTTCTTCACCTCAGTTGCCACCAGATGGAGCCATTATCAGGCTTTTTATGAACTGGAGTCTCTTTCCACTGAGGTATTTCCTGTTTAATTAACTAGGAAATAGGACCTGAGCACATTCTCCACCAAAACAATGTGTGGACATATTATACTTGTGGGTCTTTATCAAAGACACTGTCCTAAACATTTGCTCTTTGTGGCTTTATTTTATTTGCTAATGACAAAAAAACAAGAATTTTTAATCTTCAATCTGGTTTTCAGCAGCACGGCATAAAGATTGTGAAATAATTTTCATGTCACTATGGACTTTTATGCTTCACAATTATCTTGACACATATCTTGAGATACTCGGGACAATTATCTGGTGTCTATCTGCTTAAAATCTAAAAAAAGGGAAGATTTACTGTCATGTCCCTCACACTGAAACTACCTCATGAGGAAAAGACTTAAGTTTTATTACACCATACAATACCATTTTTCCTCGAGGTAGGCGCAGGAATATGAAGGCTCTCCACCTTTGTTAACTGTGGCGCTTTCATTCTCAGGAATCCAGAGAAAAAGAGTTCACACTAAATGGTGATTAACCATATCAGGCTGTCAGCACAGTACAGTACAACAGGGCTTGGATATCATGTGGCCCAGTGAAACTTCCAAAAAAGGAAGGGAGTTAAAAACACTGTGCCGATGAAAGAAAGACAACTAATAACATGTTGGAGTGTTACTGAAAACACAAAGAAGCACCTCTGAAGTTTGGAAACTGCTGTTTCCTCTTGGGCTCCTGAACTTCTCCAGCAGAACTTGACACACTATGAGTTGCCCTATGTCGTTTTTTGACCCGAGTGTGCTGATGTCATCACGTTAGATGATTCAACAGACTCTCTAAATATGTCTTTGTATGTTATCATTCACGGTTAAAAATTATTCTGCCTCTGCAGGCCTGTCTGTACCTTTGACTTGAATAGAATGATTGACCAACATGTCTTGTGGTCTGCCAGAGAAGTCGGCAGCTTTGTTGACGAAGGCTTCTTTCAGCGCCTGCAGCCCGTTGACGACCACCACCGGCCTGGTGCCGAAGAAAATGCTGTAGACGTTACCATAGCGTTTGGCAAACTGCAGACAGAGACACGTCTTATTTGTACACTGGAACTATAATCTGGTATAATAATCAGTGTGGTTGCCATAACAAGAAATAATGACAAAAATATATATTTTTAATACATTTTACTGGAAAGAAAAACAATGACTTCATGTATCTCGTTTTTTTGTTGTTACTATAAATATACACATTTAACGTTACCCTCTCCAGATCTGCAAGGGGATTCTCCAGGCTGAGCTGCAGCAAGTTTCCAAAGACAGGGACGGTCTGCGGGCCCGGAGGGAATTTTTTACCCCTGTGGTTCCAAAACAGGAGCAGAAAGAGCAGAACGGCCACAAAGAGCAGAGTCGCGGATGAAAACATGGTCAGACCTGTGATTCAGCACAATCTGCTCCGTCCTTTTATTATTCCCCTTCTGGCTGAGGACTTAACAAGCACACACACACACACACACACACACACACACAACCTTTGCACCTTTGTATGACCTGAAGCGTGCACCATGACAAAGTCACTTTTTAATTGATTTTACCCAACTGTTAGATAAGAGTCTGGACATCACTATTCATTCAGTAGACCAAACTGTGTCTTTGACGGCCCTGCTGTGTTTTCTTCAGGCGTCCCAGTTACGATGTTTCTCCTCATGTTTCTTTATCTTTTTTGTTTTGGTGTTGCTTTAATATCAATTATTAAACTCTCTTTAAAACCGTGTGTTAGGACCAGGCCTTGGGGGGAAACCTGATCATCAACAGAGAACAAGACAAACCATTTTAATTTAAACTCAAGCACCAAACCAGTCTGCATGCAATGATCAGGCCACATATACTGGAACTTCCTGTGCACTGGACCAATCAGCTCCCAGGATTCACTGAGACACTCACACACACACATGCACAATCAAACATGCACACCTGCAATCCATCAAGATTATTAAAGTTCATGAAAACGTTCAAAATAACAAAAACATTTTTATTGAAAATAAAATAAATAAAATAAAAACCACTGAATTGTGTGTTTATAAACTAACTAAAATGGTCGTGAAAATGTGCTTAGTTTTCATCTCTGTGATAATCCTTTTGGGTTCACATGAAATGTGTTTTTTTTTTTGTTTTTTTTAATGCCACTTATTTGTCATGACTTATGAGCCGGGTCGTGAGTGTCTTGTTTTTATTTACATGATAAATATTCAACTAAACACAGAGCTGCTGCTCTTAGTGAGTCACTTAAAACCACTCCACTGATAAAATCAACTTTTAAACAGTAGAAAATCAATAGACTTTAAACTGACTTTAATGCTGATTGGGGATATACCAACCATAACTGAAATAATGAAAGTGTACACATTGAACATGGTTGAATATTCAGGTTTGTGTGTGTGTGATTCTGTCAGTTTATTAGTAAATGTTATAGCTCCATAAGTTATCTCTCTCTTTTTAGGCTCGTACTACGAGGGTCACAGGGGGGAGGACCCAAAGAAACAGCCCTGTATTCCAGATGATAATCTGTCAATGTAGCATTAATATTAACAACAAACAAAAGGGGGAAACAATATTGTGTTAATAATGCCGTCATTTATTTTGTCAGTTAAGTAAGTTTCATTAACATAACCATCTCGAGACACAATTTACAAACAGATATATTCAGTATTGTGATATGAACTGAGTTAGCTTAGCATGTTGTTATCTGTTTTTTTGTTGGTGAGCATGCTGTTAGCCGACAGTCCAATTCTATGAATAACCACTGACTGACTGTAATGGTAAATTCAATTTCTCTGACTCAGAGCTAAAACTGCCCATCACCCTATAACTGCCCAGTACAGAATACCAGGTATTGTGTATAGTATATTGTATATTGTGTATTGAACTGACACCTTCCTACAACATCCGCAGGGAGTCGGCTCCCTGATACCTACAGTAGACAAAGAGATGCGAAAACACTGCTTTCAATGGCAGACTCTTTGTCTATTGGAGGAATGCAAAAGGGGAGTTGCTCAGGGATAACTTTGCCGGGGTCTTTCTCCAGCTAGGATCACTCCTGTGAAGATTGACCTTTTCCTTGCAATGAAAATAAAAACTTGTCGGCCGACAGAAGTTCTCTATTTCATTCTTCACCAGTAGCAGAGAATTTCCACAACACTGACACAGACACTGTTGACCTTGTAGATGTTTCCTGGGCTCACTCTTAACCACAAACATTGTTTTTGTTGTCAGGAATAACTGAACATTTTCCCGTCATGCTTCTGACTGCAGAACACATCACTGCGGTGTCGCTCTGAGTTGGACCTTCATGTTGTAAGGTTTGGGAGATAGAGTGATCCCATAGACCCGAGCGAAGTCTGGTTCTCCGGCATCCTTGGGCCAAATAAACTTAAGCTTCCACAGAAGATTGATCAATAAAAGATAATTTGTGCGTAGACTTCCAGTAGAGTTGCCCCCTGGTGGCTATTCTTATATTCTTATTTCCTGATTGGCTTCAGGAGTAACCAAGAAAACTATGTCATTTGTTTTAATACATGGTCTATATCTACCTCTGTATACCTATAAATGAATCTATTACTAAAAATAAAGCACAGAAATAACTCTATATTAAGCGGTGACCACATGAACAGGACATGAGGGCCATTATTCCTTATATAATTTCTTTATGAATGATTTATTTTAAGTAAGTCTTCACATCTGTCTCAGGGGTCAGTCGGTGACGTCTGCTCCTCTGAGTTGGACCTTCATGGGATAAGGTTTGGGAGTCTGAGTCGCCCCAAAAATGGGAGTATAATCTGGTTTCCCCGCGTCCTCGGGCCAGACGAACGTGAACTTCCTCAGCAGAGACACGACAAAGATGAACAGCTCCATGCGAGCCAGAGCCTCTCCGAGACACACTCGAGGACCTGTGGGGTTTAAAAAAAGCCGCAACATAAGCACGACGAGTACAGCGTAGTCTTCCTGTGTTCATTCATCTATGAGTGTAATTCTCATTTTACAAACCTGTAGAGAAAGGCATGAAGGCCTCTGGTTTGACAAACTCTCCCTGGTCATTAAGGAAGTTTTCAGGGTTAAACTCATGGGGGAATTTCCACTGTCCCTCCTCGACCAACACTGAGGCCAGGTTGGGGATGACGACGGTTCCCTGAAGAGCAGACAACAATTTTTTTATTCCATCTCAGCCTTGAATGTTGTGCTAAAATCAGTGGCTTTAAATGACATGACAGCTCACCTTGGGTATGGAGTATCCCAGTAACTCGGTGTCTCTTGTGGTGCTGTGAAAAACAGCGAGAGGAGCGGTGTTGGCCACCCTCTGGACCTCATGAAGGACGGCCTGTGTGTCAAAGAGAGACAACATTTAAGTGTGATGTTAACCGTAAGAGAAAGGCATATTGTGTTTTTTTAAGTGTTTAAACCTGCATATAGGGCATCTGGTGTCTGTCCTCAAAAGTGGTTTCAGCCTTCCCGAACAAAACTTTGTCTATTTCCTGTTGGCAGCGCTCTGAGGGACAGAGGTAATCACAGTGAGGTTTATTTTCTTACTGTTATGTCACAGTTCATCAACTAAAGGTCAAGTGTCAGTCTTGTCAGCATGTCTAGCTTTTTTGTCATCAATGCAACAACTGTAGTTCTCACCAGTGGCTACAGGGGGCAGTAATATAACAAGTTATGATAGATACGTTCAGATAAGATAGAGATACCCTGTATGTGTGGATAGTTCATCAGGTAAAGGAAAGCGGTGAGCAGGGTGTTGGCAGTCGTGTCCGTTCCAGCGAAGTGAAGCTCCAAGAGAAACGCACAGAGCTGGTCTTCTGAAAATGAGCTCTTATCTTCTCTCTTTACAGATGGAATACATGAATCAATCAACCAATGAATCCATGAATTAATTCATGAATTAATAATTAGTGGAGAATGTTATCAGAGGGAGATTCACGTACCGTATCCAGTTCATCCAGGTAACAGTCTATGAAATGCCGGGGTTTACCAGGAACTCTGGTCTTTTTGCTCTCAGCCAACATCTCTAAACGTCTTTCATATGAAGCCTGCAGAATCAAGAAAAAATGACTAAGCATGTTTATTATCTAATTATTTGTTTTCTTCTTTTCTTCAGTTGTTGTTCTTCTTGACTTTAAAATGGCAGCCACACACACAACATACCCCAAACAGCTTGAAGGCTCTCTGGAAGGGCAGCGGTAGGTTGCGTACAATTGGAAGGGAGTCATAAATCTGTAGACGACATCAAAATGTTTACTTTTTTTTACACTTTGTGGCGTACGAGAGTTTGTTTGTGTTGCACAGTTGTGGAAATAAAACCATTTAGGAGGTTTTATTAGCAGAATGTAACACCCAGGGTTAGGTTAGGGTTAGGGTTAGGGTTAGGGACCTTGCTTTACCGACATCACTATTGCCATATCTTTCTGGTATGTGAAGGTCATAGTAATTCTGGAGAGAGTCTGCAGTGTCAGAAACTTGAATGAAAAGATGTTTCTACTTACCATTCCCCAGCGACCGTTGATTATTTTGGAAGTCTCCTGAAAAAGTCCAACAGAAAACTTCATGAATTCGTCGTCGTAGTCAAAGTGTTTGGCAAACAGAACTTGGCAGATGACGTTGGAGGTTGCGTTATGGAAGAGCTGGCCAGGATTCATGGTCTTACCTGGAAAAAACAACATGACCAGTGATTCTTTGACACAGCTTTGACTTAAAGTTAAAACAAATGACAAATGAAAAACTGGCTCAAAGGTTCAAAGAGTCCTTTGCCAGTCATGCCTAATAGCATCAGTGTTTAACCAAATCGGTCCTTCCATACCGACACTTTCCTCCAGAACCTTTGAAAGGTGAAGCATCTCTCCCATGATCCTCTGCTCCATCGTGTGTTTGCCCAGACCAAAGTTTCTCAGTGTCATCAGGCCAAAGCGTCGCTGTTCTCTCCACGCTGGGTTGTAATCTGCCAGAATCACTCCAGGAGCGTGTGCTAAAACACAAAGAGGCAACTTAGAACTGTCTTACACCATCAATTGTGTCAATAATTATCAACATTCTGTAATTCTATACAGGACTTTTATTAAGTGAGTATTTTCTTCACCTCAGTTGCCACCAGATGAAGCCATTATCAGGCTTTTTATGAACTGGAGTCTCTTTCCACTGAGGTATTTCCTGTATAATTAACTAGGAAATAGGACCTGAGCACATTCTCTACCAAAACAATGTTTGGACATATTATACTTGTGGGTCTTTTGCTAATGACAAAAACAAGAGTTTTTAATCTTCAATCTGGTTTTAAGCAGCACTGCAGAAGGATTGTGAAATAATTTTCATGTCACTATGGACTTTTTATGCTCGACACTTCATACCTTGAGATACTCGGGGCAATTATCTGGTGTCTATCTGCTTGAAATCTAAAAAAGGGAGGATTTACTGTCATGTCCCTCACACTGTGAAATTACCTCATGAGGAGAAGATTTAAGTTTTATTACACTATCATGTGGCAGACTGGGCTTCTTCCTCGAGGTAGGCGCAGGATTATGAAGGCTCTCCACCTTTGTTAACTGTGGCTCTTTCATTCTCAGGAATCCAGAGAAAAAGAGTTCACACACAATGGTGATTAACCATATCAGGCTGTCAGCACAGTACAGTACAGCAGGGCTTGGATATCATGTGGCCCAGTGAAACTTCCACAAAAGGAAGGGAGTTAAAAACACTGTGCCAATGAAAGAAAGACAACTAATAACATGTTGAAGTGTTACTGAAAACACAAAGAAGCACCTCTGAAGTTCGGAAACTGCTTCTTGTCAACACCTGCACCTGCGCCACCACGAATACAAACAGTCAGTCCCTCAGTCTGTTTAGTTTTATTACCGATCAAAGGTCCATTAAAGTCACATCTTCTACCATATTAGAGCCTGATTTCAGCATTCAAATGTTCACAAAGACCAAAACAGAGATGTGCGCAGGAACATGTACGACTGTCCGTGCATGCACCAACACACCCATCTTCCTTCAATGCACATCAAGAACCGTGACACTATTATCATTTGCCCTGAAACCTGTTTAAAATGAGAGAATGATTGATGTTAGAATAACGTACAGCAGCTAATGTTTCCTCTTGGGCTCCTGAACTTCTCCAGCAGAACTTGACACACTACGAGTTGCCCTACGTCGTTTTTTGACCCGAGTGTGCTGATGTCATCACGTTAGACGATTCAACAGACTCTCTAAATATGTCTTTGTATGTTATCATTCACGGTTAAAAACTATTCTGCCTCTGCAGGCCTGTCTGTACCTTTGACTTGAATAGAATGATTCATCAACATGTCTTGTGGTCTGCCAGAGAAGTCGGCAGCTTTGTTGACGAAGGCTTCTTTCAGCGCCTGCAGCCCGTTGACGACCACCATCGGCCTGGTGCCGAAGAAAATGCTGTAGACGTTACCATAGCGTTTGGCCAACTGCAGACAGAGACACGTCTTATTTGTATACTGGAACTAAAGGCTGTTGTCTGGACTTTAACTGGAAGGAAAAAAAATTACTTTACATGTATCTCGTTTTTTCGCTATTACTATTAATATACACATTTAACGTTACCCTCTCCAGATCTGCAAGGGGATTCTCCAGGCTGAGCTGCAGCAAGTTTCCAAAGACAGGGACGGTCTGCGGGCCCGGAGGGAAATTTTTACCCCTGTGTTTCCAAAACAGGAGCAGAAAGAGCAGAACAGCCACAAAAAGCAGAGTCGTGGATGAAAACATGGTCAGAAGACTGGCTGAAGACTTAACAAGCACACACACACGCAACCTTTGCACGTATGACCTGAAGAGTGAACCTGCAGACCAAACTGTGGTATAATGACGGCCCTGATGTGTTTTCAAGGGGTTTTTTAAGTTCTTTCAGGTAATTGGGCGGAGTTAATTCAACTAGGATCACATGGCAGTCACATTCCTCACTCCTCATGTTTCTTTTTTGTTTTGGTGTTGCTTCAATATAATGTATTAAACTCTCTTTAAAACCGTGTGTTAGGACCAGGCATTGGGGAAAACCTGATCAACCTGATCGGAGGTCCACAGGGCTCCGTGCTTGGGCCTATACGCTTTACCTTATATGCTTCCTTTAGGGAACAATATTAGAAAGCACATAGTTAGAGCTGGCTCAGGGAAACCCGGACCATCTCTTAGTTATGCTGCTATAGACCTCGACTGCTGGGGGAATTCTTGTGGTGCACGCACACTCACGCTCTCACACTCAGGGTATGAATATGGATAAGACTTCATTGTCATTAATGTTGTTCCTTCTCTCCCTAGTTTGTGTCTTTCCTTTCTCTCTCTCTCTCTCTCTCTCTCTCTCTGTGTCCTCATCTTGCAGGTTGCAGGATTCAGATCCAGTTTCGAGGATACTACTTGTATTTTTATTACTATCGTACATGTCAACACTATGGCCCTGCGATGGACTGCCGAACTGTCCAGGGTGTACCCCGCCTATCGCCCTATATCAGCTGAGATAGTCTGGAGGATAAAGCGGTAGATAATGGAAGAATGGGTGGATGAATTGAATTGAATCACCAGCAGAGCACAAAACAAATCATTTTAAAGGTTCATTTAAAAACAAGCACCAAACCAGTCTACTTGCAATGATCGGGCCACTTATACTGGAACCTCCTGTGCAATCAGTCCTCTGTAAAGGTTTGTGCGTGTGATTCTTCAGTTCAGTTTATTAGTAAATGTTAAAACTAAAATAAAGTCATCTCTCTCTTTTGAGGCTCAGTCACATGAGGGAGGATCCAAAGAAACAGCCCTGTATTCCAGATACATACACTCGAAAACACACTCTATCTCTTAATGTAGCATTAATATTAAAAACAAACACGATTGTGTTAGTCATTTATTATAAGTAAGTTTCATTAACATAAACATCTCAAGACACAATTTACAAACAGATATATTCAGTATTGTTATATGAACTTTGTTAGCTCAGCATGTCTGGTTTTTGTTGCTAGCTGACGGTCCAATTCTATGCAGACGCTGTTGACCTTGTAGATGTTTCCTGGGCTCACTCTTAACCACGGACATTGTGTCTGTTGTCATGCTTCTGACTGCAGAACACATCACTGTGGTGTCACTCTGAGTTGGACCTTCATGTTGTAAGGTTTGGGAGATAGAGTGACTCCATAGACCGGAGCGAAGTCTGGTTCTCCGGCGTCCTCAGGCCAAGTAAACTTAAACTTCCTCAGCAGAGTCACGGTGATGAGGAAGAGCTCCATACGAGCCAGACCCTCTCCGAGACACATGCGAGGACCTGAAGGGGACAAAAAACCCCAAAATATATCAGACTTCTACTGCTTTATCATCCACATGAGGCTCAAGTTTGACAGGAAGTTCAAATTCATCAACATATATACCAGGTAATATGTCAAGCATCTCTTCACCACCTATATTAAAGTGTAACTAAGGGCGCTTTCAGACCACTAGTTCAATTATTTGATCCGCACCAGGCAATACAATTGTTATTATGTAACATATAACTCCAGTGTGGTCCGCTTTCACACCAGCAAAGGAACCAAAATTGGCCCGATTGACGTTTCATCAATGAGTATATATCTTCCAGTAGAAAAGCACCAATTTTGACTCACTATGGAGCAACACGTTCGCACATTGCTACTTGCTCTGATCTTCGTTTATTACATTCTCTGTATTGAAGACGTGTAGCGCGTCATTTCAGGCAGAGGAGACGCGCTATTTTCATGAATGTGGTCGTGCTAACTATGAGACGAAGATTGCTCCAAAGACCTACAAGGTAGGCTATGTCCATGGCATTTACTGCAGAATCTAATCTGTTGGGCCAATAGGCTACAGGGTAATTTCCCACTGATAGCAAATGCGTCTATGTAAAATAACTGAATTAATAGTCTAGCCTGTTTGGACCCGAGTTTGCGTTCTCACCAGAGGGACCGCACCAGAGTCTGACATTTGGTGCGGAGTCAAGCGGACCGAGAGCACCTCTTTTTGGCGGTCTCGGTCCGCTTGATTTGGTGAGGACCCGAGTGCGATTGATGCTTTCACACCAACGAAAACAAAACGAACTACAGTTTTTGGTTCGAATGGATCGTTTGGTGCGCACCAACTGCTGTTGGTGTGAAAGCGCCCTAAACCTCTAAAGCACTGTATTTCAGTTGTAAGCCAATGAATATTGGTTTCTTGTAATGTTATTTATTGATCCAGGTAAAAATCAGGTGTAAAACAGTGACAGTGCTGCACAGGTGCAGTGTTCACTGAGGTCAGGAGCTCTTTACCTGTAGAGAAAGGCATGAAGGCTTCAGGTTTGACGAACTCTCCCGCATCATTGAGGAAGTTTTCAGGGTTGAAGTCATGGGGGAATTTCCACTCTTCCTCATCGCATAGTACTGAAGACAGGTTTGGGATGATCATCGTCCCCTGAGGAGAAAATGGAGCAAAAAAATACATCATATTTGCTTTCTTTGTCCCTGAATCATGAAGCAAACTTTTTTAAAATGTATGTGCATGATTTTCACTGTCAACTCACCTTGGGAATGGAATATCCCATGAGCTCTGTGTCTTTAGTTGTTGAGTGGAAGACGCTGAGTGGAACAGTGTTGGCGTTCCTCTGCACTTCATGGATTACAGCCTATAACAAAGAGAGATGTTTTTTGTATTGCTTTGTCTGATCTGAGATGACAAACCATCAAGCAGACTGGCATACATGTCATTAATGTGCCAACACCAGGCAACGTTGTCGTTAGCACAGGTATAACACAACGATTCCAGCGTAAATTCACTATCTGGCCAAGAGTTTGTGAATAATCTCTCGCCTAAAGCAGACTTTTGAATTTTCTAACAATCTAACATCATTCACCCAGCTGCATTTATAATAGGAAATGTGTCTGGTGACTGACCTGCACGTAGGGCATTTTATGTCGGTCATCAAAAGTTGCCAGGTCGCTTCCCTCCAGCACCTGGTCTATCTCCTGCTGACAACGCTCTGAGAAACGGGGAGGAGATATTGTTATAGTAGTAGTAGTAGTAGTAGTATAGAAGTATAGTAGTAGTGCTAGTAGTAAAAGAGGCAGTAGCAGCAATAGTGGCAGCAGCAACCGTAGTAGTAACAGTAATATAAGTAGCAGTAGGGGTAATAGTAATAGAAGAAGTAGTATCAGTAGTAGCAGCAGTAGTAATGGAAATAAAAGTAACAGTAGTCCTACTGTATTAGTAAAGAAGTAACAGAAGTAGTAGCAATAGACCCACTGTAGTAGTAAACTGGCAATAGCCGTAGTAGCAGTAATACTAGTATTAAAAGTTGCAGTAGCAGGAGTAGTAGCAGCAGTGGCAATAGTACTAATACAAGTAGCAGTAGTAAGTAATAGTAATATAAGTCATAGTAGTAGTAGTAGTAGTAGTAAATAGTAGTAAAATAAACTAAATAAATAGTAAAAACCCCAGCAACAAAATTAATACATTAATACCACATTAAACATGATACAATTATATAAATACAAAATAAAATACAAATAATTCACACTGTAAATTCAATGTGATCTGCAGATAATAAAAGTGTTGTTGAAAACAAATAGCAAAGACTGCCGTAAAACAACAACCACAGTGAGAGAAAAAATGCACAGATCTGCTAAAAGCCTGTACTTTTGACGCGTTAGCAACATGTTGAGGAAAAAACTAAATATGGCGCTTTTTCAACACAAACATTTGTTTATCCTCTACAGAGCCATTTAAGGAGAGGCATAGGCCTCCATAGAAACACATGGACACACCTTGTATGTGTGGGTAGGCCATGAGGTAGAGGATACCAAAAAGCAGGGTGTTGGAGGTTGTGTCAGTCCCAGCAAAGTGAAGATCTAGAGCGTTCCCTCTGAGTTGGCTCTCTGAAAATGATGACGTTTGATCGACTCTCTACAAACAAAGAGGAGTCTGTTAAAAAACAGAAATGGGATGCAAGAAATCGCTGTTATGACAAGTGTCAGTTTATCAGCATGTGCCTTATTGTTTTGTGAATATTAGGTTCTTCCCCATGAGGAGGAGGTTTTGGTCTCCACGAGGACTACTGGTTCTGACAAGGTCAGAGTTTATGCCAGAAAAAGTCCTAAGAAAGGCAACAACTATGAGAACACACACACACAAACATATGCACCTTATCCATTTCATCCATATAACAGTCAACAAAGTCCTGTGGCTCTTGAGGAACTCGGATCTTCTTGTGCTCCTCCATCAAATCAGTTGCCATTTTCTGAACAGTCTAAAAAGACATAACAAAACATGTCTGAGTCATGAGAGTATATAAATGGGTCAGTGACACAGTATATTGCTTTATATTTGGGATTGTTTGTATTCTTAATACAACGATTTAGACACTGTCATTCTCAATTCATTTGGATATAAGTCAGTCCTTCTTACCTTCACATTTTCAAAGGCCTTTTTGAAGGGCAGCGGCCAACTGCGAATCATCGGAAGAGAGTCGTACAGCTGTAAACAAAGAAAAATTCATTGGTTTATTTGAATCCATGCGTTTCAGATTCTACTGCAGGCACGAGATGCTCTGCACGGTTGATTTTATCTACAGCTGTTGGATATTTCTGCAATGGAACGAGTCGGTGAGACGGCTCTTACTCGTGTTTGAAGTAGGAAAGTGATTTTTATAAATAAAACATGTGGAAAAGTAACTTGTCTAATGTAAACAGAGTTCTCGTGGTCTTTCGTCTGCTTCGTCCTGAAAAGGCAGCCTCATCGATCATGCACCACATGCATGAATGTAGGGCTGGAGCCTTTCAAAGGGCACTCGAGGTATTTCTGTTCAAATATCAACAACCCTTTTACCAACATTGCCTTACCCCGAAGTAACCTTCCCTCTAGCACCAAAAAGCAGGTGACAGTGCAAGTTTGCAAAGTGAAATCCAGAGAGTAGGAAGAAAGTAGTAGTCAGCCACCAGGGGGCGACTGCAAAAAGAACTCCATTTGAATAGAAGTTAATGGGAAATTTGGCTAGGGTTTCATATGATTCACATTTTGCTGAGATGTTAGTGGTCTGGAACAGAGTGATTGACAACTGGTGTCCAATAAGTGCCATGTCTGTGAAATTCTGGGAACAAAGTCGTGGGTTTGGTTATCAAGAGTTTGAGGTTCTCGAGGGCTTTCATCTTCAGTAATGGCTGATTAGCGAAGAGTCCAATTGAATAACATGACCTGGATGACTGATCATTGCAACTGAGACTCACCATAGCCCATGGTCCATTGGCCAGTTTGGAATTCTCTGTAAAGCACCTCACTATCTCCGTCATGAACTTGTCTTCATAATTGTAGCGTTTGCCAAACAGAACCTGGCAGATGATGTTGGAGGATATGTTATGAAACATATGTTTGGGACTCAGGGTCTTGCCTGTAAAAGCCAGAGTGTGACAAACAACAACATCTATCATTAATACAGATCACGTTTGAGGATTGAGTGAAGCCAAGTGCGACACGTGCCATTGTTTTCCTGAAGTTCCTCTATGGTGTATTGAAGCTCTCCATAAATCCTGTCCTCCATAGACGTCTTCCCCAGACCAAAGTTCCTCAGAGTCATCAGAGCAAAGCGACGGTGATCCCTCCAAACGGGGCCATAGTCTGCCAGAATCACTCCTACGACAAGTCGAGAAAACATGGCATGGTCCAGAGTGAGCATTGTTGTTGCTACTCCAGGTCAGCATATCCATACTCGTTTAAAAACACTGTACTGTTCAATTAGAAAGAATGATGGGAAGAAGCAGGTGACGGCCAAATCTACATGCCGATCATGCCTTGGGCGAGACCCTTGGAGACTTTTGAGAAAAGTGCTGCATAAATACAGACCATTTAGAAGGAGGGGACTCCTAATGACAGGAAGTTAGCCTAAATAATTTGTCTCTGACAGCTTTATCTTAATCTTTCAAAGGTTATTAAACAAGTTACCTCGAGCAGTGGCTCTCAAACTCTTGAAATAACACCATTTTACGGATTTATTCCCAGTAAGATCATAAGCTCTCTTCATCCTCACATATACTTATACACACACTTGTGTAGTGATGGTTAGATAAAGATGGAGCGACAGATAAAGTGACTATAGTTACTCCTCGGCTTCATTCCAATCACATACCCTGCAGTCGAAGAGTATTTCTGATTTCCCTCCAAGTATCACCAGAGGAAGCTCACGTTCCACCAATGGACTCGTAGTTTTCCCACATGGTGAAAACACTCCCATATCTCAACTTGTGAATCTGTTTTTGTGTGTGAGTCCATATATGACTGAAAAAGGTGTATTTCCTTGGGTATAATCTGAAATGTAATCATCCAAATCCAGCATTTTCTTGTTCAGTCATGCTGCTCATAGACAAAAACACACACACACTCTTCTACTTTAAACACAACATTCTTCTCTTGTTATACATCAGTTTACTTCATGTCATTAATCCACAGCCACCAACTTGATTACTGATTACTTCCATCTGTTCTACCCCCCCCCCACACACACACACACACACACACACCTGCTGTATTTAGACGTGTTAGTCAGTTCAGTCACTGAAAAATCATCCAGTTTAATCTCTTTTTATTCCATTAACTCCAGTCCATATCTACCTTTGTAGTTTGTGTGTGTACATATACATATATATGTGTATATATGTATATGTACACACAATATATATATATATACTTTCTACACCGCTCAGCTTCTAGTACTTACAAGGTGTTTTGTGTGTGTTTTGAAGGCTGAGTTTTGACAAAAGAGCAGAAGAAGAATTCACCCCAGAAAATTGCATTTAATGACAGTTATCCAGAAATAGGCCCAACAGAAATACAATGTTTTAGAAATAAATATAGACTACAGCTTTATTGTGTGATGTGTTTCACTGCCAGTTGCAGCAGCATGTGTGCGTGTCCCATCCACACATTTACTCTTTTGCTGACTCATTCACTCAAACTACACTTTGACCAGACCTTTTTTTTTTTTTTTTTTTTTTTTTCAGAATCACATATTATGGTACGATCTGATTAATGATTACTTGCATTGGCTGTAGGTAAGGTTTACCTTCCCTTTACTCCACTGATTGATTAGAATCACAATGCCATGTCTTTTATTTTTTATTTACCTGTCCCCTCGGTGGTGTGATTCACAAACAGGTCTTGGGGTCGTCCGGCGAAATCTGTCGCTCTGGTTACGAGGGCCTCCTTGATCGCCTTTGCACCACTGATCATGACAAGTGGTTTGGGACCGAGGTATAAACTGTAGACATTTCCATAAGCCTTCCTCAGCTGTCAGAGAACAGGACAACATGTCAGTTTCATATTCCATATATGGTATAAGACCTCATTTAAGTACATGGTACAAACGAACAGAAACATCAGTTAAACTTACATATGTGTTTTAGGGATTTTGATTCCATTCACTTCGCATAACACCACGTTACATAACAACAGCAATGCACACAGGCACTGGCCTGCTGCCAAAAGCTTTGTCGTTTCATACAAAAGACATCAACTGTGACGTGCATGCAACGCTTCAAGGACTCTCAAAGGAAAAGGGTGCACTTTGGTATGTTAGGGCGCCCTGTGTTTGTTTTTGTCTAGGGGAGTAAACTCGAGATCTCAAGTTTCCCAAAAAAAAATATGAAAAAAAAAAGAAAAATGGGAGAAACATTTTTTTTCATCATTTTTTTTGAAACTCGAGATTTCGGCTTTGTAACTCGAGATTTAAAAAAAAAATGTTTTCTTGATTTTTTTTCCCCCCCTCATGTCACTTCGGGGGCTCCATAGACTATAGCATGTGGTTAAAAAAAAACTAAATGCACTGTTTGATAATAATAAAACAATTTTTTTCAGAATTGTGTCACAATGTAACCAAATCTAAGCCACACAGGGGTGAGCCAATGACAAAAAGAAGATTCTGCGTTTCTGTCTTCATTCATTCATTGCTATTCATTATCATTATTCTCAGTTTTTAAACTCATATTTGGTGGATAGAAAGTTACAAACAGAAATATTATTGTGAAAGTGTGTTTTTTGCTGCAGTTTATCAGGTATAGGCGGGTTCAATGTGTGCAAAGTGCAACATGTAAACACTACAAAACTACAGTAGAGAATGGGGTTTTATTCATGAATTTTTCCAGTACATTTGTACAGTACATATGAAGCTAATCCCTATCGCATACTCTATATTGTTCCACGATCTTTAAAATAACAGAAGGCACAAAAAAAGAGCATGTGAAGAAAAGAAAACGCCCAGCAGCTTCTCTGCTATTGGTCAGTCAGATATACAGGCAGCAACCTTTGTGCAGAGAGAAGTGTTACGCAACCACGTGGAAACAGCTGCCCTGCACGTTACAGAGGTCTTTTTTTTACACATTCACTATGTAAATAAAACATGGCCGTTAAGTTTCAGTAATATATTTGAAACAGTAATACTATAACAGCCAATACTTTTACAACAGAAAGAGCAGCATGTGCTTCTTCTTACCCTCTCAAAGTCCTTCAGTGGGTTATCCAGGCTCATCTGTAAAATGTTTCCTAGCAGCGGCAGAGCCATCGGTCCTGGTGGGAAGTTCTTGGGCCTCCGACATTTGAACTGAAGGATGATGAACCAGACACAAAGCCACAGTAGAATGATTGTAGCCAGCATGGTGGAACGAGGCTGTGCTGGACGCTCGACTTGGCTGTAAGAGAGCAGGGTAGGACTTACTGTATCAAGGTAGTTCAAGGTCTGACCTTGTACTTTGTTCAATGAAAACAAAGGTGAGGCACAATGGAAGAGAACTTTTTTTTTCTTTTTGCACAAAGAAAGAAAAGAATCAAGAAATCACAGTATTGCGAAGTTAAAAAATAAATGAAGCGTGCTTGCAAATGAAGCGTGCAGTGAATTTACCATTAGAGTTACTTTTATTTGCACACATACAAAATAATGAGAGTCTGTATGGTTTTTTTTTAACCCTTAGGGCTCACGGTACAGATCTGTGTCACAGTGTCACAGATGCAACCATGGTAAATTTGCAGTGGGAATAATACACAACTCCTTATATGGACACGCGTACATGTGACATGTGACGTATGTCCAAATGTTTTTGCTCAGGTGTGTTTATATAGTTGATGAAAATGACATGTTTTTCATCAGATTGTGCTGAAAAAAGCACATAAGACACTCTATGTTGCACATTCTTATAGTCTCTGCATATGTACAGTTTATACTGTAAACATAGTAATGGTGGGGAAAAAAACAGCTGAAATGCTCTGTGTTCCAATGGTTAATTAACTTATTAATTTTGCATCATAAATGTGTATTGTAAATATTTGATTCACTCCATATCAAAACAGTTTTATTTTGAAAGTCTGTGATTATTTTTCCTTCATTTGAGCAGCTTTCTACTGGTCAAACTAAACACTCCCAGGTCATTTGATTTTTTTTTTTTCTTTACACACCAGTAGTGAACACACACACACACACACACACACACACACACACACACACACACACACACACACAAACCACAGTGCAGTGGGGCAGCATTGGGATCAATGGTAGCTGTGTACCTTGCTCAGAGGCTGCACTCCCCCGACCCCCATTCCCTTCCACACAACTGTGCTGACTACTGATGAGATCACCATTGAGTATTTGTGCAACAGATCAGTTCATGCGTTCTCCAATGTGCACTTCACCGTGGAAACTTAAAAAAAAAACAAGCTGTTTCAGGTAAAAACAGGGCTCGAACCTGGAGACAAGTTCTAAGAATGAAGCTCAGTAACTTCATATAAACAACAAGTAAAAAGAAGGAAAGATATAAAGCAGGCAACAATCACAAACCAGAGTCCAAACGGCAAGTAAACAAGACCACAGCGACGAAGCAAAGAAAAAAAATGTACAATAATCCAGAGGAGAAAGGATGTTCAGGAAAAACAGAGGCTGTCAAGTGAAGATGAAAAAAACTACGGTATGTGGTAATAGGAGAGGAAGTCTGTCACTTGGGACCAGTCATTTCAAAATAAAACACAAGGTCTTGATCTTCACAGGAAAGGGACGATCGGAAATATACAGAAAAATATTCGGTTACGCTTTCTTTTACAGTCCCCTAATTACCAGGTATTTACCTGGTAAATTCATGGTAACACCAAAGTGTTACTAGGTAATTACCAATGGTAATAACAAAGTAAATACAGTGAAACTGTTGCCAAAATACTGGGCATTTACCTGGTAACTATATAGTTAATTATAGCGTGTTATTACTGCTGTTAATAAGAAGGTATGTACAGCTAAACTATGGCAAAACTATGGTAAATGTAAGTGTATTATTGGGTTATAAACTGGTAATAAGCAGGTGCCTACAGTCCCCTAATTACTAGCTATTTACCCAAGGGGTAATCTAACAAACCTAACCCTAAAAATGTGTGTAATTACATGGAAACAAGCTTGGCTTTCTTTTACAGTACAGTTTTACTTTACTTACCGAGTACATTACCGTGCATTACCCAGTATTTTGGCAACGGTTTCACTGTATTTACTTATCTTATTACCCTTGGTAATTACCTAGCAACACTTTAGTGTTACCATGAATTTACCAGCTAAATACCAGGTAATTAGGGGACTGTAAAAGAAAGCGTTACCAAATATTCTTGTTTCTTGTTTCATCTGTGACTTTACTGAAGTGTCTAATACAGAAACACTGAACAGAAAAGTTTTCAGAATGACAGATCATACAATTTTTTTTAAAAATAGAAATAGATTTTTTTAACCAAAGCTCATCTAGAACACACGTTAATAGTCACTGATAGTAATGAGATGAGTGGCGCTAAAATGACTTTGATTAAACTACATTTGAGACACACGGTAACCCTCTGCGTCTGAACATGAACGTATCCACAAACAATATGTGTCTACCCCCTGGTGTTTAGAATGAGGAAGTGTCAATGACGAGGAGACATGGGATCTCAAGTGAAGAATCTTGGAAGATGGAGCAGTTACAGTGCATTGACAATAATTCAGTACTTTCCCCACACACACACACATGCATACATTATTGTACTGGCAAGGAGGATGAATCGTAATGTCAGCAATACTGGAAGAGAATCATGAACTTGAAAGCCATTTGAAGAAGTTCAACAGTTCACAAGGAAGTATGTACGACAGCATATGAAGAAGAAGTTCAACAGTTCAACATTGAAGTATACACTGTTAGAAATGTTCCTGTAAAAAACAGTAAAGAACTGGCAGCTGGGTTGCCATTATGTTACTGTAGAATTAGCATCTCTTTACTGTCAATGAAATTTACAGTTTTGCCCTGTAAAAATTGTGAAAAATTGAGTTTAAACTGATATTTAAAATGACATTCACTGTATTTAGCTTGTATTACTTGTACATTTCAATAATCAATTAAAAATATGTTTGCACACAGTAAAAGGCACTTTTGTTAAGAAAAACATGTTACATGTCATTGACTTTTGGTTTCACAACATCTCTGTTTGAACCTGGCCACAAGCACGGATAAAATAAAAAATAAAAAAACAGATTTTTCAATCATGTGATTAAAATGTAAGAGAAAAAGCAGCTTCTTATTGCACTTTCTTTCATTTGAATGGAAAGATGACGTCTAAAAACTTCACATGCTGAACAAATTGCATGTTAAAAACAGTATTACGAACATACATACATTACATATATTAGATAGATAGATAGATAGATAGATACTTTATTCATCTCACAGAGAAATTCACAGTTCAGCAGCTCCAGAATATGTTACAAGATAGAAACATAAGAGGCATGCAATTATCTGTACAGTCTAAATATAAACTGAAACATATGTTTAAAAAGAAAAAAGATATAAAAAATATAAAGACGTTAAAAAGAATGAGATGAACATGTACATGTGTGCGTGCCTGTATGTGTCATGTATGATGTAGATTGAAGAGTCTGATGGCATGGGGGAGGAATGATCTCCTCAGTCTATCTGTGGAACATGTGTGCTTGCGTGTATATGTCATGTATGATGCAGATTGAAGAGTCTGATGGCATGGGGGAGGAATGATCTCCTCAGTCTATCTGTGGAGCAGGACATTGACAGCAGTCTGTCACTGAAGCTGCTCCTCTGTTTGTGTATGGTGCTGTGTAGTGGATGGTGTGGATTGTCTATGATGGACAGGAGCCTGTTGAGTGTGCGTCGCTCAGCTATGGATGTCAGACTGTCCAGTTCTGTGCCTACGACAGAGCCTGCCTTCCTTATTAGTTTGTCCAGGCGTGAAGCGTCCTTCTTCTTTAGGCTGCCCCCCCAGCACACCACTGAGTACAGGAGGGCACTCGCTACCACAGACTGGTAGAAGGTCTGTAGCAGCTTCCTGCAGACGTTGAAGGATGCCAGCCTTCTGAGGAAGTACAAACGACTCTGTCCTTTCCTGCACAGAGCATCTGTGTTGGTGGTCCAGTCCAGCCTGTCATCCAGCTGTACTCCCAGGTATTTGTAGGTGTGCACCACCTCCACACAGTCCCCCTTGATGAGAACTGGTTCTGGGTGCACCCTGGATCTCCGGAAATCTACAACCATCTCCCTGGTCTTGGTGGTGTTTAGGAGCAGATGATTGTTGTCACACCATTTGACAAAGTCCTGGATGAGCTCCCTGTACTCATCCTCCTTTCCGCTCTTGATACAGCCAACAATGGCTGTGTCGTCCGCAAATCTCTGCACATGGCAGAGCTCTGAGTTGTGCTGAAAGTCAGATGTGTACAGGGTAAACAAGACAGGAGAGAGCACAGTCCCCTGTGGCGCCCCCGTGTTGCTGACCACCGTGTCAGACCTGCATTCCCCAAGTCTCACATACTGGGGTCGGCCGGTCAGGTAGTCACTTATCCAGGAAACTAGGTGTGGGCCCACTCCCATCCCAGACAGCTTGTCCCTCAGGAGCAGAGGCTGGATGGTGTTGAAGGCGCTGGAGAAATCCAAAAATGTAATTCTCACAGCACCGTTGCCTCTGTCCAGGTGAGAGAGAGATCGGTGTAGCAGGAAGATGATGGCATCTTCCACTCCCACCTTTTCCCGGTAAGCAAACTGTAGGGGGTCAAGGGCGTGGCAGGTCTGTGGCCTGAGGTGATGAAGCACCAGTCTTTCCATGGTCTTCATCGCGTGCGACGTCAGGGCCACAGGTCTGAAGTCGTTCATCTCTCCAGGATGGGGTTTCTTTGGGACTGGGATGATGCATGATGTCTTCCACTGCTGGGGAACCTTCCCCAGTCCCAGGCTCAGGTTGAAGATGTGCTGAAGGGGGTGACCCAGTTCCCGCGCGCAGGCCTTCAGTAGTCGAGGCGACACTCCATCTGGACCTGCAGCTTTGTTAGGGCGCAGCCTCCTCAGCTCTCCATATACCTGAGCTGCTGTGATCGTTGGTGGTGTGGTGGGGGGTTGGGAGTTGTCCTCATCTGTGTTTGTGGAGGCTTGTGTGAGTTGGGGGGTGAGGTGATGGGTGAGGGCAGCTGCATTCAGATGTGTGAATGGGATGGGGTGATCAAACCTGTTAAAGAACTGGTTTAACTGGTTTGCCCTTCCCACATCGCTCTCCATGGGGGGTTTTCTCTTGGAGCTGCAGCCAGTGATTGTCTCCATGCCCTCCCACACCTCCCTCATGTTGTTTTCCTGCATCTTTTGTTCTATCTTCCTCCTGTACTGCTCCTTCGCCTCTCTGAGCTGGACTCTGAGTTCCTTCTGTATCCGCTTGAGCTCCTGGGTGTCACCATCCTTGAAGGCCCTCTTTTTCTGGTTCAGAAGACCCTTGATGTTGCTTGTAATCCAGGGCTTGTTGTTAGCAAAGCAGCGTACAGTTCTTACTGGAACAACAACGTCCATACAGAAGTTGATATACTCAGTTGTGCAGTCAACCACCGCCTCAATGTTCTCATTGTGGGATCCATGCAAAGCATCCCAGTCTGTGGTCTCAAAGCAGTCCTGTAGGGCCAGTTCAGCCTCAGGAGACCACTTTCTGAATGAGCGTGTGACTGTAGGCAGCCTCCTCACTCTTTGGATGTAGTGAGGTTTTAACAGGACCAGATTGTGATCAGCTTTCCCCAGTGCAGGCAGGGGGGTGGTTGTGTATGCATCCTTCACGTTTGCATACATCAGATCTAAAGTCCTATTCCCCCTGGTGTTACAGTCCACGTACTGGTGGAAAGCAGTCAGTGTTTTGTCCAGAGTAACATGATTAAAGTCCCCAGAGATTAACACAAGAGCCTCTGGATGCTGTGTTTGTAGTTTAGCCACAGCGCTGTGGATGACGTCACACGCAGCCTCCGCGTCTGCCCGTGGAGGAATGTAAACAATGACCACAATGGCGTGGCTGAACTCTCTGGGCAGGTAATATGGTCTTAAACTTACCGCCAGGAGTTCAACGTCCCTGCAGCAGGTGGAGATTTTAATCCTCACATGTCCAGGATTGCACCAGCGTTTGTTTACATACAGCGCGAGTCCCCCTCCTTTGCGCTTTCCACAGGCTCTTGTGTCTCTGTCCGCTCTGACTGTGCTGAACTCCGGTAGCTCCACGTTAGCGTCTGGGATGCTGTCCGTTAGCCACGTTTCAGTTAAGCACAGTAAACTGCACTCCCTGTAGATCTTGATGTTCTTTGTCAGCGCAGCCAGTTCGTCGATCTTATTCGGTAGTGAGTTCACATTCCCCATGATCATAGAAGGTACCGGAGGCTTGAATCTCCACTTCTTAGCTAGCCGCCTAGCTTTTAGCCTAGCGCCGGCTCTGCAGCCTCGGTACGGCTTCCTCACGTCCACAGGTAAACACGGAGTCACACCGATGCGGGACTTTGCTCTCAGAGTGTGCAAAAAGTTGCTCGAATACACGAGTCTCGGCGTAGAATAGTCCGTATCCATGGGATATACTAATAATAGTTTCAGTAGAAACCAAGAAAAATACCTTCAAGGTAGAAATAAGAAATTTAAAGTGAAACACCCGGAGCTGCTAGAAAGGCTGCCACTCGCGTCGGCGCCGGAAGCACAAGTCATATTAACAGTATTAGGAACATATGCTGACTATTATGATGGTAAATTTCAAGTCATTCCGAGATACTTTTTGTTTTTGAGACTGAAGTCACTGTTCAAAGTGCATCAGGGCAAATTAATTTTAAAAATTCATTAAAATTAAATGATATTTAAATAATTATTCCTTAAGAGGTTTGCAAATATTTTCAAAGCATCCTTGATAATAATGCTAAAGAATGCCAAAAATAACCCATGATACTGTTATCTAATACACTTTGATATGACTGTGATAACACAAGACACATGGTGTGGTCTTCTGCCTCATGGTTTGATGAGCTGTGCGTTCAGAGATGGTCTTCTGTACACCATGGAGTTACTCTTGCATTTCTATAATTTCAAAGGATCCTTTTCTCTCTCTTTTTTTGGACCATTGTCTATAAACTCTGACCAGCAACCATCTGTTTCCTCATCGTGATGCACGGTTTCAACTCCTGTAGATTGTCTTAGATCTCTTAGAAATAAAAGTGCTAAGTAGAACCATATAAGGTTATTCAACATGTCCTCATAGGAGAACCCTTTTTGGCTCCAGGTAGAACCTTTTTATAAAGGTTCCACCTGGAACCCTTTTGGAGGGTTCCACCAAGAACCCTTTTAAAACCCTTTATTCAGGAAAGAGGTTTTGAAGGGCTCTCTGGATCAAAAAGGTTCTTACTGGAACCATTAGTGTTACCAAGAACCCTTGAAAAAGGAAGCAAATGGTTCCGGGTAGAACCTCAGCTCTTGTGGAAATACCCTTTTGGAACCCTTATTTTTAAGAGTGTACATTCCTAAACACGCTGAGTTTCTGCCATGTGATTGGCTGGTTGGAAGCATGATTTGGAAGCATGTTGTCTATTCACAAATACAAGTCAGAGCAGTAGAAAGCATACGGGATCCTGAGTTCTGACCATTCTGTAAAATGGTGTCTTTTCGTATTGTGTCCCTAATTGTCTGATAGCTCTGGTACGATGCCATTAACAGGAGACCTATCAACATCATCGGTGTAAATCATCAAAGATGTTTTAAACAAATAGTTTTAACACGTTTTTACACATTTTTGATGACGCACAAAAGCTAAAATGTAAAAGTAAAGGTAAAGTTATACATTTTAAAAGTACACAAAAAAACTACTCAATTGCAGGGACACACATAATGTAATCCATTACCTTCCACGTCTGCGTATAGCACATCAGCTGCATTCTTTGTATTGGAACTATGTAAACTGAATTATTCTTATTTAAATACAGTAAAATACAATTTAAAATTTGCTTTCCTCGATCCATCAGCTAATGACTGATCCCTCGCACAGCTTGCGTCACATCCATTGCAAAATAATGGATGTGTTTGGTCAGTGGCGTTTTATGGCAGTTTATGCTTTCATGGCTTCTGAATCTTATCTCTTTCCTTTCAGTCAAAACACATGACCGTCACAAAACATGGGAGAGTGTCTTTAAGGTGAACACTAAAACATTTATAGTTTATGTCTTTTTATCTATTAAGTGAGCGTGCGTGGTTGTAGATTCTTTGTAACTCAGAGATTTCTTCCTGTTAAAGGTTTTTTTTTCTTGATTTGGTGGTAATGAGTGACAAAGATAGTTTGAGGAAATTTAGTGGAGTAAAAGTAAAAGTTATTTAAATATAAATAAAGTAAGGTGCAGATAGGCAGATTTTGTACTTAAGCTTTGTTGCATTACAACCCTGCAGAACAAGGTGTGTCATACAATATAGCATAACACTTACATTACTATAACATTACTATTAAACTATTAATTTAACTTTTTAAAGTTATATTATACTATACAGTATGTGCAGATGGTGTAAGAATGTGCAATTTAGAGTGTCTTATATCCTTTTTTCAGTATTTAGGGTAATCTCATGAAAAATTATAATAATTTTCACCAACTATATAAACACACCTGAGCAAAAAATACTCAAAATCTTTAAAATCGGATTGAATTTGTGAAATTTGGGAATACGCCACAGTTTTACAGTTCACTTGGCTCATTTTGTAACTTCTGCAGTTATTGCCACTTTATATCACTACTAAAAATGCGATATAAAATGAATCCTAACTTTGACTCAGCAACACTTTTTTTAAAGCCTGAATATGTGACCACCCCCCCCCCCCCCCCCCAGGATGTCCATATAAGGAGTTGTGTATTTACCAAGGGTGCACCTGCAGCACAGATCCGTACCGTGAGCACTAAGGGTTAAAGAGAATTATATGATTTTTACATCCTTGTTGTTCAAGAGGGGACAAAGCACTGTTGCCCTTCTGTCTCTCAACACACAAGACATTTATAAAAAATAAACAGAGTTCACCAGAAATGTGTGTGTGTGTGCGTGCGTGCGTGCGTGCGTGTGTGTGTGTGTGTGTGTGTGTGTGTGTGTGTGTGTGTGTGTGTGTGTGTGTGTGTGTGTGTGTGTGTCAATGTGTAAAAAGAGGGCCAAAGAATATTTCAGTGCATTGCACTATTTTCCCTTTCTTTGTTTTATCACTTTCACGTTGGTGTGATGAGGAAACTAAGGTCATTCAAAGACCTTCGTCTTCCCCGAAGCATGACCGTTCCCAGCATTCCACAGCTCAGCATCACACTGACAGTCAGGGAGATTCACTCACACTCACAGACTCTTCTGTAAAAGTGTTTCTTCGCTCAACATACGATGATTATTCATGGCATGGGCGATTGACAGGAAGTGGAAATCCGTAGCGAAGGCTTGTCACTCATTCCAATGTCAGTTAACAATCTACACAGTTTCTGAGAAAATGTCTCCCTATACATAAGGTCATAAAGAGAATCATGACACAAACTGTCGGGGAGTGGTCTTCCAACACCCAGGACTCCCATTACTCCCAATACATTAATCTGTAAATGAATGTACATGAATCACAAAACGTCATACGCAAGGTTATCATATATGAAGCATTCGAACGAAATAACGAAAACTAAAATTGAATTTTGTTCACTGAAATAAAAGGTTTTGCCTTTAATTAATTTCATACATTTGGGTTCATATTAAGTGTAAAATGGCATCTTTTGCTGGGTGTTTATTAGGGATCAGAATTGGTCCGATACTGGAAAAATATAAAATCAGACACAGTTCAAAAATCCTACAAACCACGTGTAAATCAAAAACAAGCAAAACCATGTTAGCTGAGTCATGTTTGGGCTGTTAATTTCTTCTTTTCAGGGAGAATATGATATTTGTAACACATTTGTCTTTGAAATGACTTCAATTCAACAGCTTCATGTTTCATCGGTAGACACCGACACAGAGTTTGTGATATCCGTATCGTATCGGACACAAAAAAGTGGCATCGTCCCATGCCTAGTTTTTATGACACAATACTTATTATTAGCAAATACAAAAAAAAAAAAGACACAACAAAACTAAACTAAAACTAAGCATTTAGAAGAATAAAAATGAGCAAATCCACTCTTAAAACTAAACGTTGAAAACAAAACGTGAAAACAGAATATTTTCTACTGCTTTAAACTCCATTCTGAGCCCATGTTGCCTGCACCAGTTAGTATAATACAAGGCTATTCAACATAAGGCCTGGGGGCCAGATCAGGCCCTTCAAGCTATTTGGACCGGCCGTGACCCATTAACCCATAAATAATGAACGTATTATTAAAAAGCCAATAAAGCCATATCTTCGCCTATTTCTGGCACTTTGCGACACTTTGCGTCCCTTTTTGACAAATACTAGTACAGCTGTAATTGTAGGCAGTCTATGTATGTACCAGAATATGTTGCACTATGAGCCAACTGTAGCAGTTGTACCTGAATGTAATTGGTACTGTTACTTATATTTCTGCAAAAATAGCCTTTTGTGGCCATTGCACCATAATGTTGTTTACATTGTTATCTCTAATTTTGTAAGAGCCAATTGTGACTGTTGTACCCAAATGTTGGTGGTACTGTAACTGTAACCTTTTTGCACTATATGCAAATTGTATTGTACCTGAATGCTGGTGTTTTTGTTACTTACCTTTTTAGCGCAAAACTAGCAGCTATTTCAATACATAAGTGCTAAATAATTTATAACATTTTGTATCAATTTGTATCTGTTTACTGTACATGCAACACAAATTATTAGAAGTTGTCCGGCCCCTCTGGCTGGACAGCCTTCCGAAAAGCTGGCCCTCCGGAAATTTTAGTGGAAAAGCCCTGATACAATAGTTATAATAGTTACACCAGTTAGTATAATAATATATATATAAATATATATATTGCTGTTAATTCCTCAGGTTGATCCCATGTTCAGTATAACCACTGTAATTCCACATAAATGTAATAACTTGTGTGCAATCCTTTATATACACTGCAAATATCAACCTCACACTGTCTGTATTTTGGCTATTAAATGTATATATTTGTATTCTATTCTATTTTGTTATGACCTTAATAATAAATTGTGGGACTAATCAGGAATTATTTTATCTTATCTTGTCGCAGTCACACACATACACTCACAGGCTGTAGTTCTGGTAAGTGGTGGAGTGAGTGAGTATTTTGGGGTGAGTCTTGGTGTGTGTGTGTGTGTGTGTGTGTGTGTGTGTGTGTGTGTGTGTGTGTGTGTGCGTGTGCGTGTGCGTGTGCGTGTGTGTGTGTGTGTGCGTGTGTGTGTGCGTGTCACAGAAGTGGGAGGGTCACGCACCCTCTCTATAAATGCAGAGCTGCAGCAGACACCCACAAAAGTTTGAAAACAACTTTTAATCCCACACGAGAAAAGTTCTGCAATGGACAACAAAGACAGTAAGTGATATCTATCTATCTATCTATCTATCTATCTATCTATCTATCTATCTATCTATCTATCTATCTATCTATCTATCTATCTATCAGAAAAAGATGATGCTGTGTGTAGAAAAATGTGCTGATGTATGATTTGACACCAGGTTGCGATCTGACCCGTCCTGATTCCTGATTCCCGCAGCAAACAGGAGAGCAGCTTTTTCAGCACAGCAGCGACGTGCTGAGTAAATATATAAAAGGATATTCCCACTACAGCATCTAATATATGGTTCTTTTTCTGATATTTAATTTAAATGTCTGTAATCAGTATATTTTCCTCTGTTCTTTGAACCCTTGCTGATCTCAGACTTCACAATCTAATGTGACCTATATATTTTCGCCAGAGTGTATGAAAATGTTATTTGGGAAGAACGTGACTAAACCACTCAACAATTGAGTAAAAAATTATAACAGAACACAACATTTACGCTTTGGAAAAGAGGAGAGTCCGTCGTATAGTCGAACCTTAGATCCAGGAGGAACAGGGTGGTTTTCGTCCTGGTTGTGGAATGGTGGATCAGGTCTATATTCTTGGCAGGGTCCTGGAGGGTGCATGGGAGTTGCCCAACCAGTCTACATGGATTTGGATAAGGCGTTCGATCGTGTCCTTCGGGGACTCCTGTGGGAGTGCTCCAGGAGTGTGGGATGCTGTACGACCGGTGCCAGAGCTTGGTCAAAAGGCAAAGCTCTCAATTTACCGGTCGATCTAACCCCCTATCCTCAGCTATGGTCATGAGCTGTGGGTAGTGACTGAGAGAACGAGATCACAGATACTAGCGGCCGAAATGGGTTTCCTCTGCAGGGTGTCTGCGCTCTCCCTAAGAGATAGGGTGAGAAGCTCGGTCATCCAGGAGAGTCTCAGAGTAGAACCGCTTCTCCTCCGCATTGAGAGAAGCCAGATGAGGTGGCTGGGGAACCTGGTTAGGATGCCTCCTGGACGCCTCCCTGGTGAGGTGTTTCCGGGCACGTCCCACTGGGAGGATTCCCCAGGGAAGACGCAGGACTGACTGGAGAGACTATGTCTCTCGGTTGGCCTGGGAACGCCTTGGGATTCCCCCAGAAGAGCTGGACAAAGGAGAGGGAAGTCTGGGATTCTCTGCTTAAGCTAGTACCCCAGCGACCCGACCTCGGATAAGCGGTAGAAGATGGATGGAATATGTGATGTAATGTCAATTGCAATGCCATTAAGAGACCGAACTGTAAAATAACTGGTTAACGTCACCTCTGTGCATCCTGTTAGGTGTGATTTCCAATGTGGCAGTGAGAAGTCATGAAAACAACCTGGATCATCGCACCAGGGAGATCGCTCGAAATCGATTGATCGTGCGCAGGGGTCTTCCTTTCTCCATAACTTTTAAGATCCCTCGCTCTGTGACCCCTAAAGACCACATGGAACTGGTCCTGTACCTTGGTGAGTACAACCCAAACCCTGGAAAACCCTGTTGGATTTGATGTTTATTTATATGTATGCACAAATTAAATTAATATTTATGTTATTATTTTTCAGGTAAGAAAGATGAGGTGATTATCAAGGTTCAGAACAGGCCCAGTGACAAGTGGCGGTTCAGTCAGCAGAAGGCTCAGGGTGACCTGCTGCTGACTGTGTACAGTCCAGCAGACGCCATCATTGGACAGTACAGTCTGGTGGTTTCATTTGTTTCGCAGGACGGACGGACACTAGCCAAGACGGACCGAATGGGATTCCCCCTGCTCTTTAACCCATGGTGCAAAGGTATTTTGCTTTTCATCCAAACACCAAATAATGAAAGATCTCAACACAGTGACATAATTCAAAATGTTGTGTGTTAAACAGACGACGCTGTGTACCTCCCTGATGAAAGACTGCTCAAGGAGTATATCCTGAATGAAGATGGAATCATTTACGTGGGTCAGTGGGATTACATCCGAGAAAAACACTGGAATTTCGGACAGGTAACTCACTGACACTCTGTCTTTCTCTGACTTTGTTCACATTACCAGACTGAAGTGACTCATATCTGAACTGCTACTGCACAGCGTTCATGTTGAGGACCCTCATAGATTTCTTTTACAATTGAGACCTGGACAAGATAGCAGCAATACAGTTAAAGGTGGAGTGGGAGATCCTGGAAAAACAGTTTGAGCAGTATACGATTTTAATTCAAAAGTCCAAGTCCCTTTCTTCACACTGCCCTCGGAAGAACTGGGTTTTCAGGAGCTTCTTGAAGATAGACAGGGGCTGTTCTGGTAATGCTCGGTAGGTCATTCCAGCAGCCTGGAACGACACATGAAAAGAGTCTGGATTGTCTTGTGTGGGGTGTGAGTAGTCAAGGGGTAACACAAGTCTTTCGGAGAGGATTAAATAGTTAGCCAAATAAGGACAAATGTATTCTTTTCCCATAATGATCTCACGTTTCCATAATGTCCTCACTTTACCATAATGTCCTCACTTCCCCATAATAAACACGCCGGGGCTTTGCCTGGATGGGGAAATCAGTTTGTTGGCTGGAGGACAGTTCTGGTCAGGAGGTGTCAGAATGTAGCCAGACCACACAAACAAGGGTTTGTCCCTTCACAGTCCTCTGGGAGGACAGAGGGGAAGACAAACAGGGAGACGGTGTTTGCCAGACCAGCAAACAGATAGATGACACACACACAAACGGGAGGTGGTGTAACCTCGCCTCACGTACACAGAGAACAGCTCACATTCTGTTCTGTTTAAACGCAGCGTAAGTGTATAATTCAGGGTTCCCACACCTTGGTTGGCATCAAATTCAAGGATTTGTCAAGGACTTTCCAATTAAATTCCCTAAAATTCAAGGACCAAATGTGCTGACACATTTTAAAATGGGTGGGCAACCTTCAAGAGCTGCTTTGCCCATGATTGCGTCCACTTTTATTGATTTGCAGAACACTCTGCATCTGGACAAGTGACTGTCCTTCGGACCTTGGTCAAAGTCAGTCTTTGCGATTTTCTTCGGTGACACAGAGATCTTGGAACTTGCATTTCCCATGAAACGTACACCCTTGTAATGCAGGGCATGGAACAGTAGGCAGTGTCATAACAAACAAGGGAAATTTTACCTAAATATCACCTTAACTTCTTTCTTGCACAAAATTCAAGAACTTTCAATGACTCATGTCTATTTAGGGCGATTTGCAAAAGCGTTCAAGGGCTTTGACAATGTAAATGAAGAACGTCTTCGTCCCCATAAGCCAAGAGTAGAGACTGTTGTGATGTGGAGCTCACTGTAGTTCGTAGATGACGTTGTGCTCTGTTGGACTGTGAACACTCAGCATCTTCTTTTCTTCCTCCCGTCCTTGAATCTCATGACATCCTTCTCTCAGTCTCACACGCTCACTGTTTACTGTCTGTTACAGTTTGAAGACGACGTGCTGGACATCTGTTTTCAAATTCTGGACAACTCCAAAGATGCCTGGAAGAATTCAAAGATGGACATCATGAACCGATTTGACCCCGTCTACGTCAGCAGGATCATCAGTGCAATGGTGACGACCTCTGACACTCAGTTGTGCTTCGATTCACCTCCTGATAAAAGAAGACACATGAGCCAGTGCTTCGTGCAGTGATTCACCTCCTCCTCGCGTTGTCTCCATCTCTGCAGGTGAACTCTAACGATGACAGAGGTGTGTTGCAAGGTAGCTGGAAAGAGCCTTATGATGGTGGGGTCCGACCAGATCGATGGACCGGCAGCGTGGAGATCCTCAGAAGATGGAGCAAGAGCGGCTTCAGGCCAGTGAAATATGGACAGTGTTGGGTGTTTGCTGGTGTCGCCTGCACAGGTGAGGCATGATTCCAAAACACCTGCTCTTAAGATAAGATTAAGATTAAGTGTTTTCAGTGAAGGAATGAACATCATGTTTATTAAAGGTAAAGGAACAGTACAGACATGTTTGTGTATATATTTGCAAATTTTTCTGAAGATATTTTGGGCTTTTAATCATTATACACTTCCGTTCAAAAGTAGTACCTATGCAATTATTTTCCATTTCACACTTTTATTCATCAAAAGAGTTGCAAAATGAATAGAAAATATAGTCAAGACATTGACAAGATTAGAAATAATGATTTCTATTAAAAATAATAAGTTATAACAGTTTTATAACAGTTTTCAGCTGTGCTAACATCATTGCACAAGGGTTTTCTAGGGTTTTCTAATCATCCAATAGCCTTCTAACGCCATTAGCAAACCCAATGTACCATTAGAACACTGGAAATGGGCCTATATACACCTATGTACATGTTCCATTAAAAACCAGACGTTTGCAGTTAGAATAGTCATTTACCACATTAACAATGTATAGAGTGTATTTCTGATTCATTTAATGTTATATTCATTGAAAAAAATGACATTTCTAAGTGACCCCAAACTTTTGAACGGTAGTGTACAAAGAGTAAAAACAAAAACCTGTTTTAAACTTTCAGTTGAAAGTTGAAGCAGACTTCATTCATATAGCACTTACTACAATCAAAAATGTTTTGATTGTAGTAAGTGCTATATGAATGAAGTCTGCTTCACTGATTGAAAACAAGCCTAAAATCTTGAAAGGAAGGGAAAGGAAATGTCTCAGTCTGGCTTTTATCCTCACAGTGCTGCGTTTACTTGGAATCCCAACACGCGTCATCACTAACTTCGAGTCAGCCCATGATACTGATGGAAACCTTTCTGTTGACACTTTGATCAATGAAAGGTTGGAGTTCGTTAGCAAGAAAGACAGTATCTGGTATGATCTCACACACACACAAACACACACAACAAGGAGAGAAGTTTAAAATGATGAAAACTATGAATTATTTCTGATCTTGTGATTCCAGGAACTTCCACATTTGGGTTGAATCCATTATGAGAAGAGACGATCTTCCCAAAGGAAATGATGGCTGGCAGGCTATGGACTCCACCCCTCAAGAACGGAGTGAAGGTACATGAATGATTTCTCTCTTTGCTCTCTTTGAGTTACCAAATTACTCTGTCTGACATCTGATGTTTCAGGAATTGCTTCATGTTCAAAAACATGTGTCCCTCAGGTATGTATCGCTGTGGCCCGTGTCCTGTTAGAGCCATCAAGGAGGGAAATGTGGGCGTGAAATATGACGCTCGGTTTGTCTTCGCCGAGGTGAACGCTGATATTGTGATGTGGATGAAAAAATACAATAAACTGGAGAGGGTAAATGTTAATTTCACAAGGACTTTTGTCTTAACTGATGATAACATGAGGATGATGATGATGATGATGATGATAATTAAGATGATGATGATGACTGTTGTCATTAGAAATTAGAAAACAAGATTTGGGTGGGGAAGAACATCAGCACCTGTCAGGATAATTTGGTAAAAGATGGATGTTGGAGCCAGCTCAGGAATCAAACAAGAGTTTATTTCTGTACAGAAAGAGCAATCACGAAGCAACTTGCAGATTAAGTCACCCCGCGAAGACTGCTGAATCAATGGAAAACCTCTCTAGTTAACCTGTCTAGTGGGTATGACCCCCCCCACACAGACAGAGCAGAACAAAAGGTTTCCTCCCTCCCACGGGAAGAGAGGGAATCAGGTAGACCCCCCATTGGGAAAGAGGAAGATAGGGTGTTTACGACTCAAACCCCTGTGTGTAAAACAAAATAGCAAATGGTCCCTTGATCTTAGGTCACTACAGTTCATACTTTTACATTTATACGATATCAATACAAAATTTCCGTAACATATCCCTCCTGTTTATGCTGATTTTAAGCATAATTATAGCATAAATTTTGTAGAGTGTGAGAGCGAAAACCCTTTCGAGCAGTTCAAAACATTCTATTTATCCATTATCCTTTCAGAAAGGGAAACTCTCTCACGGTTCCGCTGCCCCGGCAACCACACACAGGTACTCCATGTTACAAGAAACAGTAATCATACACAAAATAAGCATCATTTAAAAAATCAAACATTGTTTCCGTCAAAACAAAACATAAAACATCCTTACAATCTAACAATCCCTTTGAACATAAACACAAAATTACAAACATTCACACATGTCATCCGGTAAATTTGAATGTTAAAACTTCAGTCGTGTTGTCTCCTGAAATGTCCAGACTATGTTGAATCAGTTTTCCTGTTACTGACGTTCAGGGCCCACTGCTGTATGAGCTGTTGCTTTCATACAGTCAACGTTTTCCCTATATTTTTGCATCACTTTCAGACCAAATTCTGCTCTTGAGCTTGTTGTACAGTTCCTTGTACTTGCTCAGTTGACACAATGCCATGCTCCTTCAGACTAAACTGCTGATGATGTTGTTATCATCACAGTTCAAGCTCCTCCTCTTATTGGCTCTTCCACTTCCTTTGCACCCCTCTCGGGTACACTGGTTCACAGCAGCCGCAGCCACTCAACTTCCTTGTCTCAAGCTGAGCTTCCACCATCTTTTCTGAAAGTAAAGCAAACCTATGGACTAGCCTATGAAGGGCAGTCATCTAATGTGGGTTATTTAATATTCAGTACATTGCAATCTTTAAAACAGTGAGTCCTTTCTGCAGCTGTGTTAGCATAAGTTCACCTGTTAGCATTCCATGCAGTGTTAGTACTGTGATTTAACATGCAGTTATCCAAACATAATCAGTTTAGTGTTTTGGTAGTACACTTTTCATAAAATTTTGTTAAATCACTGTTGCATTAATTGTATCAACCAAACCTTAACTTTAAAATTATCAACGGTAATGACAACCAACCACTCACTTCTATATTCACACCTCAATTTCCAACATTCAATATACATAATTCCCTGGCTAGGAGTTTAAACTTCCACTCTTTCCAAATTCCAAAAACATCTTTCTCAATTTGTTTTACCAACTGCTCTCTCTCTCTCTCTAGGTTATCCAATGGTGCTATTACAATCAAATGACAGACTATCAGTTATTACTTTATTTTTACTAATGACTACACGATTCATAACTAAATATTTCAACTCTCGATCTGGTAATGGAATTCTCAGTGGAGTATTAAACTACCACCAAAGATAACAAATGTATAATTTATCATATCTTCCATTACATTTATTTCATTTTTCCAAAATTTTAAATTTGAATTATATTATTTCAATATGTATTTCCATTATTGTTCTCCCCCCTTGCACAGATTTACTCTGTGCACATTATTACTAATTCTAAGTCCCCTTACTTTCGTTATTTTACCTTCACTTGTATCCTGAGCTTTGTAATCTTTATGATGTCCTTCATGAAGTCAGCATGTTCCTTAAAGACCTAAAAAAAAAATCTTAAGATTTATTTCTTCAAACGTTTAAATTAAATACCTAATTTTGTTCAAACCAGGCATTAGTTAATCTGCTAAAAATGTTTAAATTTCTATATCCAAATCTTTTTAGTAAATCTCCACATTTGAATTGTATGTGTAGCTTACTTACAGTGGCTTTAAATCTTGTTCTTTCTCCTTTTCAAAGGAGAGTGTGAAGTTTCACACCACTCAGGGGGAGTGAGCAAATGTCAGAGAAACATGATAATAGAGTAACATATGGATAACCACTCCTACTTCACAGAGAGTCTTCAAGTTTCATTTCTCACTAAGCCAGTGAAAAGAACACTGCTCCAAATCACAACAAAAACAACCATTCTCACTGCACATTGATTTCCCAATTGCCACTTACATCATTATACATCACTAAAATAACATTTACAAAAACTTACATCACCAACAATTGAAATACCGTTAATCTTTCCTTTGACCTTGTACTAAGTTTAAATATCAACATACTTCAGACAACCTTAAACTCTCCAAGACACTCCTCACATTATTTACAAAGACACATACACTCAAAGTTATTTCTGCAGAGTCAGTTTCCTATAAGTCAGTCAGATCTGTTAGTGGATTCACAGATTGAATCAGGTAGTCATCCACTATACCTATATCAAATGTATCTAATTGTTCTTTATAATATCCAAAATTATCAAAAGATATTTATTTGGTCAATATGAGTGCACCCAAGGCTTTGAGAAGAAAAAGAGCGTCCCCGATTTCTCCTCTCTTGGCGATTCATTAGAAACAACATAGCGTCCTATGTCGTTCCTCATGACCCTTATTATCTCCTAGCCTAATTGTAGATTACTTTACTTATTATGGTCACATCAACAACATCCACCAACACACATCTCTTGTCTACAATGAGACAAAGCCATTTGCAAATCAAACAAAATCTTGTCACACCTTCAACTTAAAAACTATTTCCATTCGTCCACTGGGCCTTTCAAAGCACTCTTGCACAGCTTGAACTCTCCCATTCATTCACATTCATGCTCTACATCAGAGGTGTCAAACTTATTTCCACTATAGGCCACATCAGCATACTGGTTGCCCTCATAGGGCCAGATGTAACTGTACGACAGAATAAATATAACTAAAAATGCAAATGCAACCTCAGAAAAAGACTTTGAAGCACATGTGATTCTTCAGCCACAATTTGACCATTTGTTGTTTTCCTTAAATTTACACGTATTCTACATAAACCACACTTATCAAGAGCTGTTAAGGACTGTCTTGATCAGGGACACTCCATCCTAGACAATCTTCCTCTCATTAACCATCTCATGCATCATATAAAACACAGGAACAAATTAAGCTGAGCTAACTCAGCCCCAGCCACACATCATCACCTCCATAGTAACAAGAAATATATAGTTCTTATAACTAAATACACAGTTCCTATTATTTATTTATTTAATTAATTAATGTGTTAATTTATTGTTACTGTTGTTTTTACTTTTTTTTATTTGTATGTATTTTATTCAACATTTTAATCATATCTCAACTTCAACTTTAACTTATTCTTTTCACTCTCACTACTTTCCACAGTATGTCCCAATCAACTTACTCTTCCTTGCTTCTCAAACAACTTCATCATTTTATAACAGTCTATTCAACATCCAAAAACCTCCAAAAGCACATGATTACCATGCACAATAAAACACTAAAAAACTTCCTCATCTTCTAGGTTCTGGTGTGTACGTGTGTGTGTAGGTGCATAACCTGTTTATTGTCAAGTCATTCTGATGAATCCTCAACTCATCTGGGTCTCCTTTCTCCTTCCCCCCTCCAGCCTCCTTGACCTCTGCCTTTTTGAGCCTTACATTGTCGAGCCCAATGTCCAAATTTGCCACAATTGTAGCAGCTCTCATCTCCATCAATTCTCCATCCTCCTCGTCCTCCTCCTCTTCCTCCTCCTCTCCTGCCTCCACGACTGATGTTGTCTCAGAAATACACATCAGAAAATGCATTAGCATACTTTTCAACTTTTCACACCACTTATCTGACCTTGTCGCTTTCGGACTTCCTGTGACACTTCCGGTATGTGCAGGAACGGAGAGAGGAGGTGCAGAGTGAGAAGGAGGGGGAGAGATTGGAGCAGAGGCCTGGGCTGGAGGTGTTGAGTGCCGATGCACGGGGGATGGAGACCCAGAGGCGTCATTCTCCTGTCTATCTCAGTTGGAGTTAAAAACAGAATTAAATTTATAACATCCTGCATCTCTTCTTCCTGTCTTTTCTCAATTCCTTCTGTACATTGTCTCATCTCCTTTAAATTGAACCTCGTCAGGTTCACAACATTTGTAACTGTTACAGTTTCCCATTTTTATACTTTTTTATTTTTATTTAATTTTTTTTAACCTGCTTTTTTTATTTTACCGGTTTTACCTACCATTCATCGAATGGGCGTGATATCACTTACAATGGGCTATCTTCTTCGGTTTTCAACTTCTTTTTCTTAACTTTGTTTTTTTCTTATTCTCACACACTCAACCTGTTTCACACATACTCAAACTGTTTCACACATCCTGATTTTTCATACACACATTTGGATCTTTATCAAACATACACTAACTTTGGATAATCTTTTCAGCCAGGTGGTTTGTACGACACATTCGTTCCGAGCAACGCACCCTTGTAATATCCACAGAGGATATTTAAGACACTGAATAAGTCACCACAAAGTTTCATTCTCGTTACCACAAAGTTTTATCTTCTTCTTCTATCTTCTTAACCTCATCCATTGTATAGAGTCCCTGACTCTTTCCTTCTCTTTTTATTTTGACGCAGTCGAGACTTCGGGATTAGTTTGACTATGCTGTCCTTCCAAATAACAGACCACCCGTTCTTGAAGCCAAACGAGAGTTTTTTTCAACCCCCTCAAATTAAGTTTCCAATGATTTGGCTCTTCACGTATACATTCAATCTTGGTGCCAAACAAGGGTTTTTTTTCAAACCCCCCTGAAATTAAGTTTCCAATGATTTGGTCCTCATGAGATATTTCTAAATCTTGGTACCAGACGAGGGTTTTTTTTCAAACCCCCCTGAGACTAATTCTCCAATGATCTGGCCCTCACTATGTTTGATCTTGAAGCCAAATGAACCAGTATCTGTTTCACCCAATCCAAAATTAAATTTCCAAACGATTTGGCCCCTCACAATACATACACGACACGTGTCTTACCTTTTTGATTGTTTGACTCCCTGGCTGGTCCGTCACCCCTCTCTGGTTGGTCACCGTCACTGTCCCACTCTTCAGGGGACCTGGCCTCCCTGACCAAACGGAGCTTTAAGAGCCCCGAGGTGGAGGTCTTTTCTGGAGAAATGTTTCTTTTCTCCACCTTGCAAGGTCTTCAGGTCCACCGTTGTGAAGAGAGGGACAGGTATCGGGGTCCCACGTTGTTGCGCCAAAATGTCAGGATAATTTGGTAAAAGATGGATGTTGGAGCCAGCTCAGGAATCAAACAAGAGTTTATTTCTGTACAGAAAGAGCAATCACGAAGCAACTTGCAGATTAAGTCACCCCGCGAAGACTGCTGAATCAATGGAAAACCTCTCTAGTTAACCTGTCTAGTGGGTATGACCCCCCCCACACAGACAGAGCAGAACAAAAGGTTTCCTCCCTCCCACGGGAAGAGAGGGAATCAGGTAGACCCCCCATTGGGAAAGAGGAAGATAGGGTGTTTACGACTCAAACCCCTGTGTGTAAAACAAAATAGCAAATGGTCCCTTGATCTTAGGTCACTACAGTTCATACTTTTACATTTATACGATATCAATACAAAATTTCCGTAACAGCACCAAGGACGCTTTCCGCAACGTCAGAGAAGATGTCACCAACCACTACAAATATCCTGAAGGTTAGTTGAGATTTTATAAAAACCATAGTTCATAATCACATGTATTTAGTTCAGTGTGTATACTGTTAAAGGGGCTGTATGTAAGATTATTCATACACAGAAGTTAAAATATGATAAATGGCCAGCAGGGGGGCGACTCCACTGGTTGAAGAAAGCACTCAGTGTGGTTTGAAGTTCGTACTTCACACCCTTTAGTCATAAGGGTCTGTATTTTTGTAACTTGAAGAAGCCAACGTGTTTGTGACCTGGTCAGAACAAGAGCTTTGCTGCATGGAGTTTGCATGTTCTCCCCGTGTGTGCATGGGTTTTCTCCAGAGTTCTCAGGTTTCCTACACTCTTATAGAAATAAGGGTTCCAAAATGGTCCTTCAACAAGGGCTGAGGTTCTACCTGGAACCATTTGCTTCTGAAAAACCCTTTAAAGAACCCTTTAAAACCCCTTTCCTGAATAAAGGGTTTTAAAGGGGTTCTTGGTGGAACCCTCCAAAAGGGTTTCAGGTGGAACCTTTATAAAAAGGTTCTACCTGGAGCCAAAAAGGGTTTTCCTATGAGGACAAGCCGAAGAACATTATATGGTTCTACTTAGCACTTTTATTTCTAAGAGTGTACCATAGTCCCAAAACATGCTATATGGGCATTCGATAAATTGGATATTCGAAATTGACCGTTACCTGTAATGGACTTGTGGCCTTTCCAGGGTGTGGCCCAGCCTTTCACCTGAGATTAGCACAGCGAACCTCATTTGGAGGATAAAGCGGTAGAAGATGGATGGATGTTCCCATTTGTAATAAAATGCCTGCTGCCAAATAGTGATTCTGGATTTAGGTGACCATTGTTCATGCATTCATTGTTTTAGTACCAATGAATGAACAGATTATAACATGAGAGAGAGAGCTACCACATCCTTTGGCCTGTTTACTGATTTGTACGAAATGGAGTCAGGTTCACGGAAAAAATCTTATTTGTGACATTACGTGTGCTCTTGTACGCCTCTTGTAAGAAGAAAGTCTACCAGATCTCTGTTCTTCATTTATTAGACACTACATGTACGTTGTTCATAATTGGGTCCAACCCAAAGACTTCCTCTTGTATCTTCTCAGGGTCATACGTGTTGACTCATCCCAGTCAGGATTATGTTGTCTCTGACCGGCATCTTCTTCTCCACAGGCTCCAAAGAGGAGAGAGAAGCGTATGAGAAGACGGGGCGACGAGTCTCTGAGCCAATCTTTGGCCGTGCAGAACCAGAACAGCTGCATCTGACGATCAAACGCATCCAGCCTGTATTTGGGACCGACTTCGATGTGATCGTTGAGGTATGGATGGATGGAAAGATGGAGCGATGGATGGATGGTTGTTGGGTGTGTTTTCTTTTCACTAAAGGAGAATCCCTTCTGTCCACAGGTGAACAATGATGGAAGCAACAACACCGAAGGGAAGTTGACCATTGTGGCTGAGGCCATCACCTACAACTCTCTGTGCTGTGGCGAGTGCCAGAAACATGAGACCGACGTTGCTGTGCCAGCTAATAACAGTCAGTTACCGTAACAGTATTTTTGCGTCATTCATTTGTTATTTCACGGCAGAATTAATGTTTTATTTTACTCTTTAATGTCGTGTGTTCAGCCCACAAGGAAGTGCTGCGTCTACGCTACGACGATTACGCCAAGTGTGTCTCTGAGCACAATCTGATCAGAGTGAAAGTGTTGTTAGAGGGTCCAGGCGAGGACAATTCCATCTTCGCCATGATCAACATCCTACTGAGCACACCTGAAATCCTCGTAGAGGTGAGCGCACACAGTGCACAAACACACTTTCATGAGCTTTGTCAGATTATCCCCCTTCAACTTGAAAACTCCGACTTCCAACTCCGACTGGAATGCACCATGTGCACAATGTTCTTCCACAAAAACACTGAGTTGTCCCATTTGTGTCCAGGTGCCGGGAACGGTTTACCAGAAAGAGAACGCGACAGCCTACATCTCCTTCACCAATCCACTGCCTGTCCCACTGAAGGGTGGCGTCTTCTCTGTGGAGGGCCACGGTCTCCCTGCCACACAGATCCATGTGGAGTAAGTGTTGGACAAGACAGACACATGTCCTTACACCGTAGAATATTGCTTTAGTTAACGAGTGGATCACAAGCTCGACTGAGTCAGGCAATCGAACAACTTGCAGATTACAAATATGTTGATTTACTGACCGGGTATGTCTGACTCCGCCTCCATAGGTGGAGCTTTATCTCTCCGTAAGCTAGTACGTATTGAATCAGTTTCCTGTTGACCTTTTACGTCGTAGAAAAACAAACGGTGAACGGCGAGATGGATCACGCTGTGGTTCCATGTGTTTTCGTACTTGCTTGTGGGCTTTTGTGTAAACACACTGACTGAATAAGGGCCTGCACACACAGGAACAAGTTTAAGTATCGTGTCAGGTTTTCATCCACTTGGAACTGGGGTTCTGTGGAGACCTAAAATGCTGTCTTCACGAAACCAGTTCTTTAAACGTCACGCGTCACTGCATTTGGCAGTGTTTGGGGTCATTTTGGGGAGGTGTCGTGTACAAACAACAAACATTTTATGAACCGAGAAAAAGGAGATTATATCGGAAAAGTTCTGATTGTGTGTGGATTAGGCCAGTGTTTCTCAACACTGGTCCTGGCAAACCACCGCCCTGCCTGTGTTTTACATGTTTCCCTGCACCAGCACACCTGAATCAAATAGTCAGCTCATCAGCAACCACTGCAGAAGCCTGATAACGACCCATTTATGTGAATCAGGTGTTTTGGAGCAGGGAAACTTCTAAAACATGCAGGGCAGTGGGTTCCCAGGACCCCAGGATATATTAAGATAAAAATCAAGAGAATAAACTCACAGGGTCCTGACAAAACCTTTTTTCCCCTCATTCAGTGGTGACATTCTCTCAGGCTCCAAAGTTTCTGTCAAATGTGACTTCTTACCCCTGAGGGTCGGAGTGAGGAAGATCCTGGTGGACTTTGACTCTGACAGGCTGAAGGACGTGAAGGGAGTCGCAACTGTGGTCGTCCACAAGAGGACAAGCAGAGTCCTGTTGAACTGAGAGAATTTCAGCTGACTGAACCAGACACAGAAAAGTAGATCATTCCTCACTTATATATGCCTGACACTATGATTAGGTGCACAGAATCAAATATCCCTGATCAATGTCTTTTGTTTATTTGAACGTTTTTCTTGACTGCATGTATTTCCTTCATCTCATTATTACTCTTAATTTAATTTAAAAAAAAATTGCACTATTTCCAATCCCAATTTAACCTAAACATGAATTTAATAAACATTTCGCATGGTTTAATGACTTTGCTCAAAGTGATAATATGTCACATATGTAGTGGAAAATCTTTATAACAACTGATCTGAGGATCCCAACACAATTTAAAGAGACACAGGTCTGGCTTTGTTGTGACTGTGATGATAATGAGGAGATTAACTCTACATTATGTAACACATACACTCAATGACCTCTTTATTAAGATAAGATAAGATAGCTAAGATAGAGAACAGGGTTTCAGCAGCTCCGTATACAGATTAACAATTACACAATGTTATAAAAACTGTACATAGAAAGAAATAAGATAAGAGTGAATGTAAATAAGGTGCGTATTAGGTTCAGGTAAAAATAAGACAAATCTAGGCAAACAAGACAAACAGGACAACAACTGTAAACAATAACTAAACAGACCAGCTAAAGACAAGGAACAAAACTGTAAACAATAACTTAACAGACCAGTAAAAAAAACAAAAACTGTAAACAATAACTTAACAGACCAGTTAAAAACAAGAAACTGAACTGTAAACAATAAACATAACAGACCAGTTATAAACAAAAAAACAAAACTGTAACAATAATTTAACAGACCAGTTCAAACAAAAAAACAAAACTGTAAACAATAACTTGACAGACCAGTTAAAAACAAAACAACAAAACTGTAAACAATAACTAAACAGACCAGTTAAAAACAAAAAACAAAAAACTGTAAACAATAACTTAACAGACCAGCTAAAACGAGGAACAAAAACTGTAAACAATATCAGACTAATACAGCAGTGACACAAACATAGTTATTTGGTTTGCACACTGTTGTACAGACGGACAGCAGTGGGAATGAACGACCTGCGGAGCCGCTCCGTCCTGCACTTAGGGTGCATCAGTCTCTGACTGAAGGAGCTTCTTAAGGCCCCAACAGTCTTGTGCAGTGGGTGAGAGGTGTTGTCCATGATGGCCGATAGTTTGGCCAGTACTTTATGTACACAGGACACATGGTGTGGTCTTCTGCCTCATGGTTTGATGAGCTGTGTGTTCAGAGATGGTTTTCTACACACCATGGAGTTAGTTTAGCATTTCTATAATTTCATAGGATCTTTTTCTCTCTTTTTTTTGGACCATTCTCTATAAACTCTAGCACCATCTGTGACCAGCAACCCTCTGTAGAGTTAATCACCGTGATGCTCGGTTTGAACTCCTGTAGATTGTCTTCACCATTGTCTACATTCCTAAACGCTCTGAGTTACTGCCATGTGATCAACGTGACTGGTTGGATATTTGGAAGCATGTTAAAAGGTTGTCTATTCACACCAAAAAAAGTCACAGCTGTAGAAAACACATGGGATCAATGATCCTGAGTTCTGACCATCAATGTACAATGGTGTCTTTTCATACTGCGTCCCTGATTGACAGGTGACCTAGCAACATCATTGCTATAAATCATCAAATAGTTTTAACATGTTTTTACACATTTTTGACGCACACACAATTAAGATATAAAAAACATGTATATATATATATATATATATATATATATATATATATATACATACCATATATCTACCACAATTCCCACTCAATAAGTGTCTTCTCCCTTTTACTATATTACCTGAACACCACGCAAACAAGAGGAAGAAGAGGTTTGTTAAAGGTGCATTATGTAATAAATCTAAATATGTCACAGAGACTAAGGAATAATGTTCATATAACATACTGAACTCACTAAAAGCACAGTACAGACAAAATATTTGCATTAAAAAAAATATTTTGCAGACAGCAAATCATGTTTATACCTACCGTCGTCTACCAATCATTGCAGTCAGTAGAGTCTCAGCTGCCGAGCAACCACGCGTTGCCAGTCACTGAAACTGTGACTAGAACAGAAGTCCAGTAACAAAACACCACTCGGGTTCAGATCGGGGAGGCCATTCCTCCCAATCACGCCTCTCCAGGTCACACTGTCATTGCCCACGTGGGCGTTGAAGTCTCCCACCAGAACTATGGAGACCCCGGTTGGAGCACTTTCCAGCCTTTTGGCCCGTAAGCCGAAACAACAGTGAGACACCTACCCCCCCTCCCGAAGGCGGAGGGACGCGACCCTTTCGTTCTGCGGAGAGAACTCCAACACATGGTGGCTGAGCTGGGGGGCTATAAGCAAGCCCACACCAGCTCGCCGCCTCTCACCTTGGGCAACTCCAGAGTAATAGAGAGTCCAGCCTCTCTCAAGGAGTTGGGTTCCAGAGCCCAAACTGGGCGTGGAGGTGACTTTTTCTAGTCGGTACCGCTCCACCTCTCGCACCAGTTCAGGCTCTTTCCCCCCCAGCGAGGTTACATTCCGTGTCCCCATAGCTAGAGTTGTTGTCCCGCGATTGGGCCGTCGGGCGACTGCCACCCAAATCACACTGCACCGCCCCCTTATGGCCCTCCATGCAGGTGGTGAGCCCACTTGGAGAGGCGCCCACGTCGCTCGTTCGGGCTGAGCCCGGCCGTGTCCCGGGCCACCAGGCACTCGCCTGCGAGCCCCACTCCCGGGCCTGGCCCCAGGGTGGGGCCCCAGAGACGCCAATCCGGGCGACGTACACGTCTTCTTTTTCTTTATAAGGGTTTGTGAACTGCTCTTAGTCTGATCCGTCACCTAGGACCTGTTTGCCATGGGAGACCCTACCAGGGGCATTAAGCCCCGGACAAGCTCCTAGGATCATACTGATACTCAAACCCCTCCACCACGATAAGGTTATAGCTGTTAACGCGATGACTGGAAAGGCGTTTGAGATTCAATTGTCTTATTTTTTTAATGGGTCACATACCCCCTGTAGATGATCCCTATTGATTTTGAACTGTCTACCATTATTATTAATTAGTTAGTTAATTAATTAATGATATAAAAACCATATTTTCGCCTGTATCTTCCAAAGTATTGCAGGTATTGGCTTCAAATTTTGCATGGGCATCACATACCACCTGAGAATTATCCCTATCTTTGTAGCTTTATTATTAATTAGCAAATTAATTAATTTATTATGCTAAAAACACATTTTCGGCTTTATCTTCCAGACTGATGGAGATATTGCCTTCAAATTTTGTACAATGATTCATGTAACAACTATCTACAAGAACAATCATTATTACTTTGGCTATGATTGGTAATAGTTACATAATAAGTTAACTGGTTAACTTATTAGTGAACACAGAAAAAATAGTTAAGGCATTTTTTCTTTATTATTGAGCTCATTTGGACACACTGAGGATATCATGGGTTTATTTAGCACTTATTCATAATTTTTATTACATTATAATATACATTTATTAATTATCATATAAAAAATAGTTAAGCCTCCATTTTCTTTATTAAAGAACATTACATTGAATGGAAAGTTTGAACATATTGTATGCTTTTTCATGAAATTTAATAAACATAGTGTATGCTTTTTCATGAAATTTGGACACTTTGAAGATATTGCAGGTGTGGTTAGCATTTTAATATTCATAATATTTAACAAGGTATAATAGGTTAACTAGTTTTATTAAAAACTAGAGAGAAATGTATGAGTTCAGGTATTCTGTGTTCAATATCGAGTTTATATGGATACTTTGAACATGTATAAAGTGTAGTCAGCATTATATCATATTATAATATTTAACAGTTATTTTGTTGAATTTATTAATAATTAATTAAAACAGTTAGTGGCAGGTGCGAGTGCGTATACTTTGGGTATATTGGAAAGTTGAGGATTGGACAAGTTTGCGGATATACCCCTTGCTGTCGGCCCCCGACAGCGTAGGCTAGTTTTATTATTATTATTTATTACAAATTGTTACACATTTGTCTTGTGTCAGCTTTATAGTTCATAAATGGTCTAAAATGACCATGATCGTATCAGTAGACACCCTAGTTTGTGATATAAGTGGGAACGTCCCATGCCTAGTTATGCATATTTTGACACAATACTTATTATTGGCAAATACAAACAACACAAAAAGAAATAAACAAAGCATTTACAAGAATAAAAACCAGCAAAACCGCTAATTCAAACTAAACGTTGAAAAGAAGAACGTTAAAACAAAATATTTTCTACTGCTTTATTCTCCACGTGAGGGTCGCGTTGCCTGCACCAGTCAGTAAAATAGTTATAATTGTGCAATAGTGCAGTCATGCAATCGCAGGTCAAGTGAATCACGTTCCCAGCTCTTGTTTCACAATCGTTTTCCACTTCACTTTTCACTAGAATTCTGACTGCTATCATAATTTTTAGTATTTTATGACGCATCAGTCATTGTAAATGTTCTACCATGTAAGCCATTATGCATTTCTTGAGAAAAGTCATGTAATAACCTTGAAGTTGTAAAACTGCATGATAATTCTATACATAAATATCAAATATACATTTATATAAATCAAATTCACAAACTTTCATGGATGTCTTTGTGCACATAAAACAAGCATAGAGACAGTTGTGATGTGAAGCAACTGTAGTTTGTAAATAACGTTTGTTGTGCTCTACTAATTGTTACACAATGGACCGTGAACACTAAGCGTCTTCTTTTCTTCCTCCCGTCCTTGAATCTCATGACATCCTTCTCTCAGACTCACACTCTTACTGTTTACTGTCTGTTACAGTTTGAAAACGATGTAATGGACTCTGGACTCCAACGATGCCCTGAAGAATTCAAAGATGGACATCTTGAACCGATTTGACCCCGTCTACATCAGCAGGTTCATCAATGCAATGGTGACGACCTCCGACCCCCGAGTCTTATCGTGATAAAAGTGAAAGTACAACATCATCTTGCTGCAGATGGTGTCACTGTGCATCGTTCAACTATTCAGCGCACTTTACACAAAGAGATGCTGTATGGAAGAGTAATGCAGAAAAAGCAGTTTCTCTGCACCCGCCACAAACAGAGTCGCTTGAGGTATGCTAAAGCACATTTGGACAAGCCAGCTTCATTTTGGAACAAGGTGCTGTGGACTGATGAAACTAAAATAGAGTTATTTGGGCAAAACAAGGGGCGTTATGCATGGTGGAAAACAAACACAGCATTCCAAGAAAAACACTTGCTACCTACAGTAAAATTAGGTGGCAGTTCCATCATGCTGTGGGGCTGTGTGGCCAGTGCAGGGACTGGGAATCTTGTTAAAGTTGAGGGTCGCATGGATTCTGCTCAATATCAGCAGATTCTGGAGAACAATGTCTAGGAATCAGTGACAAAGTTGAAGTTGTGCCGGTGCTGGATCTTTCAACAAGACAACGAACCTAAACACTGCTCAAAATCTACTAAGGCATTCATGCAGAGGAACAAATACAACGTTCTGGAATGGTCATCTCAGTCCCCAGACCTGAATATTATTGAAAATGTGTGGTGTGATTTAAAGCGGACTGTCCATGCTCGGAAACCATCAAACATGACTGAACTGGAGATGTTTTGTAAAGAAGAATGATCCAAAATACCTTCAGCCAGAATCCAGACTCTAATTGGAAGCTATAGGAAGCGTTTAGAGGCTGTTTTTTCTGCAAAAGGAGGATGTACAAAATGTTTCTTTTTTTGGTGCCTAAACTTATGCACATGCCTAATTTTGTTTAAATAATTCTTGCACACTTTTTGTTAATCATATAAACTTTATTCCACTTCTCAAATGTCACTGTGTCTCTATTTCACTGAAATTTCTTATTCAAACAACCAATGATTTATAAAGGAAAATCATGAAAATTAACAGGGGTGCGGCACCAGTCATGTTATCTTGTCGAGTCCAGCTCCTTTTATTTCACAATCATTCTCCTATTTACTCTTCACTAGAATTCTGTTATCAGAATTGATATTATTTTATGACGCATCAGTCATTGTAAATGTTCTAACATGTAAGCCATTATGCATTTCTTGAGAAAAGTTGTGATGTGAAGCAACTGTAGTTTGTAAATTACGTTTGTTGTGCTCTACTAATTGTTACACAATGGACCGTGAACACTAAGCGTCTTCTTTTCTTCCTCCCGTCCTTGAATCTCATGACATCCTTCTCTCAGACTCACACTCTTACTGTTTACTGTCTGTTACAGTTTGAAAACGATGTAATGGACTCTGGACTCCAACGATGCCCTGAAGAATTCAAAGATGGACATCTTGAACCGATTTGACCCCGTCTACATCAGCAGGTTCATCAATGCAATGGTGACGACCTCCGACCCCCGAGTCTTATCGTGATAAAAGTGAAAGTACAACATCATCTTGCTGCAGATGGTGTCACTGTGCATCGTTCAACTATTCAGCGCACTTTACACAAAGAGATGCTGTATGGAAGAGTAATGCAGAAAAAGCAGTTTCTCTGCACCCGCCACAAACAGAGTCGCTTGAGGTATGCTAAAGCACATTTGGACAAGCCAGCTTCATTTTGGAACAAGGTGCTGTGGACTGATGAAACTAAAATAGAGTTATTTGGGCAAAACAAGGGGCGTTATGCATGGTGGAAAAAGAACACAGCATTCCAAGAAAAACACTTGCTACCTACAGTAAAATTAGGTGGCAGTTCCATCATGCTGTGGGGCTGTGTGGCCAGTGCAGGGACTGGGAATCTTGTTAAAGTTGAGGGTCGCATGGATTCTGCTCAATATCAGCAGATTCTGGAGAACAATGTCCAGGAATCAGTGACAAAGTTGAAGTTGTGCCGGTGCTGGATCTTTCAACAAGACAACGAACCTAAACACTGCTCAAAATCTACTAAGGCATTCATGCAGAGGAACAAATACAACTTTCTGGAATGGTCATCTCAGTCCCCAGACCTGAATATTATTGAAAATGTGTGGTGTGATTTAAAGCGGACTGTCCATGCTCGGAAACCATCAAACATGACTGAACTGGAGATGTTTTGTAAAGAAGAATGGTCCAAAATACCTTCAGCCAGAATCCAGACTCTAATTGGAAGCTATAGGAAGCTTTTAGAGGATGTTTTTTCTGCAAAAGGAGGATGCACAAAATGTTTCTTTTTTTGGTGCCTAAACTTATGCACATGCCTAATTTTGTTTAAATAATTCTTGCACACTTTCTGTAAATCATATAAACTTTATTCCACTTCTCAAATGTCACTGTGTCTCCTATATGATATATTTAACTGAAATTTCTTATTCAAACAACCAATGATTTATAAAGGAAAATCATGAAAATTTACAGGGGTGCGGCACCAGTCATGTTATCTTGTCGAGTCCAGCTCCTTTTATTTCACAATCATTCTCCTATTTACTCTTCACTAGAATTCTGTTATCAGAATTGATATTATTTAATGACGCATCACTCTTTTTAAATGTTTTGCCATGGAAGTCATTATGTGTTTCTGGAAAAAAGTTATTTAATAACCTTGATATTGTGAAAGCTGCATGATAATTCTAATATTGCTGTAAATTCCTCAGGTTGATCCCATGTTCAGTATAACCACTGTAATTCCACATAAATTAAATAACTTTTAACTAAACCTTCATATACACGAGCTCACACTGTCTGTATTTTGGCTATTAAATGTACAGTTAGGTCCATACATCGGCACAGTTCTCTTTATTTTGGCTCTATGCACCACTACAATGGATTTGAAATGAAACGAAAAAGATGTGCTCTAACGGTACACTTTCAGCTTTAATTTGAGGGCATTTACATCCAAATTAAGTGAACGGTGTAGGAATTACAACACTTTCTATATGTGCCTCCCACTTTTTAGGGGACCAAAAGTAATTGGACAAACTAAACAATCATAAATCAAACTATCATTGTTTAATACTTGGTTACAAATCCTTTGCAGTCAATTCCAGCCTGAAGTATGGAAGGCATAGACATCACCAGACACTGGGTTTCATCCCTGGTGATGCTCTGTGAGGCCTCTACTGACACGCTCTTCAGTTCTTGCTTGTTCTTGGGGCATTTTCCCTTCAGTTTGGTCTCCAGCAAGTGAAATGCATGCTCAATCAGATTCAGGTCAGGTGATTGACTGATAACATTCCATATTTGCCTTAAAAAACTCTTTGGTTGCTTTTGCAGTTTGCTTTGGGTCATTGTCCATCTGCACTATGAAGCGCCGTCCAATGAGTTCTGAAGCATTTGGCTGAATATGAGCAGATTATATTGTTGGAAACACTTCAGAATTCATCCTGCTGCTTTTGTCAGCAGTTACATCATCAATAAACACAAAGGAACCAGTTCCATTAGCAGCAATACATGCCCACACCATGACACTACCACCACCATGCTTCACTGATGAGGTGGTATGTTGTGGATCATGAGCAGTTCCTTTCCTTCTCCATACTCTTCTCTTCCCAACACTGTGGTACAAGTTGATCTTGGTCTCATCTGTCCAGTGGATTTTCTTCCAGAATTATAACAGCTTTTTTAGGTGTTGTTTGGCAAATTCTAATCTTGTCTTCCTGTTTTTGAGGCTCACCAATGGTTTGCATCTTGTGGTGAACCCTCTGTATTCACTCTGGTGAAGTCTTCTTTTGATTGTTGACTTTGAAACACAAACACCGACCTCCTGGAGAGTGTTTTTGATCTGGACAACTGTTGTGAAAGGCTTTTTCTTCACCAGGGAAAGAATTCTTCTGTCGTCCACCACAGTGGTTTTCCGTGGTCTTCCAGGTCCTTTGGTGTTGCTGAGCTCACTGGTGCGTTCTTTCTTTTTAAGAATGTTCCAAACAGTTGATTTGGCCACACCTAATGTTTTTGCTATTTCTCTGATGGGTTTGTTTTGATTTTTCAGCCTAATGATGGCTTGCTTCACTGACAGTGACAGCTCCTTGGATCTCATATAGAAAGTTAACAGCAACAGATTCAAAATGCAAATGTCACTCCAGGAATCAACTCCAGAACTTTTACCTGTGTCATTGAAGATGAAATGATGAGGGAATAGCCCACAATTGTCCATGAAATAGCTTTTCAGTCAATTGTCCAATTACTTTTGGTCCCCTAAAAAGTGGGTGGCACATATATAAATTGTTGTATATAAATTCCTACACGTTCACCTGATTTGGATGTAAATACCCTCAAATTAAAGCTGAAAGTGTGCAGTTAAAGCACATCTTGTTCGTTTCATTTCAAATCCATTGTATTGGTGTATAGAGCCAAAATAAACACAACTGTGTCGATGTCTGAATATTTATGGAGAATAATATACTTGTATTCTATTCTATTTGTTATGACCTTAATAATAAATTGTGGAGCAAATAAGGAAATATTTTATCTCATCTTATCGCAGTCACACACACATGCACTCATGTACACACGGGGGCTGTACTTCTTTGGAAAGTGATGTCGGAAGTCAGCAAGGCAGGCATGGAGGAGTGAGTGAGGAGTGTCTCTCACCTTATCTATAAATGCAGAGCTGCAGCAGACACTCACAAAAGTTTGAAGACGCAACTTTTAATCCCACACGAGAAAAGTCCTGCAATGGAGAACAAAGAAGGTAAGTGATATCTGATCTATGATTCTTTAAATGTCTATAATCAGTTTATTAACCACTGTTAAACCCTGTTCTCTCCCCACTGTGGGATAAATAAAGCTATCTTATCTTATCTTATCTAATTGTTGAATTTTTCCTCTGTTCTTTGAACCCTTCCTGATCTCAGACTTCACAGACTAATGTGACCTATATATTTTCACTGTTATAATATTATCACAATGCCAGAGGGTGTGGAAATGTTATTTGGGAAGAATATAATATAGTGTTGCCGACACATTTCCAATGCAGGCAATTTTTGAACACAAATTTGATTAAATCACTCAACAATTGAGTAAAACATTATGACAGAACACAATATTTATGCTTTGGAAAAGTTGCCAAAAAAAAAAGAAAAGCTAGTTTAAACCACTTTATTAATCCCAGAAATGCAATAAATTGACTGATTTGAATGTTAATTTGGAGCAATTCAAAGGCTCACGCAGAGTATTACACAAAAACAAGTCAAGCTATGTTCTGAAGGAGATGTGAATAAGAAACAAACGCAATAAAAAAAAGAAATACAATACACTTACAATCATTATCTTATCATTATATGTGAAGGTCCTGGTCAATAAACAGACGCTGGTAAAAAAAACAATAAATAAAAGCAATAAAATAATGAATAGATAGATTACACTGGTCAACACCAAATGTATTGTTTAAGGTTTTTTTAGCTGATTTAGGATCATTTTGATGTGCTGAATCCAAAAATCACATTGGTTTTGCTCAATCAGGTCAACTTTCTGAACAAAGCTACGTATTTGTTTTTTAAAGTTTTTGTTTACATGTACGGGTATTTTCACGTTATATGATGCAAAATCATTTTATATTTCTTGCACTTAACAAATTCTGAAGATTGTGCATGTGCCCACTTATGACTAATTGTTTTTTATATTGCAAGTGGAATAACGTTTAAGATTTTTCTAAATCAAATTAGCATAAAAACCTGACCTGATTGAGAAAAATGATGTCATTTTTGAATTCAGTGCTGCAAAATGATCCTAATTCAGTTGAAAAGACATAGACAACTTACACATTTTTTTGTAACCCAGTGTTATAGATAGATAGAAAAAAGATAAAGAAATGCAAATATGCAGTATATTGCACCTGCCATAAACACATAAAAAACAAACTAATAAAATCAAAAATAAATAGCAGAACTGGCCGCGTTACAGACTACTTACAATATAACAATATAAATTATGTGATGCAACGTAAATTGCAGGGCCATTAAGAGACCAAAATGTAAATTAACTGGTTGTTAACCTTTGCATCCTGTTAGATATGATTTCCGACATGAATATGAGAAGTCATGAAAACAACCTGGATCATCACACCATTGAGATCAGTGAAAATCGCTTGATCTTGCGCAGGGGTAAACCTTTCTCCATAACTGTTAAGATCCCTCGCTCTGTGACCCCTAAAGACCACGTGGAACTGGTCCTGTACCTTGGTGAGTACAACCCAAACCCTGGAAAACCCTGTTGGATTTGATGTTTATTTTTTATATATATATATATATATATATGTGTGTTTGTGTGTATATATATATGTGTGTGTGTATATATATATATATATATATATACACACACACACACACATTACATTAATATTTATGTTATTATTCTTCAGGTAAGAAAGATGAGGTGATTATCAAGGTTCAGAACAGGCCCAGTGACAAGTGGTGGTTCAGTCAGCAGAAGGCTCAGGGTGACCTGGTGCTGAATGTGCACAGTCCAGCAGACGCCATCATTGGACAGTACGGTCTGGTGGTTTTGTTCGTTTCACCGGACGGACGCATACTGGTCAAGACGGGCAGAATGGGATTCCCCCTGGTCTTTAACCCATGGTGCAAAGGTATTTTGCTTTTCATCCAAACACCAAATAATGAAAGATCTCAACACAGTGACATAATTCAAATGTGTGTAAACCAGACGACGCTGTGTACCTCCCTGATGAAAGACTGCTCAAGGAGTATATCCTGAATGAAGATGGAATCATTTACGTGGGTCAGTGGGATCACATCGGAGAAAGACACTGGAATTTCGGACAGGTAACTCACTGACACTCTGTCTTTCTCTGACTTTGTTCGCATTACCAGACTGAAGTGACTCATATCTGAACTGCTACTGCACAGCGTTCATGTTGAGGACCCTCATAGATTTCTTTTACAATTGAGACCTGGACAAGATAGCAGCAATACAGTTAAAGGTGGAGTGGGAGATCCTGGAAAAACAGTTTGAGCAGTATACGATTTGAATTCAAAAGTCCAAGTCCCTTTCTTCACACTGCCCTCGGAAGAACTGGGTTTTCAGGAGCTTCTTGAAGATAGACAGGGGCTGTTCTGGTAGTGCTCGGTAGGTCATTCCAGCAGCCTGGAACGACACATGAAAAGAGTCTGTATCTCTTTTGCGGGGTGTGAGTAGTCAAGGGGTAACACAAGCCTTTAGGAGAGCATTAACTAATTAGCCAAATAAGAACTAACTTATTCCTTTACCATAAAGTTCACATGTTCCCATAATGTCCTCACTTTACCATAATGTCCTCACTTCTTGATATTGTCCTCACTTTACCATAATGTCCTCACTTCCTGATATTGTCCTCACTTCCCCATGTTTCTCTTTTCCATAATGTCCTCACTCCCCCATGAAGTCCTCACTTTACCATAATGGACCGTGAACACTCAGCATCTTCTTTTCTTCCTCCCGTCCTTGAATCTCATGACATCCTTCTCTCAATCTCACACGCTCACTGTTTACTGTCTGTCACAGTTTGAAGACGACGTGCTGGACATCTGTTTTCAAATTCTGGACAACTCCAACGATGCCCGGAGGAATTCAAGGCTGGACATCATGAACCGATTTGACCCCATCTACGTCAGCAGGATCATCAGTGCAATGGTGACGACCTCTGACACTCAGTTGTACTTGTCTTATTGTTTTGATTCACCTCCTGATAAAAGAAGACACATGAAACCAGTGCTTCGTGCAGTGATTCACCTCCTCTTCGCGTTGTCTCCATCTCTGCAGGTGAACTCTAACGATGACAGGGGTGTGTTGGAAGGTCGCTGGCATGAGCCTTATGATGGCGGGGTCCCACCAACAAAATGGAACGGCAGCGTGGAGATCCTCAGAAGATGGAGCAAGAGCGGCTTCAGGCCAGTGAAATATGGACAGTGTTGGGTGTTTGCTGGTGTCGCCTGCACAGGTGAGGCATGATTCCAAAACACCTGCTCTTAAAATAAGATTAAGATTAAGTGTTTTCAGCGTCTTTTAATCAAAAAGCAAAACTCAGTTACTTCTTACACGCTCAGAACGGACATAATATTAAAAGTAAACTCAAAACCAACCTTTTTAATCTCTTTATTAATAACACTTGGAGGCTGTGTCTGTTTTTATCTTGTAAAACACTTTGTCCTTTGTAGTAAGTGCTATATGAATGAAGTCTGCTTCACTGATTGAAAACAAGCCCAAAATCTTGAAAGGAAGGGAAAGGAAATGTCTCAGTCTGGCTTTTATCCTCACAGTGCTGCGTTTACTTGGAATCCCAACACGCGTCATCACTAACTTCGAGTCAGCCCATGATACTGATGGAAACCTTTCTGTTGACACTTTGATCAATGAAAAGTTGGAGATCGTTGGCAAGAAAGACAGTATCTGGTATGATCTCACACACACACAAACACACACAACAAGGAGAGAAGTTTAAAATGATGAAAACTATGAATTATTTCTGATCTTGTGATTCCAGGAACTTCCACGTTTGGGATGAATCCATTATGAGAAGAAAAGATCTTCCCAATGGGAATGATGGCTGGCAGGCTATGGACTCCACCCCTCAAGAACGGAGTGAAGGTACATCAATGATTTCTCTCTTTGCTCTCTTTGAGTTCCCAAATTACTCTGTCTGACATCTGATGTTTCAGGAATTGCTTCATGTTCAAAAACATGTGTCCCTCAGGTATGTATCGCTGTGGCCCGTGTCCTGTTAGAGCCATCAAGGAGGGAAATGTGGGCGTGAATTATGACGCTCGGTTTGTCTTCGCCGAGGTGAACGCTGATATCCTGATGTGGATGAAAAAAAACAATAAACTGGAGAGGGTAAATGTTAATTTCACAAGGACTTTTGTCTAAACTGACAAACACTATGACGATGATGATGATGATGATGATGATGATGATGATAACTGTTGTCATTAGCAATTGGATAACAAGATTTGGGTGGGGAAGAACATCAGCACCAAGGAAGCTCTCCGCAACGTCAGAGAAGATGTCACCAACCACTACAAATATCCTGAAGGTTAGTTGAGATTTTATAAAAACCACAGTTCATAATCACATGTATTTAGTTCAGTGTGTATACTGTTAAAGGGGCTGTATGTAAGATTATTCACACACAGAAGTTAAAATATGATAAATGGCCACCAGGGGGGCGACTCCACTGGTTGCAGAAAGCACTCAGTGTGGTTGGAAGTTCATACTTCACACCTGATTTTTGGTAAACATTTCCCTTTGGTCGTAAGGGTCTGTATTTTTGTAACTTGAAGAAGCCAACGTGTTTGTGACCTGGTCAGAACAAGAGCTTTGCTGCATGGAGTTTGCATGTTCTCCCCGTGCGTGCGTGGGTTTTCTCCAGGTTCTCAGGTTTCCTACACTCTTATAGAAATAAGGGTTCCAAAATGGTCCTTCAACAAGGGCTGAGGTTCTACCTGGAACCATTTGCTTCTGAAAAACCCTTTCCAGAAGAAAGGATTTTTCAACGGTTCTTTGTAACACTAATGGTTCCAGTAAGAACCATTTTGATCCAGAGAACCCTTTAAAACCCCTTTCCTGAATAAAGAGTTTTAAAAGGGTTTCCCTTTTAGAGGGTTCCACCAAGAACCAACCAACCAAGAAAAAGAGTGTACCATAGTCCCAAAACATGCAATATGGGAATTCCATAAATTGGATATTCTAAATTGACCGTTACCTATAAGTGTGGCCCTGTAATGGACTTGTGGCCTGTCCAGGGTGTGGCCCAGCCTTTCAGCTGAGATTAGCACAGCGACCCTTATTTGGAGGATAAAGCGGTAGAAGCCAGATGGCTGTTCCCATTTGTAATAAAATAAACAAAGTACGGCACCTATCAGTGTACACCAGCATGTCTGACAGCTGGTATCGTCCAATAGTTGTTGCAGGTGACGCCCTCCGTTTGCCAACAGTCAACGTAACGGCTGCCAAATAGTGATTCTGGATTTGGGTGACCATTGTTCATGAATTCATTGTTTTAGTACCAATGGATGAACAGACTTTTGTTGCAGAGGTTTGATTATTTAGTGAGTTGACCAAAGATGGAGTTTCCTGGAGTTAGAGATGAGTTAAGTTGAAAAGCTTTATTGGAAGCAACTCAGATTTGAGGAGAACTGAGACAATGCCGAACATAAAACAAGTATGTTAACAGTTGGGCATCCTCTGTCAGTCTGCCTGTGAATCCCAGAGTTAGGATATTTAAAGGTGTTACATGGAACTGCCCTTGGGGAGGACTTCCTCTTGATCTTGGACTGTATCTTCTCACGGTCATACGTGTAGACTCATCCCTGTCAGGATTATGTTGTCTCTGACCGGGACATCGTCTTCTCCACAGGCTCCAAAGAGGAGAGAGAAGCGTATAAGAAGGCGTCGAAAGGAGCCCATGATCCAGTCTTTCTCAACGCAAAACCAGAACAGCTGCATCTGTCGATCAATCGCATCAAGCCTGCATTTGGGACCGACTTTGATGTGATCGTTGAGGTATGGATGGATGAGAAGATGGAGCGATGGATGGATGGTTGTTGGGTGTGTTTTCTTTTCACTAAAGGAGAATCCCTTCTGTCCACAGGTGAACAATAATGGAAGCAACAACACCGAAGGGAAGTTGACCATTGTGGCTGAGGCCATCACCTACAACTCTCTGAGCCTTGGCGAGTGCCAGAAACATGAGACCGACGTTGCTGTGCCAGCTAATAACAGTCAGTAACCGTAACAGTATTTTTGTGTCATTCATTTGTTATTTCACGGCAGAATGAATGTTTTATTTTACTCTTTAATGTCGTGTGTTCAGCCCACAAGGAAGTGCTGCGTCTACGCTACGACGATTACGCCAAGTGTGTCTCTGAGCACAATCTGATCAGAGTGAAAGTGTTGTTAGAGGGTCCAGGCGAGGACAATTCCATCTTCGCCATGATCAACATCCTACTGAGCACACCTGAAATCCTCGTAGAGGTGAGCGCACACAGTGCACAAACACACTTTCATGAGCTTTGTCAGATTATCCCCCTTCAACTTGAAAACTCCGACTTCCAACTCCGACTGGAATGCACCATGTGCACAATGTTCTTCCACAAAAACACTGAGTTGTCCCATTTGTGTCCAGGTGCCGGGAACGGTTTACCAGAAAGAGAACGCGACAGCCTACATCTCCTTCACCAATCCACTGCCTGTCCCACTGAAGGGTGGCGTCTTCTCTGTGGAGGGCCACGGTCTCCCTGCCACACAGATCCATGTGGAGTAAGTGTTGGACAAGACAGACACATGTCCTTACACCGTAGAATATTGCTTTAGTTAACGAGTGGATCACAAGCTCGACTGAGTCAGGCAATCGGACAACTTGCAGATTACAAATATGTTGATTTACTGACCGGGTATGTCTGACTCCGCCTCCATAGGTGGAGCTTTATCTCTCCGTAAGCTAGTACGTATTGAATCAGTTTCCTGTTGACCTTTTACGTCGTAGAAAAACAAACGGTGAACGGCGAGATGGATCACGCTGTGGTTCCATGTGTTTTCGTACTTGCTTGTGGGCTTTTGTGTAAACACACTGACTGAATAAGGGCCTGCACACACAGGAACAAGTTTAAGTATCGTGTCAGGTTTTTATCCACTTGGAACTGGGGTTCTGTGGAGACCTAAAATGCTGTCTTCACGAAACCAGTTCTTTAAACGTCACGCGTCACTGCATTGTTACGAGCACTTGCACTTGCATGTGTTTGGGGTCATTTTGGGGAGGTGTCGTGTACAAACAACAAACATTTTATGAACCGAGAAAAAGGAGATTATATCGGAAAAGTTCTGATTGTGTGTGGATTAGGCCAGTGTTTCTCAACACTGATCCTGGCAAACCACCGCCCTGCCTGTGTTTTACATGTTTCCCTGCACCAGCACACCTGAATCAAATAGTCAGCTCATCAGCATCCACTGCAGAAGCCTGATAACGACCCATTTATGTGAATCAGGTGTTTTGGAGCAGGGAAACTTCTAAAACATGCAGGGCAGTGGGTTTCCAGGACCAAGATTGATAAAGAAAAAGAAAGATAAAGACAATAAACTCACAGGGTCCTTACAAAACTTTTTTTTTCCCTCTTTCAGTGGTGACATTCTCCCAGGCTCCAAAGTTTCTGTCAAATCCGACTTCTTACCCATGAGGGTCGGAGTGAGGAAGATCCTGGTGAACTTTGACTCCGACAGGCTGAAGGACGTGAAGGGAGTCGCAACTGTGGTCGTCCACAAGAAGAAAGCAGAGTCCAGTTAGACTGAGAGTATTTCTGCTGACTGAACCACATAGCTGCCGACGCTAACGCTTTGGCCGTGAGACACGCACATTTGATTGACTTCTCACGCTCTCACGCCACACCTCCAATTTCTCACGCTGATAGTGCACGTCATGATTAAAAAACGCTTCTGAATATATCTGACAGCTGAGTTTATCTGTCATCTAATCTGCTGAGCCTGAGAAAAGCCCTTCGCGATCGATAAGTTATGCCTGCAGAGACGAGGAGTGCAATGTCGAACTGTCTCTGGCTGAGCCAATACATCTGAGCTCGCGCTAAGCTTATGGTGCGAATATCATCCATCCGCTGAAATGTCTGAAACTGCTCCCACCCGCGACACCTAGAGAGTTTGGTTCCGATCAGTTGCCTCATCCTGGACTGAGCGGCAAGCATTTAGCATAAAGCACTAATAAGCTTGCAATGCATCAAATATTACTATAAACTACAAAAGCACTCAGAGAGCACAGACCTCAGAGCTCAGCAGATCACGCAAATGTAATCACTTGTTCCTGGTCCCACTGCGGACATTTCCTGAAAATTTCATCCAAATCCTTCCGTGATTTTTTGAGTTATGTTGCTAACAGACGGACAAACAAACGAAAATATGTACCTCCTTGGCAGAGGTCAAAAAATATATTGGGTGTGTGGTGGTAACCTCGACTGGGCCAGACATACATTTGCCCAGCATGCCACGATGTCTCACTCCAAGGTTTCCTCACAAGTTGGCAGCCCTGGACCCAGACACAGAAAAGTAGATCATTCCTGATTTATACAGTATATGCCACATAATCAAATATCCCTCAATGTATTTTGTTTATTTCCATGTCTGCATGTATTTCCTTCATCTCTTTATTACTGTGATTCAAATTTCTTTAAAAAAAACTTGCTTTGCTCAATAAAGATTTTTAAAGTCGGCTTTAATGTGATGTTTTATGAAGACCAAAGTCTTAGCATAAGCTTTTAGGTTCAGTTGTTTTAGGAGCAGAATATTCCACATCCCTTTAACTATTTACTTATATTGGGTGTATTTGACATTTAAAACCAAATGTTGGTGCAACATGAAAATGCACTTTTTGACCGTATTTGTATGTGTGATGTTATGAAGAAAATAAGTCAAAAACAACATAATGTGTTAGGGTTTTTATGACACTGATCAGCTTTGGTGGATGTTTAAGGGGCTTCAACCTCTGACATTTAAGAAACTCTGTTTTAAGCTGTACAATATTCAACTGTAGGCAAGTATTTGTACCAGTAGAGGGAGCAAGAGTTCTTCTGCAGCTGAGCCACTGAAAAGACAAACACATCTTCCGGGTTGTGACCAAACACCATCCATCCATTATCTACCACACTTTAATAAAACCAGGAAGTGGTTAAAAAGCCATGGCAAATCGGTAACTTGACGTGCTTTGACAATTATATTTATATATTTATACAACACAAAAGCACTGATCCGACTTCCGGGTCAGACGACGTATTGAGCAGACGCACGAGGAAAGGCTCCCGACTAATTTGCATTATTTACTTTCAATACGGTCCTGTTGCTTCAATGTTTACCTCACAACAAGCTGCTGAATGCGCATTAGAAATGTAGGTAATAAGTAAGTAATGCCATCAAAACATCGCAAACAACAAGGAATTCGAGCTTACATAACTAGTGCTAATTCGCAACCTGTACAGCTAATCAACATGGAGACGAGCGCAGGTTCCGCTCCAGACAACACTCAACCTGCTTCCGAAGTTAACGAGCCCGCTACGGTTCAACAACTCTCAGACATGCTAGAACGCCTTACTGAAACAGAAACAAGAGTGGGAGAAAACTTCGAAAGGATCACTTCAGCTGAAGCAACGGTAAAATCCCTGGAGTCCCAAAATCAACACCTCCTCGAACCGAGTAGAGGACCTGGAAAATAGATTGCGCAGATCTAATCTCTAACTCTAAACACTGATCCGCTGAAACATTAGCTCGTCTGTTACACAGTGTATCATGTCAAATCCAATAAGGCAATAAATAATAAATGTAAAGAAATAACTTGTGTTTTTATAAACACAGATCGTTTTCCATAACACGGATTTAGTTGAGACATCATTGTGATTGGTCAGATGTTAGAGCAGGACAAAGGTGATTGGCTGCAGAAGGTTGGAGCCGTGGATTCTAGGCATGGTAAATACACTATTATTATTAATTTATTGTCGTTTATGTTCATGATATTGTTACGACTGTTAATTGAAAAATGGGAAAAAGAAAATATTACAGCTGCTTTGTATTTCTTTACAGCGGTGGAGAAGTTTAAATATTTAAATATTACTGGTGATATGTTTTAGAAAACTGAAATATTTAAAGATTTTTTTTTTATACACGTGTGTTTTTTTTCTTTACATCCAGGGTTTGAAATGGGATGAACTGACAACAGTTACAAACAGGCGTCCTGTCATTCATTAAACCCTGCACACAGAGGCGATTCTAGAGTCTGTAGGGGCCCTAAGCAAAAATTCCCAGGGGGCCCTTCCGACCAGTGTTCATCACCATTATGTTATAAATAATCTGACACCAACGAAAAACGTATGAGTTAAAACACATGAAAAAACCTTGTAATTAAGTATGTGACAATATAAATGTAAAGAACAATAAAATACTGTAAATAGCTTTTAAAAAAACTATATAAACTGAGTAAAAAACATATGCATTACACTGTAAATAATCCTCTTCATTTTCAAACTTGCAGAACTATAACTTCACAGAGGTTAAAGTGAGGTGGGGCCTCTTTAGGGGGGTTTCCTACTGAGATGTCATTGCAAATCGCCCATTGTTGTTTAAGGGGGACGGGGAGGCGTTCTGGTCACCAGTGTTGTTTTTGACAACCATCTTAGATTTAGTCTTAGTCTTAGTCTTTTGGACTAAAATGCTTATTAGTTTTAGTCACTTCTATATGTGGTAGTTTTAATCCAGTTTTAGTCGACGAAAACTCAAAAAGGTTTTAGTCTAGTAGTTTTAAAAAGAAGTATAGTCTTTTAACAAATGTATTTAGGTCAATAAGTATTGGAGATTGTTGTTGGGCAGTGTCGCACATAAGTTGTGAAAACAGCAGCAGACCTATAAGTTCAACACACTGCAACACATTGTGAGCTTGCAGATTGGCTATTATAACACACAAAGAGATGGAACATGTAAACATGGCTAAACGTGCTGCTAAAGAAACACACACATAATGAATTGACGTTCGCGTAACAAAGGCTAACTTTAGCCACTACTACTAACTACTGTGTCCAGTTATTGTCATGTCCTGCTTTCTTTCTGCCGCTAAATAATCCATCTGTTTGTTGTCATAAAAATCGCTAGCTTAAAATGCTAACGAGTCCACTTACCGAGCAGAAGTGTCTCTTTGTCGGTGTCTTTGTTAAAAAGTACAGCCACTTTTCAGTCCTTCTGTGGGTTTCTTAATCCATCTTCATTCAACGGTGAACACACGCGCACACACACACACACACACTGCAGAAGCAGTAGAGTACGTGCATATTAAGCAGCCATGTGCTTTCTCCGTGACAGTCAGGTGATTGGCCGAAAAAACAACAAAAGCTCTGGAATGTGAGATCACCACAACACACCCTAACTAGGAAAGGGAATTGACACGCACAATGAGCAGAAATGTCATGCGTTTTAAACGTCTGACAGACCACCCACTAACATTTTCGTCCATTTTTGTCTCGTCAACGAAAACTCACACAAGTCTCGTCATGTTATCGTCATGAAAAAAGTGGCGTCAACGAAAATATTTCCGCATCGTCATCGTTGACGAAAACAACAATGCTGGTCACTGCACATTTCAGTAAAAACAGCCCTCAGGCTCCGAGTGTCGGGGGGGCCCCCTATCAGCTTCGGGGCCCCAATCAGTTGCCGGCCTTGCCTGTTCACAAGCTGCGTTTCTGCCTGCACAGTGGTGTCTCACCTGTTATCGTAACACATGTATGCACACATCCAACCCACGAGGGCATCACTGAGTCATTCTCTCTCTCACCCTCCCTCCCTCCCTTCTGTCCTCCTCCTCCTCCTCCTCGCTGTTTTCAAATACATTAATGAGTCACTCAGGTGAAAGGTAGAGACATATGGGAGGTATCAGAGCGAGCACACAGAGGATAGGATGATGAAACAGAGAGAGAGAGAGAGAGGGAGGGAGGGAGGGAGAGACGAGCACCGTTAGACACCTGTCAGTACAGGTGGCGACTGTACAGAGTCAATATCTGAACCTGGAGATTTCCCTGGAAGACTCCACTTTCACTCGTGGACTTTAATATCCATTGGTGTTTCATGTAATAGTTGTGTTTTAGCTGTGATTGAACTCTTATACCAAACGCTTGATGTAGTCAGTGTTTAGCAAAAAATCCCAGGAACATTGGACGTTTTCTGTGGATTGAAAAGCTGCTCTCGGAGGAGGAAAACTGCTTCTTGGACACCTCGCCTCGTCATTCGGAGTTTGTTTGTTTCTCTTCTTCAGATAAGGTGCTGCTGCTGCTGCTGTGTGCGATCATGGCAGACTTCCCATCCAAAGTCACCACAGAGACCAGCTCGCCCAACTCCCAGGGCCCTCAGCAGGGAGGCAACAGCCTCCGACAGCTGGCTGCTGGAGTCACCACCACGATGGACACGTTCTTCGTTCGAAGCATCCCCGGCATCCTCATGATCGTTGAAATAGTACGTAATAATAACAGATCCTGAGATCCACTGCTGTGTGTCTGTTGAGCTCAGTGTGAAAGGAAGCCGCTCCTATCTTCATTCTGAGATTATGGAAAAATAACTTTTAAATCAGCTGGTCTTGTATTTCAGGTTTTCCCTGTTATTTTATGACATTGACAAATACGAGTGGGAAAACCTCACATGGATCCAGAACGAGCATTTAGCAACTGAAATGTATTTTCATACTCAATGAAACTATAGATTATTTTCTCAATTCGTTTATGAGTTTTGTCCGTAAATAATTAATTGTTTGTTATATGGAACAGAGAAACCAGAAAATTACCATTTAAAAGGTTGAAAAATCTAAGTTTGGTTTAATTATTAGGGGGGAAAAGATAACTAAACCAGATTAACCAAAATAGATTCATTTAATAATCAACTAAAAAATTTGATTAATCGTTGCAGGCCTATCAGTAATATCATATTTCCCAAGTGTACCTTCATTATGTAGGATGATTTAAAGGCAAACCACACCATGATATGAACTTTTGTTGAGTTGTAACGCAAGGCAAGTTTATTTGTGTAGCACCTTTCATCAACACGGTCATTCAAAGTGCTTTTAAATTAGAAAATGTAGTCAGCATTACAGCAGCACTAGATAAATATGTGTATATATGTGCTCTAAATGCAGTGCTACAGGAATTTGAATGTGCACTAGCATCATAAATGTCACTGACAAACAAAACAGAAGTCCAGGTTCACACAGTTGTTGACATGAAGCTAAAATGACAGACAATGCCATAGTGTTAAAGAGCTCCGAGCCGTTTCCACTTCCACTGATGTACTATTTGCACTAGTCTCTGTCCACAAAGAGGACATGTGACCGGGCCTGGATGACTGACAGCGGCAGCAGACCTTTGTCCCCCCCAAGGGCCCTCACACCATTCTGACAAACCCCATCGTTACACTGAACCTTAAGCCTTCAAGGACAGAGGGGACCACTGTTAATGTTTGCCCTCTGTATATGACTGTTAAACATTGTCCAGCCCTGTATGTGCTATGTGCGTTGGCTTTTGACAGCGTTGTAGTAGTAGGAGCAGGTTCAGATGTCAGCAGTTGTGTATATGAAATGGTAATAAACCTACGAACGAGCGTGATCCAAGTTGATCAGTAACGCTGCAGTAATATTTTTTTACTGTTTTAATCAGGAAACTGAGGTGATCTGAAGTTCCTCTCGGTCAGAACACGGGTCTTTGTAAACGTGCCTCCCGCTGTGTGTGCGTGTGTGTGTGTATCAGGTGTGTAAAATGTGAAATTTGATCACTGCATACATAATAGACTCTCCTTTCATGCCCTTTCTCGTGGGACAGGGGCAAAGAGACAGTGAAGCAAAGAGAGGAGCCTTGTTTTCAGACTTTTCAGATATTGCTGGACTGTTCAACTAAAGGTCCAGTGTGTAAAATTTAGACAAAAAAACTTATTTACCTATATTTTTTGAATAGATGTTAAGTCACCTGATTGTAGGAATTCTATTTGCATCAGGAGCTATAGGTAAACTCTACAAAGGCTGCCATTTTGGACCCCACAATGGACTCTTTTCAGTTTTGATGATGAGCTGAAGGCCTCACAGGGTCTCTGCGGGGTCTTAAAAAGTCTTAAATCCAATAGTTTGAATTTAAGGCCTTAAAATGTCTAACATTCTCCCAAAATCTCATAAAAGGTCTTGAATACAATTTTGAAAGGTCTTAAAAATCTATTTACGTTACTTTTATTTGAAACATGCATAAACTTCAGTCTCACTTTGAAATGTTTCTATTTTCTGTGCTGCCCGGTGAGAATTCATCGAGCACCACTAGCTAGTGTGCTGTGCGCGAGCCGCGGTGTGTTACAGCTTAGCATAGCAGCGGAGAAAACTGCTGCAGAAAACTGGAGAAAGCCGAATTGCAAGTTCAACGGTTTGTGCCTCCAAATTTTCCTTCATGTCATTTGTACTTTTTTGCCAGTATGGGTGTGAAATGGGTCTTAAATTGTATTCATTATGGTCTTAAAGAAGTCTTGAAAAGTCTTAAATTTGACTTCTAGAAACCTGCAGAGACCCTGCCTCATACAGTCTTAGAAATAATAGTGCTAAGAAGAACCATAGAAGGTTATTCAGCTTGACCTCATAGGAGAACCCTTTTTGGTTCCAGGTGGAACCTTTATAAAAAAGGTTCCACCTGGAACCCTTTTAAAACCCTTTATTCAGGAAATGGTTTTTTAAAGGGTTCTCTGGATCCGTTGCAAATCGCTTCCATTCTTATCAATGAGAGCATTTCCACCACACGCGATGTAGAGCGTCTCAGCAGCGGCCCAAAAGCGGCTAGGAATCAGTTCTATTTTTTCCATTGCCGCTGCTGAACCTCGTAAATTTCAACGAAGCAGATCGCACAAGACAGGAAGTCCGACACAGAATCAAAGTAAAACATTTCCGCCCCCCTTTCAAAATAAAACCCAATACGGAGGTCATATAGCCTGTCACAACTTCACATCAACATTACGTCGTGGCCGGTGCTGCCAGGTAAACAGTCAATTAATCAGAGCGTCTCGGAGAGTCATAATGTACGACGAGAGACTGATTGTTGAAGTGGAGAAACATAAAATCATTTATGACACCAGATCAACAGTTGTTCCGCGTCGGAGAATGAAAGAAGCTGAGTTGTTGTTGTTTCCTTTATACACACAGTCTATCGCGGGTTCTCGCGAACTTGCGTCCGTTCGAGATTATCGCGCGATCTTCCGTGAATACCGCCGGCTCCCAAGGATCCGCGCCGCTGCCGTAACGCGCCCGGTGGGGATTGACGCTGGGGAGAGGACGAAGCAGAACCGCGCCACTGCCGTTCTGCGGCCGTTCCGCGTCCAGTGGAAATCCAGGGTTACTGGAACCATTAGTGTTACCAAGAACCCTTGAAAAACCCTTTCTTCTGGAAAGGTTCCAGGTAGAACCTCAGCCCTTGTAGAAGGACAATTTTGGAACCCTTATTTCTAAGAGTGTAGGTTCTCCAACACACTTGGAAGGGAAGTGCGTGGTGAGAAACATTCAGTCACCAATAAATGCATTTCAACTGCTTCTCCACACAACTATCTAAGCAGCCAATCACATGGCAGCAACTCGGACAGTGTAGACATGTAGATGTGGTCAAGGTGCCCCATGGAAGTTGAAACCGAGTGATGGTTGTTGTTGACTGGTCAGAAGAGAAGGACCAGATTGGTTGGTTGAGATGATAGAGAAAGGCAACGGTGACTCAAACAACCACTCGTAACAACTATGGTATGCAGGCCATACCATCTATGAACCCACAACTGCAGGAGCCCGTACTGGGTGCCACTGCCTCACGTTATTGAATGTCCAGTGTACCTGATACAGTTTTTATTTGGGAAGCACAACTGGAATTTGTTTAAGCGGGTTTGGGTGTAAATTTGAATGTGAATGGTCCAGAGAAAGGTGATGGTAATGACCGTGTCATGGCTTCCTGAAACAAACCATGCAGGGGAAAAACCAGAACCCCTGCACCATTCAGAACAACAGAAAGAAGAAGAGGAAGTGTAGCAGAAAATGATTCATGACCCTGTCCTGTTTCCTCTCCAGGTCCTGGGGCTCCTTCACTGGGCGTTGATAGCCGGTACTCCCTACACTGCGGTGCCGGCATACGGGTGGGTGATGTTTGTGGCCGTCACCCTGTGGATCCTCACCACCATCCTGTTCTTCATGATCCTGTTCGGCGTCCCGCGACAACTCATTGTTGTCCCCTGGCCTCTGACGGTAGGCAACGAGAGGAGGGAGGAGAAAGGAAAGGAAAGGAAAGGAAAGGAAAGGAAAGGAAAGGAAAGGAAAGGAAAGGAGGAAAATGTTTTTTTAAACATTTGTTGTGTCATTATCATGGTATGCTGAACCACGATGGAAGGGCCACGTGTGAGGGTTTTTTTGGAAACAAAATAAAGAAAATACTAAAGAATACTGAGATTAAAGTCAGAAGTCAGAAAAATGTCGGAATTTTGAGAAATAAGTCAGAATTTAAGTCAATATTCTGAGGAAAAAAAGTCAGAATTTGTCAATATTCTGAGAAAATGTCAGATTTTAATTCAATTTTCTGAGACAAAGTCTGAATTAAATTAATATTCTGAGACAGTCAGAATTTAGGTAAATATTCTGAGAAAAAGTCAGATTTTAATTAGATATTCTGAGACAAAGTCAGAATTTAGGTCAATATTCTGAGAAAAAGTCAGAATTTAAGTCAATATTCTGAGAAAAGGTCTGAATTTAAGTCAATATTCTGTGAAAAATTCTGAATTTAAGTCAATATTCTGAGAAAAAGTCAGAATTGAAGTCAATATTCTGAGACAAAGTCTGAATTTATGTCAATATTCTGAGAAAAGGTCTGAATTCAAGCCAATATTCTGAGAAAAAGTCTGAATTTAAGTCAATATTCTGAGGAAAAGTCTGAATTTTGAGATATAAGTCAGAATTCACACATGGTCCTGAATACTGAAGACGAGAGGAGCACCTGCTTTGTTCAAGAGCTTAAACTTTATACCTTACATCTATACATATATGTGCTCCTCACATATACCTTAGTGTAAACGGTAGAACAGTATTTCTGCAGTAAGTAAGCTCTCGTACCACAGCTTGAGAACCGATCCATGAGTGTATAGACTAACAGAAATGTTAAGCTGTGATGAAACTAATGTTTCTTCTCCTCTGTCAGGTGATGTTGTATAACGCCGCGGCCACAGTCCTGTATCTAACCGCCTTCGCAACCAACGCAGCATACGTCCGCCCTTTCCTATACACCCGCTACTATGGACATTTCGCAGCTGCCGCCGTAAGACGCACAACACTGTTCAATCACACATAAAACGACTGGTTGCATATGCAACACAATACAATCATAAGTCCTTTAATAATTGAATCTATGAGTCGGTGTTTGAACACTGAATTCTTGTTTCAGCCTCTCTCTGTGTCTCTGTGTGTATTTCTGATAACAATGTTTATTGTGGCAAGCACACACACACACACACACACCCACAACTTGTCACAGCGTGTCATGTGCTTAGTTACCTTTGTAGCACAGTTGCCACTCAGTCGACCTTTGACCTCTTAACATACACAAGGACAGGTGACACAAGAGAACGACAGATTTCAGCCTATAATCAAAAGGCTCACCTGTTAAAATCTATGATAGCCTATGTTAACGAATAGGTTTCTGCGGCTTTTTCCTGCTGTTAGACGGAGAAAATAATTAACCAGAGAAGGCGAGGCAGCAGTAGAAAACCTGTTCTTCATTGTGACCCCACTGTGTGTGTGTGTGTGTGTGCGTGCGTGCGTGCGTGCGTGCGTGCGTGCGTGCGTGCGTGCGTGCGTGCGTGCGTGCGTGCGTGTGTGTGTGTGTGTGTTGAAACAGTCACACCTTAGAAAAAACATGGACTATCACTTCACAGAGGGAGGAAAGGTGCACATAGACGTTTGTTTTTCGGACCATTATATGGCATACCCATTGACCTTATCAGGACCAGCAGTCCTCCTGGGGACGAAAACATGGTCCTAATGAGGTAGAACAGTTAGGTTTAGGGCTGTGATTTAAATTGTGGTTAGGTTAAGGTTATTATAAGGCATTAACTGGTTATGACATATGGTTATGGTGTTATGGTTGTGTTTAACCTCTCCAAACCTGTGTGTGCTTGTGTTTATATCTTTGTGAGGTCCAGAGAACGTACAATCTCTGTGGGGACATTTTGTCTGGGACCCGTTTTTGTTTTTTTTCTTTTACATATATTTAGTTGTGATGGTTAATGCTAGGTTAAAGGTGAAGCATTTAGTTGTGATGGTTAATGCTAGGTTAAAGGTGAAGCATTTAGTTGTGATGGTTAATGCTAGTTAAGGATTAAGCATTTAGTTGTGATGTTATGGCTAGGTTAAGCATTTAGTTGTGATTGTTAGGTTAAGGGTTAAGCATTTAGTTGTGATGGTTAATGCTAGGTTAAGGGCTAAGCATTTAGAAGTCATTGTTAATGCTAGGGTAAGGGCTAAGCATTTAGTTGTGATGGTTAATTCTAGGTTAAGGGGTAAGCATTTAGTTGTGATGTTAGCTTAAGGGCTAAGCATTTAGTTGTGATTGTAAGGTTAAGGGTTAAGCTTTAGTTGTGATGGTTAATGCTAGGTTATGGACTAAGCATTTAGTTGTTATTGTTAAAGCTAGGTTAAGGGCTAAGCATTTAGTTGTGGTTGTAAGGTTAAGGGTTAAGCTTTAGTTGTGATGGTTAATGCTAGGTTATGGGCTAAGCATTTAGTTGTGATTGTTAATGCTAGGTTAAGGGCTAAGCATTTAGTTGTGATGGTTAATGCTAGGTTAAGGGCTAAGTATTTAGTTGTGATGGTTAATGCTAGGTTAAGGGCTAAGCATTTAGTTGTGATGGTTAAGGCTAGGTTAAGGGCTAAGCATTTAGTTGTGATTGTTAATGCTAGGTTAAGGGCTAAGCATTTAGTTGTGATTGTTAATGCTAGGTTAAGGGCTAAGTATTTAGTTGTGATGGTTAATGCTAGGTTAAGGGCTAAGCATTTAGTTGTGATGGTTAATGCTAGGTTAAGGGCTAGGCATTTAGTTGTGATTGTTAATGCTAGGTTAAGGGCTAAGCATTTAGTTGTGATGGTGAAGGCTAGGTGCTAGTAATTGTATTTTGTGTCCTCACCCAGAGTGAGTGAATGTGTGTGAGGAGACTTTGGCCTGCAGCATAGACCATATAACCTGTATTTTCCTACACACAAACACCACATCTTATCACACACACACTTATCATTTGCATTCTTTACTGCATTTTATTGCACATTTACAACAGAAAAGTAACCCATTATTGCAGCGTTTCTCAATCCTGCTCCTGGCGAGCTTTCCCTGCTCCAGCTCACCTGATTCTAACGCTCATCAGGAAGTCTGCTAACGACCCATTTATTTGAATCAGGTGTGTTGGAGCTGGAGTTATGAAAGTTGCAGGGCAGTGGGACCAGGTACGGCTGAACAATGAATCCAAATTTTACCGAAATTGCCATATTTGTTAAAGCCAAAATGTGTGTCAAAACATCAGTTTTAGATGAATTATTTTCTGGTTCTATACACATTTTATTCTACAGCAGGGCTTTCAAACATGGCTTTGTAGATCCGCTGTGATCTGTGAGTGGTTATGCACATGATGTAAATGGTAAATTAAGTACTTTTCTAGGAATTGCACTTGCGTGCTTGTTGTTTATAGGTTATGATGCTATTATTATACTGGTCTGACCCAGGGTTAGGGTTATGGTTATGGTTAACCCTGAAGAGAACATTCTTTTAGGGGTTTTTACAGTGAAAATGAGAATAATGATTAAAAAAAAGACCATTCCATCTGCAATTCCTGTCAAAATACTCGCAATTCAGTATTTATTCAAAAAGGTTCAGCCCTATAGGACCAGGTTTAAGGGCCAAGCATGTAGTTGTGATGGTTACTGCTTGGTTAAGGATTATGCATTTAGTTAGGGTTAGGGTTAGGGTTAACCTTGAAGAGAACATTCTTTGAGGGTTTTTTTGAGTGAAAATTAGAATAATTATGTAAAAAAAAAAAAAGACCATTCCATCTGCAATTCCTGTCAAAATAATCGCAATTTGATATTAATTCAAAATGGTTCAGCCCTATAGGACCAGGTTTAAGGATTAAGCATTTAGTTGTGATGGTTAAAGCAAGGTTAACGATTTAGTTGTGATGGATAATGCTAGGTTTAGGACTAAGCATTTAGTTGTGATGGTTACGGCTAGGTTAGGGTTAGGGTTAACCCTGAAGAGAACATTCTTTGAGGGGTTTTTAGAGTGAAAATGAGAATAATGATGTAAAAAAAAACAAAAAAAGGCCATTCCCTCTGCAATTCCTGTCAAAATACTCACAATTCGATATTTATTCAAAATGGTTCAGCCCTATAGGACCAGGATTGAGAAGCCCTGCATTATTGCATTGTAAAAAATGTAATCATTGTCTCACTTCCTGCTTTGTGTGTGTGCGTGCATCCAGTTCTTTGGCGCTGCAGCGACCGTGGCGTACGGCGCCAGTGCTGTCTTCTCCTATCTGGACTGGAAGGGAGACGGAGGAAACGCAGCCACCAGCACAGTTCCCACCTAGGACTCCAACATAAGATCCTGGAAAAACACTCCGTATGTTTTTCTTTCCCCTCAAAGATGCTTTATTTATGTGGATAGTCTGCTGTTGATACCAAAACTACTTAACACAATCAAATCAAGTGACTGTCATGGCAACACAAGCCCTGACCTCGGCCTATAGCTCCAGTATTATCAACAAGGTGAACCCCTAATCTAAAGAATCCATACATATATCAGATTTATACCCTCAATATCAACACTGGATTATCCATGCAAAACATACAGAAATCTTATTTTGATACGGATGAATGTAAAGCCTATGTGATCATTTGGGGTTATAATCTTCCTCTTTTAAGAGGTTTAATGGCAGCTTGCATCCATGATGTCACAATACTGCCACCTTCTGGAATTACACTACACTACACTACATGACTCACTTTAAGTGCAAAACATGTTTTTGATATAAATAAATTAGGATGACGTTAAATGTCTCGTGTCACGGTTCTCAAACTGTGGCACGTGTACCACCAGTGGTACGCTAGCTTGTTGCGCTAATCCACAAAAGGTTTTATGTTTATTTGTAACACGAGTAAAATATAAGGGAGTCTCAAATATCGCAATATTTCACTGTATCAAAGTTTTCCTCCTCACCCCTAGTACGTGATATAAAAAACTTTTTAAGATTGAGATTCTAAATTATTCCAATTTTTGCTGAAATCCAATCTAAAATAATTATATTGCTGTTTTTTTTGTAAATGTACAATGTGAACGTATGAAGTGTCGCTTTCATGAACCACAAAAATGAGCCCTTTATATTCACATCAGCAGCAGGAATTTTCCCAATTTCCGAGATTGTTGTCGGTGGTTTGAACTGGAGCGCCCTCTTCAGGTCGGGTTTCCAACTCAGAAAGTCGCAGCAACCTCACGGAAACCTGACGTAGGATTCCGAAGTGGCTGTCGTCGTCTCAAGAGATGTTGCTAAATCCTACATACTGCACCTTTAAAGGAGAATAGAAACAGATTATTTTCTTTATATGTGTAAAAAATCAAATCTGCACCCTGAAATGGAAAAGAAGATGATCTATTCTTTTGTGTTATGTTGTGTTTTGTAACTGGATCCTCTGAAATCCAAGACTTTAAAGCTTTTAAAGGTTTTCATCGCATTGTTTACCACACAGAGATCCTTTTGTTTACTTTAGTATGATGTCGGAGGAGAGTTTTAAGAATGAGTGTCTGCACTGGAGATTAAAAATACAATATTCACACGGTAAACATGTGTTTACAAATGTCCTTTTGAATCGTATGAGTTCCAAGTCTCTGACTCTGGGATTCAGAGGTGTGAAAATTGAAGAGAATCCCAAAAATCCACGCAGAAGAAGCCAAAATAAAATGTACATATGTCAAGTTGTAGATGGGCTCCAACACACCTGACTCTGACAACGAGCCATTCATTTGAATCAGGAGGCGTTCTGGAGCAGGGGAAACAGACTCGGGTGTGTTTGATTTATCTACACACGCTTACATTCGAATCATGGTTTTCCTTAACAGTTCGTGTTTATTTCCCAGAGTGTAATTTAACATTAACTTAAGGGTATTTCGCATGTTTCTGTGACAGGATTGTGGTCATTGATTTGTTCTGTCTGTGTTTGTTTACTTTTAACTTCATACAATGGTTCAGTCCAATTAGGGTGGAGCTACAGGAGGGGTATAAGAAGCCACCTGAGCGGTGGGTGTTTTGCGAGAAAGATGGTGTATCAGGGGGATGCTGCCGAATTTGTTTATACTTTTGTTGTCCTGGGACCTTGGCTTTTTTCTTCTGTTGCATTTTTTTGGTCAATAAAATCACAAACTCCTGTTTCTTGAGACCTTCTTCAAGCGAAGCACCTCATTTATGAAGCCTCACGACCTGCAATTTAACAAATAAGACACTCACACTGTCTAATGATGCAGTCTTGCTAAAGGATTTTTTTAACCTCTTAAAACCTGTACATAATTTCCATTTTGTGGCCTGTTTTGGGACATTGAGACAAAAACTCAAACAAATGCTATTTTAATTATGTTTTATACTGTTAAAATTTCAAATTAAATACACAAAACCTGGAATTTGTGTACAACTACATTGTTTTTCTAAATAAAACTTTGTTTTTCTTCATTTTAAATTGTTAATACACTATTTTAAAAATAATTTAAATTGGAAATAACTACCAGATATTGAACGTTATTCTGCTCACAGGACGTTTTCTGGCCCTTTTATGGTTGAAATAAGCAAAAAATAAAGGTTGAGGTTTAGGTGTTAAAGGGTTAAATATTGTCAAATAATATCACAAACTGCTACTACTCCAACCTTGCACTTGTTCAAATAAAGCACTTAGGGATTTAAGGCTTCTCTTTTTTTTTAAACCACTTTATTTGGAAATATACTTTTACCAAAAACAAATCTGACATGAACAGCGTTATTTTAGCAGTGACATAAATATATATATACTCATTTGTCATGATAAGACATGTATAAAACGTACTGAAAACAATGTTATTTCTCATTACAGGCAGACACACACACACACACACACATCATCATCATTTTATAATCCATAATCCACGTTCACAGGCACAAAACTCAGTTTTCAAACTGATCACATTATTATTTAAATCTTCATAGAACATATATTGGTTCTGTTACATGACTTTCATATGGAGAAAAAACACGATTCATACATTCAATATCATCACGAGGGTTTCCTTCTATAAACATCATGTATCGTGAATGAGGGGATGGTTGAGAAATTAGGATTAAGCCTCATTTATGTGTCAATCCCAGTTTAAGACATGTGCAGTGGTAGTGTCCAGTGCAGGTAGTGTCCAGTGCAGTTGGTTGGGGAAGTCGAAACCTTTCCGTCTTCATTCTTCATCTACAGAGAAGCTTAAATAAGTTCCATCAAACAATTCAGGCGTGTTCATTATTTTAGTTTAAGATTAAAGATGTAGATATAGAGTCACAAACGCAACAACCACATGTAAAGAAGGGGAAACAATCCTACACCAACACATGCAGAAAGAGGCAATTCAAGTGTTTTTCACATTTTCTTTCCAAGAGTGTGTGCGAGTGTCACTGCGATTCAGTGAAACCGGTGTGTTTGACATCCGCGGGGATCAGCGACGTGACCACCAGCCCGTTCATGTCCAGACCTCGGCCTTCCTTCTCCTGGAAGCACACAGAGTTCACAGCTGATACAAAAGAGCCCATTAAACACAGATGTGTTCAATATGTTCAATAGAATCTTACTTACATTTAAAGAAATGTGTGCTTTAATAAGTTTGTGATACTTAAGATGACCTATTCATTATCATGTTTACATGTGACACTTTTGTGTAAGAGCAAATCATGCATAAAACCTCATTATGGACCATGTCGTACCATGTCGTGTTGTTTTCAAAATAGATTTATGTGTAGATTATTGTCTCCATTAATCAAATGCATGCATTTATAAAAATATTGATCAGTGTTGCTCAAACCAATAAATAATGATGTTCTCAAGCGTCCTGTTTTGTCCATAAACCAAAATGATTTGGTTTTTATGATTTTCAGAGCAAAAAAACAGAAAATATTCCAATGTAAGAAGCTGAAAAATTTGTGAAAACTTGTTTAAATTCTTTAAAAAAACAAACGGGCACTAGTCCGGGCACATCCGGTTGCCTACATTGAACCGCAGAAGAAGAATAACGTCCGTTGTGGAGGTGTTTCACGAGCAACAGTGTCTTCTGACTCTGGGTCTGACTCCGGTTTAAAGTCATAAAAGGGACTGCGGCGGGGAGTCGTGAAGAAGCTATTTTTAAACATTGTTAAAACAATGTTTTGATAATGAGTAGCAGTGCATCCACCGTTCCAGAGGGGGGAGCTGCGCGTCTGAGAGCAGGTGTTCTGATTATGTCACTTCAGGGTACTGGCCAATCACAAGACAGTTGGGAAGCCGGGGTGAGAGTTGAGTCTGAAATATCGCGGCTGGGAAACAGCGTCAGAAAAGAGGATTTCTATCGGCTCGTTTACAGCAACTAGGAGGTTTTTGACCATAAAAACAAGATAATATATGTAAGTAGACCTCCATAACTAACATAGATGTGCAACAGGACCACTCTGTGTGAGCTTTAATTGATTAATAATCAAGTTGTTTCTGTCCTTGCAATAAAACGTCAACTAAACCCCTTATACACTAATTTTTTAGCCTACTGGTATTTTTACACTAAAATTAGAGGTTTATCTTACAATAAAGTTGCATTTCACTGAATGGGTCAAATACAGAGCACTGTATAGTTTAAAATTTAACATTTAAGAATTTAGCAGATGCTTTTATCCAAAGCGACATACAAAAGTGGAATAAGCTACATAGAAGTAGTCATGGAAAGAACTCCACCAGATAGAAACAGAGAGAAAATCCTGTTGAAAAGTGTGTTGTTTGTTTAAAGTGAATTGTGCCGGAGGTTGCAGACGACTCACCGCTCTGTATTCCAGAAACATCTCCTTGAAGGCCACGAAGTCTGTGAACGTGAGCATCATGTCGAAAATGTCGCCCTCAGTCTCATCTTTGTGCTGCCTGCAGGTGGAACACAGGAGGGTGTCAGTGTGCTACTGCGCCACCTGGTGGACTGCAGCAACATAATTTATTTCTTTGGAGTGAATGTGAAGCTGGGTTCAGTGACACATTAATGTCACTAACTTGATCTGATGTATTTATTTATCCATTTCAGTTCATTTTCAATTAACAAAATAAAAAGGTGTAGGCTATAGCGTAAGCTTATTTACACCTTTTTAACTGTAATCTTCTAAATCTTTAAATTTGAATATGTTTAGTTGAATAAATAGTGGATTAGTTGGCTCACAATTGTATTTCTTTCAGTTGAAACAAAGTTTGTTTTCTTTTCAGTTTTAGTTCGTTTTGTGTGTTTCCCCATACCGCTCTACACAATGGGTTGTATATGGGACTATTAGTGAACTGTAAAATGTGTGAAATGGTTCCTACTAGGAAATAATAATGTGATCTAACATCTTACATGAGCAGCTCTATGAAAGTGTTCATGTGGAAGCCAGGGATTCTCTCCATCAGCTGGTTCTCCAGGTGTTTCTCCAGCAGGTCGACCTAAACAACACGATGTTAGATGGTGTGAGAGAGGTTAAAATATACCTGACTTTATTCACATTTACTAGGGGTAATTGTAAGACTCAGTCATGGTTGCATTGAACAGTTAAATCCAGCACTCACGTATTCTTTGAAGATGGGCGTGTAGCTGAGTTTGTTCTCATCAGAGTTGTCAAACTCCAAATAATATTTCTCCATGAAGCTCCTCTGCAGCTGCTGAAACTCCTCCTCTGGAAGAAAAGTAAACACCAAATGTCTATGAGTTTGTAAAACAATAAAGATTTCAGTGTCTTCAGGTGGTTTAGTACACTGGCTTTTTTTTCTGACACACCTACATAAGAGTAAACACCTTATTATACTCTTTGTTTGCAAAAGTTGGTCACAAAGTTGACATTTTAAGCACTTTCTCATGCAGAACAAAACACGCCCTGGTCCTACCCATGACAATGTCCTCTATGCAGCCAATGGCCAAATCAAAAGCAGCATCTGAGGAACTGAAGGGAGAGGAAAAACACAGATAATGAGCATATTATCTACATTAAGACACGTAGAGTCAATGAGTTGTGTAACACACAGGTCAATCTGACCGACTTTGTGACTCGACTGGGTCCAAAGCATCACAACAAAACCCACCTGGAGGTAACTAGGACTTCCTCGTCAGTGTCATCCATGTCTACGATGTTCTCCACACAGCTGCGGGCATCTTGCGAACGACATGAGGCGACATCTAAACACACATAGTGTAATACACACAGCTTAAATGAAGTCTATAACTATACATTACATTATTTACCTTCGGCTAAATGCTCGTGTATTAAACGACATAGACAGGCGGTAATACGGCCACAAAGCTGCCAAACACCCCCAAAAAACAAGTTTTAGTTCTTATTCTTGGTCAACGAAAGCGTTAGTTAGCAAACTGGCTAAGTAAATATGAGCTAACGTTAGCTAAACACATGTCAGGTTCAGAACAGTCGTAGTTTAACACTTCTAATCGTACCGAGGAAAATTATAATTTTTCGTTGTATTTTGAGTTTCGTTAATGTCAATCAAGTATATTTAATCAAATTACTTATTTCCTGGATGTCCATATTGTCAACAAATCGCGCCGAGGTTAATACTTCACGTAATGCTGTTGCCAAGGAAACGACGGACTTACGTGTGCTCTACTATTGTGTCCGATAGAACAAAATCTGTGAGCACATTGGTTCCTACACCAATTTCTTGTAGCAACTTCACTTCAAAGGATCGAAGTCAATGATTAAAGGTTCCCCGTTGTTTAATACAGAGTTTATGTAATATAATATCTAATATTATATATATATATATATAATATATTATATTAAAAAAATAATAATAATAATAATCATCAACATATATAATATTACATTATATTATAAATGTTGATTTATTTTATTTTATATTTTTAAATGTCTGCATTCATTCCTATGGGAAAACATTTTGCAGAAAATTTGGATATTAGTATATTTCAGAATGTACGACTTATGTGTCAATGGTCAGAGGGTGGACACATTTAAGTCCTAGAAGAATATATTATATATATAAACATTACATTTATATAAATAAAAAATATATATATATATCTTTATATATATATATACATATATATAAAGATATACAATTAAAGGTGCATTATGTAATAAACCTAAAGCAACTGGCCATAAAATCCTCCTAATATGTCACAGAGACTCAGGAATAATGTTCATATAACAAATTGAACTCACCAACAACAGTACAGCCAAACTATTTGCATTAAAAAAATATTTTGCAGACTTCAAATCATGTTCGTTTTGAAAACATGTTTTGGCATGTGGCGCCACCTACCGCCGTCTACCAATCACAGCAGTCAGTAGAGTCTCAGCTGCCGAGCAACCACGGGTTGCCAGTTACGTTTAAGAATTGATTTTTATCTTAGTACCAGTATCAGTATTGGCGTCTACCTCAGTTTCATTCCAATAACTTGTTTGTGTAAATGTGTTTTGAATAGTTGAATAATTAGAGACAAAATAAGAGTAAATTAGAGTCATAGAGTCAAACAAAAAATGTCACATATATACATACATTTATTACAAATGTCACAATTCAGGAAACAACAATTCGTCCATAAATCACATCTTTGGGAATTCTGGGGCAAAAAATTCCTTCCTAGATGTTTTAAATAGTCACAACTTATTCTTTACAATCATGGTGTTCATCTCCTACCATATAATTTCTCTCACCTGCATGTATAAGGTGCTCCAGGAAATGCAGGGTAGCAAACAGGGAACAGACCAGTCACTTGTCATACTGAGAGATGCATGTTATGTTTTCATTAACTGTTCCAGTATAGTCTGAATGATTATACAGATCTTGATCATGCAATTTGGGCAAGAAGAAACTCTTTCATTTATTTAAAAAAAAAAAAAAAAAAAAAAAAAATGCCCAAAATACATTTAATGATTCTGTTTTGATTTGAAATGTCAGTGATTTGTTTGTTTTCATTTTAAAACACATTTCTTGAATCACAATCTCCCTCATGTTCATTGCGTCATCGGTTTCCAATCGGACTAATGTGACAGAGTCAACTCAGAGATGCTTCAAGTAAACAACAGACAGAGAAAAGACAGATGTAAAACAATCCACAGCTGCAGATGTTGGGGGGAAAATGGCAAAATTACATCAGTGAGGTTTTACTCTTTCTAAGGCTCAGAGGTTAAACCAGGTTTCGAGTGTGATCTTGGTTTACCTGGAAGATTACACCTCCAATCTGGCAAACCCGTTTGGATTAGATCAATCACTCAGAATGTGCTTTGATTTAAAGCAAAAGGAAACTTTTTTTCTTGCACCTCTCAGTTGAGGTCCTATCACTGTGCTGTGAAGTTAGTTTCCTTGTTCATTTATTTCAAGTATGCCATTGCCAATTTCTGACCAAAAACAACATGGTATATAATCAGTATATTGATACTGAGGAAAGACAAAACAAAAATCACTTTTCACATTTTGTTTTAGAGAATTTCAAACCAAACCTGCTGCACTTCCCAGGGCAAGTTGCCAGTGTTCACCGTCACATCTCTTACAAAACTAAATAACATAATATGGTTTGAAAATAGTCATCTTAATACAGACGCACGTTTTCTTTTGCTATCACACACTAAAATTAAGACTTAATTATACAGCTGCAATCAAGCCGTCCTTAATAAATTACGAGGGTTGTGTGTGTGCATACTTCCCCCAAACTAGCTCTTCCTCAATCACATGGATTAAAAGCTGGGGGGGGGGGGCATTTAAATTACAGATTAACCTTCTGTAGATTTGGATCCATGTGTGTTTATCTGTTGTGGTTGTGATGTACATGATTAAATATCAACATCTCAGCAAAAGAATACAGCACAAAAAAAGCAGCAGGGTCAGCCATACTGAAAACTACTTCGTCCCAATACAGATTCAAGTATGTAGTTGTTTTTTTTGTCTGGTTGTAAAAGGAGTTGTGTTATTACCTCTTTAAAGGACTGTCATTCTCTTTAAGACGACATTCCATTCAAACTTTAAACATCATTGGTAAACTGGATCGAATCAAGACAACTGCACTCCTGCAAATGTGAAGTTCTCTAAATGCAGGATCTCTTGACTAAACCTCTGCCACTCGGTGATAAATCAGTACAGAGTGAAGCCTCGAGAGAAAGGAGCGTGACAATGCTACGTCAACGACAACACAATTCACATATCTAAACCTGAAAACATGATCGTGGTGTGATACATTTCAAATTTATCTGTACCTTGGGTTTAATACTGCACTACAGACTGTGCTCTTTCCAGCTACCCTGCCCTTTCAGATCTGCAGATGTGTGTGTGTGGGCTGATAGGATTAAATATTCACAGCCCCTGGGCTGAGAGCTCGGTGGCTACCTTGTGTCTGAAAGGATGTCTCGTAGCTCGATGCAGGCGCCTGCAGATGAGAAGCTGGTACTAGTCTGTGATCTGGTAAATAGGATTCTGCTCGTCACACCTGCTGCAGAAGTTGACTATCTGTGACCCAGCGTCTGCAGTGAGCTATCAGAAGGATGTACATGAAGAGATTCAGGTAAATGAGGGAATGCTCCTGGGGATCCAGCTGTGGTTCCATTCCCCTCCTCTCATATCCTCTCATTCTTCTCTCCACAGCTCCATCATTTTCGTCATCGTTTCTCTGACCAGAACTCACAGGTCTGGCATCATCGTCATCATCACAGCGGTGTGGCACCGTCCTCGTAGCCCTGTTGGATGAGAGAGGACTAGAGGAGGAGGAAGAGGCTGTCGGGCTTGCATGTCTCTCATTACAAGAGGAGGGGCAGGAAGTGTGTCAGGAGACATGTGCAATGAGTCTGACTCTGGTCTGGATGTCCTGGCGGCACAGGGGGCACGTCTCTAACTGTAAGGCACACTCCATACACATACCACTGGAGGAAGATGGAGGAAAACAAAACACGTTAATATCCAATGACAAAACATGCTCATCTATGAATAACATGTATAAAATGTATTAAAAGGTCAAATTCTACAAGTAGATGCGTCTTTAACTGAGGTTCTTGGGTTAAGTCTCTACCATAGACCATATAAAAAGGGGATGCAATCTTCAGGGTTCTTCATGAGGCCAACCAGAAAATGAGATGATACTAGCCACAAGGGGGCGACTCCACTGGTTGCAAAAATAACTCTGCTTGAATGGAAGTCAAAATAAAATTAAAGTAATAAAAGTAAAATAAGCCTATTTCCTCCTTGATTTAAAACATAATTTTAACTCGCTAGAGAAGGAAAAGCAACAACACTGATATTGTTCTATTAACAGGTAAGAAATCTCAAGTTTTGGTTATTTTCTATAATTTGCAAAAGTGTCTACAAACATAAATAACATGTACCACATACCCATGTCCACAGGGCCGCAGCTCTGTGTCAGCCATGACGTCACAACACAGCGTGCAGCAGTTGTCTCGGATGCTAACCTGCTTCAGCAAGGCCAGACGACGGTGTCTGGGGAAACACACATACGTACACAATAAGTAAGCAGACATATACACCAACAGATAAATATCTCTGTTTAAAAACATGTATTTGAATCTTATTTTCTTCTGTGTACAGTGGTCTGTGCCCCCTCTTGACAGGAAATTAAACAAAATGTGCTGCTCTGCTTGGTGCATCTAAAGAATAATAGTGAGAATGTGATTGAAATGTTAAGAAATACCCAAGTGCACTTTGAATTACCTTGTTGTTGAAAGATCCTGTACAAATAAACTTTCCTTGCCTAGAGGAAATGCTGTGGTCGTATAAGAACAAGAATGCTCTATGTATACTGGAGCGTCCCCAAACTATGACTCATGTTTGTATCATGCTATTCGTTTGTGTTGACCTCTGTGTGCAAACATAATGACTCACTGGTTACAAGGCGGTTGTGTAAATACAACAAATTGCATGTAGTTTGCCCTCAGTGTGTCATCAGATTTTAGCGGGGGCAGCTGCTGACACAGTCATATAAGCCCTGATTTGACATGTTCATACAAACATCTCCTCATCATTCAACTTCACTTGGTACCTGGGTAGGATGATCTTTTCACTGGGCAGCAGCGAAGCAAAGTCATTGAAGGTGCTGAACTTGACAGAAGGTGGGTGACGGAAAGGCTTGGCCCCAAAGTTGAACTCGCACTGCTGGTATGACATGAAGCTGGCAGCAGCGAAGAATCCCGACCTGATAAGACACAAAAGGTGAGGGGAGAACATGAAGAAGAGCAAAGGGGGAAAAGGAAGGACAGGTGGAGAGGCGGAATGCAATGATAACACAGAACGTGCACCGTAAAGAAATGAATCGTTTTAGTGGGGAACTTTGTGTGTGGACTTACGTGGCTGAAGAGAACACCTGTTTCTCTGGTGGCAGCTGATGTCCGTTCAGATAAAAGATCATCTGCTTCTTGCTGAGGTCCAACAGGAAGCCAATGGCATCTCCTAAACAAGACATATGCAGTAGAATAAAGTCTTAACATGCTATTATTTGTATGAGGTTCACATTTAAAAAAAAAAAACTGTTCACAACCAAATTAATGGTTCTTCAAGTGTATTTAAAAAAAGTAGTTCATACCCTCTTTCCAGCAGGGGTGAGAGTGAGGTTTACTGCGAGCATTGTACCAGATGAGCTGCCTGCAGCCATCGTACGCACATGAGTATTCATCATCACCTATTCCATAACCCTCCTGTAACACACACACACACACACATATAAATACAATGATTACAGTAAGAGTTTGCAGGAAACTCTTACAGGCTCAACAGTAATACAGTGGCAGGGATTTACATGATTGAGGAACTTGCTGTCCTTAGTGGCCCATCCTATTTGCATCACGCCCGATGTGATGACCGTCACCTCGTAGTACCAAACGCCAGAATCCACGCAAAAGGTGCAGCGCACGCTCTCGAAGGACGAGGCGTCACATCGCGCCTGATCGACAGGGAAAATAAACCACGTCAATTTATATTTGAAAGATTATTAAATTAAATTCTTACTGATTACACAGACATCCATTTACAGACCAACCTCTAGTCCAGTGGGAGAAATCTTGAGGTACTCGCTGACATCGTTGCTGTTCAGCATGGCGTTGATATTAGTGAGGTTGACTTTCTCGTAGGTGAACTGACGACCCTCTTTAAGAACTAGACGGGAAACCGCAGACCAGTTATCACATATACAGTGCTTAAATGACAGAGACGGGTCCTGAGGCTACTCACATAAATTGTCAAGGCTCCACTGTGAACAGAATCCAACCTGCCTCTTCAGGTAATCCGGTTGCTCTGCCCATGACTCCAGGGCAGCGAGTCGATTGCTGATACATGACTCGGACACCGTCACTTTGTTCTCACCTGAGGACAAGAAGCAGAAGAGTCTAATCTATGAGTATGGATGAAAGCACATGACACATTAAGGGCACCCTTAAAGTAAAGTATAATACTATGATACTACATTTATTTTTTTATTTTAAGGAGCTATACGACACAGTGAGTGAACCTACTGGTCTGGGAGAACTTCTCCAAAGCAATGAGCGCAAACAGCATGACAGTCGGATGGGCCTCAGAACTCTGGAGGAAGATTTACAGAACAGAAATCAGGGTTTAGATTTTCTCCTTTAGTTTTATATAAAAAAAAATATTTCAACCAAACATTAAATAATAACATTAGTATTATAATAATAACATTGTCAAATATATGTCATAAGAAAAGCAGACATGTTGACAGATGTATCAGCCAGACAACACTGTGATCAAACCAATATTTACTAGTGAATCAGCACTGAATAATTCAATGTTGCACATTTCTCCAAAATGAATCATTGCTATTCAGCCATCACAAGTAGGTGTACGTTTTTTTTGCTCACCAGGCTCTCTAGAAGATATTCAAGGGTTCCTGGACTCAAAAGTCCAGTACTGGCTGGTCCTGGGAGACATTAGAGGAGTTATAAGACACATACTTCTTGTGTCTACATGATTATTAAGATAGGTACTGAAGAACAAGACTGTTGCTCAGGGATTTGAAAAAAAAAAATTAAATGCAAAAATGTGGACTCTACCAGCCAGTTTCTCAGCCAGGCATCCCAGGACAGCTGTGGTGTTTCTGTGTTTAGCAGGGATTAAAGCATCCTGTTGTGCTACAGTTGAACTCAGACTCAACATGTCAGAGAGTTTCTGCAAAGCATCCTGGAGAGAGAGCGAGAGAGAGAATACAGAACAGTTATTCTAATGAAGGTCACACACACACACACCCACACCCACACACCCACACACACACACACACACACACACACACACACACACAGTTTCTATGGAGACGATGAAATAGCAGCTTAAGATTTAAAAATTCATACACGTTTATGATGATAAATATGTGTGTGCATAACAGGTCAAAATAAAAAGCAACAAAGTCAAGTGTGGGATACATTACAATGGGGGAAGGGACACATTTACTCTAATCTTAAAAGAACACAGCTTAGTGTATAGTTTAAACTTAATTCTAATATTAAGGCAAGTTAACTAAATTCAAATTCTTAAAACACACATAAAAGCACTGACTTTGGTGGGCAGAGGACACTCATCTAACAGAAGGGTGATCACTGCAGGGCCAAGTGGATCATCCAATGGGATCACTCGAATAAGAGACTGGACAACCTCCAGCCAACCATCATCTAAGAGAAGGAGAGGAGGAAAAGTTTAGATTCAACTGACCGAATTCAACTGATGATTCACATACAGTAAAATATATTAATATGCAAGTGTATAAAAGACAATTTTGGCAAGAGATGCATGGACAAAACATAAAAGTGTGTCTGTTCTCTCCAAGAACTGGAGCTTTCTGACAACACATTTGCAAAAAAACATATGATTACACTTTGGACATTGGATCTTTGTTTACATTATTTGTCTGTCTAATCTAATAAATGAATAATAATAAACTTTATTTATACAAATGTTACAAATCGAGCCTTATAAGATATTATTACCAGGCTACAAGGCATATATTGCCTGGTAAGGCAAGGAAAGCATGAAGCCCAACATCAGTGCAGGGACAAAAACTCCCAGAGACAGCAAAGACGAGCGAAGTGTGCTGAAACATCTTCATGAGACCGGCTCCTGTGTTGTGAATGACGAACACAGCACAAAACAAAAGCACTAATTTCCTGTCCATTAGGCGACTCAGTAACAAACACTCTCCATAACCCTATCACTTATAAAAGCCAACTAGCGCATGAATAATGTAACGTGGTAGCACATATCAAAGAGAAAGTGACTGCCTGACTTGACTTGCTGCCTTCAGGGTTCAATATCTGCAAGCTAATGCCTAGCTTGTCTATCAAGACTCACAACATTATGAGCATCAAACCCATACGTGTATGACAAGAAATGCAAACACAAGCTACCACAACAAACAACTGAGTACACAAAGTAAAAACCTGAAACCTGAAGTTAAAGATTGAGGCCAACACATGATTTCTGCTGCGAAAGTCATGACCATGCCCCGTCTTCAGATGATGTAATGTTCCTCTAACCTGGTGGAACAGTGGGAGCGCTGGAGAAATGCTGAGGCAGTAATACTACAGCAGCAGACAGATGTGGGTGTTGCAGCCTCTCTCCTCTAATTTAGTGAGGATTTCGCCATCTTGTTTATACCTCGCTTAACCCCACCCATTTGCGGGATTAGCACAATCTGGTCTTCAAAACTGTTTACTTTGAAACGCAACACAATTCAAACACTACATGTGAGAATATGTGCATGTCTAAGACAGATTTTATTTGGTGTTTCTTATGCTATATGGATGAGATGCTGTGTTTTCTTTCCTTACCCGTCTCTGCCATTTCATGCAAAGTGATCATGGAGTAAGGAGGCTCTTGATCACTAAAAAAACACACAAAAAACAGATAACAAGACATGATTACAGCTTGTTTTAGGAGCATGCACCTGAATGCTGTACATTACAACGTCAGCACTGCCTTTACTGTACGCTGGTTCAGTTGTGTGCACGCACTACACAAATGGACATTTTCTCATAAAACACAGGTGTTTATAAGCTGTGATCGCTGCTGCATCTGAAATAATATAAACAAATGATTCAGCGTTTGGGTGTTTGTTATTACAGTACTTATTATGGATAGTAGCGTTATCCCACTGAGAGGTCTCGGTAAGCATATATTTGTTATGTATTTATTTTACTGGACGGTGGTGTTGATAATACTGTTGTCATGACTCATCCTAAGCTGAAAGCTGCCTTCATTTCGACGACCATGACCTCCGGCGAGCTTGATGTTCAAATTTCCAAACAAAACTTGATAATACTGTGATCATCTTCTTTTCATTTACTGTTGACAAATTCTTGTAAAGGCACATTGCATGGTTTATACAAAATTGTGTAAGTGTTCAAAAGACAAAATTGCAAATACACTACCTATAAAAAAATGTATGTGAAATTTCAGCTATACATTACAGTCAGTGTTAGTTTTTAATCATCTTTCTGTGCAAATGATGTGCAAAAACAAATATATTTACATAACAAAACAATAATTATTTATGTGATTTAAAAAATAAGTATTGGAGTTCGACTTTCTGTTGTTCGATTGACTCGCGATTTAATCAACATAACTCATTTAACAAAAGCTAAGGTTTTAAAGATTTGTTAATTGGCTGTCAGAAATTACAACATGCACTATTTTATGAGCTGTTGATTGATTTTAAAATTGCACAGACCATTCCGATTTCCCATCCCACTGGCCTTACTTGTCTACAAGTGTCCTAATGACAGCCAGTGTGTCCAGCACCAAGCCATCCACGTTCTGCTTCTTCCGCCGTGGCTCATGGGGCCCTCGACCTCTGCGTGGAGGCCTGACTGGGTCCCTTGGCCGACTGCTCCGGGCTTCCCCGGGGTCAGCACCTACACCTGTACCATGGTCCACTCGTCGAGTTTGCCCTCGGGTCACCCTTGTCGACCCCTGTTGATGGTCCTCCACGTCACTATCCTCCCGGCACACACAACTGTTACCCATGGTTCCAGTGCTGGAAACCAAACTGGCAAGGGTCTTCCAGAGTGAATGAAGGGAGTTTGAGGATGAAAGGAAACGCAGAACCCTTCCAAGGCTCCTGCAGGCACAGAAAGCGATCCAGGCAGCTACTATCATATCATCTGAAGAAATTGATTTAAGGGGACTATTGCCCTGGTGGGCTGGGTGGAGTCAGTGTAAATGCTCATAGTTTTACCAAGCAGAGATGACGGATTGTTTTGAGAGTAATAATATACAGCTGGTCAAATAGACCAGGAAAGGCCAGATGATGCTCCAAGATATGATCTGACCATCATCGACAGCACATGATTCAAGTCCAGCTGTCGTTCTGGGCACGCACAGCTGTAGAAGCAACAGAGAGAAGAGAAAAATGAAACTATGTTGATAATTTAAAAACTGTCTAAAAGCTGATCATATCCTGCTAGCAGAACATCAATACCAAAACGCATAAAATGAGGCAGATAATCAATAAGTTTAGGGTATATATGTGGCATTGTGTGCTTGGACTAGTTGAATTGATATTCACACACATAGATATTACATGTATATAATGAAGTAAAACATACATAGCGAAGATGAGGTAACGGGACGGATTAACAAATAAGTCTCTTTAACGTTTTATACCGCTTTTCTCTAGCGTGTCTCATTAACATGTCAACCCGTCCTGTTATAAATTTAAAACAAATTCTCTATCATTTTTGTATTGTTGACAAACATGAGCTTCTTTGACAGCGGGCTAGCAAGTTAGCCACCCACCAAGAAACCACTGCTACTGACGTGGCTCCAAATAAAAACCAAGTAAAACGCACACGTTAACAGTTCCACATTTTAAGCTTGATTCATACTTACACTGCGTTCGCGAGCCACACCAGAGTACTTTAGCAAAACGGGTAGCTAATCGGTTAGCTCGGCTGTGTAGCAGCTAGCCGGCTAACGCTAGATATTTAGCTTGTTAGCAGGTTCACGCGGATTCTGCTGTCAAACGACGCAAGTGTGCTAACGTGACCAGCCGTGAAGTTAAGCGCGAGACTCAAGACACCGGTGAATTGCGGTGCTCGTTTACATGACCCGCTTATATGTCCCACAACGACGCTTTGTCTTAGTCCAAACAGCACATTCACGTGACGGCGAGCTAAGTCTACTTACACATTTTTTTACGACGCTACAACCGCTAGCGATTTGCTAATTTCCGTAGCGCTAGCAGCTAACTGGCCATCATCAGCTGTGGATGCGGAGGCGAGGCTGATGTAGGAGGGAGCACGACAACGTCAACATCTTGAAAACAAGACCGTTTTTTTCATAATTAGAAATAATAATTAAAATAGTTTTTTTCCTCTCTTTGTTTTCAAATGTGCATTATATTACCTGTGACACTGACTGCACATATTTGTGTTTATTTATGTTGAGAATATGCGTGTATCATTCTTTTATTTACATCTCTTGTTCTTCTACTCCATCAGTTATTTTTATGTCATCTCTGTTAGTGCATTCTTTAAAGATCAAAGCAAGGCATATGTCCTTCTTCTTTACAACTGGGATACTAGAGGCAATTGAGGACAAAAGATGTCTGTGCAGACGTGGTAGATGGGGAGGAAGTGTATATTTGTGTTCTTGACGACAACAGGATTCATTGCATGACTATGATCATGAAAGTTGATGGAACTAAAGGCATGCTGAGGTCCATTTTCCCAGGATGTGATCCATTAAAGTCAAACCAAAAGTCCGTCTTTGTGTTAATAACATGGTTTAACTATTCCATCCATCAATCTTCTACCACTTAATCCTCCACGAGGATCACAGGGGTGCACCACAGGACAGGTTGCCAGTTGATCACAGACTCTCAATTTAGAGTGTCCAATTCTCATAATCCCCCAAGCTGCATGTTTTTGGACAAACCAGAGAACCTGGAGAAAACCCACATTGGCTACACCGGGAGAACATGCAAACTCATGCAGAAAGGCCCTTGTTCCAACTGGGTGCTAACTCCTACTCCGACTTGGGCGTCTGAAAGTATAGGTAATGCTCTTATTAATAGGGTAAATAAAGGCAGCCACATCACATATATAATCTATTATCTGCAACAGTCTTGTCAATTTCACATCATGGCATAACATTTAATTAACTAGCTACCACAACCACTTGTTCCCACACTAAATATATTATACTGCTTATTATGTTGGACTAGTCTACTCATCATCACAAAGTAGTGTAAACTGCAAAGTGGTGTCGCACACTTTGCTTTTCTTCATGGACGTGACAAAGGCCGTGTTACGCTGCATCCCGATTGTCCTCAGGTGCTCGGAGAACTTGTCTGTTCTGGGGAAAAAAACACGCTTTAAGCCTTCAAAGGATGTCATGTAACGACCGTATGCGCCGTTACTGGTCTTGTACATGGGGTTCAGGCGCCTTGGGTTTAGCTCTAGTTCAAGGACTTTTGGAGTCCTAGTGTAGGTGAAAATGGGGTTGCCAGAGTTGGAACCTTTTTTGCTTTTTTTCCCTTGCTGCTTTTGAGAGGCTGGGTTCCCAGGAGTGGAGCTTTTTTTGTTGTCCGACATCATGGGCAGTACCTATACGAGATATCTGAATTAAACAGTCTGTTTGCAATTGCCTTCAATTGTGGTGAAACATATATATGGTGGTGTTAATGTTTCTCTCTGTCTTTGGTGGTGTTTACAGCACTTGCAATCTGTAATGTTGTATTGCTGCCTACTTTCACGTTTACCTTTGCTTTCTTTAACTTGTCTGGATTTAGACTGAGCCTCCTATTCTTATTTCACTTTACTTGTATCTGTACGCACCCAAACTTTGTGTACGGTAGCCTGATTATGACAACATTTCCTTTCATGTTGAGGAATTCCTTTTATGTCAAGTGACAAAATACGGAAAAGGAGGTGATCAACATTATGCAGCCCCAATATCCAGCCCAATAATATGATAGCAAATGCTGCACTGTATTGGATTCATTATTGTTTGTATATTCTGAAATGCAAATAGTTTTTAGTTTTCTGCTATGTGTATGTTGTTGTGGATGGCCTTGACTCCAGTTCATGAGTATTTTATGAAGGTAGATTTGGTGCAAAAGTCCTGAGCAGTTGTGACAAAGAGTCACAAATGTGTATCAGTAAAGCTGTAGTCACAGAGAAGGAGTTGCACACCTGCAGAATACAACTCAACAGTTACACCTTCTCAAATTCTTCACTACAAGTGCACAAATCACACATTAAGACATTCCTGCTTTCACATGTTTTGCTCCAATTACTGCAGCAATAAATGGTGCAAAACATATTTGCACACCTGTATCAAAGAATGTGAAGATGTGGACAGAAGATTGTTGGGTGTCCTTGTGTCACACTCCAGTATGGTAGTTTTTATTACTATCATAACAGAAGGAACAAAACTGAACTTGAGCATGAAAACTTAAATAATAAAAACATTGAATAACTCTCTGAATGACTCATTAATATACATTTAAAAATGTATATTATTACAGTACTGTGTTTGGCCCTGGGATGACAATACAAGACTTCCATAGATGTGCATTTGAGAGAGGTACATTTGATTTGTACTTCAGATGACCTGTCATGAGCCAGTTCACATACTATAGATCCATTCTTACAAAACAAAACATAATAAATCCCTGGGTGGATACGGGCGCCACCTTGTAGCTAAACATCAACACTGAAGTTATCATCCTAAATTGTCATTTTCAAATGATCATTAATAGGAATTGGAATTGATTGTGGGTGGTTGGGGACATCTGCTGGTGACGTTAGATTTTTTTAAGTCAGGGTAAAGGTTTTCCACAATATACATTCACACACTCAGCTAAATTAATAAATATATCTCCTCCCAAACAACCAGCTGTTATAGTTTCAGTTAACAAAAGTAATTGTACTACATACCGGTACAATACGTAAATTAAAAAATAAGCACGCTACTTTTATTTTGAAGTTTTTATACGTCACTTCCGCTTCCGGCCGACCCGCTGTGAAAATTAAGAAACGAAAAAAGGAATTAGCAAAATCAAATTTGGGCCGTTATTTGATTTTCGTTTTTTGATGCTGAGAGCGGAATCCGGTTTTTTTTTCGTTTTTGAAACGAAAAAAGGAAAAGGGGTCGCTGTTGCCGTTTTGTCATTTTGTCAGAAAAACGGAAGAAGAAGAAGCGTTGTTACGTCATCAACAAGCGCCAACAGGATTACGCGTTTTTCCTGCGCCTACTTGTCCAATAACTAACAACTAACTACTAGATTAGTTGTACTGTTATTGTCGTTAATGCTTGGCTAACTGTGATCACATTTGTAAGGACAGCGCTGGACTTTTGGTTAGCCGCTTCCTCCACCTTCTAAAGTGAGTTGCCGTTAGTTGTTGCCCTGAGGATGGACAGCGAAATCCAAAGAGACGGAAGAGTCCTGGACCTAACTGACGACGCCTGGAGGGAAGACAAGCTGCCGTATGAAGATGTCACCATCCCTCTGGTACATGTGGCATTAAAATACGCGCACGAAGTTCATTTACATCATACCACATGTGTCTAGGGCAGTAACTAACACATAAATGCCCATTCCGACTCACTAAATCTACAGTTAATCTGAACCTGACTTCATAAGCTCTCAGTTTGGTAAAATCATACTTATGCTGTCATAGAGATAGATTTAACATCATACTCTTTCTTACTCTGTCTTCTTCATTCTTTAATCAGAGTGAACTGCCGGAGGCTGAGCAGGACAATGGAGGATCCACCGAGTCTGTAAAAGAACAGGAGATGAAGTGGACAGACCTGGCCCTGCAGAGCCTTCACGAAAACACGCCCAGCATCGGAAACTAAAAGACCGCAAGAACTGTCGTTAACAACCGCTTCCAGACAAATCCTCAATTCATCTCGCGGCTCCTCCGGACTGCATTACAACTGGACAAGTATGACACGTACAGCTCCTCACCTGTATCTTACATCAGTACGGATCATTTTGACCTCATTCCCAGTAACACAGAGGCGGTGCATTTAACCATGTTTGAACACTTGCAGCAAAAACGCCTTCCTTTGTTTTGAAAACCACATGATTATTTCTTTACATGTTTTAAATGTACGCTCCAGATGGCTGTTGTTTTTGTCCCAAAACCTCTCCCTAAGAGGTATGAATGCGGATCCCACAATCACTCTGTCTTTGCAGCCTTGGCCATGAGCTTCCGGACATGGTCATGTGGTCCCTTCCCCACAAGGGCCGAGGGGTGTCGGTATGAGCCCCCCAGGCGATCCCAGAGTGTGAAGTATTGTCCATAGTTGTAGTAGAAGTAGAGGTGATGGTCGACATGGTGAGGAGCGCCGTTAATGAGACTTATCAGGCAGCCCGGGATGCGGTAGTCTCCGTCGTGTATGGAAATGGTCCAAATGTTGACGAAGACAAAGAGCGAGAGGTAGACGACCTGCGATGTCAAAATCCAAAATCATTCACACAATTCTAACACCCGGATATTTAGTAAAGACTGAGAGTGTGGCCATCACCTTGTGGAGTGGGAATATGAAAGGGTAGACGTGGTAGGGTAAGCTCTGCAGGAAGCCGTCTATTGGGTGGAAGGCATGGCTGGCAAATGGTGTAGGGATCTTGAATATGTGGTGCTGCTTATGTAATTGCTGATGGAGGGAGAAGCACAGATGGTGTCAGTTTTAGGTGTTACGCACCATGTAAGAAACGTGGTCACAGTTCTATAATAAAAGTAAAGTTCAAGCTTCAGTCTGCCGTTCTATTTTCATCCTCGCCACCATGTCCCCAGGATAATGTCTTGCTACTGCTGCTGAGCTTTTTTTCTCTCTCCCTTGAAGCTCACCTTGTAAATGCTCCTGTGGTGCATGCACCGGTGAATCCAGTAGATGCACATGTCGGTGAAGAACAAGAAGCCGGCGACGCTCAGGAAGACTCCAGGCCAGCCTAAAAACAGACAAACCAGTGCGCAAATGGGTCTCATTGGGACTTGTTTTGGGTTTTTTTTAACGAAATTTCCAGTAGGGTGGTTTATTTAAATCACCTGAAATCTACAAGAAATCTGCTCGGGCTTTTTAAGAGTTTGAGTTTTCTCACCCAGCGAGGATTCACTGATGTTGTCGTGAAGTTTGCTGTATCCTCTGACCTCGCAGAAGAAAAGGGCCACTGTGGGGAAGCTCATCCAGAAGATGGCGCCGACTCCTAATTGGATTTCTCTTCTTACCTGGTTCTGTTGGAGACATGAAGTTTATATTTAAGAGAAGAGCAATTGCATGCTTCTAGTTGAAACAACCACTACAAAAGTTTGGGCTCACCTATACAATTTTTTGGTGTTTTCCATTATAAGTCACACTTTTATTCATCAAAAGAGTTGCAAAATGAATAGAAAAGATAGTCAAGATATAAAAATAATGTTTTTTATTCAAAATAATGACTTTGCTTTCATCAAAGAACCAGCAAAACTGTGCCAACATAATTGCACAAGGGTTTTCAAGGGTATTCTAATCGTCCAATAAGCTTCTAATGCGAACAGCAAACACAATGTAACATTAGAACACTGGAAATGGGCCTCTATACACCTATGTACATATTCCATTAAAAACCAGACGTTTGAGCTAGAATAGTCCTTTACCGCATTAACAATGTATAGAGTGTATTTCTGATTCATTTAATGTTATGTTCATTGAAAAAAATTTTTTTTGATTTTCCTTCAAAAATAAGGACATTTATAAGTGACCCCAAACTTTTGAAAGGTAGTGTATGCCTTGTCCATTTCACGTCCTACCTTAACGAACTGTGGATGTCTCATCAGCGTGTGATCGAACATGCAGTAGAAGCTCAGAGCACCAAAGCCCAGGTAAATCAGCTCCGCTCCCAGCACGGTCAACACCCACAGGCTGATGATCTGACGCAGAGCCTCATCCTCGGGCCACAAGGCCGGGTAAACGTACGGCGTGAAGATGTAATGGTCGGCGATGCTCAGCACGTGATCCATGGCATAATCTGTTCAAAGCGGCTGAAATATATATATATATATATATATATCTTCACCTCCACGATAACGCCCACGTCTGTATGTGAGAGAAGGAAACTAATCAGTGCATGATGGAAAAGAACAGACAGGAAATTCTATTTGTGAGGCAAAAACTTCACTGTGCATCATGCAATTAAACTTTTATGTATTTAATTTAGAGCTGCACCTCAGGATTGTTTTCATAATTGATAAATATGTCGATTATATGCTCAGCTAAGTGAGTATTTCAGTCCAGAGAAAATGTTGATTGTTGTTTCCTAAACTTGGAAATGATGATGATAATCTCAGTCTTTTCAGTTTTAATGATTTCTTTGTCAAATGCTGCAGTGAAACCGCAAAATATTCACGTTTAAGAAGCAGAAAAACCCATAAAACTGAATAAAAAAAATTGTCTTTGCAGCCCTTATTTATTCAAGTAAACCTAATCGAGAGAGAGGCAGCCATGGATGGAATACTGAGATTAACTTTGGATAAATCACACAAACATAATTCAGAGATTATGTCAAACACTAAAATACTACTATTGCTACATTACTAGACAAACTTAAATGGCCCAGTGTGCAAAAATATAGCAACATTTACCAGTGAAGTTGCACATTGCAGCTGAATATCCTTCACTTACCTCATTTTACATAACTGGACCTTAAATAATCAACCAGTGATGTCCATACCTGTTAAATCTGTGTCTGTCCAAAAAAGAGTGTGTTAATCCAGAGGCTTTTTTAAGGATAATTCAGCTTCTTTGAGGGAACACTGTTTTTAACTGTGCTGCTACAGAAGAGACAGAGACCAAAGTCCTGACTTTGAGTACTGCAGTTATCACAAGCTGTTTAAACTGCATTGTTTCATTTATTGGATTAGAAGCCCAAGACAGACTGTGGTCAACCATGACACAACCACTATTACCATACAGTCGGTGTAATCAAACATAATAACTGAGAGTTTTTCCAAGTGATGTAGTCCATTTTTATACATTTTCCTCTAAGTGAATAGTTCAAAACAACTGGTATTTTACTGCAGTGAACCTTAAAATCAGAAAAAGCAAATCAAGTATTTACAAATAAACCACATATTAACCAACCTTCCTACAGAGAAGAGAAGTCCGTCTCCACACACATGGCCTGTCCGGCAGCATTTGATATGTGACACAGAGCACATGCTCAGTATGGTTTACACACTTGACATATGACATATGAATTGACCATGCAGTCCGACACGTTTCCCAGAACTCATGTAGGGATTCAGAGAGAGAGGAGCTAGTCTGTGCCTTTTTGGGTATTCGCTCGCAGGATCCTCCAGAGACACAGACGTGAGTCCAGTGGAACAAGATCCCAGCAGCTTGCTCAGCAAATAGCAAGCAGCTCAGTGACAGAGCCAGCACTTGAGCTTCCAGTCTTTTTCCTGCTCATTTCAGTGCACTTTCAGAAAACTGCAGATTTTGTTTCCCCCCTCCCGCTCACACACAGCTTATTTGATCGAGTGTAATGTGTGTTTCATCAATGATGAGAGAGTAAATCTTCAATCTGATGTCTTTATAGTCTCATTCAACACATGCACAAAATTTGTTTAAAATACAGTTTTCAGATTTTACTGTTGCACAGGTGAAAATCCTCCATGCTGTGCTGAAGGATCATGTTCGCCCTGAGCTGGGTGGCTTTTAGACGCGCAAACGCACACACGCACACACACACACACACACACACACACACACACACACACACACACTGGTTTCCATGACTTCAGAGGACATTGCATTGGCTTAGATTCATTTACTATAGACTTACTTTAACTAAGAGAAAGTATCTCATTATTATGAGATAGTAAGTTATAATTAAGAGAAAGTATCTCATAATTAAGAGAAATTCGATAAAGTATATCATAATTGAGAGAAAGTATGTCATAATTAAGAGAAAGTATCTCATTATTAAGAGAAAGTAAGTCATAATTAAGAGAAAGTATCTCATAAATAAGAGAAAGTATCTTATAATTAAGAGAAAGTATATCATAATTAAGAGAAAGTATCTCATAATTAAGAGAAAGTATCTCATAATTAAGAGAAATTATATCATAATTAAGAGAAAGTATCTCATAATTAAGAGAAAGTATCTCATAATTAAGAGAAAGTATCTCATTATTAAGAGAAAGTAAGTCATAATTAAGAGAAAGTCATAATTGAGAGAAAGTATCTCATAATTAAGAGAAAGTATATCATAATTAAGAGAAAGTCATAATAAAGAGAAATTCTCATAATAAAGAGAAATTCTCATAATTAAGAGAAAGTATCTCATAATTAAGAGATAGTAAGTCATTATTAAGAAATCGTAAGTCATATTGATGAGAAAGTATCTCATAATGAACAGAAAGTCATAATTAAGAGAAATTATCTCATTATTATGGGAAAGTATCTCATTATGAAGAGAAAGTAAGTCATAAGCATGCCTGACTAATACATTTTTTTTATTTTTCAAGCGGTAAACAATGTACAGTATAAGATTTAGAAAATCTTTCAAACCTCTATGTTGACAAAAGTGCAGATGTCTCCCTCTAGAGGTGTCTGACGCAAACAGCAGGTCTCAGTGCAGTTCCCTCACAGTGTTCATTCACCCTGAGTTACCTTGAACAACAGAGTTAATTATTACAAGGATCCAAGATTTAGAAACACTCACAATGTACACATTCATACTATTGTGCTTAAGTTTCTATGCTATAGGACCCAAACTGATGTGTGTGTTGAAATAATTCACCATAATCACCACATGACCTTAAATCTGTAGTTCGACTCTAAAGAGACGCAATGGAATCAACTTTGTGATTTAGGAGAACAAACATGTTATCTTTGTGTCATTTTGTTATAATACATTAAAAAATGACCTGGCCTGCTTAGTAAGATGTTAACAGCATAACAGATATTCTTATATTTATATAAAAAAATGCACTTTTCCAGCCTCTGTTTTCACTCGTTACACTGTGGGGGTTTGCACTGGTTCCGTCTTGCAGTGACTCAGCTGCTTCTGCGTCATTTACGTGCACACGAGTGAATGAAGCGAGTGTGGGAAAACCACTCACAACACAGACGTGGCGGGCGCAAAACGACATAATTAAGGACACAGTGTTGCCTTCAGGAACCAAACAAAAGCGCCTACTCCTGCGAAACGAGTGCAAAAAACACTGTAACACAACTAAAAACAACATACATATACAGTTATTCACATATGTTTTGTCATTGTACTTGCTGAGGATATCAGGATATTATCACTGGATTCAAGGCAACATCATTTTATATCATTATGTTTTAATTTATATCAGTGGTTTCAGTAAAAAAATTAATCATATTATTAATAAGTAGAATTTACTTTAAGAATCTCTTTTGTGTTATAAATGTGTGGAATTGTACAAAACGTAAGGAGCGTCTCATTTGCGCACTGCTCTGAATTGTAGAAAACATTCCATAAAGCACACGGTGCGTGAAGGCAGCATACTACAATGGTTTGTGTTTACACGAGAGCCGGGTGCAAAAGTGCGGGAGGAAAAAACCCAGGAACAACAACAACAGGCCGTGTGCACAGTCACAGTCACACGGACCTGAAACTATGGCGAGCATTTTTTACAGGCGTGGTGGTTTAACACGTGATGATGATAACGATGAGTGGTGTGAAAAGAGAAGAACATTTGTCTAAAGTTAGTTAGTTAGAATACAAATTAAAAACTGTATGTAATTAAATATGTAAAAAGTTAACACATAATCTGCTTATAGACTGACTACAGGAGTACAGTGATTGAACTTTACCTTTCAACCAAGATGGTGTAATTTAGACTGTAATTACTATTATTATTATTATTTTAAATGTATGTATACAAAAATAGGCTTTATTTGGCTTTGTCAATATATTTTGAAAGTTTGAAGCTAAATGAAGAATCACGTGAGTGAAATAGAATGAGTCATTTTTGCACACACACATCAATGAGTGATATAGCCCTTTTCCAATATGCTCCAACAGCTCGCTTCGCCTCGACTCGGTATGGCACAGTTTATGTTGGTTTTCCACTACAAAAAAAAAGTACCTACTCATTGCACGGCTGCATGAAACTGCAGTGACTTCGTTTTTACACGCAAACTAGTGACTTGTAAAGCAGTTGTTGTCAGTGTAAGTGAATCACAAGAATGTATTTGTTCAGTACTTCCTCCGTCTGACACAGTCGCTGGACTGAAATACAGCAGCAGAGCTAAATACACCAGATTCCTCTGTTAAATATTGAGATTTCAGACATTTCCTTGGTGAATTGTTGGAAATTAACCCACATTTTTAGGATTATTAAGTCTTTTAAAGTCATCTACAGTTCGGCATCGCTCGGCTTGATTCGTGTGTCGGACGTCTCTTCCTGTGACGACACTCTGACCAATCAGTGGCCGGCACTCTGGCGACGTCACACATAAGGTTCCAAGCGAGGTGAAGCGAGGTGAAGCGAGGTGCCAGAGTAGGTACTTAAAAAAGTACCTGTTATCAGGCGCGAGGTTATCAGGAAATGGAAGTGTGTTGTCATAGGAAATGATAAACATGCTTGAAATTGCTTGACAGATTTTGTTGGTGTTCTCATGTTTGTGTTATTTTATTGTATGTTTTTAATATCTATTTTAATGTGTGAACTATGTACAACATTCAGGTACAATACAATTTGCGTATAGTGCAAAAAGGTTACAGTTACAGTACCACCAACATTAAGGTGCAATGGCCACAATAGGCTATTTTTGCAGAAATATAAGTAACAGTACCAATAATACTCAGGTACAACTGCTACAGTTGGCTCATAGTGCATAGAGCTGTACTAGTATTTGCCAAAAAGTGTCGGCTGCGGTTTTATTGGCTTTTTAATAATACATTCATTATTTATGGGTTAATGGGCCGCGGGCCGGTCCAAATTGCTTGAAGGGCCTGATCTGGCCCCCTGGGCCTTAGGTTGAATAGCCTTGTTTTAGAGCAGGGGTCTCAAACTCAAATGACTTGGGAGCCATCGGCATCTATTGTGGTCATGAGGGGGCCGGCAGAGAGAACAAAAAGTGGGGAAAAAAAACAACTGTTCAGAATATTGCATCATGATATCACATGTATACTTAATAATACTATTTATGATGCAAAATGAATGTATTAATGTCAAAAACAGACATTTATTTTAAATGACATAAATAATAATCTGTATGTATGTAATTGAATGTTGTATATCCTAGATTTAATAATGGGATAATTATGACCAAATGTCTGATTATTACTGTTATAAAAACATTGCTAGCAAACATATATTATATTATATCAGAAATCGATTGGGCCGCCAGTTTGAGACCCCTGTATTCATTCTATCTATCTATCTATCTATCTATCTATCTATCTATCTATCTATCTATCTATCTATCTATCTATCTATCTATCTATCTATCTATCTATCTATCTATCTATCTATCTATCTATCTCTCTTTCTTTCTATCTATCTATCTATCTATCTATCTATCTATCTATCTATCTATCTATCTATCTATCTATCTATCTATCTATCTATCTATCTATCTATCTATCTATCTATCTATCTATCTATCTGTCTTAAAGTGAACTTTAGTAAACTATATTCTCTTATATAAGGTCGTTTTTCGTAAACACATTAATATTCCTGTTTTAGAGAGGGGGAGGGGTGTGTTTTCTGGGGGTCTTGCGTAATTTTCAGACGACACTTCGCATCCTCCTGATGTGGGAGACCTGTCCGCTTGTGCTCCCGTCTCCACGGCAGCGACACCAGCGCGTGTCGTGTGCACAAACCTCTTTGTCATCATCGAGGACGTGCGGGCGTGAGCGCGCGTGACAGTGGCAATGCGTTTGCACACGGCACTGTTGTTGCCCGGGCTGCTATAAAAGAGGCACCCCGCGCCTTCTCTCATCACAACACTGACTCCACGAAGACTCTTCGCATCCTCCAGATAAAGAAAGGAAGAACTTGACCTCTACTGTTAGACATGGATCCCTGCGAGTGCACCAAGAGTGAGTAGTTTTATCATCTTCAGCACTGTGTCTGACCTGTTCTTTTTTTATCGCTGTCTTACATTTGTTTTTCTTTTATTGGTTTATTAGCTGGAACCTGCAACTGCGGAGGAAACTGCACTTGCACCAACTGCACCTGCACCACGTGCAACAAGAGTAAGTCCCTACATCATTGAGGGGAAAAACAACTGTGTACATCAGTGTGACTAATGGGTGCTAAACTTAAAATTTAATCTCTATTATTTGAACCCATTTATGTGTAGTGTTTAATTAAAGACACTGGATTAAGGACTTTCCAGTTTGTTTGTTTGTTAAATTAAATGTAGAAGGCTGCACAGGTGGCTCTGATTAAGCCTAATTGGCTCCAATGTGTAGGTGAAAAAACTTACTAATGCACGTTAGTATCGTTCCACCCATTCTTTAAAGTTAAGCCCATTAAGTCTTTATTGACCCTGAGCCATTTTCTTTGTGTTCTGTGCAACCAAACTCTTTAATCTCCTTAATTTGTCACTGCTGTGTAACTAAAGGATGTTTTGACCTTGCAGGCTGCTGCCCCTGCTGCCCATCCGGCTGCAGTAAGTGCGCCTCTGGCTGCGTCTGTAAAGGGAAGACCTGCGACAAGACCTGCTGTCAGGAGTGAGCCTGGGCCACTGGCAGCCCCCCCATTATCCATCCATGTGTGACCTCCTGAAATGTAGTCTTGATTGTCTGTAAATGGAAGTCTTTTGTACTTGTCATACTATATTAAATGTTGACCCGATGCTGTAAAATCACTGCTGTGGTGTTGGTTTCCGTTTATTTGCATCGCAAGGCAGGAATTCTGCGGTCTAAAGTGTCAATTCGAGGTTGAGCTCTAAAGCAGGTCAAATATGCATTTGTCTGCAATTTGAACTGGGTGTCGCCTAGGAGTTAATTACACAAATCTAAAGTGTACAGCACCAAGGCTGGGAAAGTTGCCTTGTAAGTGTTGATGGGATTCTGCTCAAAACTGGTTCTGTCATTGAATGTCATCATGAAAATTATGCTGTTGGGAATTTTAACTTGAATGCCCCATCAAATGACTTTTAATCTTGCTGATTTCAGCAATTACAGCTGTGCTGGGCCTGATTTAAACATTAATTGTTGCCTGCTCATCACACCAAAGGTAGGGTGTGTGAAAAGAGGTCACAACTCTATAAGAAAGTTCTATTGGAATGATTTTCAAACAAATTCCAAATTGTATTGAAGTTCCTAAACCCTGGGCTGGTAACAAGTATCTGGCCAAAACTAGCCTTGTTTTCCCGTTTTAAAACAAGAATATATATATATTAAAAAACACCAAAATAACAGTCCACAGCAGACTGGATGTCTAAAAATGTGCTGTGACTATCTTGTATCATTGACGCAATTATCACTGAGCACCAGAATAGACGAAAAAGGTGTTCGTGACTGTGCTGGAATCACACCAATTTCTTGCTATTATTAATTTTTTATATATAAAGACTCTATAGTGACGTATGGATTTAAAAATAATAATTGTCTGGAAAATATAGAATAATGGGAAAAAACTGCATTCTCATTTTTGAAGCCAAACTGATTTTTCTTTTTATTTGAAATATAAACTTGGTTCTGGAATGTAAAAGAGTACTTGAGATCAAAGTCAACATTTTGAGTACTCCGCTGGCTCAACATTCCCATCGGCATTATCTGATAAAAATGCACAAGTTGTAACGATAATAATAATAAAAAAGAAAACAGGTAAACACTTGCTTGGCTCAACATTCTCAAATAAATTGACTTTTCACAAGCTCGCAACTAGGCGGAACTTTTCCTTCCGACGGAACAAAAAAGAGACACGGTGGGTACGGTGACGGAGACGCACACCGGAAGTACTGCGTTGTTTCTGTGTTGAGGAGACATCTTCGTTTACCTAAAATATTGTTATTTTCCTCGTCATGGCGACTCAGTAGCGGCGTTTAACTAAACCAACGTTTCATTAAACCTCTTATATTCGTGCGAACATGCCGAAAGTCGTGTCCAGAAGTGTCGTGTGCTCGGACACCAGAGACAGAGAGGAGTACGACGACGGAGAGAAGCCTCTCCATGTCTACTACTGCCTGTGCGGGCAGATGGTCCTGGTGCTGGACTGCCAGCTGGAGAAGCTGCCGATGAGGCCCCGGGACCGTTCCCGGGTAATCGACGCGGCCAAACATGCCCACAAGTTCTGCAACGTAGAGGACGACGAGAACACGTACGTCAAGAGAGCCGAGGGCATCGAGAGGCAGTACCGCAAGAAGTGCGGTAAGTGTGGCCTGCTGCTCTTCTACCAGCACCAGGGGAAAAACAGCCCGGCCACCTTCATAGTGGACGGATCCGTGGTCAAGTTCGGACAGAGCTTCGGCAACACCAACGTGTACTGCCAGAAGCAGCCGGAGGCGCCCAAGAAAGTCCGCGTGATGATGACCAAGCGGACCAAGGACATGGGCAAGTTTAGCTCCGTCACTGTGTCCACCATCGACGAGGAGGAGGAGGAGATCGAGGCCAGGGAGGTGGCGGACTCGTACGCGCAGAACGCCAAGGTGATCGAGAAGCAGCTGGAGAGGAAGGGCATGAGCAAGAGGAGGCTGCAGGAGCTGGCTGAGCTGGAGGCCAAGAAGGCCAAGATGAAGGGGACACTCATTGACAATCAGTTCAAGTAGACGACTTCCACTCATGAGGGGACACACTGTGACTGTGGAGGTCTTTACACCCCGCAGTAAAAACACAGTGAATCCTATCCAGTGTTGTCCCAGGTAACAGCTCTCCAGTGGACAAAGACAGTTTGATATGATGGGACATGATGGTGATGCAAGTTATGGACATTTATTTTTTTAAAGTGCTTTTTTTTCCATATTAAAAGACCAAATAAACAATGTTGGTATTTTTAAGGCGTTTGTTTGTGGTGTAATATGTTATTAATGTTAAGGTATAGTTTCAAATCAGTCGATATAGGTAATTAACAGGATAAATGTCAGATAAATACACACTGAGTGAATGTTGAAGTCTTGGTGGATATATATACTACAAACACTTGTTAAACAGAGAAACTTTAAAAATCTGAGCCCAAACGATTAAAAGAAATGTGTTTTCACATTACATAGATATTATATCAATATATGTTAAGCCTATTATTACATCGCATTATACACCGATAAACCACCCACCACACACATGATGAGTGAATATTTTTTCTCTGTGTCGGAGCAACAAGATTACTGGAGGGAACCAAACGTTTACGAGCCATGTTAAACATAGATAAAGCCAGTCTACTTATTTACTAACTCACATTGCACTAAATTTCCTTGACCCAGCACTGTTTGGTGTTTTTATGCTGGACATATGACCTCAATAAACATAGGGGAGTTAAGAAATGTTGCTTCATACCAGCCATAAATTTAGTTGGTACATATGTAGCTCTATGTAAAACATTTATTTAGAAAGAAAGGAGAATGAGGAGGGCAGGAGCAACTTAAATATTGCACTATGCGTACTATCTAAACAAATATCCATTGCATTTGTGGTGTGTGACCTTATATTTTATTTTATAATATTCTATTCACATTTGGTGTAGCTGCAAAGTGTTTCACACATTTAAAATTGATTTTTAAATCAAAACTTAACGTAATGTATAACTAAATCAATGTAACATTAACGTGAAGTGAAGAAAATGTGTGGTCCAAATTGCATTTCACCACAGTCATTTATATCATAATGATAAACACAAACATCTCACTAAGGAAAAGGAAAGTTATCTCTCTATGACTGTAGGGTTATGTGACACCAGTAGGTGGCAGCAATGCAACTCTATGGAAACAAGCAGCCGTGAAACCCCCAAAGAAGAAGAAGAAGACGACTTCCGGTACGGACTGGGTATCGTCCAATCAGCGTTGACTCCAGAAGTGCCGGGCCAAATAACACTCTTCATGTTCTGCCGTTAAACAAACGCCAATAATAGGCAACAACTGTCAAAAACAACCACCCGAGGAATACAGACAGGACTATTAACGTCCGCCCCAGAGAACAGGTAAGACGTGTACCTGCTTCCAATAGTATGTAATAAATAAAAAGCAATTTAAGGTGAATTAACTGCGAGCACGCGAGCCAACGTTAGCCCTCTAGCCGGCATGCTAGCTCCAGAGCGCCATTCATTTGGAAGCAAAGCTAACTTCAGTGTACTAACAAAACAGGGATATAAAGTTAGGGGTTTCACTCGGGCGTCTTTGTTTGTCACTGTAAGCGACTGTTATATTACTCTGGCTTCTTTGTTGTTATCATTAGTGTCATAACTTTGATAGTTTGGGTGTTAGCATCGTGCTACAACCACCGCGAGTCCACGCGCGGGCTGCAGGTGTCAGTGTGTTTATATCAGCTGTCACACGAGTGGGACTGTGATACCTGTATGTTCTCCGTAGGTTATCTTCAGTTTGTTTGACAAACGCCTAAAGCTTGGTACTTTTACTTTGAAGGGCTAATAGTAGCTGTCACAGAGATCCTGCAGAGGAATGGAATAGTCATTAAGATAGAAGCAAAAACAAAGGTCTATGTGATGAAGCATTCAGGTGGAAATTCAAATTTTGACAAATTCCTGTATGTTGTATTTATAATGTAAATTGCACTAATAAATTGAGAAACTGATAGTTTTAACAGTTTGGGGTTTGCATTGTGTTCAAGCCGATGCACATTTATTTGCTTGGTGGACAAATCACTGCAGTGGTCGAAATGATGGTGATAAATCTCTATCTTATTGTATTTGTAGTCTGGGTTTGTTTCTTTTCTTTAATTGTGGCTTTCTGAAACGTGGTGATCAGAATTAGTTTATTTGCCTTGTTAATGATTTAAGTTTTAAAAGGCCCCTACGTTAGGGGAAGTAGTATCCACAAAAACACTGTCAGTAACTAGTTTATTCAGTATGAATGTGAATACCGTCAAACTTTAAACTTCATTGTGTCATTAAAAAACATGCTTAATCTGCAGTGCTTTCCGCATGTTAGCAGACCTCACTACTTACTGATTTGTCTTCCTATATTTAAGTGAATTCCTGTTGTTATATCCAGTCAGTTTAACACTTCCTCCCTCCTTCTCTCTGTAGGAGAATGGATGCAGAGGGCTTTGGAGAGCTGCTCCAGCAGGCTGAGCAGCTGGCTGCGGAGACAGAAGCAGTTTCGGAGCTACCGCATGTTGAGAGGAACCTGCAGGAAATCCAGCAAGCAGGGGAGAGGCTTCGATCCCGCACTCTGACCCGCACCTCGCAAGATGCCGCCGACGTGAAAGCGTAAGGAAATTTTCCCGTTCTCATGTGCGTGCACTGCTCGCTGTAGAAAATCTCTGTTGGTGTAGTTTGCCTATAAAGCTTATACACAAAATCACACACTTCTGTAAATTAAGTGGTTGTGAGTGGTTTTGCACAACCCTTGCCTCATTAGCACAGTTTGTTTACATTTCTTCTTTTAACAACCAGGTTAAAATCAAAATAAACTGATTCTGGATGCCCTCTTTTATTTCCGATCAATCTAAGTCAAGTCCTGTTTCACTGCCATTCATTTTCTTAGCTGAGGCGATCTCTGACCAGTGGGTAGTGCTGCATTAGCCAAGCCTCTTGTGACCTCTAGTGGTTATTGAGGACAACTACAGCTCTTTGTTAGGCTTAAAGTTGCACAAATCCTTTCATTTGACCTAATCATTTTCTCTCTCTCTCACATTCTCAGGTCAATCCTCCTCGGCTCCAGAGGTTTAGACATCTTCCACATTTCTCAGCGGTTGGAAACTCTAAGTGCTGCCACCACCTTTGAGCCCCTGGAGCCTGTCAAAGACACGGACATACAGGTAAGAAAAGACACCACAGGTCATGAGCGCTGCTTGCTTTGTAGTAAGCGGTGACACTCGCATAGATGTTTCACCACCAGAGAGTGTTCTTTCCAAATGGAGAAAGAATCAACTTTATGTGATTTAATGTGATGTTTTTGGTCAACAAGCTAAAATAAAAAAGTCTACTTTTCTTGGTTTAAAAAGTCTCAGAGTTTAGGTTTGCAGTATGATATGAATGGTTACTGTGGTGAATATGCCTTTACTGAGACAAAGCTTGGCTAACAAACGAGACAAACATCATCACGGTGGTCAAAGATTCTGTGATAACTCACATTTAACTGTATCTGTAGAGTTGCAGCAAATATAAACATCTAGCAGTGGTGTAATACATTTTTGAGATGGCTTTTTTGATGACGGTACACAGGTAGAAACAGTTCAGCATTTGTTATTAACATGCAGTTTGTTTTTGGTATCTTTTTATGGAGGAGGCAGTAGAGCTTTGTACCGATAAAGTTTTCTGTAATGAAGCAGGTTACTGTGTGATGGGCGACGAGCGGAACGGTGTAATTGTGTAGCAGAGCAGAAAGATGGGTTTCCTGTGTGTTCACGGACATTTAACTATCTTGACATGATTATGATTATTATGGTTTTGAGAATGATGGGGGGGCTTTGTTTAGATAATGGAAAGATAAAGAATTTATATACTACAGGTCAAGCTAATAAGAGGTTGTAAACAAAGATAGAAAAATATTTGAAACATTTACATAATTTTCCTTCTGTCTCGCTGTCCTGTTTTCCTCCTTCTACATTTAATTATCTTGTTTCATCCACGTCTTTGACTTTGTTCTTGGTGAGCTGGATAAAGGCTACCCTTGGTCGATTTGACTGATTGACTGGAAAAGCACTTACACACACACACACACACACACATCCTGTTCCTCTCTGCACTTGCTCTTTCCACCTTGTTGGTTTGTAAAGAGCCCTTGCTTTTCAGTTCAGTAAAATGTAATGTAGGGTTTCTGTGGTTGTCGTTATTGCATGTTGTTCGGGGGCAGTGAATGATTTCTTTCCCACCTGCCTCATTGTCTATTTAGTGTTTTATGGGAAGAAACCCATTCAGTTCATATTTGCGTATTGTAGCAGCAGCACTCGTTTATATTAGGGATGAGCTGATACGATACTTGGTATTGGTATCAGTCCGATAGGATAGGATATCGGACAGATAAAAATGTAACATCTGATACAACCTAAATATCCTATGTATCGCATGCTTCACTTTATACAGACACTCGTATTTCAGTAAATATCAGCACCAGTATTTTATCTGAGTCATGTTGTGGGCTGTGGATTGCTTCTTAATAGGATAATGATGTCTTTGAAATTGCTGACAAGGCATCAGCACAAACGTGTCGATTAAATAATGTTTAATGTGTTGATATTCAAGGTCCTTATATCTGCATTGGTATCAACATTAAAATGTGATATAGAGCCATCCCTAATACGCATACATATAGTTTTTAGACGTGTGTAAAGTATGTTAAGGTACATTAATATGGTTGAAATTTTAAGCGTTTGATATTGCTTTAAAAGATGAGCGAATGCCAATGGAGTTGTGGTAGGACATGAGTTTGTTAGAAATGCAAACATACTGTGTGTGTTTGTGTGTTTATATGTTTCTGTGTGAGTGAGCTGATGAATGCCTCCATGGCTCCTGTGTAAGACTCACACACATGCTCTCTCTCTCTGTCTCTAACACACACACACACACACACTGCACTGAAGGCAGTGGTGTGAGAGTGATGCGTGTGTACTGTATGTAAGGGGTGGATTCAAATTAGCAAGGGTCTTACTATAGACTCCTATATAGACAGAGGCAGCCCAAGATTCAGGGCTCCATGTTTAATAGTTTATTTCTCTCACCCCCTTTTTCACATATTAAAGATGTTTTTAGGTACATCTTTTTATTTTAGTGTCTCCAGAGAACACTTTGTAGTTTAACATTTAATTTAAAATATTGCTTATTTCTCAGTTATTTATATCTCAGATTTAATTACAAATAGTACGTAATGTTATTTATATGCAGACGCTCCTAATTCATTTCTTCCACATCGTATGCAGACATGATGGGCAATTCAGTTATTTATCAGGTAAAATCACTGTATTTATTGTGTGTGTGTGTGTGTGTGTGTGTGTGTGTGTGTGTGTGTGTGTGTGTGTGTGTGTGTGTGTGTGTGTGTGTGTGTGTGTGTGTGTGTGTGTGTGTGTGTGTGTGTGTGTGTGTGTGTGTGTGTGTGTGTGTGTGTGTGTGTGTGTGTGTGTGTGTGTGTGTGTGTGTGTGTGTGTGTGTGTGTGTGTGTGTGTGTGTGTGTGTGTGTGTGTGTGTGTGTGTGTGTGTGTGTGTGTGTGTGTGTGTGTGTGTGTGTGTGTGTGTGTGTGTGTGTGTGTGTGTGTGTGTGTGTGTGTGTGTGTGTGTGTGTGTGTGTGTGCGCACATTTTATTAACTGGCATTACCTGACACATTATCAGGATGTGATGGTGAGTCATTACAGGAAGTAAAAATCTAACTGGAGACACCCATACCTCTTTCAGTAAATGGTGATCGTACCATTTGTTCTATGTGTTTGCAATAGTCATGCGCTTGTTACTAGTCTTCAAAGCTTCTGAGTTATTTGTGTCAGTCATAAAATAATGTGCAACAAAAGACAATGACAATCGGGGAAAAAAACATATTCGGACACCAAGAGAAAGTCCAGAAATGAATGAAACTGTAGACGACGTCGAAGGCGGAGAGCAACGCTGGTCGAAAAATGGCGACTGACTGCAGTTTTTTTTGTCTCCGTGTCCTCGTCTCACTTTTCACTGTTCCATCTTTCTCTCTCCCTCTCTCCCTCTGCCTCCCTCCCTCTGCTTGTGTTTTCCTCACCTCTCTCAGGTGCTCATTTTGCATACCCTCCCTTTCTCTTCTACTTCACCTTCTTCTCTCTCAGATTTTTCCCTTTTACATCCTTTCCGTCGACTTCTTTTCTCACTGTCACACACACACACACACACACACACACACACTCTGGCATCTCTCAGCGGTGATGGTGTGCGTGTAGCGGATGCAGTTGACTAAGCCCAGAGCATCTCCTGAGATAGACGAACAGCACTGACACACAGCCTCACGCAGGCTTGTCTGTGCCTGTTACTGTGTCAGGCGTTATCGATTGCTGGCACATACAGTGCGTCTCCATGTGCTTATGAATGAATGCGTGTGTACTAGCATACGTAGATTTGGCTGCACGTGGGGGAGCATCGCGCTTTCATTCTCGCTGATGCTCGTCCACACGTATGAATGCAGCTTTATGGCATGTGTGAATGAATGCGTGCCGGGGCTGTTGTGTGTAATAACACGCCTGCTTCATGTTTGCTGTGACAGTCGGTTGACACATAGGAATGCCCCCCCCCCCTCAAGCCCACCCCCCACCCATATGTGCCTCCTAAACCCTTCATTAACTAAACATGACCCTTAAGAGCATGATTAGCCTCATTTCAAGACAGGATGTCGGAAGCCATCAACCGATGGGGGGGAAAAATCCATTACTATAATTGCATTGAGCTGAGGGAGAACGGGGGAGGGAAGAAAGGGAGGATGCATAGATGGATAAAAAAAGGAGGAAAATGAGTGGGACTGAGGGAGGGAGGAGGCGGAGGGCCATCAGAGATGGTGTGATGAAGTGAAGGAGGGAGAGAAGGAGGAAAGAGGAAGAGAGCGGAGGGAAAGGGGGGGGGGGGTTGTCAGCTGATGGTAGGAACTGATATTCTATATGAATCCATAGCTCCTTCCCATGGATCCCCCCTGTGTCTGTGCGCTCAGTTGGTACAGCCCTCCGACAATAAAACCACCTCCACTGAGCCTTCATGTAGCACTTCCACTTGGTTCTCCAGCTCAACCTCAAGAGTCTCTGGCTCGCTTTCGAATGGGGAACGGCTGCAAGCGGTCCGCCATGCCGGCTCGACAAGGCACAGGGAACACGCCCCAGAATGGTGGCCACGGCTTCTCCCCTGGCACAGGGACTTAGAGGTATGGACAGGCACAGGGGCAATGTCCTGGGTTGTCAAAGCCCAGATACCTGGGCACAAACAAAGAAACGACAAACTATATTTATATTTTTATTATTTTAGTTTAACTCGTTCTCTCTCTACTCACCTGTCTGTCTGTCTGTCTGTCTGTCTGTCTGCCAGTCAGACAGGTGCACAGCATGAGTGAGTATTGTCTATACTCATGAATATGCACACACACTTATTCATACACACCTACTCTAACTCACTGGCAGCCTTGGGCTTTGTCTAACTAGACTTTTTTTTGTCACCTTTCTTTCGTTCTAAACCTTTTCTCTAGTTTTTGTTTGACGATCATAGACATGATGATGATGATGATGATGATTTAATTGACTGATTGTAAATTAATATAGGGAAACATGACTGTCTCAAATTGTACCTTGCGTTACATTTCGTGCGTGTGTGTGTGTATGTACACTTGGATGCAAAGAGCAAAGGGTGGGGTTTCTCGGACACGCACGCACACGCATTACTGGGCAGTGTGTAGCGCATTCTGTGATGGCAAATGAGGACAGCCGTTCACTCTTTCATGATGACCGGGCACAGTGAACAAGGCTTCCTCCTTGCGTTTGTTCTGCTCAATGACTGTGTCCTTATGTAGCCTTTTGATTCCTCGAGACCCCGCGTCTTCTACGACATCCTAATCTGCTAGTCTTAGTCTATAATCGGCGCAAAGCCTTAATATGAAAGTGGAAAAATTTGATTATTTGATTATTATTTTGATTGATCCTGCACAGACAGAAAAATTGCACTCAGGCAAAGGCAGTGACCAAAAGAGGGCCTTTGTATGGTGGCACAGATAATGAGCACATGCGTGTGTTAAAAGCACACGTTCACCACATCACCACATTTTAAGGATTATTAATTTTCTCCAAAAATAGTCTTATTCTTTGTTGGGTGTATATGTTAGAGACAAAAGACTGAAAACTTCCATCAGCTGTGTTTTAAATTAGGTGACGGATTTAGCCTCCAACCCTTTTCAACATGCAGTATTGTATTCAGAGAATTTTCCAATGAATCCAAAGTTATTAAATCTCCATTTTTGTGGTGGTGGCCATGTTCCTGTTCCTGTCGAAGCTTCTGGGCTGTCTGGCCAGCAGGCTGTGGGTGTATAGTGGGTTGCAGATCTGTGAGGATACACAATACAGGGGTGGGGCAAGAGAAAATGTAAATCTATAGATAGACCTACCTATTGCTTCCAGCGCTGAATAAATGAAAATCACGCATTTGTCTTCTGCAAAATTGTCTTTGTCTAATTGTCTAAATGTTTCACGGAGGCTCTTTAAATATGACGCTTTTCCACGTATTTTGTGTGTTTTTTCCTTCTTTTTTCTTTAACCAATGAGGAATTGAAGCATCGGCTCTGTTTAGTCGGTGTGAAATGTTGGGTACAGAATGTCTCAGACTGAATTACCATGCCAGGTCTTACATATATTTCTACACCACAGTCGTGATGTGATCAACAGTGATAAAATATTCCTAGAATATAATAAAACTTGGTTAGTAATAATAAACAAAAGTGTGACATCTAAAACACAGTTCTTTGTCTTAGCTCATTTAAGTCGTATAAATCCACACAACTAACAGTTCTTCCAGAGAGAAAAGCATTTGTACGTAAGATTAATGGGCATTTTTGGCCACAGCTTGGCTAAGTTGTCGGGCTACATTTGGCACAAGAAATGTTGTATAGGCAAAGTCACTGGCAGTGCAAGTGCAGCTGGCAAGAGGCAACACAATGACAGCAATGAGAAATGGTTTCCTTCTGTTGTAAAAAATGCTGAGGCGTCTGCCGAGCAGAGTCATCCAGTGTTGCCCACTGTGCCACTTCAGATGCTTTTGTTAAAGCACAAGATGTCCATCTCATTTACCCTCTCATTTACTATCAATCATTACCCTGACAAATACGGTCTCCCCTGCTATTGTAAATGGACACAGTATACAGTATATACACTATAAACCCCTCATCATGATAGCGATTTTATTCTGTTCCATTTACGTGCTTTCTATTCTAATCGTTTCTATTCTATTCCCCTTTTTCCAGTACAGCTCTCCAGTGAGCATCGACCTGAGCTCCTCTCTGGTTAGACAGCTTAAATATAGACCCATTGTCGGCCTCTCCTGAGGAATAAAGTGAGGCAGGAGCGCGGCGGTGTTGGGCAGGTTGGAGCAGGAAGATGTTTATTTTCCCTTCAAATAGGTTTAACTAGACAAGTTGGACTCCCTGAGCCATAGCTGCATAAACGCCTGTCCAACTGAAGATTACCAAGAAACTAATGGCATTTTAGGAGTTAAGTAACATTGCCACACCCCATAAAAATAACAGGTCAACAGACGCCGATCTTAAGAAATCAGAGCGGCCGATGGTAGCTATACAAATGCCAGGTTTTCAGGCGAATATGTTTGGCTTGTATTTTTTTTCTTTCCTTGAACTGATTAAGCATTTTGAGTCTGTACTTCAGTGCACTTATATATTTTAAATACTAATAATGTTGAAACAAAATACTCTATTTTTGTAATCGATTAATCTGTCGATTATTTTCTCTATTAATCATTTGGTCAAACCTGGAAATGACGATTGTGTCGAATGTCTTGTTTTGTCCAATTATTCAGTTTTAATGATTTCTTTGTTAAGGGGAAGCAAAGAAATTAAGAAAAATATTCACATTTAAGAAGCTGAGAAAGCTTCAAACGGATTAATCGATTATCAATATAGTTGGCGATTAATTAAGTAATTGATGAATAATCGATTAATTGTTTCAGCTCTAATAAATATATGAAATCTTTGTCAAGTAAACTTATCTCGTCTGAGAAATTTTTTTAAAAAAGAGGGGCAAATATTAGCCAGATCAATCGATCAGTCTCCCACTCATTAAAATGCATATTTGATTTAATATTTGCTCTTCTGAAGTGTCCCAGAAGCTGCTTTGGATTTCATGGATGCTAAGATTTAAGGAGGCTTGACTCGACGAATTGAACTTAACTGCAGTTCAAGACACATTATTAATGAATTCACTGCCATTCTCTTTCTTGTATAATGGAGGTTCCCCTCCACCTTTTATTTTATATGTATTACCAGAACCCTCTGGAATGATTCCAAAACCTCCCCATGTTCTGTATTTTCTCAGTTCCTTTGTTGTATTGCAGTAAAATCCATGAAGGAAAGGCTATGATTGAACCTGCCACATTATACATTACCGATAGATTTAAGTGCACTAATTATCTGTCAGAGGAAGTGGGCAGGTGGTGGAATAGAGGTGTCGGTGAGAGTGGTTGATACTAGGAGGAAGGCAGCTAAGCTCGCACAACCAAAGCGCAGAATAATCTCTACAGCCAAGGTTATTCTGCATGCTTCAGAAAGAAAGACGTACGATGCCGAACAAAGGGGAGAACTTTGCAATAGCTTAAGAGGTTCTTACATGAGGAGCAGAAGGTGTTTGGTTATACGGCTTACGACATCCTAGCTGTTGACCTAATACAACAAACATCCTTACTATTAAGACACTATTGTGTAGTACTTTTCATACAACATTCTTAGTGTGGACATGACCCTCCCTAACCTGAACCCAATTCTAATGTTAACACTAAAACCAACTTTTAACATTCACATACAAAAAAGGGATACGGCATGGCCTCTTAGACAGAAAATTTTATTTTCTCTCTTGATTAATTATCTTTTCTGATTCAACAAGTCTTTTTTTCTGTTGCCACCAAAGTGTTCCTATTCATCCATAATGAAAGCTTGTCAAGTGGGCTAAAACAATGATTTGAGCAATTAATTAGTTGGCAAGAACATGGCAGCATCGGTTCTGATTAATGATCTTCATAGTGAGGGGGGTTTTGTGGTTCTCTCCGTTTCTTATTGTCCATTTAATGCTTAGAATCTGTTGGTGCTTATTAACCTAAAGGGTTAATAAGCACCAACAGAGACTATGGTCTAAAGTGATGACTGCTTCTGTTTATCACATTTTGTTGAATTGAATAAAGGTTACATTAATCAGTTATATAAATAATGAAATGATAATTTAATACATGATTTTAAAGAACACATTTACCTGCATGAACATGATGAATATACATCTAAATGCGGATGCAAAATAATCAATCTCAACTCCCTTTTGAGTCGGACAGAAAAGGCTAAATATACATTCATTGCTTTTCATGTGGTCTTTAACAAATAAAGGTGTTAATTATATAACCAAAGGCCTAAATTAAAGGGGTTTTACATGAATATTTTTTGAATACAGAGTAGAGAAGATGTTTTGAATTGAACTGATCAACACTGACCATTGTCTGCACAGCATATCCGCCATTTTGGCTTTGCATGTCCACGTTTACCGACTTCATTCCTGTGTACTTTGGAGTCCCTTCATAACTCATGTGGTTATATCGTCAGTCGAACAAGATATGAATAATTACCCTGTCCACAGAAAAGGGCCCCAGAACGTGGACGGTGAGCGTTTGCAGCGGGCAGCCATTTTGATTTGACAAACAAAATGGAGGCTTTTGATAACTGCTGTCTCGTTGCGAAACGCTGTGTGAAATGCATCAACGCTCCTCCGGCCTGCATATACGTCTGGAGAGAAGAAAAAAAAAAAACAGGCGAGCATATGCTTGACTCATCCTGACAGTGCACGGGACTGCACTTGTCTGAGAAGAGAAGAAAGAGTGGAACATTGAGGAGCTGCTTCTGTCTCCCATTGAGCAAAAATGGTTGTGTGTCTGCTAAATCTGTCCCCTTAGAAGTCCCAGCGAAACAGTTTATATCTGCTTTATTTTGTCCTCATCAGTCGAACTAATATGGCTCCTGCTTTCTCTCTCTCTCTCCCTCTCCTTCTGTCTGTCTCTTCTCTCTCGTCTTGTCATGCTGCATCATCTCCTCCCTCTGCCTCTCTGCCTCGTTCACAGGGCTTCTTGAAGAATGAGAGGGACAACGCCCTGCTGTCAGCCATTGAAGAGTCTCGTCGCAGGGTCAGTATTTTGTCTCTTGACGAAAAAAATGAACTATCTGAGTTACAAAGTCTTAATCTAGCGTTGTCGGAAAAAATTGTTTAAAATCACCTCCTGGTTCAGACAGCGCTGTGCAGCCACTATGATTAAATTTTATTTTAAAAAGTCTTTACTTTACGACCGATACAATGTTTAAACCCTATTCACATATGGTGTTTTTTTGTGTATTTTGCACAAATGTTGCTATACAGCAATGCACTATTATCTCAAAATCCCTCTGGTGTGAACCTTTAGGGAATAGTTTTGAAATGGCTTCCCTGATGTGCAGAGTTAATAGGCCCTGTGTGTAATTAGCTGCCATTCCTATTATCTCTATGATCCCTCAGAAAGAGAGACAGAAAAAGGGGGCTCGTTTGTAAAACTACAGAAGATTTAAATGAAAGCGCATGTTGCATATTCCAGCAGATTTCCATATTACTGCTTTAGCATTTACTCCACAGAGGAAAAAATGTGAGCTGCAAAATTCCAGTCTTACAGCTGCAAGAGCTCCTTGAAATTTAAAACCCTGTTACCAGTGGCACTAGTTTTTAAGGTCAATGCTAATATCAGCATTTGGGTCAAAACTAATAAGCACTATCCTATATATATAATCACATACCATGAGTATTCTGCACAGGGCTAACTAACAAAATGAATGCACTTAAGACTGACCCCAAACTCACCTTTTTTTAAATATATATATATATATATATATATATATATTGACCTATTACTGCTATGAAACGAAAATCTTAAAAGTTTTGACATCCAGACAGAGACCAATTTAAGCCAATAAATGGTGGCTTTAGTCTCACAGAGTCTCCCAGAGCTGAGGATTCAATTATCTCACATTCCCATTATCTCACATCGAGTCTCTGTGGAGAGTTAAAATAGGCTGCAGAGCGTCCTGGTGGAGTCGTACAATCTCGACCGAGGTCTGCTGCTAAATCAGGTGGGGTTTTTTTTTGGTCATGGGTTTGGCCCAAATTCACGTAACTAGTGCAATGCAGTTTAGATCGCAGACGCTGGAGATCGTCTCCCAGACTTCACTTCCACTCACAATCCAGAAACTTCACATTTCAGACGTTCCTCTTGGCTGAGGAGTACCATCGCGAGTCGATGCTGGTCCAGTGGGAGCAGGTGAAGCAGCGGGTTCTGCACACATTACTCGGTGCGGGAGAGGACGCGCTGGACTTCACTCAAGACGTAGAGGTACAAGACACACAAAATCCACCACAGATGGACAACTCAAGAGAAAATGTGTTTTTGCTAAAGCAGATATATTGCCTCATTGTAGATAGGGTTTGTGCATGGACCCAGCCTCTGCACAAACCCTACCCTTCTTCTGTTTAATAAGATTTGCAATAAAAAGATAAACAAGGCTCCCAAAAGAAATGTGCAGATCCATTACCGTTGCTATTTAATAATGTAGAGGACAGAAGAAATGTATTTTGGGCCTAAACCTGGGGGGAAACAAGGAAGAATCAAGACAACAGATTTCACTCTAGAATAAGATATTTGAAGTCAGACTTTATTCACTTCTTGTCTTTAAAATTTGGATTTTTCAGTGTAATTTCTAATATTCTATTAGAAATTCTATAGATATTCAATATCTATTGGCGATGGCTCCTGTAGGATCAAATCCCAGCATGCACCAGACTGTGTCACTGGCTCATTATTTGCTGCACTGATGCTTTTGAATATGAACATTTATGCTAAGTAAACCCGGTGTCTCTGTTACAGCCCAGCTTTGTGAGTGAAGTGACAGCTCCTGGAAGGAGTGCATTAGACAGCGTGGAGGTGGCTTACGGACGACAGGTGAGTCACTGTCGGTGAAATCGTTTTTGACGTCTCCATCAAATCCCCGAGGAGGAAACCGGGGGGGGGGGGGGGATTTTAGCAAGGACAAATGAAATTTACCATAGACGATAAAGAAAAAATAATAATCTCACCGTCACAGTGTGATTTTTAGATTTATGAGATTTTAAATCGGATTAATTGATATTTAATTGCACCCCTTAATCTAACACACATCACACTCTTTGTGATTTCCTGCCTGGTCGTCGAGTTAAAAAGAGGTCACACCAAGCCAGAAAGTAGCTGATCAGAGATATTGATTAATTGGGTGGTAGAGGGGGATATCTGGGTAATTTTCTGTCACTGTGTCTGTGTCTCTCCGCCCCCACCTCCCCGCCATCCTGTCTGACCTTTTCTTTATCCCTTTGTACTCTCTCTGCGGCGGCGCAAATGCGGCTTTTCATCCGACCATGTGTCGACACATCGCATGTGGCGTCATATGTCTGGTTTTTGTCATCCTCTTTGATGACCTTTTAAACATTTTGATTCTCTTTTTTTTGTTCTTTGTTGTGAACCATTTCACTCGATGGTCGTAGCCTGTGCTTTTTCTTTTCAAACTCAGGGTGGAGAGGATTCAAACATTTGAGGAGCTACTCTTCCTTCTTTCTTTTTTTTTCAAAAAGTTTCTCTTCTCTCTGCACATTCAGATCTACGTTTTCAACGAGAAGATCGTGAATGGTCACATTCAGCCTAATCTGGGAGACTTGTGTTCTTCTGTTGCTGAAAGCCTGGATGACAAGGTAACGCTGATTGTCACATCTGCTGTCGGCATGAACATAATTACAGGATTGTCTTCCTACGTATAACAGGAAATAAAAGATAGTATTTACTCACTCTGATTCCTCTGTGCATGCACCTGTGCCTGTCCCCCCCACTCCTCCTCATTTCAGAACGTATCAGACATGTGGCTGATGGTGAAGCAGATGACGGATGTGTTGCTGGTACCGGCTAAAGACACACTCAAGAGTCGCACCTCTGTTGAAATGCAAATAGCGTTTGTACGTCAGGCTCTCAGCTTCCTTGAGAACAGGTAATTGCTGGGGTTTTCCTAGTAGACCCAAGTTAAAGGTCCAGTGTGCAAGAATTGGTGACATTTAACAAACAGTTCACCCCTCCATTTCCCAAGTGGTTTAGGAAACTATGGTTGCTTTCACACACCAGAAAAGCTGTAAACTTGTAGTGTAGCACATGGTCTCTATAAAGCATTACCCTTGCTTAAAGTGCATATTTATAGCTTAATCTAAGCCTCACACACACACAGTGTATTTAATGTCTGCCAATAAAGTCTCAATTAATGATACACACTGGACCTCAAATGTCAGATATTAAGTCGCTGCTGCTTCACTCAGCTGTATCTTGGTGATGAACTTTAATACGTGTGTGTCCTCCCTCTCTTAGCTATAAAAACTACACCATGGTCACAGTATTCGGGAACCTCCATCAGGCCCAGTTAGGAGGGGTGCCAGGAACATACCAACTGGTCCGCAGTTTCCTCAACATTAAACTACCCGGGCCACTGCATGGCATGCAGGTAACATTTGTCTAAAAGACAACATCACCTGCACCACACAGGCACAGACACAGGCTACATAAAAGCATAAACTGACAATACTCCGCAAGCTCTTTGTTAAACTTGACCCAGATCGATCTCATTTGTCAGGGCTGCCAGATATCAACGTCCTGCCTCACTGATATTCCTAACCATCTCTGATATTCCTCTCTTTGTTTAAAACTGCTTTTATTGTGTTAGCTGCTATGCACACATACAGACTGTAGTTTCCAAAGCTGCATTTAGTCTCTAATGCACCGAACAATGTCTCTTTTGATAGACAAGATGTTTATTAAATCCACAGCAGATGGTGTTATTGTGTAGTGCAGGTTCCAATGTCACCTTGTCTACTATGTTATCTCAGCATACACATTCTCCTCATACATTATTAATTTAAAGAAAGACGCGTCTGATTATTAAGCAGCACAGTATATATACTGTATGTGTATTCTTCATGTAATCCACTTACTCACTGGTGTCACCACTGTATTAAACATCTGTGAATGCAACAGGATGGAGAGATCGAGGGCCACCCAGTGTGGGCTGTCATCTACTACTGCCTGCGCTGTGGAGACCTGACTGCAGCCATGCAGGTGGTGAACAGGGTGCAACATCAACTGGGCGACTTCAAGACCTGGTTCCAGGAGTACATGAGCAGCCCTGGCAGACGGTGAGAACACAGCAGCTGTTTGTTCTAATGTCATGATGTCCGTTCATGTCAAAGGAGGTCACATTGCAATTTTTTTTTCCCTGTCTTGTTCTTCTTCTCAGCCTTTCCCCAACTTCAGAGAACAAGCTTCGACTCCATTACCGCAGAGTGCTGAGGAACATCGCTGACCCCTACAAGAGAGCCGTCTACTGCCTGATCGGTAAATGCGACATCAGCGATAACCACGCGGAGGTGGCAGATAAGACCGAAGACTACCTCTGGCTTAAGGTGCACTGCAGTTCTTCTTATATCTCTTTTCTTTATTATACACAATATGTCACTGTTAGCACTCACATATTGTGTATGTATGTTTTGTCTCTGCAGTTGAACCAGGTTTGCTTTGACGATGACGGCAGCAGCTCTCCTCAGGACAGACTGACCCTGCCACAACTGCAGAAACAGCTGCTGGAGGATTATGGTATGTCAGTGTGTGTGTGTCACTGTCTGTCCAATGTATGTATAAACACGTACTGATAAACATGGTGTGTATGTATTCGCACACAGCCCTTTGGAAATGCAAAACTGTAAGTGCAATAGCAAATTGCGTATTGCGAAAATGACGTATATGTAGAACTTCTCTAATAACTACAATACCCATGATCCTCGGCAGCTGTTGCTATTCCAGTCCAGTCCAATCCAACTTTATTTATAAAGCACTTTAAAAACAACAAAAGCTGAAGCAGGTGCTGTATGTCAGAGATGAATAAATAAAACAAATAAAACATACAAACGTGTGACCTAATAGACCCAAGAACAAACAAGAAAAAAGAAAAATACTGTAGAAAATATAAAAAGAACACAAATAAACAGGTCATACAATATTATAACAGACAGAAGTGAGTCAGTGGTGTAGCAAATTCACAATGATTCATCATAGTGAGCAATAACAAAAGTTCACAAGGTTTTGGAGAAATTGTTTGTGAATCGACTATAATCTGCATCACAGTTCCAGCTGCAGTTGAAAAATATGACATGTGACCTCATACTCATGTTGCCTTACATATAGGGTACAAGGGTCGTGGTGTTTCCGTGTTGACCTGGTCATAACTGAGCAGCCATTTATACTAAAGCCCTGAGCATACTTTGACATCGACTCCCCACTTCACTCCATTTCAAAATAAAACTACCCACTTAAACAATCACACAGAGAAAAAGGGAGCATTAGCTTTCTCTCCCTCAGATTATGAAAACACAGTCTTCTCCCCCTGGGTGTTGTCTTCTCCACGGGCCGATCCTGCTCCTTTCCGATAAGCCAACAGTGCTGTGCCAGTCCTCTCTCTCTTTCAGTAGCTCTCACTCTCTCCCATTTCCCCCCCTCTCACAGTGGGAAGCACAGCCTAAAGCCTTATTCCTTCTTCTCCCTGCTGCTCAGCTCCCTCGCTACAGTGTTCCTTGTTGTCCTCCATCTTGCTTCACAGCGGGATATAAAGCCCAAAGCCTCTCTCTCTCTCTCTCTCTCTCTCTCTCTCTCTCTCGCTCTCTCTCTCGCTCTCTCTCCATTTCTACCACATACTGCCAAGGCTTTCCAGCCTCATGTGTTCTTGGTTCCTCTGTCCCTCGTTTGCTGCGTCTCCATCTTCTTTTTCCCCTGCACCTGCACCGCTGTTTTCCCTCCTTCCTACCACTGATTTTTGTCCCCGTTTGCATTTTCTTGCCTTTTGCATGTGATTTTTTTTTTTCATTCTTCTTTCGCCTTTCTTGTTTGCACACTCTGCTGCAGCCCTCCCCCTCCCACCGACACTCTTATCTCTCCTCCTTCTTCCCTTTCCCTCACTTAATTTCGCTCTCCTCCTCTCTCGTACACTCTCTTTTCCCCCTTTTTTTTTGAACTAAAGTGCTGTGAGTTTGAGATAAGGCTATAAAATGGCTGACATCGTCCACCCTGCTCTGCTCCCCCAAACTTACAGCCAGGAAGAGGATTAAGGATTATAATTAAAAAAGTAAAGTTGATGACTAAGTACTTACACGAGACACAATGTTTATAAAATAGCCCTCACGTGTAAGTTGCTGTAGCAACTGTCCAAAGTTGACATGGCGTGATGTGACAATTGAACATCAATTTAAATGGAGCTGGTGCAGTTGGCGATTTGAATGTTTACAGATGTATTTGTCACAGATGAAAACTTGAGCTACTCTTTTCTACTAGTCTGCACATCAAGATGGATTCAGATTAAGATCCTTCTTGTGCTTGATAATCTTTTTTTAAGAGGATATATATATATATATATCTGTGTATATGCCACTCAAAATACTTTAATTTCACCTGTTTTTAAAAAGATTTTACAGAGATACCCTACCGTTCAAAAGTTTGGGGTCACCTAGACAATTTTTTTTGTGTTTTCCATTAAAAGTCACACTTTTATTCATCTAAAGAGTTGCAAAATGATTAGAAAATATAGTCAAGACATCGACAAGATTAGAAATAATGATTTTTATTCAAAATAATAATTTTCCCCTTTGTCAAAGAACCAGCAAAACTGTTTTCAGCTGTGCTAACATCATTGCACAAGGGTTTTCTAATCATTCAATAGCCTGCTAACGTGATTAGCAAACACAATGTACCATTAGAACACTGGAAATTGGCCTCTATACACCTATGTACATTTGCAGCTAGTATAGTCGTTTACCACATTAACAATGTATAGAGTGATTCATTTAATGTTATATTCATCGGGGAAAAAGTGCTTTTCCTTCAAAAATAAGAACATTTCTAAGTGGGCCCAACCTTTTGTACCTTGTTGATTTTGGAAATCCTGGCAACCTGTGATAGAACTAATTAAATCACATTTTTAAGATGACATCAGTGTCTCAGTTGAAGCTTAGCAGTAAAACTCATCTGTCCTCCTAACCTGAAATGTATCTTAAAGTAATATAGAAATGCTTTCAATGACTTTATTTAAAATAGGTTTAATTTCTCTCTCCTCTTTTTTTTTCTTCCCAACAGGAGAGTCCCATTTCTCAGCGAGTCAGCAGCCCTTCCTGTATTTCCAGGTGTTATTCCTGACGGCTCAGTTCGAGGCCGCTGTGGCGTTCTTGTTCCGCGTGGAGAGGCTGCGCAGTCACGCCGTGCACATGGCGCTGGTCCTTTACGAGCTGCGGCTGCTGCTGAAGTCGTCTGGTCAAAGTGCTCAGCTGTGTGAGTATGATAATCCTGCTAATAATCAGTGCAGACTTTGGAGAAACCAGAATATTATATATGTGTAATATATTCCAAACCCGTTCTTTGTGCAGTGAGCCAGGAGCCTGGAGACCCTCCCATGATTCGCCGCCTCAACTTCATCCGTCTGCTCATGCTTTACACTCGCAAGTTTGAGTCCACTGATCCACGGGAAGCCCTGCAATACTTCTATTTCCTACGGTGAATAATTTTGACACTCCCTTACTCCCAAGCACATGTCTTTTCTATGAAGGTAGTGATTGAAGGAGGAGAGGATTATGTGACACACGGCAATAACCAGATGAAAAATTAATTACATTTGATGATTACTTTTAAATTCTGATATTTTTTAGTATGTGTGTGTAATTCCTACTGTGTCTCTTCCTGCAGGAATGAGAAGGACAGCCAGGGAGAGAACATGTTCATGCGCTGCGTCAGTGAGCTTGTGATTGAGAGTCGAGAGGTGAGCGACACACATTTGCGCTGTTTTTAAATTCCAGTCAGCACAGCTCTGTAACCGACTGCTGCCTGACTAATACTAAGTGACCGCTCGGTGACAGATGAACACCCACAGAGCCTCTGTGAGTCAGAGGTTTGCCCATGTGACTCATCTATCTGATCCATCAGACCTGTACAGTTATTTAATCTGAAGTTATATTGTCACTTTCTCTTTGACCAACATCAGGGTATATAGTTTACTTTAGATTGTATAGATTAAAAGGTGTCATCAGTAGATAATGAGACCGATTTAATTGTTATTATTTTAAATGTGTAGTTAAGGAAATGTGGAAGAAATCCCCAAATAAATAATGTGTTGTCTGCTGTTTTTCATGAATTTGAAATCAGACTGTGGGTTGAGAGAGATTTGATTGAGCATTTTTAACCTTTACTGAAAATCCTTTTTGTGATTTTTTGCCTCTTTTGCAGTTTGACATGCTGTTGGGGAGATTAGAAAAGGATGGCAGTAGGAAGGTATGCTTTATTTATTTTTTATCTCCCCCTTTCATCTCTTGCTCTCTTTTTCTTTTTACCTCCCCCTATTTTTCAGCCACGTCCTTTTCTTCTTCACATTTCCTGTCACTCTTTGTCTTCACTTGTGGGCTGTTTTTGTCAGACTTTATTATTAGAAATCTTGTCTTTGTTCAACACGTCCCCCACATGTTTCGACAGTGGACTGCCCCACTGTCACTGATCAAAAAGCTGTTCACAAAACTGCTCTGTAGCCTTTTGTCTGCTAAGATTTAAGGTCCTCTGCAAAGATGTTGGTGTTTTTAGGAAGCCTTTTCCCCTCATAAATATAAATATATATATATATATATATATATATATCACTGCATGTTTCATCCCATTCATATACTGTGAATGTGCAGATTAGCGACAATGTTAATGGGTTGTTAAATTACGCAGATGCAGCCTTTTAGGGCCCATTAATACCGGTGTTGCACTGTATGATATTTAAGTCTTACTTACAGCTTTGTTGTTTTTGTCTGTGAAATTCTGCGATCGTTGGCATTTGAACTGGAATGATGCTCCTGAACGTTGATGTCATACATTAACAAACTGTCACTGAGTTTAATTCATACAACATGGCGTAATATAACTTTTTCACTGCAGACGTTTTTCTGTGGGAAATAAGTAGAACAAACACAGGTTTTACCAGTCAGACTCAGAGTCATCTTGGTATTTAAATACTGTATTTATATTATTATAATTCATATTTATCTTTTTACAGTATTATGGTGAGGCATACATTTAGGAAAGGGCAACTTATCACTTCTGTTGCTAATGAATTACACTTCTGATTCTGTGAAGTAATAATTGCTATCAAGGCTGCACTTTTTAATAGAGCAAATCGGAAGAAAGAATCAAAAGATGAAAAATCAGCAGACTTTATTTGAAATGACTTTATTAAGACGCAGTTTGATTCAGCGGAAACCATTTATTCATCATTGCAAGTTTCATGTTGGCAGTTAGTTACTGTTACTTCTGTTCTTTTTTTAAATTAGACTTAAATAGTTTGAATTTAAATTGCTTTTGTTGGTAGAAACATTTTTCATTACTTCTTTTGTAACAATGGTGATGAAAACACTGCATTCAACATGAATAATTTATGTAATTCTGGCCTTAAAGGCAACGAGGTCCTCATTTTTATTGTTATAGAGAAAGGCTTTTAAACTTTACATGAAGTAATTATTCCAGACTGTGTTTCTCTTGGGTAGAGCATCATTCTTGTGCAGTATTCTCATTCTTGTCTCTCCCACTCCCACTTCTCTTCAGCCTGGAGTCATTGATAAGTTCGCTGGGGACACCAGAGCCATCATCAGTAAAGTGGCTCTGGAGGCAGAGAATAAGGGCATGTTTGAGGAGGCAGTCCGACTCTACGAGCTGGCCAAGGTGAGCACATCTACGTCATGAACCGCCGTGTTTCTGAACAACTCTCTTCTGCTGTTGAATCCACTCATTACCATCGCCTAATCCCTGTGTAGAACCCAGATAAGGTGCTGGAGTTAATGAACAAGCTGTTGAGTCCGGTCATCGCCCAGGTCAGCGCTCCTCAGTCCAACAAGGAGAGGCTGAAGAACACGGCGGTGGCCATAGCTGAGAGGTAAGAACACACGCTCGTCCTGAATCTAGTGGAGAGCGTGGTATCAGCGTGGTGTCATGACGAATGTATCCTTTTTGTCCTGAACGCAGATATCGCTGTCAGGGCATCACAGGAGAGAAATCGGTGGACAGCACCTTCTACCTGCTCTTAGACCTGATGACGTTCTTCGACGAGTACCACGCTGGACACATCGACAGAGCGTATGACGTGAGTGCAGCTGTCCTTATACGGTGGAAGTGTCTGCGTTTATTAGACGTGAGGATGTTGACTGAGCTCTCCTCTGTGTGCGTCAGGTGATGGAGCGCTTAAAGCTTCTTCCCCTCAGTCAGGAGAGTGTGGAGGAAAGAGTGGCTGCTTTCAGGAACTTCAGCGACGAGGTGAGATCGCAACACACTGAATTTTTAACCATTCTTTCTTTCTAAAAATGTACAATTTTAAATAACTTCCACTTCCTCCTTCTCCTCCGCAGGTGCGACATAACCTCTCTGAGGTGCTGTTGGCCACCATGAACATCTTGTTCACGCAGTACAAACGCCTGAAGGGGGCGCCAGCAGCAGCAGCAGGCACGCCAGGTCGACAACAGAGGACGATGGAGGACAGGGATATGGTGAGAGGCCACACCTCCCTTTACACTGCACTTTTGAGACATTTATCAGCATTTTTTGGGATAAAAAAGCAGCAGTTTTGTAAGATTCAATAACAAAACAAAGAGTTTTCATTACAAAGAGTCATCATATGATGTACCGTTTGTGTATCGTGCAAACATACTTTGAAATTTTATTGCATAAGATGTGTTTGTTGTGTCATCTGTGCATTAAAAATAATGTAAACCCAGAAATTTACTGGTTAGTGTTAGAAGTAAAAATTGGTCTTGGAAAGTCCTTGAATTTGATGTCAACCAAAGTGTGGGAATCCTGTTTTAATCACCTGACATCGGAATAACAGCTGATTTGAAAATGTTGTTATCGTGCAGCCCATGTACGATAAATGCTCTCCAGTTAATAGATGTTTACAATTATACACATTAAATGGTACATTAAATTTTACATTCATACAGTGCTATGTATACTTTCTGTAACTCATGCAGACACCACCATCGTCAGCCGCTCATCTGACCGTTACAGTGTTATTTCATCATCGGTGCATTAACGCTTCTCCTTCTTTGAACAGCAACTGCGCAGCCAGGCCAGAGCCCTGATCACGTTTGCTGGTGTGATTCCCTACAACATGGCCGGGGACACCAACGCACGACTGGTGCAGATGGAATTACTGATGAACTGAGATGTCAACATCTCTCATGCATACACACACACACACACACACACACACACACACACACGTTTGTTTATCTGCCATTTTGTTTTGTATAGGCCAACATCTTCATCATCGTGTTAACAGATGCATCTTCATTTCCTCCCGTTCCTGTTTGTTTGTTTTTTTCCTCATTTTTGTTGTTTCATATTTGTATCTGTAATAATTTGTAATAAAAAAAAAATAAGAGTACTTTTCAGTTTCCTTTTTTTTTTTTTTCCCCTTAATTCATTTTGTGTAGTTTTTACAGTTTTTCCTATGTTTTGTCCCTGTTACAAACAAAGCAGCCAAGCATGTCTCATTATTATTTGTAAATTACACATTTTGACGGACACAAACACGCCCTCCTGTGTGTTTAAATGGAGGCTCATCCGGTCACATGTTTGTCATCATCAGGTCTGTTTGGCTTCATGCTCGCTGGTCTATCATTTACTCTCCTGAATAAATGATAACCGGTGTCGGTGTCGATGTTACACCAACAAAATTAATAAACCACTGTTCGTCATTTAAACGTCATGTTAAAAGAAGCGGCGCGCGAGTCTCGACAGACTCTGGATCCATTTTAGACACTTCTCTGTGGTATGAAGTGACAAAAATCACTGCCTTCTGTTGATAATCTGAGCGTTGTTAAAGCCCTGAACCACTTTTATGTCCACAGGCAGTAGTTCAGTGTCTGTGACACAGCTAACCCTGGCAGATGGTTGGTTGGTTGGTTGGTTAGCCTGAAGGACTGGAAGGATATTTCTGTATCAGAGGGTTGATTCCTGGGGAGAATATACAAGAAAAATACAAAGTATTTTACAGAGTGGAACAGTTTCACTTATTTATAAAGCATATTAGCCGTTTTTGATCGTTTCCCCCTTGAGAAGACACGCGTGTGTCTGCAGCTACAGCTACCAGTTAGTAATCTCCACAGATTTCAAGAGACAAAAACGCACCAATCTTGCTCCCCCACCCCTCGGTTAATTCTGTAGCCCACACTCTCATGCCCTTCAGTCTGGCCTGAGAGAACACAGATGGAGGTTCAGTCTGTCTTGGCTGCTCCATATTACTGTACAGAGATGCTGAGTTCAGTCAGGGTCACACATGGACGGATGGAGCTGAGCCAAAGTACTGAGGGATCCATGCTGTTGTGATCAAAGAGACCAAAGCCTGACGAGCGCCAACACGTCCGACCAACGACGGCTTCAGTAAACCGTATCAGCAGAAGACGCCGCCTCTCAGGTGTGTGTGCTGCAGCTGGTGTTGTGAATCAGGCCGATGACAAACACCTCAGATAACCCGGCTATTTCACAACACCAGGGTGGCACTGCACCACTGACGACGAGACCAAGAACAAAAATGTGATGCTGCAAAGGGAGGACATGGTTAACGTCAATACTGATGTGTTGGTAAATCTGATTATTATTATTTTATGGTTTTTCCCATCTCTTCACGTCATTTTCCTCTTTTATTCTGCATCACAATCTCCTGTAAAGCGCAGCCATGTAACGTCAAATTTTATTTATTTATTTGACCTTTTATATACTTAAAAGTTTCATCCACAACATTAATTTATGATCATTTCATTGACTTTATTTTACACCACTTCCTCTTTTGTACTGAATAAATCAAACAGACTTGTGGCTCTTTCATTGGTTGACTATCAGTCATTCATTGATTTTAAAAAGTCATGCTTAAGTGAGATCGATATAACGCTGAAGCACATTATAGAGGCTTGCAGGTGTTAAATGTGTGAATTGACTTTAAAGCTAGAACATCTTGTTTAATAAACATCACTGGTACTGTTTTTGTGCTGTCTGATGATTTGTGGACTACATTTTCTCTTTTGTCACTGTGTTGCATTTAATCCCTACTGACTTTTCCCCTCAGAATTCTGACTTAAATCGCAGAATACTGATTTTTTTTTTAACTAAAAATTCTAACTTTAATTGCAGAATACTATTTTTTTACTCAAAATTCTGACTTAAATGACAGAACACTGACTTTTCCCCTCAGCATTCTGATTTTAATCACAGAATACTGACTTTTTTTCCTTAGAATTCTCACTTTAATCACAGAATACTGACTTTTTTCCCTTAGAATTCTCACTTTAATCACAGAATACTGACTTTTTCCCTCAGAATTCTGACTTAAATCGCAGAATACTGATTTTTTACTAAAAATTCTAACTTTAATTGCAGAATACTATTTGAATACTATTTTTTTAACTCAAAATTCTGACTTAAATCAGAGAACACTGACTTTTCCCCTCAGCAATCTGATTTTAATCACAGAATACTGACTTTTCCCTTAGAATTCTCACTGTAATCATAGAATACTGACTTTTTCCCCTCAGCATTCTGACAAATTGCACAATACTAACTTTTTTTCATCAGAATTCTGACTTTTTAAATTAAATTAGTTTCAAAAAAGGTAATTGTACACTTTTAAGCACTGCATATATGCACAAAATAGTTAGCATAATTATTGATTATGATTCCCCATACTGCCAAATGAAAATAAATGTACAACTTACTGGACCTTTATGTTGTAAATGATCACAAATTACAAGCCATCGTAAAAAAACATATTTTTAATAATGTTGTATACTTTTTAAAATCAGAACAAATAGAGGAAAATAAGATAAATGAGTCCCTCTCTAGTACATTTTGCAGATTGTAACCAAATAAAAACAGAGATATTAAATATTAACAAGTAAATAAATACTATATTTATTATAATATACACAGTGTATTTGATTGGATTTCCTGCTCCAGGAAACGTTAATGAGCTGTGTGTGGCTCGAGCGCAGCACGTGTTCATTGATTAGCTTCAGGTGTTGAAAACAGACGACAACAGAGAGGGCAGCCGGTTTTACCGCGATTATATTGTATTTAAAAACCACGAATTTAAGATATTTTTTTTACCGAAATGATCCGAATCAGCTCGAAGGTGAGTATGAAAGAGTTAATTATTGAAAAAGTGAGATAAATGAGCGCGGTTTTTTAGTTTCATAAACTAAATACTTGGTAATCAAACGCAGCTGAGCGTGGTCCTCGTGCTTCTCCTCGGTTTCACGTGCTACTGTCTGGCAGGTAACGTTGTTTACTAGTAAACGCATAAACACATCATGTAATGACGAGATTAAGACGTGTTTTGTTTGTGTTTGTGTGTGTAGGAATCTGCAGCGTGGAACACTGTAAAGACGCCACGCGATGCGCCCTCACTAAAGACCGCCGACGCTGCAAATGTATAGTTGGATTTTATGGCGACCAATGTGAAAAAAGTAGGTGAAGTTGTTGTTGTTGTTGTTGTTGTTTTCTTCACCAGATTACTCTAAATCAGCACCACAGCCATTTTATTTGATGCTTTAAATCACTACATTTCTCACAATTCTACCAGTGACACCATTTTTGTTTTATCCACCTAGATTTATTGAATAAAGAAGCCAAAAATGTCAAAATATTATGTATAATTGTGGGCTATTGTAAAAACATGGCGAGCCAAAACAGTGATATTGTTATATATTATAAGCAGAGGTGGAAAAAGTACTAAAATATTGTACTCAAGTAAAAGTACCAATACTTTGATGAAAGATTACTCGAGTAGAAGTAGTCATCTGAAAATGTACTCGAGTAGAAGTACAAAGTAGTTGATTTGAAATGTACTTCAAGTAAAAGTTACTTAGTTACTTCGTCTGGTTCTGGTGTATGTTTCCCCCTGTAGGTCTTCATTGTGCTGAATCGTTATTTTTACTCAGTAACGGATAGGATTTATAAAGTTACTAAGCACAATACTTGAGTCAATACGTACTCTAGTAAAATACGAAATCCTGATTTTAATTTGTACTTAAAAAAAAAAAAGTATTCAATACAGTAACTTGAGTAAATGTATTTAGTAACTTTCCACCTCTGATTATTTAGTATTTTTATTAGCGTTCTTGTAAATATTTTGTAAACCTTTTCTTTAAATGTAACCCCAATGTGGGTAGTATATGTTAGTGTGCTAGTGTTTATCACATTAACATAGAAATAATTTGGCCTACTTTGGTATTATTGGAGCTTTTCCATTATACAGTTCTGGCACTACTCGGCTCTACTCGCATTTCCGTTAGTGTTGGTACCTGCTGCTTTTTTTTAGTACCTGCTCTTCCCAACTAGCGTCGTCAACAGACTGCTGGTCGACACGGGAATCAAAGCGAACAATGACCAACCATAGATCAGTTAAAAAAAAAGACTTAAAAATCCTGAAAACATGCTTTAATCTCCAACATTTAGCACGTAAATGTCTAATATCTCACTATGAGCACTAGCCCCATTTCAGTTCAGTGACTCCTAACTAATCTTTTTTGATTCACTGATTCTAATGATTCAGTTACATGGAAAACGACTGCTTTGCATGTTTTTTTTTTCCCGCGTTTTGAAATTACGTCAACGCAGTTTCGGCCAACGACCCCGCCCATTTTAATGAGGTCCTACGAAGTCATGAAAACGACGCGTCTGATGCCAAACTGAGCAGAGTATAGCTAGAACTGTATGGAAAAGTGCCATTCTGTACTTTAGAGCAGAGCTTTGCCTTAGAGAGGCTGCCATCTTGTTTCTGCAACAGCCAAACGGACACATTATGTGTTTAGTACACAATCGAGGAAGAAAGACTCCGCCCACTTGAATCCCATGTGATCAAATGAACTGTATACACATTCGTTGGCATGTTTGTTATTTTCCAGATGGGAATATTACAGTGTTGTGTGGGAGCAACTACATCGCCATCCGAGCAATCGACGATTTCTTCAAGTACCATAACGTGCCGCTGGAGTCCCTGCACCTGCCTAACAGCTCCTGTCGGGCTCAGAAAGAGGTCATCGACAACGTGACCTACTACATGTCTGCCGTATCCAAGGAGGAGTATCTGGTCTGTGGAGGCAGATCGCTGGAGGTACAACTGCACACGTTCAGCGTTTTAGCTGACGTCTCTGTCTGTTATTTATTAACATGTCCTCCTCCTCCTTCTTCTTCCACTTGCAGACGAACTTCACTCACATCACATATGCTCTGAGCCTGGAGTCAGACCCTCAGGTCACCGGTAACATCATCAGAGATCCCATCATCAAGATTAACTACACGTGTGTGTTTCCGTACATCAGGAGCGTCAGTCTGCCTTTCCCGGTCGTACCGTTTTCCACGTAAGCACGAATGACACTGATTTTGTTTTTCTATTCATATGATTTTCACCTGGACTTTAAATGATAATCTTTCCATTTAGTTATGTTACATTTTATTTTGAATGTGCAGATTTGAAGAAGTTCTCTCAAGCCAGAATGCCAGATTATCTCAAGCAGCAGGTGGACGAAAACAAAGCCAGACTTCGTAGTTACGGAGCTTTTAGCCACAATCTGTGGACTTCTTGGCTGAATAATTGCAATTGAATAATGTTCCAAGACCGTTAAAAAAACCTTCTGTAGATGTTAGTAATGATACATGATTTTGCATGATTGAGTATAGGAGTTGATATTTTGGGTGTCCTGAAGTAATCTTCTATAAAGAGTATAATATTGAGCTGATGTATCGCCAATTCTGACTCAGTGGATCAAAATATAATGTGTGTGTGTGTGTGTATATGTGTATATATATATATATATATATATATATATATATATATATATATATATATATATGAGACGGTAAATGGTTTCCTTCTGGAACAAAATTCACATGGTTTCCTTTGCGCGGGTCCTTGAAATCCTTGAAAGCCGGTCGCTTTCCAAAATACTCAGACCAGCTCATTCTGCATCAACAGTGTCATGTTCAAAGTCACTTAAATCACCTCTTTTTAACCCCAGAACACCATTGGTTTTCACCAGAGCAAATAAATGTGTGGTTTTCATCTTCATAATTTTTTTTTTTAGTAATTTGTTGTTCCCAAATTCCTAATTTTCCAGTAATTTTGGAGCATTTTTATATGGTCCCCTCATGATGCTTTTCTTTCATTTTGTTAGACATGACACAGTTAGAATAAAAGACTACTCAAATTAAAGTGACAATTTTTTTTCAAGTATCGACAAGTTATTTTTATTGTTATTTATTGTATTTATTGTATTTATTATCTCGGGTAAAAATCACCCGGCCTTAGTGATGGTGTTTTGAATTTGAGCGATAGTGTTCTAGGGTTAATTGCAAGTCTTTTCCACGTGTCCAGGTCTAAATACACTGCATTGATGCCGTGTGATTAGCTGGTTCCATATTTGTGTTAACAAGCAGTTGAACAGTTGAATATCTCTGGGATGGATTAAGAGCCAGTGGGCCTCCAAGCCCTATAAAGACATCGTGAGGGGGCCCGTTCAGATTAACCATAAACTGAGGGGACCAATTAAGATAAATCACATTATATCACCAGTGTCTTGTAGATTTAGGGTCCATGAATAATCTCGGGATAGAATCGCAGACCCTCCCCCTGTGATCAGTTTTAGTCGGATGACAGCCTCCATCTCCATGGCAACTGAGCATCAGTGTCTTCAGTGTTTTTTCTGTGAGCTGCAGTGACCAAACAGACCTTGTGTGTCCTCTTGCCCTCGGACAGTGAGATGGTGGTGCGCGTGGACGAGCTGGACGCCACGATACAGATGCTGCTGTACACGGATCACACGTACACCGAGGCCTTTGACAGCGCCCCCACCATCGAGCTCCGAGACAAGGCGAGCGATTGTTGTTCTCGCTGAGAGTTCATTGGCCTTTTTATTGTGCGTGTGTGAGTTAATTGTTGTTTTTCGTCACGCGTGCAGGTGTACGTGGCCGTGACGGTGACAGAACCTGCAGGTTTTTTCCTGCTCCGACTGAACGAGTGTTGGGCCACGCAGACTCCCCAGCCCAACTCCACGGAGGGATTAGTCCACCCTCTGCTTCAGAACGGGTCCGCTCATCATCTCTGTCTGCGCTCTCACTCATGAATTCAACAAATAAACCTCCTCCGTCCTCTTTGTAACTCAGGTGCGTGAAAGACCAGACCGTGTCCTTCGTGAACGCCACAGAGGACGAGTCTGCGCGCAACGGCGCCAGCTCCACCGTGCGCTACAGCTTCAGCATGTTCCGCTTCACCTCGGAGCCTCACAGCCTCTATCTTCACTGCACTGTGCAGCTGTGCGAGCCAGACGACCACCTGTCCTGCACACCTGTGAGTGTCCACGTGACCCGTGTTTATCTACGTCTTAACATTGTTAAAGGTGCATTAAATCCTCCTAATATGTCACAGAGACTCAGGAATAATGTTCATATAACAAACTGAACTCACCAACAACAACAGTGCAGCCAAAATATTTGCATTGAATAAAATATTTTGCAGACTGCAAATCATGTTTATGTTTTGAAATCATGTTTTTGCATGTGGCGCCACCTACCGCCGTCTACCAATCATTGCAGTCAGTAGAGTCTCAGCTGCCGAGCAACCACAGGTTGCCAGTTATGTCAGAAAACCAAACCTAAAAGACCTCTGTATTTTGAATTATTAATTAATTATTGTATTTTGCCACATTCTTACATATGGCACTTTTAACTCCTGTGCTTTTGTTCTTTACAGAGCTGTAATTCAATCAGTAAGAGAGAAGCGGTGATGGCTAAACCCGCCCAGGGTCTCCTCTCATACGGACCCATCAAGATCGAAATCCCAGACAGTCCTCAATCCAGTGAGATTAATATAGCCACACTCCTGCTTCCATAGATGGGAAGTTAAAGCTGCAGTGTGTAACTGTATGTTCTTGTCATCTAACTGTGTTTTAGGCATGCTGACAATGGTGGTGCTTCCTGTAGCCGGTGTGTGGACTGTTGGCCTCTTCCTCATCGTCCTCATCACTGTGGCAAAGGCGGGCAGACGGAGGCTTACGCAGACGGACGAGCACTGAGGACCAAAATAAACTTTAACGATAATCCCTGCAATGTCCTATTTATTATTGTTGTTTTGACACAGGATTTAATGAATACTAATGACCCAAAAAAGAATAGGCTGAAGCTAGAGGCTTATTTTGGCCTGTAAACTGTACAATTAATAAAATAATCCAGATTATCAGTGACAATGACCACAAAACCAAATTTAAAATGTTCAAAAACAGGCTTTTCAGGAACATAACCTGAATCCTGCATAGACTCCCAACCTTTATTTTCAAATATAAACAGCCATTTTAAGCTTTAATTTCCTTCTTAGTTTAAATGTATTTCTGAAACGCTACATAATATTTCCAACCTCTTCATATGCACAATATCTGGATATTTTAAAAGACTCATGAGTTATATGATGCAGATTTTCAATTTATTAAAACTAACTTCACAGAGTTGATTAAAATGTATGTTGTAAATGAATTCATGATATAACTTCATTTTAAAGACTGGGTACATTTCAGTCTCAACTTCCAGCAGGAGCCTGTGAATTTTATCTTCCATTACCTCTTCCATTTCCTGTCATATACTGTACTTTAACCCTTTAAGGTACGCACCAAGAAAACAGCAAAGGAAAAATTATTTTTTTGCATTTTTTATTTTATTTTGTTTACTTATGATGACGATAGTGACAATCAATATATATGTATATATATATATATAATTTTTTTTTTAAATTAGACCCTACAGTATTTCAGATACAGGCCTCAACCAAACGGTTGAGACGTCTGTTCATAATAAACCTGGTTTTCATAATTCATAATTAAGTACAACATTCAGAACAAGTCACATTAAGTGTTAGTGAGTTCAGTTTGATGCATTTTTCAATGAGATATAGTGACTTAAAGTGTGGTCGACCAAATGGTTGAGTCGTACTCTAAAGGGTTAACTTTAACTTAAGCGATATTGTAAAGAAAGGTGACTTTGACTTCTAACAAAGTCGTTTTCTGGTGACCTACTTTTACTCAATTATCCATTTTAGGTTCTTTATATAAGACTTTCAACACAAACTGGATGTTTTTACTGCGCTTTACAGCTGTTGAGGTTTAGCTGCAGTTCCCCGTGTTACCAGCAGGTGTCACCCTGACGCGGCTCTGCATTATTATTAAGGAGAAGGAGGAGGAGACTGCTGAGTGCTGTTCGCAGCAGAATGATTAGAAAAGTTGACTGTGTCTCAGCTGTGTGTTTGTGTGTGTGTGATAGTGATCTGTGACCTGAGCACAGTCACAGCTGATACAAAGTACACACCGGAAGACTTACATTGTAACACCGCTCTGATATCACTGCTCCTGCACCAAGGTCAAACACTTTCTTAATTTTGAGGCTCTTCTCTTGGTTTTTGTGGGGGGGGTTTTTCTCTCGTTCCGGCGCCTTTGGAGTTTTGCAGAAGGTGACGAAGACTCACTGGATTCTTTCTTTTCTTTTTCTTGTTTTCAGAGTCGGACATTGTGGACTTGTAGGAGGACAAAGGACGCTCATATCTCTGCAGGCAGCAGCTGCAGTTTCTTTTTCTTTTTCTTTTATTTTTAAACGCATGGAAAGAAACCACTGAAGCGCCATGAGGCTCAAATCTGAATGGATTATAATCTCCTTGTGATTGTGTAAACACGTCTGCATCAGTGTAATCTACAGTTTTTTTTTCCTGTATTTTATTAGTGTTGATGTTGTTTAGAGGAGGAGGAGATAAAAAAGCTCTTTTTTGATCCTACATCTGAGGACTGTAGAGACACATGATGAAGACCATGGCGTCTCAGCAACCATGGACACACATCATCATCATCATCATCATCCTCCTCATCAGCTCTCTGGTTGTGTGCAGCTCAGTGACAGAGGAGGAGGAAGCCTTCAGTGCTGAGGTACAGTAGAAGAAAAGCGTTTCATGTGTTTCCAGGTGTCATAAAACAGCCACATTTTAGATGATCTTTCTCATGTAGGACCATGGTTCTCAAACTGTGTTGCGTGTACCAGCAGTGGTACGCCAGCTTTGTCTGGTGGTACTTGGAGGGAAATCCAGAAATAACTGATTTGTGATGGGAGAAATTAAAACAAATGACATAAAAATAATAAATGAAGACCTTACCTGTCGCTCCATCTTCATCTAATGTCACTGTACCAGTGTGTGAATTATATGTGAGGATGAGAGCGGAAATTATCTTATCCTATAACCGCTGTATTTTACAAATTCTATTTAATAGATGACTTTTATAGAGCCTATGTAAACACCTTGTATACGTTCTATATCGCACACTTGTCGTAAGAATGCATGTGGCTGATTTAAAAGTGTTCTTATAGTTTTTAATAGTGACTTTACAAAAACGTCCATCGACTGATGAAGGTCAGTGAGCTGCAGCTAGAAGATGGAATTATGGAGTTAATGTTTGCGTTCTTGTATTTGTTTTATGTCATTTAAGGACCTTCTACACAGCATAAACACTGATCTTTGTCAGGACGTGTAGTCCTCGTGGAGAACAAAACCTGGTCCTAATGATGCAGAACCTCATTTCTGAGGAACTGAGGGCTAATATTTGAACTGTGGTTTGGTTAAAGTTAGGGATAATGCTTTGTTTAGGCTGTCCAAATGAATTTGGTGTCCTTATAAGAATAGCCGTGTGTGTAGTCATGTATAAAGGTTGATAATCAACGTGAATGGGTTTTTTTTAAAGTTGAAAACAAGTTTCTCAGATTTTGAAGCTTCTTAAATGTGAATATTTCCTGGTTTCTTTGCTCCATGTAACAAAAGAAAATCATTAAAACTGAATTATTTTCAGTTGGTGGACAAAACAAGAACTTTGAAGAACATCAACATCATTTCCAGGTTTAGGAAACACCGACCAAACAAGTAATCCAGAAAACAATCGACAGATTAATCGATTAGAGTCATATTGATAATGTGCTTTATACAGTATATATATATTGACGTCATTTTATGTGGTCTTAAAAATCTGTGTTAAAATAGGTCTGGCCCTTTGAGGGTAACCATTATGCTGCTGTGGCCCTCAGTGACACCCCTGGTATACAGGATGATTGGCCCTGGTCCTGTGTGTTGATTTGCACATACATCAGTATGAGACGACCTGTGGTGTTGTTTCTGCTGTGGAGGCTGTTTATAAAGAGCACATCTTTATAAACTTGACAGAGGTTCTTCTTCTTCTTCCCCCCTCAGGAGCCATCGTCCTGTTTGCTCGACGACGTGGCTCCACACACACTTCATTTTCAAAAGAAAAACATGAAAAGAAAGAGGCTGTTAGTTAGAATTACACAGTTTGTTGACATAGGGTTTAATGACTGTCTAGAATGGTCTTAGATATCCTCTCCTCTCTTCTCCTTCTCTTCTTCTTGATACGAGCAGATTTCTGTCCTATCTTGGCTGTCAGTGCAAGAAGGGAAAAAAACAAACAGGAATGTTGTAATGTTAATGGGATCCATCTGTTTTCTATGTCTTCATTCTGTTTTTTACTTTAAACTTCACCGGACAGCTGTTTGGTCCTGAAAAAACAGAGGAAATAATGACTCCTTCATACACATCGTATACGTCAAGGGTGTCAACCGAGGCACAGCTGCACACTTCTCCATGTTTTTATTATACATCTGTGATAATAATAGGTTCATTTTGTATTATATTTATATACAGTATTAGGGGTGGGAGTCACAGGATTACCTCACGACGCGATACTCGGTCCACGATGCCAATAATATCGCGATACATCGATTCCGTGATAATCGTCGTATCGTATAGCGACACATCACGATATCTGTCTAACTGAAGAAAACAAAATGCTAACGTGAAAAGTTAAAAGTGCAGGATTTCCCCGTTTATTCACAACGTAGAGAACAAAGTGCATAAAGTCTAAATGTATTGAACGTGGATGGAGCATCTCCTAGCGTAGCTTTCTCCGCTGTAAACATCCTCTTCTTCGGGGCCAGGGTAACTTCCTGCCCAAGTTTCCCCCAATTCATTTCAGCAGCGCCACCATGTGGAGACATGAGGTAGTGACACCCGGCAAGTGAAACTGACAGAGAGCAATTAAAATATCGATATTTGCCCTGGCGTATCGAGTTTGACACCCCCCCTGATATATACTACCGTTCAAAAGTTTGGGGTTACTTAAAAATATCCTTATTTTTGAACGAAAATCACTTTTTTTTCAATGAATATAAAATTAAATGAATCATAAATACACTCTATACATTGTTAATGTGGTAAACAACTATTCTAGCTGCAAACGTCTGGTTTTAAATGGAATATGTACATAGGTGTATAGAGGCCTATTTCCAGTGTTCTAATGGTACATTGTGTTTGCTAATCACGTTAGAAGGCTATTGGATGATTAGAAAACCCTTGAAAACCCTTGTGCGATGAAACAGTTTTGCTGGTTCTTTGACGAAAGGGCAAAATGATAATTTTGAATAAAAGTCATTATTCCTAATCCTGTCAATGTCTTGACGATATTTTCTATTCATTTTGCAACTCTTTTGATGAATAAAAGTGTGACTTTTAGTGGAAAACACAACAAAAAACTGTATAGGTGACCCCAAACTTTTGAACGGTAGTGTACGTCCGACATCACCTGCATGTGAAGCAACTAAAAACTAAGCAGGAATCATATTCTTCTCCCCCAGGCTTGGCTTCGTAGGTTTGGTTACCTGTCCCAGGCGAGCAGACAGATGTCCACCATGCAGTCGGCTCACATCCTGTCCAACGCCATCAGCGACATGCAGCGCGTCTACGGCCTGGAGGCGACCGGACACATGGACGCCGCCACCGTCGCGTAAGAAGCCTTCGTTGTTGTGTTGTTCCCCCCCCCCCCCCCCCCGCTTGATGTCTTTCTCACAAACATGTGGAGTTGTGTCTGCAGTGACCACAACATGACACCAGGGACTCTGTGGTGTGGTTTTAAAAGCTTGCAGGAATGTGTTTTTCGTTTTATTTGTTTCTTTTGAAAATTAGGTCTCTCGAAATTCTGTTGTTTTGGGGTTTTCTCTCTCTCGCTCTCTCTCTCTCTCTCTGCCTGTATGCCACTCCACATGGAATGGTACGAGGCCACAAGTTTTAGTTTGAACCTTCTGAGGATACTGGGCAAAAAAGAAAAACACACCACATCACAACAACCACACATTTGTAAGAATTATGTTGCCAGATTCACATGTTCACAGCTACACTGACAAGTGGAACGGTTACAACTCTTTATAACCTTTTTCACGATAACAATACTCAATGTTTATTTTTCGCTTTTAAATCTCATCCTGTCACTAATGAGTCTATTCAGGCCATTGCATCATATCCTTATATTCACATTGTGACCTTGATTGTAACTAATAGTCCATTGTTTTCCTACTGTAAACTGTGTGTGGTAGAAGGAGACGTCACTTGTTTTGTTTTTTTATTGCCACGAGTGAACATAAGAAGCTTGATACCACTCATTTGGAACTATTAATAGCTGCTGGTCAGTCTGGCTCTGGGTGACAACTGGAATTAGAGTAAGCCAGATGACAGAACTTTAAAAACTCAAGGGCTCAACGTGGAAGATACGCAGCTGCTGGTTGTAGTGTAATGTGTAGTGTATGAGCTTTGTCTGCTCTGAGGTTATACATTCAATTTTGTGCATATAAAATTTGGAAAATCAAATTAAAAACCCATTTCTTTGGTCCACCTTTAAATGTATTTAAGGTACGCACCAAGAAAAAAAGTAAAGGAAAATGATGATGACTAATGATAACAATTACGGCAATCAATATATATAACAACATATATATTTAATTTTTTTAAATTAGACCCTACAATAGTTCAGATACAGTCCTCTACCAAACGGTTGAGACGTCTGCTCATAATAAAAGTACAACATTCAGAGACGTCACATTAAGTGCAATTTCTTAATCATTTTAACAACACTAAGCCTTTTACCCCCCTAATTTTACCAACATTAGCTAGCTTCTCTACCTTTACCATAAAATGACAAGTCAACTGTTTGGTAGAGCATGTTTTGAGACAATTATTTGACCCTTATAAGACTTATTTTTGCTGAATTAAGTTACAGAATTCTGTACAACAACAACTCCTCTGAAATGATAATATGTCAACAAAATAGTCTTACCTTCAAAAGTCCCACCGATATGCGTCATCGAAGGACGAGTGAATGTTCGTTGTGTCACTTGCTGTTTGAAGGAATGCTGTAAAGGCAAACTGCTCACAGACACAATGGTAGAGATGGCTCATTCAGGTTGAGTTCAGCTTGATGTTTTTTTTAATGAGATGTAGTGACTTAAAGTGTGGTCGACCAAATAGTTGAGTAGTACCTTAAAGGGTTAAGCTATTAATTACCAACACATCTATAACCATTACTGCGTAAACAAGCTATACCAGACCACGTTCCCGTTGTTAACATCTCTACAACAAAATATCAAATCTGAGAAAATGTACTAAAGCGGGGCTATTCAACTAAATCTCTGGAGGGCCAGCTTTTCTGAAGGCTGTCCAGCCAGTGGGCCGGTCAACCCCTGTACTACTATTTTGTGTTGCATGTACAGTAAACGGATACAAATTGATACAAATTGTTATAAATTATTTTGCACTTATGTATTGAAATAGCTGCTAGTTTTGTGCAAAAAAGGTAAGTAAAACCACCAACATTCAACCACAATACAATATGTATATAGTGCAAAAAGGTTACAGTTACAGTACCAGCAACATTTGGGTATAACAGTCACAACTGGCTCTTACAAAATTAGAGGTAACAATATCAACAACATTATGGTGCAATGGCCACAATAGTCTATTTTTGCTGCCTACAATTACAGCTGTACTAGTATTTGCCAAAAATGACGCAAAGTATCACAAATATGGCAAAGTGTGGCAAAGTGCCAGAAATAGGCGAAGCTACGGTTTTGTTGGCTTTTTAATAATACATTCATTATTTATATATATATAAATTATAATATACAGGGAAAAAAAAGGATTTGAGAAAGAAATCTGTGTTTATAGTTTGTGTTTTTTTGTGTGTGTCCGCCTGTGTAGAGCCATGCGCCGGCCACGCTGTGGTCTCCCCGACAGAAAACCAGAGGAGCCCCGTGACGGTGCAAGAAGGAAACGCTACACGCTCACTGGACAGCAGTGGGACAAAGACCACATCACTTACAGGTTAAATAGCACTGGAATATTATTTTAAAACATTTAGATAAAGTAAAGTTAAATAAATGTGTTTTTTTATTCTCTCCCTGTGGCTTCAGCATCATGAACCAGATCGTCCCGTCCTCACTGGGACAGGAGCACATGCACAGAGCCATCCGTAAGGCCTTCGGTGTGTGGGCACGGGTCACCCCGCTCACCTTTGAGGAGCGTCCTGCGGAAAACAACATGCACTCCAACAGCAGCCAAACGGAGCTGGCCGACATCCTGCTGTTGTTTGCCTCTGGTTTCCATGGTGATATGTCCTTGTTCGATGGCGAGGGGGGGTCGCTGGCTCACGCCTACTATCCAGGACCGGGGATTGGTGGCGATACACATTTTGATGCAGATGAACCCTGGACGCTTGACAACCACAACCCTGAAGGTCTTAGTTTAATTTAATCCCTTGGTTTTATTGTTCTCTGGATGATTATTTGAATCCCATATTTCACCCGTGTCATTGTGTTGCAGGTATAGATCTGTTCCTGGTTGCCGTCCATGAGCTCGGTCACGCTCTGGGTCTGGAGCACTCAGATAACCCCAGCGCAATAATGGCTCCTTTTTACCAGTGGGTCGACACAAACAACTTTACGCTGCACAAGGACGACGTCAAGGGAATACAGTACATATATGGTGAGGCTCTGATACACCTCTATGTCTGCATCGTCGACATCATTTAAAGCTTTTGGTGGGACTGGATAAGGGCTGCAACTAACCATTGTTTTCATAATCGATTCATCTGTAGATTATTCTCAATAATTTGAGTAAAATGTCAAAAAAGGTTGAGAATCTTTCATCTGTGTTTACGAAACCTGGAAATGATGGTGTTTTCGACTGTCTTGTTTTGTCTACATTATTCAGTTTGAATGATTTTCACGCAAATATTCACATTTAAGAAGCTGAAAAACTGAAAAATGAATCAGACTGGATAGCTCACTCATTTTAGATAATCTGCACTGTCATTATTTATGCTAGCAGAAGACCTCTATACATTTCAAAGCTCAGGTTTTGGCTATGCTAGCATTTTTGGGGGTCATACCTATGTTCCCCGGGTCCTATGTTCCCCGTTTTTCCCAAAAAAGGTCCACTTTGTATGTGACAGGGGTACATAGGACCCTTTTTTTGAAAAAGGGTAGGGTTAGGATTAGGGTTAGAGAAAGGGTCCTATGTTCCCCGGTCACATACAAAGCGGGGAACATAGGACCCGGGGAACATAGGACCCGGGGAACATAGGACCCGGGGAACATAGGACCCGGGAACATAGGTACGGTCCCGCATTTTTGCTAAGTTTTGGCTATACTTGTGCGATACAAAAAGCTAACCACCTGTTAGTAGTTGTGTTGAAACCATTTCTGACCCAATTTTCATGTTAAGGCATTGTGGCATTAATTTGCGCTGTTATTATTTATGCTAGCAAAAGACCTCTGTACATTTCAAAGCTCACGTTTTGGCTATGCTAGCAGTTATGCTAAGTTTTGGCTATAATTGTGTAACACAAAAAGCTAATCACTTGCTAGCAGCTGTGGTGAAAACATTCTCAACCCAGTTTTCAAGTAACAATTTTCAACACTTTATTATTCATTATTTATGCTACTAAAAGAGCTTTTTTGACGATGCTAACAAAGCAGTTGTGGCTATGCTTGTGTGATACCAAAAGCTAACCCACTCACTAGCAGCTGTGTTGTATAAACAATCTGTATCCATGTGTCAGGTCAAGGCCTGTAACTGAAACAGACTGTGATTTTGGTCACATCCTTTTAATTTCCTCGGTTTCTACTCAACAACTGATGTCTTTTCAACTCTTTGAGGATTCCTATCATCTTCCAGCCGCCGTGGGGACAGAAATAGTCTGACAGTGTCTTGCCTGAGGACAGTGAACAGGGGACAGATGGGAAGTTTTTTGATGTTTAAGATCACTGTGAGGCTGCAGAAATGCAGAACGACGGCTCTGGTGCAAGGTTGTATCGCAGAGTCGTACGACATCTGGAGCCTGATCAGAGGAAGACAGAAAGCCAGAAGCTGTGAGGAGATGTAGTGGACCTCACTCGACACAGCATGTCAGGCATGCCATCATGATGTTATCATGCGTTTGCTGAGTGAATGGATGCCATTGTTAATGGACAGATAACAGCTTTGTGTGCGTCTAACATATACAGTGTGTGTGGGTGTTTTCCTGCAGTCACCCTCTTATTAGAGCTGTAATTACAGCTCAAACAGATGTGAATTTATCACCTACATTGTTTACACTGTTTTTTTTTTTTTTTTTTTGCTCCAGACAAAAACATTCAGACATTTTCAGCGAGGAGAATCATTTCCATTTTTAAACATATTTATTTACTCTTCATTGTTTTGTCTTGGTTACGTCTGTGGTGTGACATAACAGAAGAAGAAGAAGAAGAAAAAAATCTGATTCACTTTAAGAATGTGGTCTATGGTTTAGTTTAAGAAAACCCCAAACCCCCACACACCCACACAACCCTAGCCCTATTGATAATATGTCTCCACCCAAGGTCTGCATCAGAGGGAAGTTCTGGCAAAGCAGCTTTCTGCTGCAAATGCTGTCAGGTAAATATTTGCAGTGAAATTATACAGTAGTTCCCTTTTTATTAAACAGATCAACTATAAATGATGGCGTAGAGGAAAGAGCTGATTTCTACCTAGGATCTGAAGCCTAGCACAGTGTAAACATTTGAGTTCTCTTTGTTGAGGTCTTTATGTAACAGCGGCTTCACCATTTTGCCAGTTTTTGATCTTCAGATCGTGCTCTGTCGTTCACCATTTGAATTAAGAGTCAACATGTGTCTGTAGACCTTCTACAGACCTTTTAGTTTCTTAACAGGGAACATTTTAAGCACAATATCTGCAGAAGGGCTGGTTAAAATGCTGCAGATAATGAATTGCTCGACATATCCACGTCCCTGACGAGCAGCACTGCAGCCTCGATTTATTCGTGCTCGATATATTTTTGGTTCCCAGTAACTAAGTGCATCTGTGAGGCCATCAGCTGTCTGTGGATATTACATAACGCTGGCTGTTTTCCTCTCTTAGCAACCAGCACGGCTCCTCTTTGGAGAGAGCAGCAGCAGCACAGGCACAATCAGTCAAGTGAGCTTATAGCCGCTGCAAAAAATGGAAAAATACTTTCTCTTTGTGTGAGAGGGAGATAGAGAGCGCACTGTGAGGAGATGGGAGGAGAATATGAAGGAGCAGGAATCAAAGAAACGCCACAGAGACACATTGAAGGGGGTTTATTTAATCTCAGCTGGTTTGGCCTCCAGAACTGTGATTTCAACTCTTTCATTTTCTGGTTTTAAACACAAACACTCCATCCTGTCCTCCCAAGGTCCTCCTCTCGACACCGACGCTCCGCCCACCACTCGTCGCACTCCTGACGACTCCCCCACCTCTTCTTCACCTCGCCAAGACGATGTCACTTACGCCTCCCCCGCTGACCCCAAACCTGAGGCGCCCAACCCAACGCCGGCCCGTCCGGAGCTGACCCCCGGCCCTACCACAACTTCTGCAGCTCCGCCCACCTCCACGACATCTGTCTCAGCACGTGAGCCCGAACCTGTCACCCCGCGGATTAGAAAAGACATCCCTCCCGCTCCACCTCCTCATCCTCCTCAGCCGCCTCAGCCTCCTCCTCCTCCACGTCCTCCCAAAGTGCCGGACAACCAGGCTCCAGATATCTGTGATGGAGACTTTGACACGGTGACCATGCTGAGAGGGGAGATGTTTGTTTTCAAGGTGAGAATGAAAACAAATTTGTAGTGTTTGCATTGGATTGGATTGTTCCAACAGGTCCTTGAATTTTGGGCAAGAAAGGTTGTTTGCTACCCACTGTTTCATGCACCCTGCATTGTTTGATCTACGTAGACGAGGCAAACAATTGTTGTCACCCCGTTGTTGACGAAATGCAGATTCCAAGACTGACTTGTCCAAGATCCCAAGGACAATCTCTTGACCAGACGCAGAGCGTGCTGCAGATCAATAAAAACGTGACGAAGCGGCTCTTGACAAGTTGCCCTCCCATCTTAAGCTGTGTCAGCACATTCATTGGTCATTGAATTTGAAGGAATTTGGTCCTGGAAAGTGCTTGAATTTGAATTTGGTGTCAACCAAGGTGTGGGCACCCTGTTAAAAGCACCCACGTGTTGTTGATTAGTTCCCTGGTTCCTGGAATTTTTTTTTACAACCCCTAACACCTAACGTTTACAATCTGTGAACTGACACGACCCAGTTTTGAGCCACAATAACAACAACAAGAAGAAGTTGCGCAAGGGCAATTGTTTCATTTTTGATGAAAGATGGCAAAACATTCATCCGTCTATCTATCTACCCATCCTAGGAGGGGAAAGGATAGGATTCTGGTTTAGAAATGTGCTGTGTTTTGACATTTTGGTTTGGTGGAGAACATCTGGGGAGACATTATTTGCAGTATTTGGTGGAACATCTGTACAGTGTCTACAGCCTGGTATGTGGACTGTTAAATGTTGTTGGTTTTCTGATTGTACATGTATATGATACTCGTTGGAGGCACATGTTCATACACTCAGAGTCTGGCTCTGTCAGAGATCGTGTTTTTTTTCTCTCCACTGAGAGTGCTTACTCATTGTGTTCCTGGGTCGGGTTTCTCTCGTGCCTTAACATAATGAATGGTTATGAATCGGCGCTATACAAATAAAATTGAATTGAATTGAATAAGCTGAAGAACTGTCTGTATTTATATGTGGTGGGGCTCCATTCATGGATGCCCAGGACAAATTTATCCCAATGGGCTCATTGTGTTCTATTCTATTGTGCTTCACCTTTGAGGCTCTCAGGGGAAGCTAGAAGCTATTCCAGCTGACATTAGATGAGAGGCAGGGTCCCTGGATATGTCGCCATTTCATTGCAGGGGTGTTAGAGGAAATGAACTCTCAATCTGCCACTTTATTAGGTACACAGAACACCTAATAAATAGGTGTGTTTCGTGCATTCAGTGATTTTCTTTCTTCTGCAGACCTTGGTTGTAACAGGTGGTTAGGTTGAGTTATTTCAAACCAGTCTGGCAGTTCTCTTCTGACCTGTGGCATCAACAAGGCATTTTATCGCACAGAGAACTGCTGCTTACCGTGGATAATTTCTCTTTTATGGACCTGTAAATCCCCCTTAGGGAATGGTTGTGTGTGAAAATCCAAGTTAGATCAGCAGTTTTTGAAATACCCAGACGAGCCAGTTTGGCACCAACTTGTCCTGACCATGTGTGCATGTGTTGAGTGTCTGCCATGTGATTGGCTGATTAGATATTTAGTTATATTGCAGATTTTGAGTGTAAACATCAACTATCTTTTGTTTGTTTCTGCAGGGTCGTTGGTTCTGGCGCGTCCGCAGAAACCGAGTTTTGGACAACTACCCAATGCCCATATCTGTCTTCTGGAACGGTCTGCCAAACGACATCGACGCTGCGTATGAACGCCACGATGGCAAATTCGTCTTCTTTAAAGGTATGTCAGAGCTGTGCAGTGACGATGAAACTACAACGTCACGGCCTCTGTGCCGACTTAAAGCTCTTCTCAAAGAGTGCGGTGAGCATTTTTCAGTTTAGCGCCTTTGCCTACAGGCAACTACAGATGGTCATTTTCACAGCTGCTTTTTCCTTGAGCGAATCTGAGGCCGTCATGGAGTGGTTAAAGTGTGTGTGTGTGTGCTGCGTTACCACAAAATGGGAGCGAGAAACACAAATTCACTCTTTGATTTGAGTGGAAGGAATCGGTGCAAACTCAGCATTTCATGTTTTTTCCCTCCACGCACAGTTGTGATTCATGAGGAGACGGTCGTAATTAAACACAGCTCGAACTACGTAGCTAACGCACACACACGCACACAAACTACACTACTAAAGATGAGGTATTAGGTTTGTGTGTGCATGTGTATGCGAGTGCCTCACGTCATTGCTTGTGCAGTATGGCAGCTGCAGCCTCCTCGTCCAACGGAGGCCTCAGAGGAGAGGCAGAGGATTGCATCAGCCTTCTGTCTCGCTGCTCCACATGTGAACAGCTGCACAGCTTTCACTTTTACTTTAACGAGGGCAGATGGCGATTCGTTATGCATTTTCGCAGGCTTCTCTATGTGCGATCGATCACACTTTCACATCATCATTATTGCTGCGTTTGTTCCCCCCCCCCGTCAAATTCTTTGAGAAACAGCTGCTCAAGCTCAGGAGACTTGAGTCGTGAATGCATGAAAACCTGCAGAAATGTCGCTTCTATGAAGTCAGAATGAGTCCCATGAGCTTAGCAACTGTTGTTAATTGCGTTTTGTTGCAGTGCTGCAGGACCTTGGCAATAGAAGTGGAAAGTGGCTCTAAAGGTTAGGGTTAGTGGAGGAACTGGCTTCCACATATGGAAAAGCAGTGTTATGCCAACCATTTGTACCTTGTCTATCCTTTCCACATTTCTGCTGGAGTGAGTTAACCCCATGACAAATGGCATATGCCAGACCATTGCTTTTTGCTCCATATGCCCGTGATTGTTTTGGCCCTGTGTGTTCCTTCTTTGTTTCTGTTTCGCAGCGCTCGTTTGACTTTATCTCATATTTCCATTCTCTAAGCCAGGTAAACAACACTACTATACTGTCTTTACAGACATATTTTAGTTATACATTTTGTCCCTGCAGATGATAAATACTGGGTGTTCAGGGAGGCTGATGTGCTGCCAGGATACCCACAGCCCATACACGAGTACGGACGAGGAGTTCCTACACAAAGGATTGACACGGCCATCTGGTGGGAGCCCAACGGACACACATACTTCTTTGCAGGAGACAGGTATATCATCACCCTACACACAAAACCCTGGATTAAAGATACGTTTCCAATACTTGTTGAGGTAGATTGGCACCTGGTTTCTGTTCATCAAGCTAATGTCACATAAATATCAGGATTCTGGGATTTCTGGTACATTTCTGGTAAATTTCCATTGGAAGTTAATTTAAGAGATACATTTTGTTTTTGAGAAGAAAGTCAGCTCACTGTCAAAGTGCATGGATTCAGGATTGGTTCAGGATGGATCCTTGTTCAGGGCGATGCCGACTATTATGACGGCAAATTTCAAGTCATTCCGAGATACTTTTTGTTTTTGAGAAGAAAGTCAGCTCACTGTCAAAGTGCATCAGGGCTAATGGATCATTTCCTGAATTTCAAAAATTCATTAAAATTATTCCTTAAGCGGTTTGCAAATATTTTCGATGGATCGTTGTTCTGGGCGATACTGACTATAATGATGGTACATTTCAAGTCATTCCGAGATTCTTTTTGTTTTTTTGAAAAAAGTCAGTGTCAAAAGTGCATCAGGGCAAATGGATAATTTCCTGAATTTCAAAAATTCATTAAAATTTTTCCCTAAGAGGATGGAAAATATTTTCAACAGATCCTTGTTCAGTCTGTCACAGACAGACAGACACACAGACGCAACTTGCTTTATAGATAGATGTATTTTTCTAACCTCATGTGAACCTCCTCTATTGCACGTCTGTGTGCAGGTACTGGCGATTCAACGAGGAGACCCGCATCACAGACGGCGACTTCCCCAAACCAATCAGCAGATGGGGCAGGATCCCTGCCTCGCCCAAAGGAGCCTTCCTCAGCGATGATGGAGGTAAGTAATGACTTCAAATGAGGCAGCAACGAATCTTCCGGTCATCAAGCAACAAACCTTAAATGCAGGAGTGAGTGGAGGTGGATTGAGAGATGGGAGTGCAAGGTTAGAGAGGGTGAAATGAGGTGTGTGTGGAAGACAGGGAGGGGAAAATAATTACATTTGGGTTTGGTTAGGCTGGAGCAAGCAGAGCAGAGAGGAGAGTGAGAGGATGAGAGAGAGAAAAGAGGAATGAGAGCTCTGGTTTGAGGGTTGGCACTGTTCTTCCTGTGGAAATTAGATTTGCGGCGAAGCTGCTCTGAATGCATTCTCCTAACATTCAGATCTTATCTCCGCCCACACTGCTTATAATATCACTACAGCCACATTTACACCCAGAACACAGTCTGTGTGGTTACATTTTACATGTCATTTACACATTTTGGTCAACTGATAAGCACTGAATATCAGTTAATATGAAAAAAAAAAAAAAAAAATCATATATAATTTGTTTTTGAATGCCTGAATCAGCTCTCGACCTGTGTCGGAACCAAAATGTGGGAAAGTTGCGGCGAGTGCAAACACTAGACCGCTCCCCAAAGATGCATTCCTGAGTCTGCTTTTTGTTTACACAAAAGATGAACTCAGTTTTACCTTGTCAAGAAGACAAACAGTGAAGTGAAGCAGGCAGTTCAAATCAGTGCAAATCTGTCATGGGACTCAACTAAGGTCCAGTTCTACACGGCTTTAACTGCCAGACTTCAAATCTTGTTACACATTTGGACTATAATCTATAACACGCATCATTTTATGCATCTAAAACTAAAGTCGTGTAATCTAATAATACATAGAAATTAAAATACTTTTTGGGAGAATGTAGCAGGATGCTTCGGTTGAACATTTGGAGCATTTGGTCCTGTGTGTCGCTGCCAAGAGACGGGCCTGCCTTCAAAAGCTTTTGCTGAAAAAGAGTTTGATCAAATTACAATAGGATTAATAGAATCCCACTTTCAGCTGTACCGGAAATTATTCAGTCTTTGATGTGTGTTTTTTTTCTACTTAAACCTAAAAATACTTTGTGTGGAACTACAGAACAGGATTCTGACTTCAAAACTCAGAATTCTGACTTTAAAACTCAGAATTCTAACTTTATTAATTCTGACTTTCCTCTCAGAATTCCGACTAAACTCAGAATCCTGACCTTATTCTCAGAATTCTGAATATAAAAATCTGAATTCTGAGGATTCTGAGTTGAGTCAGAATTAATAAAGTCAGAATTCTTTAAACTCAGAATTTTGACTTTAAAACTCAGAATTCTGACTTTATTCTCTGAATTCTGACTTTAAACTCAGAACTACGGGTGCCCAGATTTCCGAGAATGAAGTCAGAATTCAGAGTTTAAAGTCAGAATTCAGTGTGTCCATTTTAAAAGCCTGACCTTCACCCCAGCGTCCACCTGTGGGCTCTTTAACGTGCAGTAGAAGGGGGAGGTATTATCTTCTCTGCTCACTATGTTTCCTCGTGTCAAAGTTAGATCGTCTAACCTGACTGAACTCTCTCTTGTCTTTCTCTGACGCAGCTTACACATATTTCTACAAAGGCAGCAACTACTGGAGGTTTGACAACCACAGGACGGAGGCAGACAAAGGCTTCCCTCGCTCCGTCCTGAAGGACTTCATGGGCTGCAGAGGAGCTCCAGACCCTCAGCCTGACGCCGACACCGAGCAGGAGCCGAAGGAAAAACCGGTGAACCCGTCAGATCGAGGCGAAGACGAGCACAGAGAGCCAGACAAAGACAAAGACCCAGTGGAAGAAGACCAAACCTCTAAACCTGACACCGCAGACGAGGAAGACGACGACGACGACGACGAGGTGAATGTGGTCGTCACAATGGCCGACAACGAGTCAAAAGTCATGACCCTGGTCATGGTGACTGTCCCTCTGGTGCTCATCGTGTGCATCCTCGTCCTCATCTACGCCATCCTCAGGACTCTGCAGAACAAGGAGCCGCCGAGGGCCCTGGTGCACTGCAAGCGCTCCATGCAGGACTGGGTGTGACGCGGAGCTAACAGGAAACGGCAGAACGGGTATGGATCGTGTGGTCTGGTGCAGAGGTCGGTGTCGACGGAAGCTTTGATGCGGTTCTTGAGTCTGAGAACGCTGAGGATGAGTCCTCGGTTGACTCGTGTGAAATTGTGGTAAAATTTAGTGCCTGTGGAGCTGCAGCGTATATATTTCCTTCTTTTGGCCCTGGAGCTTTTTTATTTTTTATTTTGTGCCTTCAAGATGCGTGAAAATGCCTTAAAAAACACACACACTCGAGGAATCAGAGTCTATCAATACTAATCGTACACAGGAGGAACAATGTAGAAAAAGTAATACACGTACATACACACACACACTGTACATACATACAAACAAACATGAGTGCTTACAGCTTTTTAAAAACTTTCATACGTTTGACTTTGGTGCTTTAACATTAGTTTTCTGCCTAGAAGAGATCTTTTTTTTGCACTTTTGATTCTGTTTTGTGCAGATGTGCTTGTGGCTGTGCATGTGTGATGCACAGGATACCGACACATGCACACACACGTGTGCATGTGTGTGTGCATGTGTGTGTGTGTGTGTGTGTGTTTTTAATAAACACACACACACACACACACATGCACACACACATGCACAGCCACAAGCAGGAGAAGCTAGTATGCTAACCAGCACAGGAATGTGTGACAGCTGTGTGAGTCCATGACTGCCCGTCTCCCACTGAGCCCATTATATCTGCCCACACACACACACACACACACACACACACACACACAGCAAAACATTATCTCTAACCTTAACCATAACCAGTGAATTAACCCTAACTTTAACCGAACCACAATTCTAATGTTTGCTCTAAAACTTAAACCAGTTCCTCACAAATGAGCTTCTGCCTCATTAGGAGCAGGTTTTTGGTCTCCATGAGGACTACTGCTGGTCGTGGCACAGGGTTAGCGTTTATGTCGTAAAGAGGCAACAATTACAAGTACACACACACATTCTTGTACAGAGTGTGGACACTCCCTCACCCCCTCACCCCTAATTTTCTAGCTCTTAACCTTTTGAAAAAAGCCCTTTAAAGTTGAGAGGAGCAGCAAATAATGTTCTCACAAAGAATAGATTGAATCCTCACAGCCGTATATAAACATGTACTCACACACATGCAGGACTCTGTATTTATCATTCCTGAACAAAGCATTGACGCTCACCTTAACTATAACCTTGACCTTAATTATTACCACAATTTACATCTTAGGACTGGGTTCTGGTCCCCATGCGGACTCAGGGGTGTAGTGTGGTCTACTGTAGTGGGTATACTGTCAAAAAGATAGTAAAAAAGAGTATGCACTTGATGAATTTGACGTCATGATACGTCCGAATGCCCATTTTTAAGTGGTTATACCGAAAAATCCTGACCTTTTTGTTGCCGTATACCTGCATATCACGTAGACCACACCACTGTGCGGACTACTAGTCGTGGGAAAAGTTGGGTGTTTTTAACCCTAACCCTAAAAACCAGGTCTTAACCCCATTAAAAAAAAGCAATTTTACAGATGTTGAGGACCAGCCAAAATACTTAACCTTAATTTTTACTACAATTCACATCTTAGGACTGGGTTCTGGTCCCTATGTGGACTCAGTGGTGTAGTGTGGTCTAATGTAGTGGGTATACTGTCAAAAAGATAGTAAAAAAGAGTATGCACTTGATGAATTTGATTATATTTAGTGTTTTTAATGAAAACGAGAGTCAATCTCTGCTCTTTTATTTGCAAAAAAACAAATAACATGGGTATAATTGATACATATATGCCCATTTTTAAGTGGTCATACCGAAAAATCCTGACCTTTTTGTAGCCGTATACCTGCATATCACGTAGACCACACCACTGTGCGGACTACTAGTCCTGGGAAAAGTTGGGTGTTTTTAACCCTAACCCTAAAAACCAGGTCTTAACCCCATTAAAAAAAAGTCCTTTTACATATGTGAGGACCAGCCAAAATGTCCTCACTCCTCTGTTGTATAAATCCTAAAAACCACACACACACACACACACACACACACACACACACACACACACACACACACACACACACACACACACACACACACACACACACACACACACACACACACACACACACACTTTGCCAGACAAAGGCACATACAGAGTCTTTGTGCACAGACACACGGGCTCCGGCCTCTCCTCCTCCTCTTCCTCCTCCTCCTCCTCCTCCACAGCCACAATAACTGCACCATTAAGAAAAAATAAAGCACAATCCCACCGGAGACATATTGATATACGACCGCTGCTGAGGCTACAGTGAAATACAAGAGCAGGGCAAATGTAATCACTTATTACACAAGCAGAAGTGAAGAAACTATTAAGTTTGTCTGTCCATCTCAACCTGTGAAGAGTGAAAACACTCACACAGCAGTGTGTGTCGCTTATTCTTTTTTATTTTCACGCTAAAGCTAGAAGGAGTCAATGTTGGATCAGTGTGTACGAGGGAGAGGAGAAGAATGGGTCAGGGTCTGGTTTCCATTAAACCCACATGTTGCTGATTTAGTAGTGTCAGGCTCAGAAGGAGGAGGAGGAGGAGGAGGAGGAGGGAGGCAAGATGGGGGAAAAAATGCACACAAAAAAGAGAGAAAAGAGGAGGAGGGTTAATACAAATGGTGGTGCAGAGTTTTGGAGAAAATAAGAGAGAAGGGGAGATGAGGTGGTAAAGGAAGGGACTGGGGGAGGCAGCGACGAAGGAAGGGATAGAGAGAGAGAGAGAGAGAGAGAGAGAGAGAGAGAGAGAGAGAGTCTGCATTTCCTTTCCGAGGGAAGAGGGGAGGGGCAGCGCTGGCGTTGCACCTACTGACCTAGATTAGGCCACAGAGTCCACTCCTCCTTTTCAAGCCTTCTTGTTTGTGCTCTGCTTGTATTTCCTCCTCCTCCTCCTCCTCTTAACTTCATCTATGTCCTCTTTTTTTCCTCATCTTCTCCACATAATTCCTGTCATGTGACCCCTGTCTTTCACTGTCACTTCTTTGTGAAGCCACTACGTCCACGCTACATCTGTTTATATCTGTGCTCGTGTCATTTTGTCTTTTTCTGTGAATATTCATACTATAAATATGTTTTTTTTTGTTTGGTTGGTTTTTTTTTTACTCCAGTTATATTTTTTTGTTTTGTACATTTTCTGTAAGAACAGCAGTCGATTAATTACTATATGACGTTTGATGCATGCGGGGCATGTTCTGTTATAAGGCTCTGTGTATGGAGTACGTTAAAAGGATTTTCACAATAAAACTCACAGGTAAAAAAACAAAACACTTTGCTGCACTTTATGGCTTTGTTTTCTCGTTTATGGCCTTCGTTTATTTTTACCTAGTGCCCTGGTATATAAAACTTTCTGCTTATGAGTCATTTACACATTTGGCCACAAGAGGGGGTTGTTGTCTCTAAAATGTTGGCCTCAAAGGATTTAGACAAGGATGCAAAACTTAATTTGTAAAAGTAAAATCTACAGATATAAAGATATAGAATAAGTAAAAGTTGTGAGGTCTGAAAGGAAGAAGGAGGAGGAGGAGAAAACGACATTGATAAGAAGGGTTTCAGAGCTACTTCTGTTTTTTTTTCCGTTTGTAGCTGCTGTTATGGAAGTTAAACAGGCATCAGTCATGGTGAATGACACAGACGTAGATGACATCATCCATCAGTGAACCAACAGTGTTGTTGTGTCGGAGGAAAACGGTGAGAAAACGCTTTTCATGGTGCTGATGAGGCAGGAGGCTGAGGGCAGCAGATCCCATTATCAGCTCAGCTGTGCGGGATAATCTGAGAGAACACGTCCATGACACACACACACAGAGTTGGCTAGAATAATGTAGAAGCACAGTGGGCCTTAATCCAGACTGAACAACTGGAATATGAGCAAAGATTCTAGAGAACGGAAGAAAGTGTGGGTAGGGTGGAGACTGTGAGGGTTAATCCTAGTGGTTACCATGCTTTTTTATTATTATTATTATTATTATTATTTAAATGCTGTTATATTTAGTGTGTTGTAATACAAATAGAAAAAGTTAGAGTCGACAAAAACATTACAAATATAAATGAAGAAGAAACAGATAAGCATTGAGACCTGATGAAACAGAGAGTGGATGATCCGTGACTGAAACTAATCCTGATCAGCTCTGACATAATGACGTACAGGAAGCTGCAATTTTAATTAATTACAGTAGTTTTTGAGGTTGTTTAAGGCACAAAAATGCCTTAATTCCAGAATAATAGGGATTATAAAAGGGCCTTCATATATGGATATTTCCAGTTTCCTGAACACTTACATCAGTCAGTTCTGTCTTGGTTCTTGCTTCCCCCTCTTTAAAGCTTTATTTCCAGTGTTGTTTATGAAATAATTATAATATTTCCTGTATTGATTAGATAGATTTTATATTTCTGTATTGATATAATTTCCGTATTAAAATGTTGATGTTTTTTAAGATGTAAGAAGTAATGTAGCTGACACTGTAACTATTGAGGAGGGGATTGAAGATCATTTGGATTATATTGTAGATGATGGAGACTTCATTGTGCATATAAGACAAAAAAAAACAGTTGTTTTTATTATCATATCTAAGAAGAAATAGAAAATAAATTGAACACGTTAAATACAAAAGTAATTTAGATGAAAGCACGTAAAGTTACTGATTATGTTGAATGAAAAAAGGGAAGTTTGCGGTCCCCGATAAAGAGACGTTTCTCTGCAGTTAATCCAGTCCTGGATTGTGTCCTGACCTTCAGGTGGTGCTACTTAATCCCGTTAGCCTCATGCAGCCACTGTGCAAATCCCAGCACTTGCACACTTGCTCTGGATCTCCACACCACTGGTATGCAGAGGCACATGTAGACGCACAGGTAAGGAAAAGACACACACAACACAAACGCTACACCTCATATGCAGCGGTGTTTGTAAATGGAAGCAATTGTGGTTTAATAATCTGATTTTTGTTGTTGTTTTTTGGCGTAGTCTCTGAATCAAAGAAAACTCTAAGTTGAGCGAATCCTTCAGGCAGAAACAGATTCATCCTCGTGATTTTTTAAAGATTTTATGATGTGTGAAAATGAGGCTGACGGTGACGTCACTGTCAGAGCTGCACTGATGAATCTTTGAGATTAGATTAGCCCACTGTGATCTCTGCTGACTGCATGGGACAGTGTGTGTGTGTGTGTGTGTGTGTGTGTGTGTGTGTGTGTGTGTGTGTGTGTGTGTGTGTGTGTGTGTGTGTGTGTGTGTGTGTGTGTGTGTGTGTGTGTGTGTGTGTGTGTGTGTGTGTGTGTGTGTGTGTGTGTGTCAGGAGTTCAGTCAGAGTGCGATCACGTCAACAGATCAAACTGAAGAAGCTTTTCTCCGGATCTTCCATAGATAGATTGATATTTCAGGTTAAATGTGGCGTGTTCTAAATACTATGGTAAAGGGCAGATTCCTAATTGGTCAACCTTTAAACCAGCTGATATGTTTTATTTGACGACAACAAACGATGCAAACACAACACATACCTTTGAGACCAGCCTGTGATTTTCTTTGATTTTGGTGTTTAAACGTGTCCTGCGTGTCCTCTGCACAAGCTGCAGCTTCAGAGGATCTTTATCTTGTCACTGAACTAGATTAAAATGGAAGTTCTAACTTCTAACAGCAGATACTGTGATTTGCACATATGAGATTCAGTTCAGTTCAGTTAGCTGCTCCTTCTTTGGTGATATTTGTGATGGATGCCTCTCTGTGTTTCTGTCCACTGTGGAACCTTACATGAAGTTCTTATTCTAAGGCTATGAAAGTTATGGTGGTGGGAAATGAACAGCAGAATTTTCCACAAAGAAGATTAAACTGACTTATTTTGAAGTGATTATACACGTACAGTATATATAAACATACTTTATGGACACATGCTCTCTGTTTGTCTGTCTGTATGAATAACTGCCTGAGGATGAAGAAGCTTTCTTAAAGGTGCATTATGTAATAAATCTAAAGCAACTGGCCATAAAATCCTCCTAATATGTCACAGAGACTCAGGAATAATCTTCATATAACAAACTGAACTCACCAACAACAACAGTACAGACAAAATATTTGCATTAAAAAAAATATTTTGCAGACTGAAAATCATGTTTATGTTTTGAAATCATGTTTTGGCATGTGGCGCCACCTACCGCCGTCTACCAATCATTGCAGTCAGTAGAGTCTCAGCTGCCGAGCAACCACGGGTTGCCAGTTACGTCAGAAAACGAAACCTAAAAGACCTCGGTATTTTGAATTTGAATCTAGTAACTGTTTTTGGCCACATTCTTACATATGACACCTTTAATGAGGAGGAAAAAGTGTTTGACGTGTGTGTGTGTGTGTGAACAGGATGTTTAACTGGGTGGTGAAAGTGGTCCCTCAACCCCCTGAAGCTCCTGAGACTGATGCTGCTACCAAGACTTCCTCAGTATGACCACACACACACACACACACACACACACACACACACACACACACACACACACACACACACACACACACTCACACACACACACGCACGCACACCATCCTCACCATCATCATCATCATCATCAATGTAATAATTCTCACTCGTTTCGCTCTCTCTTTGTTTGTCTGGACTCAGATTCCGTCAAAAACCAAAGACGGTGAGGACCTGTTTTCATTGTATTATTATGATTGTTATTATTTGTTCTGCACCTTTAATATGTACACACCCCCCCCCCCCCCCCCCACACACACACACACACGTTGCAGTAATCACCTGCTTTCTTAAAGTGTAAAATATGTGTGTTTTTGTGTGTCTTACAGTGCAAAGTCCACCGAAAAACACTGCCGAGGTTTCAGAGGACAGGTAACAGCTTCTGTGATAGTATTCTGGTGTGTGTGTGTGTGGGTGTGTTCTTGTACTTGTGGCATACTGAGGACCAGTGAGGGTTTTTAACCAACAAAGTGAGGTCATTTTTACGAAATGGGGACATTTTGGCCGGTCCTCACTTTGTTTTCATTGAAATCGCTTCCTTAGGTTTTTAAACATGTTATACTGTTTTTAACAGAGGTCTTCAATTTGGTACAAAAACCCGTTTTCCAGCCCTGGTGTTTCACACACTTTTTGCTTTGGGGCTCCACCTGTAGACATTTCATTGTACTGCACCCAGTAGTTCTTTATAGATGTCATTCATGAAGTAGCATCAAGTACAAGAATATGTGTGTGTGTGGGGGGGGGGGGGGGGGGGGGGGTGTGTGTCTGTCTAAGCGTCTCCTCTGCAGTCAGGTGCAGTCTGGAGTGTTAGGCTGGCTGTCTAACGGTTTCGTCAGCGCTCTGCCTCAGCCCACAGGCTCCCCTCGACTCAGCAGATCGTCTGAAGACAGAGTGAGTGAGTCCAACATGTCCCGAGTGGACGTGTTTGTCCTCTGATGGCATCTTCATCACGTCCTTTTAAAGACAACTGTAAATGAAACACTTTGGTTCTCAGAGAGATAGATATGGACAACTGTATCTCAGCTATTCATACACCATAAAAAACACACAAGACTCAAGTATTTCAGTATTTATATTATTTAGTATTTCAAGATCAAGTATCCCCATACATTATTTACATACCATAAATTAATAATAAAGTCAAATTAATTGGTTTATAAATTGGAGCCTGAATAAAACATAATAATATTTTTTTTTATTATTATTATTATTTATTTGTTTTCAACTTCTAGAGTGTCCAATTCACCCTTTCTTGGGGGACTTCCCAATTTCCCTTTCCACTTGGCCATCGACTGCCCTAATAATATAATAATAATAATAACAACAACAACATAGTTAACTTATGGACCCGATTACAAAAGTGAAATCTACAAATTTTTTAGCTGCAGTACCTACGCGGCCCACGATGGCGCTGTTGCCCACACTTTGGGAATAACTGTGTATCCTAATAAACGAACAGCAGGAGGCCTTATGCTGTAATATAACATAATATTTACAGTATTCTAGTTTCTGTGAGAGGCCACATGAACATCAGAGGTGAGGTGTGTTTAACCCAGCAGCTGCTGTTATATAAGATATAACATTTAAACATATTCAAACAGACACAGTAACTTACACACGCATGTAAATATTCAGGCTCAGGCTGTGCGCAAACATTAAATAAGCATATAGATCATGTCTTCATGCAAACACATGAAACTTCCCTGAAGCAAAACCGATGAAACAAGACAACGTTTAGTTACAACTGTAAAGATAATGCAGAATTAAATCTATTAACACCTAAAAAATAACCATTTAAAAACAATAGAGTTGGCCAAAGTGCTGAAATACATAAACAGACAGAATATAAAACTATAATAACCTAAAACAAAAGCATTTTAAAAACCAACATTCTATAGAATACAGTGGCCATCACATAGTTTTAAATAAATAAATAAAGTACTATATAATAGAAAATGTATCAAGGGAAATGAGTCCTTTTTGATTAATGCAGCTGATAAATTGTGGATAAAGTTTAATACACTGGAAAAATATTTAAAGGACTTCAATAAATAAAGTTTATTCTAACTATTTAATTAAATAATTTGATTTCATGTAACTCAATAATTAATAGGAAGAGGATTTTTTTGTATATTGTTGTGATATTGTGTTGTCTTACAATAATAAAACGGTATAGTTTGTATGTTAACATTTACAGTAATGTCCTGAACAAAGGGAAATAAAGAAAAGACATTTATTCTGCACGGCTGGTGAAACATTTCCATTTTTTTTTTTTACTTTTTGTCCTCATTTGTCTCTTTTCCATGTACATCCGTCAGTTTGAAGAGGATGGAGAAAGGTATGGTATTTTCTGAAGGGTGGAGAATATTAAAAAAATATATAAAGTTTTTTTTTTTTTATACAATCAAAATGTTTTACCCAATCTCTCAGGTCTGGAGTGATTAACTGGGTCACTCAGGGTCTGACCAAGGTTCTTCCTCAGCCTGATGACAAGTACAGAGAGACGGACAAGGAGGAGCACACTGAGGTCAGACTACACTTCAATCATCGACCACCATCATGTTAACTGTTACTGTTAATCGTGGTCCTACCCATATCATGCATTTTGGAGGCGGAGTTTTGGGGAGGGGCTGACAGAAAGAGGGTGGGATGTTTTCCAAGGAATAGTCCAAACACACAAAGGTGGTTTCCTTTGTTTTCCTGCTCTGCTTTTCTCAAGCAAAAGAACAAAGTCAGTTGTGGTCAGGAGGACGTTTCATACTTCACCAGAAACTCAAGTACAGAACAGAACTCGGGGGAAATCACAATCACACAATAGTTGTCAGCCAACACACAGATGAAGTGTGTGCAAGAACTCCCAAAGCAGGGCTGCAAGCAGAACAAGCTGTGCCTGTTCACAAGCGCAACTGCTTGGGGCCCGAGCCGATAGGGGCCCCTCTGACACTCGGAGCCTGATGGCTGTTTTTAGTGAAATGTGCAGTGACCAGCCGCCTCCTCGTCCCCCTTAAACAACAATGGGCAATTTGCAATGACATCTCAGTAGGAAACCTCCCTAAAGGGGCCCCACCTCACTTTAACCTCTGTGAAGTTATTGTTATTGTTATTTACAGTGTAATGCATATCTTTTTTACTCAGTTTATATATGTTTTTTTTCAGTTATTTACAGTATTTTATTGTTCTATTTATTTATATTGTGTTATAATGTAGGTTTTTTACAGTGTAATGTATTTTTTTTACGAAGTTTCTTAAAAGCTATTTACAGTATTTTATTGTTCTTTACATTTATATTTTCACATACTTTTTAATTACAAGGTTTTTCCATGTTATTTCAGTCATTTTTCGTTGGTGTCAGATTATTTGTAACATAATGGTGATGAACACTGGTTGGAAGGGCCCCCTGGGAATTTTTGCTTAGGGCCCCTACAGACTCTAGAATCGCCTCTGGCTGCAAGAACAAAATAATGACGGCGTTCAGAAGTGTGGTTTGGTATTGCTATAGCTTCTCCAGATCTCCTGACCCTGGCTTTAATCTAATCCTGTTTATTCAGGTTAAGCTCATGAAGGCATCTACTCTACGGAGGTTAAGTCAGTTTAAACGCCTCCTCCTTACTTCACTTAGATTTTCATTCACGTCACCTGACAGAGATCCATAACGAGGCTTCTCCTCAACATCTCACCTCCATCGTTCCCATTTTAAACTCATTTACAGTGAATAATAAGAATACAAATAAAAGTAAACACACTCTGTTCTCTGTGTCTCCTCAGGTCTATGATTTAGAGAAGATGCCAGGTCGGTTTCTTCATCAAATCACATTTCTCAAGAGTTTTTCCTGATCATTCTTAATCCTAACTTGAGCTGTGTTATTACTGTCCAGATTATGACCCCCTCCCTCACATCCCAGTGGTGGAGATATTGTCAGACGATGAGGAAGAACCGGCTCAGTCGTCTCAGTTCAGGCCCAAGTGAGTATGAATCACCCACAGATATTAAAGCTGGATCAATCATATGACCAAAGTGTTGCTGTTGTTCTTTGCAGGTATATAAAATAATAATATTCTCTTTCTCGGCTGCAGCGTGGTGAAATGGGTGAAAGACATTGTTCCTCAGCCAGTTTTACGATCCAGCGGTGGAATCACAGAGACGTCGATCAAGTCGGCCCAGTCCTCTCGCTCCTCTCTGGACAAAAGTAAACACAGATAAACAATTATAGACGTGTTAAAAATGAAAACCATACAGGTCAATGGCACAGATTAGAGCTCGGATTAATCTATTAAAATTATGATATAAATATCTATCTATCTATCTATCTATCTATCTATCTATCTATCTATCTATCTATCTATCTATCTATCTATCTATCTATCTATCTATCTATCTATCTATCTATCTATCTATCTATCTATCTATCTATCTATCTAGATGACAAGAAAACACAGCTAGCTAGCCAAGTTTCATAATTTTAGCTAGCAAGCTATAATTTAGATGACAAGAAAACACAGCTAGCTAGCCAAGTATCTATCTATCTATCTATCTATCTATCTATCTATCTATCTATCTATCTATCTATCTATCTATCTATCTATCTATCTATCTATCTATCTATCTATCTATCTATCTATCTATCTATCTATCTATCTATCTATCTATCTATCTATCTTTAAAAAAAAATACATTTTAATGACAACCTAGTATGATATACAATGCCAATGAAGGAGATATTAAAGCTAGCATGTGCAACTTTGATATACTTACAACATACAGTTATATAACATTGTAAAACAGTTTTTTTTTTTTAAATGCTTTGAAATACATGTACAATTCATTAAATACAAAAAATAGCAACAGAAAAATGTAAACAAGCATTAACAAAAGACTAAAAAATTACCATAAACTGAGAGGGAGGTGTACTTTATACTCATGTTGACATATTATACACATTAATATTATCAATACCACTAAATATACAATAAAAATAACATGTTTTAAGACTTCGTTGTGTTCTTCTCGCTCTTCTCTGCAGTTCTGTCTCCACCTCCTGAATCTCTCAGTGGAATCTCCCTCGACACCGACAGCAAAGTTTCTGGGTATGTTTCCATCGCTCTCTCTATTGTTCTTAATGTGAGGAAATCCTTTTTTTTTTAATTTCACAGGATACATCTGTTACCTCCACAGACGAGGTTATGATTTCATTTATTTCCCACAGGTTGAAAAAAAAGGATATAAGATGCTCTATATTGCACTTTCTTATACCTTTCACCCTGTGTTAGCTGCGATTGGCTGTAGACAATGGATGGGTGCTCGATAGGAGGCTAGATTAAAGGTGCATTATGTAATAAATCTAAATCAACTGGCCATAAAATCCTCCTAATATGTCACAGAGACTCAGGAATAATGTTCATATAACAAACTGAACTCACCAACAACAACAGTACAGCCAAAATATTTGCATTAAAAAAAATATTTTGCAGACTGAAAATCATGTTTATGTTTTGAAATCATGTTTTGGCATGTGGCGCCACCTACCGCCGTCTACCAATCATTGCAGTCAGTAGAGTCTCAGCTTCCGAGCAACCACAGGTTGCCAGTTACGTCTGAAAACGAAACCTAAAAGACCTCGGTATTTTGAATATGAATGTAGTAACTGTTTTTGGCCACATTCTTACATATGGCACCTTTACCTAGTGAATGTAGAATGTATGAGTTACAGTGAGTGACGAGCTTGTCTGTCCATAGCGTGGTCAGCTGGTTCGTGTCAGGACTGGGCCTGAAGCTGCCTCAGCCTGTGAGTCCACCCAAAGATGATATTGAGGTAATTTATTTTGAAATATTCCTTCACCTCTTCTTCTATGCTTGTATTAATTTAACTTACTTCACTTTCTGTCTCTCAGGGTGCAGCAGAGGTTCTACAGAAAGGTGAGTTTCATCTTCACTTTAAGAAATCTGTTTTCTGCTGAAGCAGCGTGTCGTTCTTTTTTCCTCTCATATAGTCTTTGAAGAGGTGTTGTGGTCTGGGTCGTGGTGGTCGGAGCCTAACTCAGTCCCTCTTCTCCTTCTGTTTCAGGGGGGAAGGAGCTGCGAGCCCCTTAAACAGCAGGAGGAGGAGGAGAAGGAGACTGGGGGATGCTCTGATTCCACCAGACACACACTGTAGACACTGTGGGCAGCTCACGACAAAACAAAACAAATATAGGCAGCTGTTAAAGAATATAGCACTATATTCAACTCACCTTACTGTATGCGGTACAGTGTAAATGACTATGAATGTAAAAAAAAAAATTTGTGATTTTGAATTTGCACATTTTCTTTTTTGACACAGAATTATTGATTTAAAATGACTACACTTATAGGATTAAAAGAGAACAAGTTAGCATCTTTCTGCCACTCTTTAAAGCTCCAGTGTGTAAGAATTAGTGACATCTAATGGTGAGACTGCAGATTGCAGACCAGGGAACTACGGTGGCCTTTGCATACCAAAAAAATTAGCCTTTTTTAAAATAAAAAGGCTAATTCTCAGGCAATGAAAAGCAAACTATTTTTTAAAATCTTAAATAAATTTTTATAATTATCCAAACACACATATTGGTATAACTCTCCCTAAATGTTACACACTGGATCTTTAACCTATGGAAAAGTAAAAAAAAAAAAAACATATCTACTGTACTGTAAACAGGTCATACAGTTAGACATAAATTACATTATATGGTTGTTTCCTGTCTGAAATAATGGAGATAATTATTAAATGGCAGCTATATAAATGTAAATATTGTGTTACACGGGTAATTTGTATTTTATTTGATATTCACCGATGAAAAAAGTGTTTTTTTTTATTTATATTTTAGTCTCCAATCTATATTTTATTACGAATAATATTAAGAGTTTGGCTCACTTTATAGCGGTCTACAGTAGTACAACTGATTGACATAATGCTAAAACTGCAGGAATAATGATAATAATAATAAAGATTCAGTGTTGAATGATTCATTCATGTGGTTGTTTTTCATGAATGGTGAAGGATACAGTGTGGGCCAGTTTATCACCTGGTACAGGAGTTTGGCTCTTTGCTGCGGCCGTTATGTTCTCAAGTGAATAAAAAGGTCACTTCAGGGACAAAACGTGTACAGTATATATACTGTGAAACTGCTGTTTTTTCCACTAGTGAATAGTATTTGTGGCCACATCTTCCTGTTTTCAGTCAAACTGTTCCACCTTTGGGCACAATATTTCTATTTCCTCCATCTCTCTTGACATAAAATAAATCACTTCCTGTGTGCAGTGTGGGAATATTGAGTCACATGGAGCTGATTCACTTAATTATCATTGTGTGAACTCATATGGCAATAGTTTGTTTATGAAACTTACTTACTTACTTACTACTGCTAAGCTAAGCTAAGCTAGGTTGACTAAGCGTTCAAGCTTAGTCAAATTGGTGTTCATCCATGACTCCTCTGGTGCTATAATCTCAATAAATGACTTTAAAATACCAAATATATACAGTATATGTTTAGATTAGCATCTACATATAGCCCGGCGCAGGAGCAGTGAGCATCCCAGGGAGAAATGGGGGATTGGGTGCCCACACTCTTAGGAATAAGGGTTCCAAAAGGGTTCTTCTACAAGGGCTGAGGTTCTACCTGGAACCATTTGCTTCTGAAAAACCCTTTCCCAAAGAAAAGGTTTTTCAAGGGCTCTTGGTAACAATAATGGTTCTAGTAAGAACCATTTTGATCCAGAGAACCCTTTAAAACCTCTTTCTGGAATAAAGGGTTTTAAAAGGGTTCCAGGTAGAACCTTTTTATAAAGATTCTACCTGGAGCCAAAAAGGGTTCTCCTATGAGGACAAGCCGAAGAACCTTATATGGTTCTACTTAGCACTTTTATTTCTAGGAGTGTAGTGACCTTTCTGTTTACAAGCCCAATTCCTTTCCTCTTGGCCACAGGCCGCTCATATATGTGTATATAAGTAAATAAAGAATATCTTGCCTTACAAACACCCTCATATGGAGAAAGAAGAGACATCTTGAGGTCTGAGACTTGTGAGACTTATAGAACAATCATAGAACAACCATAGTACAGTAGCTTTACTCAGATCCATCCTCACAGCCCTTCCCTAACAACACGTCCGTTGCTTCTTCACCCTCTCACAGCCTCGTTCAACAACAAGCCTGACATCGTGCTGGAAGACGTGGAGTCAGACAACGAGGATCAGCAGAAACCGGATCATCACAAACGTCCTGTGCCGACCACAGCAGTGACTCCACCGTCGACACTCCAGACTCAGTCTTGTTCACTGCCTGGGTGTGGTGACTCCAGTCCAGTACCGGAACATCCAGAGATAACCCAGGAAGATGCAGAGACCCAGACGGGACGGTGGACGCCGTTTATGGAGAGCATCAAGAGGGAGGCCGAAGATATCGCTCTGGCTACCATGGAAGAACGGTAAGTGAGAGGTTTGGAGAGGTGTTCGCAGCATCAGTGGACAGTATCATCATCAGTGTGCTCCTGTGTGTTTTTAGCCTGCTGCTGGAGCGCATGGAACTGGCACGAGTGGCTGAAGAAGTGGCCAGACAGACGGCGGAAAAGGCCATCAGACAACTGGCCAGTGAGGGACAGTCCATCAAACTGTCGCTGGGCAGTGAAGAGCTGCTAGAGGAACCTGAAACTGAGTAAGAACCAGAACCTTAACCTAACTTTATAATCGTCTGTAGAGCTGTTAGCTCCTGTACCCTTTGACCTGGAAGTAGATGAAGAAGCAGAAACATAGAATCCAGCCTGGTACATATTTGGACATTTGTGGTTTAATTAAGTCTCAAAAGGACGTCCAAGTTCTCAAGCGGGCGCTCAGGGACCGTCTACAAAGTTCATTCAGTAACCTTGTCACGCCCCCATGTTATCCCTTTGATTATACTCAAACATTTAGGCAACATTTTTGTTTTATTTTAGTGTATATCTCTTTTTGTCAATGTGGACCATACAACCCCATCAGGGTTTTATTCAGGCTGACAATATGGGTCCCAAGGGGGTTTGTCCATGGTTTCCATGGTGGCCCCACTCATGTTTGCCCTCTTTAAGCTCACACTTTGTACCTTTTACAGGCTCCTTGGGCACTAAGTGGGCATGAGCTTGAAGTGGTCAAATTATGGAGGTCCCATATGGTTCAGTAACATCGGTCCTAGAACATGGGTCCCCTCCAAGGGGAGCCTTGGAGGGGCCACCATGGAAACTATGGGCAAACCACTGTATTGTCAGCCCGAAAACAACCCTAATAGAGCCCACATGACACACTGGGTTTTGTTAATATTCTTTCTTTCTTTTTTTTTACCTAAAGCTAAAGCGAGCCCCCCCCCCCCATTTCCCCTTTACCTGGAGCCCCCAAAGTTCCTTTGAACGCCCCTGTTCCTGAGAATTCCTGTCAAACATGTCACATGGCCTCACGCCGTGGTTTGGTTTAAATCCCGTGGGTTCTCTCTCTCTGTCTCTCTCCGCTGATTCAGCATCACAGCCTTTAGCATCACACAGCCTCTCCATAGCAACCGTGGCTTCCCATGGCAACACCCTCCCTCCCCCCTCACCTCTCTAAACGGTTCCCCCAGTAACGAGCTCTGAGACGCAGGGAAAACGATGGACGGAGACTGAACCTGCTGTGTTTCCTTCTTGTTTTCTTTTATTTAAAAAAAATATGTCTAAACTCTCGTGACTTTGTTAAAAAAACGACTCCACGGTCACATTGTTTTTGTGTCACGTGATGCCCGTGGACATCAGCGGGGACTGTTGATGGTTAACGCAGGTGGATGTTGACAGAGAGAGTGAGTATCGTGTGATTTTAATGAGGCCATGTTTAGATAAGTGAAGGATATGGATTCATTTGAACAATTACTTCACTGAGTTAATTATATTTGTTTACTCTAACTCGCTGGTTAAACAGGTTAGTTAGTGTTGTATAAGCTTGACCAGTTTCAACCAGTCAGTGGTTGTGTTAACAACAACAACAACAGAAAACTGGGTCAGTTCACTGCAGGCTACTTTTCCTTATAAATCTTTATTTTGGGCCCTATTTTGATTGTTTAAAGGTACACTGTGTAGTATTTATGGGTTTATATAACCCAAAATCCACTTTTTTATACATATTATGTGCTCCTGCATTGTCTAGTCGCTGTATAATAGTTTTTGTTTCATTTTCGTAGTGTTTCAAAAAGTAATTTAAAATAACATGATCGCGGGCCGTGGTTGCATAGCCACTGTTAGCAGCGAGACGCCATGTTTCTACGGGAGCCTGTACAGACAAACGCGAGAGAACAAATCAAGCGTCTCTTTACTTGTAGCGGAAGTCCCGCCTCCTCTCTCTCCGCTTCGTCTGCTACGGCCGTGGTAGCTCGCCCTCTCCCTCGCCTCACGAACCTCATCTGCTGACACGGAGAAAGACGATGAGGACGACATTTGACCAGCTGAGGATACCGTAGCGCTCAGGGAAGGGAGGGGGTGAGCAGAGGAGCAGTTCTTTGTTGTAAATTTCAGCCTCTCCTCTAGATGAAACTATAAACTACTTACTTCACCTTTAAATCATAAATCATGTTAAATTCTATTTATATTAAAATTATTCCCAGGACTTCATATATGTAACATATAACATATGTTACATATATGTAAATTTCACAACAATGCTATTTCACAGGTTTTCAACTCTGATAATGTACATTATACTACTGTATTGTTGTGTTTTATTGTGAAGTTAAAGTAGATAGATGGATGTATGGATGTACTTTATTTCTGATACAGCAGCATTAGACATCAGGCATAATAATATACTGTGCATTAATAAGGTAGACAAGAATACAAGAATATAATAGAATATAACATATATACAAAATTACAACATAACCAGACCAGGATTTAAAAAGGGATTAAAGTGCAGAATCTCTAGAGTAAAGTGTGATTGAAACAGTCCAATACTGTATTCCTTCAGGACAAAATAATATACTGTATGACACAAGTATTGTGATGTTACAGTAGAGGATAAAGTATTTATGTAAAGGAATATACTGAAATCACAGTATTCATAAAGATCACAGCATTGTAGACGAGAGTCCAAGAATCTATTTTAAATGGGCAGACAAATATTGTACATATTGTATATTACTTATTGCATATTAATATATCAAATATACCATAGACACCTTTAAAGACTACATTTAATGTGTTGTCCATGGCCTCATGTTACACTCAGTAACCTGAAAAGCAAAATTAGAATAAAGAAAATGACTTCACTTAAAGGGGAAATAAGTAGTTTATAGTGCCATCTAGAGGAGAGGCTGAAATTTACAACAAAGACCTGCTGCTCTGCTCACCCCCTCCCTTCCCTGAGCGCTATGGTATCCTCAGCTGGTCAAATGTCGTCCTCGTTGTCTTTCTCCGTCATCTCCAGATGAGGTTCGTGAGGTGAGGGAGAGGGCGAGCTACCGCGGCCGTAGCAGAAGAAGCGGAGAGAGTGAAGGCGGGACTTCCGCTACAAGTAAAGAGACGCTTGTTTTGTTCTCTCGCGTTTGTCCTTACAGGCTCCGGTAGAAACATGGCGTCTCGCTGCTAACAGTGGCAATGCAACCGCGGTCCGCGGTCATGTTATTTAACATGACTTTTTGAAACACTACGAAAATGAAACAAAAACTATTATACAGCGACTAGACAATGCAGGAGCACATAATATGTATAAAAAGTGGATTTTGGGTTATATAAACCCATAAATACTACATATTGTACCTTTAAGCTGCAACAAGTAACTTTGGTAAAATCTTCTTTTCTCTTCTTCTCCTGCAGACTTGAAGAGAGTCTTGCTGAGGAACAGAAGGAGGAGACAGAGGAACCAACCATCACATGTCCAGGTACAGTTATAACACACTGCTCACTTTCTTTTGAATCTCCTCTCAAATAGTATTGTAGCTAGTGTTATAGTGTTGTGTGTCTTAGTTTGAGTTTTTAAAGCACCATTATCCACCATTGTTGGGTAAATGTCATGAAATCTGTGTTAACAATCCAGAATCAAAGGAAGAAGCTACACCGCAGAGGAATTCTCCGTCTCTGCCTCCAAGTCCTGAACCACTGAAGACCTGTGAACCAGAACCAGAACCAGAACCTGGACCTGCTGTGGACGAAGAGACCGAGGACAACCACTGTGAGACTGAACCTGTGACCCAGCAGCCACAGAGAGCTGAGGGAGACACCAACACTGACCAAGACGCTCAGAAAGTAATAAAAAATACAGAAAATATTTCATTATAATTACAATTTGTATCTCAACTCTTAACTGATATTAATTCATATGTTTTCTTTTTTATATAGGAGGAAGAAGGCACTGGGGATGACTGTGGTGGTGTGTATTCTATTTTATTATTAGTAAACTCTTTCTTATCACAGATTAGGCCTTCAATTTACAATTATCTTCTTGATTTATGAATTGATAGTTTGGTACTGAAACTACGGTGGCCCTGAAGTTTACATCACCAACACAAATATGGAAAACACGATAACTTTAACTGAAACACAGCAACATTGATTTTGGTGTTTGTTTGAATTGACATTGGAAGTTTGAACTTCAGGGCCACTGTACTAAACTGTAAAAATGTGTTCTCAAATGTCCTAGTGTACACTCTTAGAAATAAGGGTTCCAAAAGGTTCCTTCTACAAGGGCTGTGGTTCTACCTGGAACCTTCTGAAAAAGGGTTTTTCAAGGGTTCTTGGTAACACTAATGGTTCCAGTAAGAACCATTTTGTCTGAACGCTGTCACATGACTGTCAGTGATGAGCCGCTCTGCTGTGGTGCTTCGTCTGCTGCTGCCTGACCTTGTCTCTGTGCCTGCCCCCCCACCCCCCCTCCCCCCTCCCCTCCTGTCTCCTCTGTAGCTCCAGTCAGCTGCGATGCGTTTAAGAGCTGCCTGATGCAAACCCCTCACACCTCAGAGTGCTTCGGCAACATCAACGCCTTCTTCAAAGAGAACGGCATCTCCTCGCTGAAAATACCCTCCATGCCTAAGCTGCCCACCCAGCTCTCTGACGTGACCAAGTACTGTCCCACCCTCCCCCCTGAGTTACGCCAAGAGTTCTCCCAGATCAGACTAACGCAGTTCCCCAGGAGCGTAGCCCGGTCTGTGTCTGAGCTGTTCTCCGGTGGCTCAGAGGGTTGGCTCGACCCCACGCTCTCCAGCCTCTCGCAGAGCTTTTCAAACATCCCTCAGAATCTCTCCCAGGTCCCTACGCGGACGCAGCAGTACCTGAGCAACGTTCGGAACCGCCTGAACAGCCTTATGCCTCAAGATGCCTAAGAAACAACAACAACAACAGCAGCAGCAAAAACAGAAGCAGGACAACAATCAGCAAGATGTAGAACTCAACCGACTCGGCCGACACTCCCCTCTGTCTCCTCCCGTCCATCCTCATCTCAGGTCCCGCTCCCCGTCTCTGTCCTCCCCCAGCGGCAGCACCCTCGAGTTGCCCAACGTGCCTTCCTATCCACGCCTGCCTCCCATCATCAGCCCCCCGTCCAAACAGCTGCTCTCCCCGTCCCACCAGCTGTCTGGTCTCTCTAACCCGGCGTTCTTCATCGAGGACGATTCAGACATTGCTCCGCTGAGACCCGCAGGTGAATCTGGATGCAGTGGACGGTCAACTGTCATCAAGTCTTTCTATGTTTCTTATTAGCAGTGTTTAGGGGTGAAAACCCAGACATTTAGCAGTTTGACTGCAGGATAAAAGTATCCTGTGCTGCTGCTGTATACACACAAACACTCCCTCAGTCAGGTCTGATAGTTTTGCTTGACAGCGTCTGTTTGTCAAGGCCACGGGGTACACATATTGTTCCACTATTTTTCCTGTTTGTGAAGACCAAACACGGACTTTAACAGGCAAGAATTCACCGAAAATGTATGTAGTACAGCTTTAAATCAACAGATAATTGACATTTTAATGTAAGAAAGGAATTAATTGACAAAGAGATGCAACAAAAAGTTGTGTTTTTGTCTTTCTTATTATGTCACCTATCGGATAACATTATATTTGACTTCAATGGATTAACCAACGTTAGTTAGTTTGTACTTCGGAAATTCTAAGTAATTTCAGTTTTAACAGATAATTGTTAAAAACTGTTTTGCTGAGAAAAACAGAGCAGAACAGTTGAGTGTTTGTACAGGCAGCTAATTTCCACTTTTTAAATGAAGGAAAAAGCAGTTCATCATGTGACGCATGAGCCAGATTACCGTGAGTGGAGTAAACTACGTGGTTAAATCTGCTTTTCCTTCTCTGCTGCGGCTCACTAGTGTAACCTGCTTTGCTGAGTGCAGCGCTGCACACACAGTGCATCAATATATACTTGTTTTTGGGGGGGGTTTTCTCACTGATTTGTGTCTGTCAACCTCACTGTAGAGGGCTCCAGCCTCAGCCTCCGTCCAGCTGTTAACGTAGAGGACGTTGACTCCGACAATGAGAGAAAAGGAGGAGAAGGAGGTCAAGGAGGGGCAGGAGGAGGAGGAGGGGGGGAGGAGCAGAGTAACATCCCGCAGATTCTCACCCCACAGGATCCCAAACTTACAACCCTCACTGTTCCCGTCACTCCGTCTGGAGGTCGTCAGAGGTGAGCAATGACATCATGACAGAGTATCACACACAGCATAGCACACGGAAATGATTCTAAGATGTCGTCATAAAATCCCTCATGACAAAGAAATAGTTTAACCGTGAACATTATGCACACAAAGACAGTAGATAAAAAAGGAAATAGATCTAAATATACAGAGACTGAAGCAGGAAAACAAACATAATGTTTCAACATAAATGCACTTTTTCTGCTGTGTAAGCGATTTACATTCCTTATCATGTAAGACAGAAGTAAAAATGGATGATTCTGAGGAGGCTGAACTAAAATGTCTCTCGTCCTTTTGTCTTTTTGTCTTTTCTCTGTGCATCTGCAGTAAAGGAGATAAAGAGTAAGGAAACTGCATGGACTGTCTGAGGCGTAGTCCTTTTGTCCTTTTTATTTCTTTCATTTTTTAATTGTGACAGCTCAACTGTTTGACGTCATACATGCAGTTATCAAAAAATAAGTAGATTTTCACCTCATTGTTTGCCAATGTAACAGCTTTTCTGTCTGCAAGTGAAGCATTTTCATCCAAAAAGGTTTAATCAAATCATCTGAGGCCAATAAATGTTTTATGTGCTCAAAAACAATCTGTAACTATGGGATAATAGTACGGTAGTAGTAGTCATAATGTTATGATAATAATTAAGTAATGGGTTTGTAATAATGAAAACAATGTGTTTGAGACATAAGGGAAGATGAATTTTAATGTTATGATGTGGTAATTATCGTTAATAGCAATAATAATAAATAGCATTACCATGCTGTTACCTGGATAGTGTTACTGTAATATTATCTCCTTATTACCGCACTATTATGTTATTATAAAGTTAGATTATATTATGAAATCATCAGCACACTATTACCATGTACTGAAATGTGAAGTGTTACCAAAAATTTATAATTTTTATTATTTTGGACTGAACAGCTTCACTGTTTGTGTTATGAAAACGCCCCCTAGTGTTCATCTTGTTGCTTTACAGCCGCCAATGTTTGTAAGTCAGTGTCCTGCATAATGTCTGTACACTTAATAATATGTTATAAATATTAGATTTGTTTGATTTATTTGCACTTACAAATGCACAAGTATACATTTATTATGCAGAACACAAGACAGTGTTGTTGTGTGAACCATGTGGGTGTGTGTGTCGTTCTCTGTTGTGTTGTGGTTTTGTGGAGTGTGTTGATCTTGTTCACTTTTGCACAGTATTTTCACACCCTGGTGCTTTTGGTTAGTGCATGTTTGTTTGCCTGTTTGACATAAAGTAGCAAAAAACCTCAATAAACACATGCATTTACATCATCACTGTCATCCTCCTATTGGCTGTTGTTCACAGTCTATCTGTTTCCTGGATTGATTCCTTGTTTTTATATCTTAGTGAGGACACATCATAGACAAAGTTAATTGTCTAGCACCTTACCCTGAACCTAAAACCAGGTCTAAACCCTGAAAAAGACCTTTAAAGTTGTGAATCCCAGTCAAAATGTCCTCAAAAAGTTTGGTTTCCATGACTTCAGAGGACATTATCTGAACAAAAATGAATTTCCTACTGACCTAATTAACCCTGCTCTGTCCATGCACAACAACAGTGGAAGGAACCGTGGAAGCATCTGGAGTAAGATGTAAGACATACAACACTTTTTAATTAAATATCTATTTTCTATTCAACATCATCATCTTCTTCTTCTTCTCCTCCTGATTCTAAACATCTATAATCTTCCATTACTGTCTCATGTGTCTCTTTTCTTGAACCTTTCAAGTCCATTCATCTTTTTTATTCACCTACTGTGTCAGAGTTGATCCAATCTTGTTTCTACTGTTTCTACTGAACCTGTAACAGTTCAAAGCTTCACTCTCAAAGTGAAGATGACGACGATGAAGGGGGCACACCTGTCAGAGCCTGGCCCAGCCAGTCCAGTCTGCACAGCACCGATGATATGTGAGTATACAACGCGCGCACACACACGCACGCACGCACGCACGCACACACACACACACACACACACACACACACACACACACACACACACACACACACACACACACACACACACACACACACACACACACACACACACATTTGGACATGATATACATAACATATATACATCTCTCTACTAACTCAATACCCAACTCTAATCCGGAACCTAAAGCTAATTCCAATCCTAATCCAAAAGCCAAGTCCTAACCCTCAAAAAGCTATTTTAAGGGATGACAGAATGCACTCTTAGAAATAAGGGTTCCAAAAGGGCCCTTCTACAAGGGCTGAGGTTCTACCTGGAACCAAGAAAGGGTTTTTCAAGGGTTCTTGGTAACACTAATGGTTCCAGTAAAAAACATTTTGATCCAGAGAACCCTTTAAAACCCATTTCCCTGAATAATGGGTTTTAAAAGGGTTCTTGGTGGAACCCTCCAAAAGGGAGCCAACAATGGTTCTCCTATGAGGACAAGCCAAAGAACCTTATATGGTTCTACTTAGCACATTTATTTCTAAGAGTGTGTGAGGTCCACCAAAATATCCTCAGTCCTCACAACGACACACAGGTTCACACAGCTGTCCTTTCAAAGACTCTCATTGACTTCCATTCATCTGCACAGCCTAAGAAAAGCATTATCCATAATCCTAATCTGAACGTACACTCTTAGAAATAAAAGTGCTATGTAGAACCATATAAGGTTCTTCGGCTTGTCCTCATAGGAGAACCCTTTTTGGATCCAGGTAGAACCTTTTTATAAAGGTTCCACCTGGAACCCCTTTGGAGGGTTCCACCAAGAGCCCTTTTAAAACCCTTTAGGTTTGCCTCTGCCTCTGTTTTAGTCTCCATGAGGACTACTGGTCAGAGTTTATGCCAGAAAAAAAACATCCTTAAGAGGTAACTAAAATAAATGTACATGAATAGAAATAATTGAAGAACTATTTCTCATTTGAAGCCTGAAAGAGCGCCCAACGTCCTCGGCCAGTCAGACGAGCACAGTGGTGAATGAGCGTTTGCAGGAGCTGGTCAAGATGTTCAAAGAGAGGACAGAGAAGGCCAAGGAGAAGCTCATCGAGCCGGACAGCTCGGACGAAGACAGCGTCGTCCCCTGTGAGTGAGATTAACAAATAATCTGAAAGAGCAAAGGTTTGCTTATTGAAATCAAGCAGTTTTACTGACGACCGTGATCCAAGTTCTAGTTTTAGAGACTGGAGCGTGCAGCGCATTGGCTGTTATGTTACTCGTACATTAATCTATCTTGAGGGTAATCGTTAATGTGATGTGGACTTTCAGCTCCTCCTCAGCCTGCTCCTGCAGTGAAGCCACAGGATGAGGGAGATAAGGAGGATCAAGCAGGTCCATCAGGAGGAGGAGGAGGAGGAGAAGTGAAGAGTGAGGCAGAGATGGAGCAGGCGAGCAGCTGCTGTAAGGTGAAAGCTCCTCGGTGGATGCGAGCCTGTGTACGCTACCGTTTCCCTGCCAGCATCGACCCCTTCACCAGTGAGAACCCTGCTGAATACTCGCCGCCTCCTGCCACCTCCTGCACACCAAGCAATGTAGAAGAGTCAGCTTTACCCAAAACATCCAGTCATCATCCAAAAACACTTCATTTTGACCTGAGAAACCTTTGAAAAATCTTGACTTATTGTTATTTTTTGTGAGGAGAATTCACTCATGTTTGGTTTGGGTAAAGGTGAATCTTCTGTATCTCTGTGAAACACAAACACCTCTCTTACCTTTTACCCTTTTTCTTCCCCTTATTTCATCAGTTTGTCCACTTCCTGTTGTTGCTATCCTTTTCTATACATAGAAACCTGAATTTGCTTAATCATACAGATTAGCTCCTGCTTATTCACCTCTAGTCTTCAGAGTGTATAGCAGTAGCGTCTAATGGCCGTTGTCTCTCACTGTGCAGACCTGATGTACGTGCTGTGGATGTTCATGGTCTGCCTGGCGTGGAACTGGAGCCTGTGGTTCATCCCGGTGCGCTGGGCCTTTCCCTATCACACGCCGGACAACATCTACTACTGGCTGCTGACCGACTACCTGTGCGACCTCATCTACATCCTGGACATCACCGTCTTCCAGCCGCGTCTTCAGTTTGTCCGTGGAGGCGACATCGTGGTGAGTGGTGTGTCCCCACTATACTGGACAGTTTCAGAAAATGAACTGAAGATTATCTGAATGTAATCATTTTTTCTGGGATTTCTTAGTGCGACAAAAAAGACATGAGGAAGAATTACATGAAAACGAGACGCTTCAAAGTAAGCGTTTGAATATTTTTTGCTTCATATATCACTTGAGTTTGATGTTGACGAGTGTGAGACACAGAATCTCCCTGGTTTTTTTTTCCAGTTCGATGTAGCCAGTCTTGTCCCTCTGGAGCTTTTCTACTTCAAAACGGGCATCAACCCTCTGCTGCGTTTACCTCGACTGCTCAAGGTAAAGCTGTTTTCAATCAAAATGTGTTATGGAATCATGCAACTGAAGCTGGAGAATGCAACATGTATTTCCTGTTATTGATAAGAGGGAGGGGTGTTCTTATTGGCTGTTCTTTATGTAAGAATTAGTGATATTGGTCAAAACAACCTTCCCTTTTCCAAGTGTGTTGGGCAACTACCATTTGATTCAAATTGATTGCTTAATTCCAAGGATTTATGGAGTGAATCCAGTTTTTAAACAACTGTTATGGCTGCAACTTTGAGCTGAATCAGAATCACTGTTTTCTCGCCCCTCAGATCAACTCCTTCTTTGAATTCAATGAGCGTCTTGAGGCCATCTTGACCAAAGCCTTCATCTACAGGTCAGCTGCAGCTTTACTCTGAATGTTCTACATTGTTATTACATGCTGGTAAAATAATATCAACAACCACAGTGAAATAATATAATCCTCTAAACCTTCTGTCGTCCAGAGTGATCCGGACCACCACCTATCTCCTGTACTGTCTCCACTGTAACGCCTGTCTATACTACTGGGGCTCTGCCTTCAAAGGCCTGGGATCCACCAAGTGGGTGTACAACGGCGAGGGCAACAGGTGTGTGGCACAAACACACACTCAGACACACAAGGACAACACACTTTAATAAATACGCTACCCATTAGTATTTTTGAGTGTATACATTTTTTGTTTTTCAAACAGTGTTTTTAGGATGAAGCATACGACTTTCAATCCGAATGTGTAATATTTTTATTCTCTGTCCTTTAACTGCTGCAACGTGAATTTCCCCATCAGTAAAGTATAATCTAATCTGTTCTGATCTAATCTAATCTAATCTAATCTAATCTAGTCTAATCTAATCTCACGAATAATAAGAATAGAACAGCAGAGAAAGTGGAACTAGAAAATAGCAGAGAGTTTTTCGGTATGGAAGACTGCCATAGTTGTGTGACATGCAAGCTGCTCACTCACCACTAGATGTCACAAATTCTTACATACTGGACCTTTGAGGCTTTGCATCTCCCTCTTTCTCGTTTCTCCTCAGTTACATTCGCTGTTACTACTTTGCGGTGAAGTCCCTGATCACTATCGGAGGGTTACCAGATCCCACCACCCTGTTCGAGATCGTCTTCCAGCTAATCAACTACTTTGTGGGAGTCTTCGCCTTCTCGATCATGATTGGACAGGTTGATATGTGAACACATTAGAAGCTGTAGTATTGTAATGTTCTGAAAGGACACAAATAATATTCTCATCTTTTGCATAATCTGCTCTGTCAGATGCGTGACGTGGTTGGTGCAGCTACAGCGGGTCAGACCTACTACCGCACATGTATGGACAGCACTATTAAATACATGTCCTCATATCGCATCCCCAAGGACGTCCAGAACCGCGTCAAGACCTGGTACAACTACACCTGGCAATCTCAAGGCATGCTGGGTAAGGAAAACAAAACTGTTTGCATGCTCGCATTCGCCTCAGCTTTCAGTCGTACTGCTTCTATAACTCTTTTATCTGATCAGATGAGCAGGAGCTGCTGACTCAGTTGCCAGATAAAATGCGTCTGGACATCGCCATAGATGTCAACTACTCCATCGTGAGCAAAGTCCCTCTATTCCAGGTAGGAACTAAGATAAGGAACGATCATGAAATCATGAGAAGATACGATACTATATGATGTGATGCGGTGTGGTACTATACCATGCAATGCGTTACTATAAGATTTGATATGATTCAGTACAATATGGTCGGAGACGATAGGAAATGATATACTATCACACTCTGAGAGGCTGGAGATTCAGAGCTCTGCAGTTCAAGTGTGTGCAATCCATGCTTAACTGCTCATTCAATTCTTAATTCTTAGGTTTTACATTATTACGACTTATTTTCTTTTATTGGCAGGGTTGTGACAGACAGATGATCTTCGACATGCTGAAAAGCCTGCGCTCTGTTGTCTACCTTCCCGGGGACTATGTCTGCAAAAAGGTACATTTTGTATCTTTTTTTTAATCTATTGAAGATATCTCATTATCTGGACTCTCCCTCTTTACTGTTTAGGGTGAAGTGGGACGGGAAATGTACATCATAAAGGCAGGGGAAGTGCAGGTGGTTGGAGGACCGGATGGGAAGACGGTGTTTGTCACTCTGAGAGCAGGATCTGTCTTTGGAGAGATCAGGTATCGAGGTTTTTTTAACTCCTGAACCACAAACCCCATCTGTAGAATGTTTCTTAACATTGCATTGATCTCCTCTCTCTCTGATTGGCAGTCTGCTGGCTATAGGTGGAGGTAACAGGCGCACAGCTAACGTGATTGCTCACGGCTTTGCCAATCTCTTCATTCTGGACAAGAAGGACCTGAATGAAATCCTGGTCCACTATCCTGAGTCCAAGAAGATGCTCCGCAAGAAGGCCAGGTCCAGAATGACTGATATTACACTCTCTCTGTGTTCTTTTCTGTGTGTTTGTTAGTTTGTTGATAATCACACAATATCCTGACTAAAGTCACTGTCTCAACTACAGAAAGATGCTCAACAAGGGAAAGAAACCTGAGCCCAAAGAGGAGGCTAAGGATCCTCCACCGGCCCCCGCAGCCCCTGTCAGGCATGGGACTCCCAAACTGCTGAGAGCTGCTCTGGAGATGAAACAGAGGACCTCTGGACTGAAAGGAGCTCTGGCTGAAGTCAAACGGAAGACCAGCAAGTCCTTGATCACGTCGCAGGTAAAGACACTCGAAACGTGAAGAACTCATGTGCATTTAAAAAAATCCAGGTGGCACAAACTCTTCCTCTCCTCTTCCAGCTCTCCGTCTCATCTTCCCAGCCTCCTCTGTCTCCCACGTCCAGCTCTGGGCCCGAAAGAGACGGAGACACGCCCTCGCCCCTCTTTGCCAGTTCTACGACACTTAACCGATGCCATAGCAACAGCTCCACGGAGCTTCCGCCTGCATCTCGGTGCTGCAGCGACGCTGGCGAAACGCTCGGCACGGACCACGGTGAAGAGGACGCCGTGGACGATAAAGGCAACGAGAGTGGTTCAAGGGAAAGTGAAGGAGAGGTTAGGCAGGAAGGAAGGGAGGAGAGGTGAGAAGGGTGAAGCAAATGAATTAACAAAAACTCTACTTTCCTATTGTCATCCAGTATCAAGAGCTTGCAATACAGTGGTAATGTTTCTGTTATAAAACCACTGGAAAATCTGCTTCTCCGTCACCATCAAGGTCATTGTTCTCTTCTGTGGTTCGCTGTAGGCGACTGGACGCGCTTGAGTTAAGTTGAAGACCTTTCACTTTCATCCAAGAGGCTTCTTCAGTTCTGACTAAGTGGTGGAAAAACACCCAACTGAAGTTGAACAACAGATCGTTCTCCCCTCTGACACAGTTTCAGGTTGTTGGTTTCACTTGGGCTGAGGTATGAACGAGGGTTAGTTAGTGTCAGGAAACTGGGTCAAAGTCGAGGACGAAGGAGTTGAATGGAAAACCCCCACAAGGGAGTTAAATCAGTGTCCTTGAATCAGTCCAAAGTTGGTACACAGAGATCAGAAACAGGTGTCAAAGGTGTCAAATGTGAAAGGCAAAATCCACAAGGCAGTTTGGGATCATAAACATGGAAGGATAACACAAGAAGGAATGGAAAGGCTGTAATGCTGCCTTGCAAGGAAGGAGTGCAAATAAAGGGTATTTCAGACAATTGGGCACAGGTGAAAAACATTAGGGCGGGGCAGACACTGATTACAGGTGGGAAACACAGGAGAACAGGAAGTGGAGCTACCTAAAAATGAGACTTCTTTCCAGGCCAGAATGCAAAATATTATCATCATCAAAACAGTTTCCCAAGGGAATGTTGGCAGGTTTCATTGTTCAGTGACTAAATACCATTTTTTCCCACCAGTTAGTTTTGGATTAGAGGTGAAATGACTTCAACTTAACTCAAGACAACTCTCATTTAACAGTTTTTCTTTCTACTGCAAGTCATTCTTTACCTGGTTATCTCCTCTGTTCATTCACTCATTCATCATCTGCACATTTACCTTTCTGAACTCGTTGTTTCAGAGCGTAATTATGTAATTACCGTTAGCTCTTCTCGTCTTTCTACAAAGAAGGAAAGAGGCAATGTTTTTGCTGTTGTTGTCCGCTAAATGTTTACACTCTCTTTTGTAAAGTTCAACCGTGATGCGCCTTATTTATTTTTAATTGATTTCTCTTTTCCTTGTAATTAGAAGCTTAAATCTACAACACATTTCTGAAACACTTTTATGTTATTTATTGAAATCCATCTCTTGTGTAGCAGGAGTCTGGAAACCAAAGCACTGCCGATAATTGAGGATAAATGACCCATAATAATCAACGCATATGAATGGAACAATAAAATAATTCTTTTTACACAAGGTTTCAGTCGACAATCGCAGTTATAGAGAACTTTATTTATTTATAAGAGGATTTCAACAAATAAGATTTTAAAGTGTTGTGAAAAACAAATTACAATTAGTTAAAGTAACTTTGTGTTGTGCTGGTGTTGATATTAGTCATTTAGACTGACTAAATGTCTAAGTTTAAGGCAGTGTTTCTCAATCCTGCCCTGCAAGTTTCCCTGCTCCATCACACCTGATCCACGTATGGTCGTCATCAGGCTTCTGCAGAGCTGCCTGACGAGCTGAGCATTTGAATCAGCTGTGTTTGAGCAGGAAAGTGGCTCATCCACCAGGACCAGGATTGAGAAACTCTAGTTTAAGGCTTTAACAATATTGTTCATCATATATTTTCATCATATCATGAAGATTAGTATGATAAAATATCATGTATAGTGGATATTTTCATGTACATGAATTGCGTAAATGCTTAAACTTAAATGTGTTGTAAATGTGTTTTATGTGGTGTAAAAAAAATATTGTCATGTTTTTTTTTTTTTAGATTGTTTGATTATCATGTACAGTTTTAGAGGACAGACTCGTAAAACCAGCTAACCATACTGCCAGACAGTGTCTAGAGAGGATTATGGATGTTGTGTGCTCGTGTGTGTGTGTGTGTGTTGAGGGATGTTTGCATTTAAAAACTAAAAGCATGTGTGTTTGTGTATATAAAAAATAATGTCATTTTTGTCACACGTGTATTTTTTCTTTTTTCTTTTTTCAATTCAACATAACATTACATTCCCTCCTGAGTCCTGATGTCTGACCGACAGTTATCCATTTGGGTGAAAAAGCCTGACAAAACAACACTTACTGCAAAACAAGCGACCACAAAACCAAATAGAGCAGAAACGAACAGGAAGCAACAGCTGTGGAGAAATATGTGCTGTTTTTTGTGTGTGTGATTCCAGACAGAACGTGGTTCCGCGGTCTGAACTGTCAACCACATCGCTGTTTCCTTCATCTTGTGTGTTATGTAGACGAAGCTAAAGTTCAACTTTGTGAACTGATAACTCCCAGTTTTGGAGTCTCAAATTAATGATTTGGCTGGCGCCATAACCTGCAATGAGATACCAGCTGTCAATCACACTTTATGTGCCGTGTTTATTCTCTATTTTTCTTTTAAACGTACAAAATTGACTATCGAAGAAGACCTCAAATTAGTGATTTCAATCATTAAAGGTGCCATATGTAAGAATGTGGCCAAAAACGGTTACTACATTCAAATTCAAAATACCGAGGTCTTTAAGGTTTCGTTTTCTGACGTACCTGGCAACCCGGGGTTGCTCTTCAGCTGAGACTCTACTGACTGCAATGATTGGTAGACGGCGGTAGGTGGCACCACATTTCAAAACATGATTTCAAAACATAAACATGATTTGCAGTCTGCAAAATATTTTTTTTAATGCAAATATTTTGTCTGTACTGTTGTTGTTGGTGAGTTCAGTTTGTTATATGGACATTATTTCTGAGTCTCTGTGACATATTAGGAGGATTTTAAGGCCAGTTGCTTTAGATTTATTACATAATGCCCCTTTAACTCCTCAGGAAAATGTTTACTGTCGTTGTAAATCAAGTAACGTAGATTGAGTAGATCAAATCGAGTTCCTTTTGCAACCAGAAAGCTCGCCCTCTGGTGGCGATTCAATATATATTTTATATCCTGGTTGGCTTCAGGAGGAAACCGAAAGACTCAAATAAACAGGAGCTCTGTTGTGCTTATAAACGTTATAAACTTACTGTTACTTACACTGTTGGCCATACACCACGTTGTACAGTCTGACTGATCTTTTCTCGTTTACCTTTAGACACACACGCCATAATTATTATTGCAAAACTTCATAACGGAACATTAATAGGAATACATTCTATGGTGTAATCTGCATATCAATTTGATCATTTCCAGTGGTGAAGGACATATTCAAGTCATTAGGAGGAAAAGTAAGCATCAAAATATACAGTAGGTGTAAGTATTCCATGTAGGAATACTCATTATTCAGAGAAGCTCTTTTTTGGATGAGCGCTCGCCTCGATCTCCTCACACCTGCTCACCATCAGCAATCAACAACACCTGAATCTCTGCCAATCAACCCCACTATAAAAAGCCTGCTCCTGCTGCCAGTCCTGGCTGGACCATTGAACCACGCACACTACAGGTTCAGCTCACATTAACCAGAAAGGAATTAAGAGAAATATATTTGATACCATTCACCTGTGTTTGTCTGCTTTCAGGTTTTGCTTAAATCATGACAGTAACACTAGGGACCATTAAAGGTGCATTATGTAATAAATCTAAAGCAACTGGCCAGAAAATCCTCCTAATATGTCACAGAGACTCAGGAATAATGTTCATATAACAAACTGAACTCACCAACAACAACAGTGCAGCCAAAATATTTGCATTAAAAAAAATATTTTGCAGACTGCTAATCATGTTTACGTTTTGAAATCAATGACATGTGGCGCCACCTACCACCGTCTACCAATCATTGCAGTCAGTAGAGTCTCAGCTGCCGAGCAACTACTGGTTGCCAGTTAGGTCAGGAAAGCAAAACCTAAAAGACCTCTGTATTTTGAATTTGAATGTAGTAACCGTTTTTGGCCACATTCTTACACATGGCACCTTTAAGAATATATACAGAGGTGGAAAAAGTACTAAAATATTGTACTCAAGTAAAAGTACCAATATTTTGATGAAAATGTACTCAAGTAGAAGTAAAAAGTAGTTCATTTGAAATGTACTTACGTAAAAAGTTACTTAGTTACTTTTGCGTGGGGTGTGAGGGTAGTAGAAATATGACAAAACAAAACTATTTTGGAGCTCACGCGCCCGGCGCGACACAGGATATTACATCACTTTTGGCCACGCCCTCTATGTTCACGTGCCAGTGCTGGTGCTAATCACATCATCATCTGTCTGGTTCTGGTGTATTATTTTCCCCCTGTAGGTCTTCATTGTGCTGAAATTTTATTTTTTACTCAGTAACGGATAGGATTTATAAAGTAACTAAGTACAATACTTGAGTCAATACGTACTCAAGTAAAATACAAAATCCTGATTTTAAATTGTACTTAAAAAATACAAAATACACAAAAAAAGTATTCAATACAGTAACGTGAGTAAATGTATTTCGTTACTTTCCACCTCTGAATATATCCGTGTATATCTACTATATATCACAACTGTGCAAAAAGCAGCTGGTACTGCTGTTTAGAGATAAAGGAGGCTACAGCGTAATCCCTTAAAAATGCATCACAGTTTATTATCTGATCATCCAGCTACTGCTTTATCTTCAACATGAGGGTTGCTGGTGCCAATCTCAGCAGACATGGGGCAAAAGGTTGGGTCGCATCGTGGACAGGTCGCCAGTCCATCACAGGGCCATATAAACAAACAACTAGTCACACCTACGGTCAATTTTGAGTGTCCGATTTGCCATATCCCCAAATCTGCATGTTTTTGGACTGTGGGAGGAAACTGTAGAACCCGGAGAAAACCCCCCACACACGGGGAGAACATGCAAACTCAATGCAGAAAAGCCCTCGTTCTGACCGGGTCGCGAACCCAGGTTTTCTTGCTGCAAAGTTCCATTGGCAACAATTTAAGTTTAAGTTTGTATATTTAGAGCTCATATACAGTATGAATGAATGGCAGCCAGTAGGACACTTCCTCATATTTTTTGGGGCACTTTTATCCATTAGTGCACACCGCTGCCATTCATACAGTAGAGGTTTCATTTATTTGACTGTGACAATAAAATCAAAATGTAAACATGGCAGATTTACAGCAAGCAATTCTCATTTACACACATCACCAGGTAAACAACAACAGGCCAAATACATGGTACATTTACATAGAGCAGGCTTTCTTAAAGTTTTTATACCTGGGGGCCAATTTAGGAACCCAACATTGGACTGAGGGCCACCAAAGGAGAAAAAAACAGAAATACCGTTAAGAATAATTTATTTACTTTAATAAATAGTAATAATTTTAATGACCAGATTGCAGTTCTACAGTTTACACTTATTGGTCTGTATCCAGTAATGTGCAATAAACATTTAACAAGCTTAGTAGCTCCTGGATTAAAACTATTAACTGTAATTCATTGCGGGCCGCCAGAAATGTTTCTGCGGGCCACCATTAGCTCGCGGGCCACACTTTGAGAACCAATGACATAGTGTCAGTAAATAACACAGGTTAAATTAAAGACATACATTATTGAATACACTGTAACTTGTGTCTAAAAACAATATTTTATTATGTTTATATACTTACAGACGTCAATAAATGTGGGTTTAAATTAGCTATAGTGGGGAAAACGAGTAAAAGGACCTAATTTCCCATGATGACCCGCTCCGTGACGTCACAGTGTTTTCCCTGTCTGGTCAGCTGATCCAGTCGAGTGAGTCTCACACGGAAACGCTTTGACTGTACTGATAATAAAGTGAAGTGTAAGGTGACAGAGAGAGATGACAGCCGGCTGTGAGGACTGTAGAGACCGTAGAGGCTGTAGAGGCTGTCCCGGTTTACTCAGACGAGCTAACGGCTACGTTAGCTGTTAGCTTTAAAAACGCTAACATACACAGTTATTTAGTACAATTGTGTAGCAGCTAGCTCGTAGTGGACGGCTAGCTAAAGTGTTTGGCGATGTGGAGACATTTCTAACAACGAAGGACAAAGTGACATGGGCGATACTGATTTAGAAGAGGTGAAGGACACACCTGAGCTCCCCGTGGAGGTGAGTGACAGACACGGACATGTCCTGTCCCTGTCAGAGGACAACGCTGCATTATTAAGTTATTTACCTGTATTTAACCAGGTAAATCAGTTGAGAAGTCATTTACAATGACGACCTGGGCAAGAGGGCGCACAACAAAGGGGGACAAAAAACATGGAACACAAAAAACAAGAAGAGAAACAACAAACAATATTAAACAATCCATAACAGTCACATGTTGAATAAAAATGGTTAAAAGCAGGTGCAGCAGTCGAAAATTGTTGCTTTAAAAGAAGAAAGTGGAAAGAATTGAGTTTTAGTGTCTGTTGCAGTAATAATTAGTATCTAACTAATTATAATAACTAGTAAAACTTCATTTTGATCAAACATTCATCAAAGCCATAATAATTATTGTTATGGCTTTGTAAATGAACAAAAACCAATGTGTTTGTCTGTGAGATTGAAGAGAGAGCCAGTTAAACGAGGTTAAAGGCAAAATAAAGAGAACGTGGTGTAATTATTTTTGACCTTTTCTTATATACACTTAAGTCTTCCATCTATATAAATATATTATTGTATAAGGAATTGATCAATTAGTCAGTCCAGTTGACTTTTATGAACACTTGTTGTTGTCGTGTTGCTCCCAGGAACTTGATAAATGGTTCTTAGTTCACTGAAATGTCACACAAAAGATAATTTATTTGTGTCACAAAGGAAAAAGGACATCTAAATGTATTTTAAAATAAAATACCAAATACACAACTAATAAATGTATCATAAAATACAACAGTAATGGAAACAGATTGAAGGAACTGTTCCCTAAGTACCTTTATTTACTTTGTATTCAGTAACAGATGAAGCTCACAGTGAATCAGCAAACTATGCTAATGTTGGTTTCATCACTCAGTCTACAGCTGAAACTGTCATTTGGTGTGTGTGTGTGTGTGTGTGCACAACCTCTATTAATAGCAAAACAATGTTTTCAAAAAATTCTCTTGTATTTTGTACATGACATTGTAGTATTTGACACAAAGTATGAAGGCGTTTTCGTCATCTCAGTAAAACACAAATAACAGAATGATATTTTGTCGTTTTTGAAATAGGCACAACCATGTTTCTCTAAAGTCTCCCATGTATGCAAAGGATGTGTGTATTCAAATGAGTTGTAACAGAACTGAGGCAATTTGCATGATTGATTATGGTGGTTTGTTCTCACATAGTACAAATACTCACATATCTGACTTTTTTATGTTTATACATTATTTATATTTCACAAATGTAATAAAATGCAGATTTGAGAGACAGACAGATTTGAGAAAAGAAAAGTATTTGGACACATTACACCAACAGGGACTGTAATGACGTTTTAGAACACTCAGAAATTTCCTTATTTTTGAAGGAAACACTTTTTTTCAATGAATATAACATTAAATGGATCAGAAATACACTCTATACATTGTTAATGTGGTAAACGATTATTCTAGCTGCAAAAGTCTGGTTTTTAATGGAATAATGTACATAGGTGTATAGAGGCCCATTTCCAGTGTTCTAATGGTACATTGTGTTTGCTAATCGCGTTAGAAGGCTATTGATGATTAGAAAACCCTTGAAAACCCTTGTGCAACGATGTTAGCTCAACTGACCAAAGCAAAGTTTGAAGTTTGAATAAAAATCATTATTTCTAAACTTGTCAACGTCTTGAATATATTTCCGATTAATTAATTAAAACTCTTTTAATGAATAAAAGTGTGACTTTTAATGGAAAACACCAAAAATAGTATAGGTGACCCCAAACTTTTGAACGGTAGTGTATTCAAATACATATACAGTACTTTAATGTGGAGTTGGTCCATCTTTTGCAGCAATAACAGCTTCCACACTTCTTGGAAGACTTTCCTCAAGACTGAAGTGTTTTCGATGTGAATTTGTGTCCATTCATTTCATTCTGTTGAGCATTTAAGACGTCAGTCAACTTCTTCCACACCAAACTCAAACCATGTCTTTATAGACCTTGCGGTGTGCTCTCAGGCACAGGAATAGAAAAGAAAGTCAATACTTAACAGGTGTGTGCATGTTCTTCTGTCTCCTGCTCTAGATCATAGTCTACATCCTGAGCTTCCTTCACGCCTCAGACAGGAAGGAAGCCTCGCTGGTTTCCCACTGCTGGTACGATGCCAGCCAGGACCTGCGCTTCCAGGTGATTTGCTTCGGGGCTACTACACTAGCGTACCAGAATACACATGATTATATATTCAGCAAATTTGTTCCTCCCCAGGATGTATAGATACAGTCCTGATGAGTGTTTGTCTTTGTGTAGAGGAACGTCACGTTCTGTTTTCCTGCCTCCGCCTCATCCCTGGAGCTGGTGAGGGGTCTGAGCAGAAGGTCCCGCTGCAGTCTGATTATCAGCCAGCTGGATGGCTTCAGCATGTCCAAGTCACTGTTGCTGGAGGTGCAGTAATACTGTCATGATTATTGATTTTTTTTTTTCGGATTATTTGTCTTGTTTTATCCACGAACCAAAACTCTTTAATTTTAAAGGTCACATAGAGTGGTCCTGTTGCACATATGTTAGTAATGGAGGTCTACTTACATATATTAACCTTTTTTTATGGTCAAAAACCTCCTAGTTGCTGTAAACGAGCCGAATGAAATCCTCTTTTCTGACACTGTTCGTCGCGATGTTTCAGAGTGAACTTTCACCCCCAGAAGACAGAGGCCGTTTCTCAATACCCAAGTATGCCAGTATGTACTTGCTTACTTGGAAAGTACATACTTAAGAAGTACGACTGAAGAACATACTTGCCAATCACCGGAGTACATGAGCACGATTCTTCAATTGGAACAGCAGTGTACTTCCTTGTTCTACTGTTTGAATGGCGGGTGGCGCGAAGCACTTAAGCCTCATTACTGCCACCTACAGTGTTGATGAATGAACATATAAAATACTTTTAATAAATACATATATTGTTATTTTCACATATTAAATATTTTATACACTATAAAATAGTGTCCATTATATGTAAATACATATACAATGACAGTGCGACTTTAATAAATCTAAAATTCAAAGTTACAATAAGTTAAACATAAATATTATACAGTCCCTAATTTCTCGCCTCAAATGATTTCAAAACTGCGTTCCGGGACACAGAAAAATATTTATTTCAGGATTATATTTGTATTTTATCCTGCTATGTTCCGCCGAAATGCATTCTGGGATATATGGCTTTCCCAAGTACGCTCAAGTCACCACCCGATGCATACTTGGTAAAATGGGCGGAGAGAGAACACTTCCGGGTATGAGAACCGTACTCGCTGCTCGCGTTCTTGAGAATTGGAACAGAACTTGGACTGAGGCTGATGACGTTTTCACAAGTACGGGAGTACGCAAGTATGGACAAATACACACAAGTATGGATATTGAGAAACGGACAGAGTCTTGTGATTGGCCAGTACTATTCAGCACATCCGCAGCGCAGCTCCCCCCTCTGGAACGGTGGATGCACTGCTACTCATTATCAAAACATTGTTTTAACAATGTTTAAAAATAGCTTCTTCACGACTCCCAGCCGCAGTCCCTTTTATGACTTTGACCCGGAGTCAGACCCAGAGTCAGAAGACACTGTCGCTCGTGAAGCACCTCCACAACGGATGTTATTCTTCTTCTGTGGTTCAATGTACGCAACCGGATGTACCTGGACTAGTGCCCGGAGCAGGACGATCTGCTGTTCAGGAGAACCGCTGTTTACGTAACTATTACGGGATTTTCAGAGATCTCGCTGAGCCCCGAGATTACAATAAGAACAGCGTTCTCAGCAGTGGCTGAACTGTTTGATTCGAAGCTTCAGGGCTTCATAAACAAGGTAATGACGCAGATACACACTAAAAAACAGCGTTAATAGGAACTTCCGGTCTAGGTCCGCTTTAATGATTCTCTTATTATATGGAGAAAAGAAAACAGAAAATATTCACATTTAAGAAGCTGAAAAATCCGCTCAAACCAACTGATATCAAAATAGTAACTAAATGTGACCAAAGTGCTGATGGGTGAAACATATTTATGGACTAAATGCATGTTAGTTCCTCTTTGTGGTGCATGAAGTTTAAAGAAGACAGACCATAAACAGAAGTAGGCAGATGTAATGCATGATTAAAGGAGTATTTCTGTATTTCACTGTGAAGCCTCGCTCAGTTTTAATATTATATTAATGCTGTTATATGAAGACTTAGTTACTTTTAAAGGGGTCCAACGACTTCCATAAATCTGCAGCTGCGATTTAGTTTGGTCAGGATGAACCTTAAGATGCTTTGCATAATAAAAGCATGACATTAAAATCATAAGGGATAAAAGTATGATTTGGAAAACTAATAACAGAAATGTATTGATGTTATCATGATGTATCATGAAATGTGTGACTGCTGGTCTCACATCGTCGTCTTCTTCTTCAAAGCAGAATCAAACTTGCTGCGGTGACTTTTATTGCCTCTGTTGGGCCCACACACACACACACACACACACACACACAATCACCCGTTTTGAATATTTTCCGAATGAGCTCCTTCCCTCCTGTTAATCCAAACGAGCCTCTGGCAAAAATGTTTAAATTAGTTTTTGATTTTCCACTCAACCGATCACGTGTGTGGAAAGAAATCTTTCACCCACAGGACTAATGAAAGCCTTTTTAAAAAAAAAGCATACCTAAGTTTTATTCATTTATTCAGGAGGAAATGCCACAAGGCACAATCCTGAATGTGTACAGTAAATATATTGTCACACATAAATGCTATACTGTGTGTATATATGCAGATTAGGATTGCAACAATTATAATCGCTATATTCTGTCGATTAGTTTCTTGTTTTCAGTCTTAATAATTTCTGTTGTTATATGGAGCAAAGAAAGCAGAAAATATTCACTGAAAATTCAGAAAACTAATCCAAAGTGTATAAATAACAAGTTTCCTGTCATGATGACCAGGGTGCAGCAGATTCCAAAGTTCACAGCAGCTGCAGCAGTGACGTTAGAGTTTCTCCCCCTCACTGATCGTTATCCCAACACTGTGTGTATTTGAAGAAGCAGTTTTTGGAATTTACTGTTAAATGTGTGCATTAGCAGATTCCCACAACCGTTTCCTTTCAGGAACACAAGGACAAAGTCTAATCTGTGTCAGTGACAGCTGGACTTATTTGAGGAAGTTGGGTGTTGTCACTTACAAACATCACTCCCACTGTATGACCTAAAGGGAAGACCATGCAGATTTATTTACATAGCAGAGAGGACGTTATGTTTTGTGTGATTTACTGGAATTAAAGAACAGTAGGAGATGAATCAAAGTGTGCCTTCCCTCCCTCCTCAGGTGGGTCTGTGTCTGGGCTCCAAACTGGAGAGCTTGGCTCTGCCTGGCAGCAGCATCACAGAGGCGTCTCTGCTCACCCTCCTCCCCTGCCTCACCTCCCTGCGCAGGCTGGACCTCAGGGGCCTGGACAGCCTCTTCATGTCCGGAGCCTTTCTTTCCAGGGAGGAGCACCGGCACCAGGTAGTAGACATCATGTGAAGCAATGGTGAAAATGGCAATAAGACCTGAAGAGGATATCAACGGTATTTACACTCTCTCACTGGGCAAATATTTGACTGCACACCAAACAGGTGGCTTCTCCCTCTCTAGGGGTCGCCGCAGCGGATGTTCCACATATTTGATTTGGATGATGTCAAACATACGCCATGACTTTTCTGGATTAAATAAGGGCCAAAATAACCCTCATCTACAGTTCATGTTTAAATACTGCAGTTTGACCCTGGAGATGATGTCAAATAGTAAAAATTAAACATTTGCCAAAGCTGTTTTGAGCAGAGACTGCAATCCTGCACAGACGTATTGTCATAGGAAAAATAAACTGCAGTTGCATAAGGTTGCATATTTACATTTATTTTAATATTCATTTATTGCAAATTAAATTAAGATTGGCAAAACAGGCATTCATTTATTTAATTTACTCTTTCACTCAAGTATGGCAGCCATGTCCTGATGGTGTTTTTTTTTTTTTTTTTTATTACAGGTGAGGTCAGCTCTCTCTGGCCTGGAGGAGCTGGACTTGTCTGATCTGCGCTACCTCTCCGACCTCACCTTCAACCGGCTCACCAGCTGCACGCCGCGCCTGCGCCGCCTCTCGCTGGCCGGCTGCCACATCGCGTTCGAGTTCGATCCGTACCGCGGGCGTCCCGTGGGAGCCGTCGAGGGCTCATCCGCGCTGCTGTCGCTGAGGAACTTGAAGAGGCTGCTGATGGAGCAGAGGTCCACCCTGGTCGCTCTGGACCTCAGCAGAACGTCCATCACTCCTGAGTCGTTACGCACTATTGCACAGGTCAGGATATTATTACTTGTCCACTTTGCGTCCAGGAAACTTAATTGGAGCTGCGTGGTAAAGGGAACAGCAGCAGCTTTGGTTTAACATTCAGGCATGTCGTTCTTCACAGCTGCCGAAATCGAGATTGCAATTAAAAATACAACTGTGAGCTCCTCCTACTGAACATCCAGGTTTATCTTTAGCAGTTAAATCCACTTCTGAAACTGCGTCTCATTGTTTTCAGACATAGTGCTGGGGCTAATGGGCTTAAATCTCCGATATTGTCTTTGCTCCAGGTTCCAGGTTTGCTCTTGGAGGAGCTTCGTCTCCATGGCTGTAAGGAGCTGACCAACTATTCGGTCGAGGCTCTGGTGAAGCACCAGCCGAACCTCCGCAGACTGGACATCAGCGCTTGCACAGAGCTGACCAGCAGAGCTGTAGAGGCTGTAGCACAGGGTCTGAAGTCACTGACGCACCTGTCCTTGTCCCGTGACTGGAGGATCACTGAAAAAGGTGCAGAAACTGTTTTAATACTTGCTTTTTTACCTTACATATATATTTGTATTATGTAGGTTCTCCAAAATGCTTGAAAAGGGGAGGGAGTATTCAGTTGCAATGTGCAACTTCACCACTAGATGGTGCTAAATACTGTACCATCCAGAACCAACTCGGTAGAGAGGTTAAAATCTTTGGTCGTGGTTCTCCAGTGTTTCGCCAACTTCTTCCAAACTTTTAAAGATGACAATCTATTGTGACCCATTCTGTGTCTACAGCAGTGGTCGAGCTAAAATCTAACCACTGTGACTTGACAGACACTGTTATATTGTGTTATATTTAATCGAAGGCTCATCTTTGTCCACAGGCCTCGCTGACTTGCTGTCCGTGTCGTCACTGAAGAGCCTGGATCTGTCCGAGTGTCTGCACATCAGCGGAGCAGAGATGGTCAAAGGTTTGACGGGACCCGGTCCGACGAGAGCGCAGCTGGAGACGCTCAGCCTCAAGAGCTGCACCTACATCAGGGTCAGCCAGTGTTTGTGTGTGTGTGTGTGTGTTTTCATGCTTTTATCAGTAATATTATCAATAATCAGATTATTTGTTGTATTATTATTTTGACTTTACAGCTGATGCAGAATACATTTAAAAAAAAAGCAATGAAGTGATTGTCTCTAATCAGGAAAGTATGTGATACTGCCATCTAGAGGCTAAAAACAAAAACACAATGTCCAGAAAGTAGTCCAAAGTAAAAATCGTACAGTAAAGATAGTAAATGTAAATTGTAAATGATAATAAAGGGAAAAAACAACACCAAGAAAGTATAAAGACACATTAGACACAATAAACAATTATTATTATTATAATCCTAATCTTTCTTCTATCTGTGTAGGATCTCGCCCTTTTCTCTCTCGCCCAGTTTCTCAGAGACACCCTCTGTGAGCTGGACCTGACCTCCTGCATTAACCTGACAGATCTGTCGGTGTGCGCCATCGCCACCTACCTGCGGAGGCTGGTAGTGCTGCGGCTCGGCTGGTGCAAAGAGGTGACCGACTGGGGTTTGCTGGGCACGGTGGAGAGAACCAAGTGTGAGCTCGACAACGAGAGGGTGAGCGTTTGTCAGAGACCTAAAGACGAGCTCTTTCACGTGTCTTTTTATCGATAATAATCGTACTTTTCATTGCAGGAAGACAAAGGTCCCAGGTTCACGAGGACCTTTGGCAACATGGGCTTCTTCAAGCCTCCTCGTTTGCCCTTTGAGGATCGACCCAAGCTGGTGACGCGGAGTGACCTGGAGCAGTTGAAGCAGCAGGCTGGAGCCTCTCTTCTCGCGCTCAACAGGCTGCAGGAGCTGGACCTGTGCGCTTGCTCCAAGCTCACCGACAGCAGCATCACACAGGTGTGAGGCCGAGCAGCCCGATGTTGTCTGACTGTATATAAAAATGAATTAAGTTGGATTTTTCTCAGCTTTGATGGTGTAAAGCAGGATTTTTAAACAAAAACGACCACCTGAAGTCATGATTTCACATCCTGTTCCCCAGGTGGTGCGTCACCCAGACCTCCACCGCCTGTCCCTCTCCATGTTGCCCGAGATCACCGACGACAGCTTGGTGCTGGTGGCCACGCACTGCCGCAGCCTCACCAGCCTCAATCTGAGCCACTGCCCGCTCATCAGCGACTGGGGAGTAGCACAGGCGACTCCGTACCTCCGCAGACTGCAGTATCTCAACCTCTCCTGTTGTAATAAGATCACAGACAAGTGAGAACCACACACACACACACACATTTACTGTGTCTGTTGTAAATAATAACTAAGCATTTGACCTTTTTCAAAAACTTCACAGGTCCTTGTATTACCTGATGCAACACTGCAAGCGCCTGAGAACACTGGACATCTCCAAGTGCAAGAACATCTCCATGACGGCGATGGACCTCCTGCATTCACGGCTGCCGTTCCTGGAGAATGTCCACTGCAGATTAATAAGTGGGCTTGACCCCACTTTCATAATCTGACTGCATGACTGTTGGATGTTTCAGAACCAAAGCCTGCTGAGTCCGAGTCGAGCGCTTCTGCATGTGTCCGAAAATTTGCACAAGAAGGAACTGTTTTTAGCGACAGTCTCTCTGTGATTTTTATTTTATTTTATTTGAGCACCACTTTCATCAAGATCATTAACAGTTGAAGCTAAAGAAAAGGGGAATATTTATGTGGTGTGTCATCCCTGAGGACACGGAGCTAATGTAAAGAAGGGATTTTAATAAGTGTCGAATAAAATCAAGAGACATTCTGAAAGCTGACACAGTTAGAAGCACATGCTTTATTATTATGTCATTATTTAAAGATGTAAACTTAATTCATGTAATAATGTGAATGCACAATGAGGGTTTTTCAAGCTACGTTCCAAATTTCACACCATTTGAGATTGAGTGGAGACAAATGGACTGTAGAGATGAAAAGAGGTTGATTTTATAAATAAACCAAAGTTTGACAAACACATACTTGTTCTTTTTGTTCTGTTTATTCATGTGAATTCTGAGGAAAAAGCACATGATTCAAAGTGAATATGAACACAGAGGAAGAAGAAGTGTGTCAGAGTTAAGTTATGACTGCTGAAATGAAACAACCTGATGGAGACACAAAAAACACAAATGGTGGAGCTGTACACCCTTTGTCAGTGTCTCTGTCGTGCCTTCACCACTTATATATAAAAGTACCTCATATAAAAAATTAATCCTTTTTAAAGTGACTACAGGGTATTTATTGCGTTTCTGTGTCGATGATTGCTTTATTTAAAACGGGATTTTAATTATTTTCAAACTGTAGATTGTGGCACAATTCATTATTGAGCCACTGGAAACTATAAAAAAAAGTCAAGTACCTTTAGGTAAAAGTGAGCAAACACTAAAAACATTCTGTGTTGAAAGTGAGTCTTAACATGTACCACATCTAAAAGGAGTGTTCTGATCAGTGTCCGTTGAAACAGCGCAGTAAAAGACGAGCATAACCGGATCAAAGCATCTGTACCTTGCATAGTTTTAGATGTATTTAGGCAAATTAAAGTACCTAAGTTACTTGAGTGGTGAGGAGTTATTGCTTCACTTGGACGTAAAGAACCAGGTGGAAGGAGAGTGTGTGTAATGTCAGGATAATAAACTGTGTTCATAAGTGTGTGGATGCACCACACACACACACTCTCACACACATACAGTATATAAGTATATTTACACATTCATACGTCCTTATTGCACGCACACACATACACACACCCACACACACACTACTGCTCAGTCTGACTGAAGTCGTAGCAGAAGTTGTAGTTGCTCGGAGGTTTGGGGACGACTGGAGCACTGTCGGGGATGGGGACGTTCTCCAGGTCCAGGAGGCGGAGCTTGATCTCCATGGAGAGCAGGATCTCCAGCTCGCTGCGCATGGCTTCGCTGCTCATCTCCCGGCCCAGGAGAACGCTCAGTCCATCTGTCCACAGGCAGAACTGTCGAGGAGGAGACGGACGATCATCACAACACAGTAAAGATGGAGAGAAACGGCTGGAAATGTGGGTGCATAAGTGAGTTTTAGACTCACGTCGGTTCTGGAGGGCGCGATGAAGTTCAGACTGTACTCCTCGACATCGTACGTGATGCTGAACGCCAGGTCTAGCACCTCCTGCAGGCGGGGTGGAGCACACACACAAGCTGTGACTAAAGACGTGCACTCTGGAGATTCTCCTGTCAGCTCTCGTTTAATCTCCTGTTAGAACCAGTTTGTTCTTTTTTTCTTCTTCTATGGGTTTTAACGGCAGCTTCTGCTATGAGAGAACTCCTCCTTCACTACCCATTCTGTCAGTCCTGTTGCCCTCAGAAAGTTGAACAGGCACGTTCCACCCCGCCCATTCCCACCACACTCGAGCACACTTCACTTCCTGTCACTCCAGCTTCTGTCCCTTTCTTTAAGTCTAATGTTTTCATAATCAGAAGAGATAAAAAAAACAACCACTGACCTTGGTCTGTTTGCCTTTGTTCTCTTTCATATGAGGACAGTCTTTTCCCGTCAGCAGCCCTTTAATATCAGCGACCGGAACTGAAGTAAAGAGAAGAATCATAATACATGAACACACACATTCATACATGAATTGAAATCATGCCACAGATTATTAATATTTCCCAATGTTGAAATAAACACAAACACGACTCACTCTTGTCCTGCAGTGTTTCTATCGTTGGGTTGTCTGTGTCTTCCTCCGCGTCGCCGTAGTGAAGCATTTTGTGATTGGGCGACAAGCGGCAGTACCAGAGTTTATCTGAGGGACAAATGAGCAAACACAGAGGTTAGCCACAGAAGAGGGGCAGCTGTGTGTGTGTGTGTGTGTACCTGGTGCCTGGAATGTCCTTATTGTTGAAGAATATAACATTAAATGAATCAGAAACACACTCTATACATTGTTAATGTGGTAAATGACTATTCTAGCTGCAAACATCTGGTTTTTAATGGAATATGTACATAGGTGTATAGAGGCCCATTTCCAGTGTTCTAATGGTACGTTGTGTTTGCTAATCGCATTAGAAGATTGGATGATTAGAAAACCCTTGAAAACCCTTGTGCAATGATAGAAAAGTTTTATTATTTTGAATAAAAATCATTATTTCTTGTAATATGACCACATTTTAAGGTGAAGACGTGTTTTAAAGTGAGGCTGAGGTCAGGGTTACATTAAGGCTGGAGTAAGTCTCCAGGAAATGAACGCTCTACTCCTCACCTTGTCTACGTCTGCTGCTGATCTTCCTGAACATCGTTCCCTGACACAGTCTGTTGAGTCTTTGTTGGCGGATCAACTCGAGCAGCTCTGGCTTCAGGCGCTCTTTGAGCTCACTGGGAAAAAGAAAAGAAAGAAGAGAAAAACCACACACACACACACACACTTAACAAAATGAGTCAACACAGCACACGCTGTGAGAAAGCTGTGGATATGATTGCGAGCATGAAACCAAACCACAGCAAGTCAGTCCTGAGACGCTGAATAAAACACACATTTCTATGATTGTGAACACATATCGAATGTGAGGACGCAGAACAGGCCTAAAATGAAGCCGACAACCTGCATGGATGACAACAGTCCACTGCTACACTCTGTGTTTAGCGACAAACAGTCACACAATAGACGTCCAATAGTGATTCCACAGGGGTGGAAAATATGTTAACGCAGCAGAACAGGGAGCGTTATAGGAATCTTTCCAAGTGTACATATGAAGTGGTTATGGTGCTAAAAACCATCCTGTAACTCACAGCACGGGCGGAGCGAGGATCTCCTCCTGGTGCAGCCGCTCGGTCTGCCGCAGTTTGAGGATCTCGCTGTAGTTGAGAGCGTGGACTTTGTTCTTGAAGAGCTCCAGAGAGGTGGGCTTACTGGACAACGTCCTGGTTATCTGCTCCCTCACCACCTGCATCACCTGGAGAAGAAGGACAGAGGGTAACAGAGACAAGAGATTAACTGCAGCGTAGACTGACCAAAGTTGTGTTGACTTGTGTTGAATCTTTTAAGCCTTGACAACTGGTTGCACGCAGCAGGATAAGAAATTATCCTTTTAACAGGGGTTTATTTTTGACGCCTGTGAAATATATTTCTGGGCCATTCTGGATCATTTTCGCTTCAAATGTGGGGAAATATCTTGCTCTTGTGCCACAGTTCTTCAAATAAAATCTAATACTCTGTAAGAAAATAGTAATACCACCAGGAAAGTCAAACACCGTAGTTCAAAGGATATAATGAAGGAAAATGTGTCCCAAACTGTCAGTAGATGCCGATCCAGTCCAGTTTCCAACCTCAAATATGAACATATCTGACAGACGTGTGTGTGTGTGTGTTCAGTGGCCAGTTTCAACAAAGGCTTTGTAAAAGTTAACTCCACATTTTTCAAAGGCAATGTCAGATATTTTTCCACTAATTTGTGACCCTGAGAGGCGGTAATTTGTGTTTTATTTCCATTTACAGTTTACTTTCAAGCTTTATTATCACTGAGTGACGGGGTTATGGAATTAGAATGTACATTTGCACATACAAGCTAATCAGTGGTAGGGGAATTTTACTGCTGCATTTAACCCATCGTTGTCACACAACCCAGGCACAGCAGCAGTGGGTATGGGTAAGCTTTGTGTTTGTTGTATTATATGAAATGTTGTGTTATGTATATAGACGAGTAATCATCGTCTCAAGCCCTTAACACTCACGCATACCTCAGTTTACTGGCTATTCAATCAGGAAAAAGCACTTTATGTCCTCTCCTCCACCTTTTCTTAATAATTTCTCACTCAAAGCCACGCCCACTGGCTCAGATTATTTTCCCGTCTTCTCAACTTCATCCTGGTTCACAAACCATCCTGGGCTTCATAGCTAACTTTGAAAATAAGCCCCTGCAGAAAGAAAGAGCTGCTTTTTCAGTGACTCAGCATTTTGCCCCAGTCAGTAGCTGTCCGTTCAGTGCATGTGTGTGTGTGTTTTCTGCACGACTTGCTGATTTGAAGCTCACACACAGGGACACAGGGTGACCCTGGCTGCACCAAAAAAAAGAGCTCAGGGCAGTTGGGTCAAAACTGTGCACTTGCTCTTGCAATAGCTGCCTCTGCCGTAGATCGTAGAGAAATCTATACCAAGAAAAATCTATACAGCGCTACAGGATCGAGCAAACTCCAGCACTATCTGTTCACACACACACAAGTGCTGACCTACATCATTACCGTTTGTTCACACCCTCTCTTTGATTGTGAGTGATCACTGACTTAAGTGACAGGAGATAATCTGTCCACACAGAACATCAAAATGAATGATTAAAAGATAACTGATGACACAGATTCATACATTTACTTGTAAGAAGCTCTTGACAGCTGAGGCTAGTGTCCGACGAAGGCGTTTTAACGCCACCAAACAGTTTTACGAACCACAGAGAATGACATTGTGCCAGTACAGGTGGTGAAATCCAGACTGTCACTCTATATTGTGTGAACAAAACAAGTGGCGATTGAGTTTCACACTGTCACTGCGTCCTCCGGCTCCCTGAGCCAAAATAACCTTGGTGTTCCAAGACAATCATTTAAAATCCCCCCAAAGGATCTCGCTGGTGAAGTGTCACCTATTTAATAAACCATTTTTTAGCAACTCCACATCAAAAACCCATTTCACTGAAACAACAGAACCTATTCCACATTACAACCAAGAAATCAATCCCAGTCTTACCTCCATCTTTACCGAGTATTTCACCAAATTTCAATCCCTTCCAGAAGAGTCAACATTCAAATGTGACGGACATGATGAGCGGGTCGGCGAGAGGGAGTCGGAGACTGACAGAGTTCACCTACTGTACATGTGCAGGAGAGGTTGTGCGCCTGTGGCTGTTTTGTAAACAGACACCCTGATACTCTCACACACACACACACACACACGCTGCCACCCACCCACCCCTGGTCCAGCCTCTCTGTTGTTCAGCTCCACGGGCCAATGGGAGCCATGACTGGCAGCTGTCTCTGTTGCCTAAAAATCCTGCTTGTAAGGTGTGTGTGTGTGTGTGTGTGTGTGTGTGTGTGTGTGTGTGTGTGTGTGTGTGTGTGTGTGTGCGCGCGCGCGCGTGTGTGTGCGTGTTCTCGAAGGAGGCTGACGGTTGTGATGGGGGTGAGCTACATTAAGGCTGTGTGTGATTTGATACGGCTTGCAAATAATGTCTCTATTTTTAGGCTATAAAGGATATACATCTTGATATAAATCTCTTTTCTGAGCTCATGAAAGCTTCCATTTGAGAGGGTTGTGCTGCTCTATTGTGATATTCTTTAAATGATCATGATCTGTATTACATACTACATACTAAAAATACAGTCGTTACCTTTTATTTTAAATGATATCAGGTGAATACCATTGGCTTTTTAATGATTCATAAAGAATATTAGGTGTGTAAGAAACAATGTGATAAATGCAGATAAATATAATCAATATGTAATGTTGATTCCATGTATCTTTCATCAATATTCAATTCAATACTTTCAATATTATAATATTTGACTAAATGCCTCAGTATCAGTGCTGCAAAAGCATTTAAAACCAGGACAGTACACCACAGATGATATGAATGATAACATCCAACATCAAAAACAGTATTTTCTCTCATATTGCCAAACCCTGAGCTTTGTAGCGCTGCCTCACTCACTGTGTGAGTAACCTAAACTATCTGGTATAAAATCACCATGCACCTCTCTTAGTCTTTTTATATGGATTCTTCTCCCTCTCCGCTCTCTGCAGTCCAACCCTCTCATTGTGTTACCAGAGGTTTTACGTTCCCCCTCTGTTGTCGTGTAATTACTGCTGATGCCCTGGGCGCTTTGTTTTCCTCATTTCCGTCTCCCTGTGTTTCAATGCCGCCCACCACGCTTCTCTTTTGTCCACCTAATACAACCTTTGTCCTTGCCCCATAGCACCCTGGGTAGAAAAAACAAAAGGCTGGGCCTACTGTCCCCGGCGCTCGGGACACAGGGCTTCTCCTGACAGAGGTCAGAGGGTCACTGAGTTTTATGACTTATCGGGAGAACACTGCGTCGATGAAGGACAGCTGTGTGTGATGTTGAAATGTGATGCAAGACAAAGACTAAACCACTCTTTCTGTCAGGATGACTACTTTCGCAGTATTTCTCCCAGACAAGACCATGCTGTTTAATACTCGCAACCACCTTTTACTATGGTACAAGTACTTTTGTAGTGTTAAGATCAGTCTGCTTTCCTAAATGCAGGCAGTGGATCATTAGCATCAGAATAAACCAACACTAAAGTCACAACTAGTACAAGTTTGAGCTGATCTGTGAGCAAAACTGGCCTATTTTATACTGGTTGGAACATGGTTACCAGGGCAACAGCAAGTGCATTTTAAAAAGTCAATTAAATTGTTTAACTTTAGTCAGTTTTCTTAAGAAATGCTTTCACAAAAAAACCTTAAATACTGTAATTACCATGACTAAAAGACAAAAGGAGGAAGCTCTGGGGGATTTTAACATAAGTCTTAAAGTGAAAGGACAGAGGGATTTATCTGAGGCTATTGTCGTACCTTGTCAAAGTCCTCCTGCGTGGCTCTCATCTCCTTCCATGTTTTGTTGAGCAGCTGAATACAAACACAGAAAAGCTCCTCCATGAGTCGATCCTGGCTGAAGAAGATGGGATGGTAGTCAGATCCCGTCTCTGAGGCTGGAAAACAAAAGAAGATTCTCAGTCTTAAGAGATGATCTGGACCAGAGGATGTAGAACATTGTAAATGTTACGATGCGAGGAGGGTCGACTTACGTGGCTCTCCAATACGAAGAATTTCACACAGGATGAGTGTGAGCTGTATGCTGCTCCTGGCAAATGGACACTCGTGTTTATCCTCCCTACTGCTGTTCTCCAGAACAAACTGGGAGTGGGAAAACAATTAGTAACAACGAAGGCTTGATCGCGACGCTAACAAAGACAAAAATAATCCTGCTCACCCTGCTGTAAGCATCAGGATACCGTGAAGCAAAATAAAACATGGTGTCCATCGCTAAAAGACCAGGTGGCGTCCGCAACAAGTCCTGACCTGGGTTACTGTTGTTCTGATGACAGCAATAATACAAATGTTACCACAATAAAGTAGAAAGACAAATGTTCGAGACTAAGTTCTGACAGAAAACACTTACAGAGAAGCCTAGTTTCTTAAACTCTTTAGCGCAGAGCGAGCGCCGCCTCTCGTGGCTCAGGCTGTTCTCGCTTTCTGTCTCAAACGCTGCCTGTCGCAAACCGTGAAGGATGTCTCTTTGCTCCTGGTGGGAAGAAGCAGATGAGATAAATATCAAACAGCTAAGTAGTTAAAAATCCAGGAAGTCAGCGCCTCACCTGGCTGTAACAGTCCAGTGGCGTCCTCATGCGAGGCTCCAGGTGATTCATGGTAACGGACTGTAGGACATAGAGGTAGTGGGCCATCTCATCCTGGACTGATCCAGAGCTGTGGATGATGTTCTGCACACAAACACACACAAGTGTTATTTATTTTTAATCAAACAGACACGGAACACTTCAAAAACTGCAGCTAATTTACCTTATAAATGTACTGACGCAGATTCTTCTTGTTCAGGAAGGCAAACATGTCCTGGAGAAGAAGAAGAAGAAGAAGTTAAGTCAATAACATGGGGCGCCAAGATGTATTGACACTTTTCAAGCAAGGGGTGGCAGTAGAGTGTTAGTAACTGACACACAGGGGGGCGGGACGAGGGGATAGCCTGAATAGGACTCTGACCTCTGTGACCATCACTTACTGGTACTTGTCTCTGACTCAACCTCCTTTCTTTTTTTCAGGACCCTGCTTTAGTCACCCTGATAAGAAGGGTGGATTTGTTGATAAATTAAGGAAGTGAGTCTCTGTGTGTGTGTGTGGGAGAAAAGAGATGAAGGCCTGAATGAAGGAACTGTTGCTGTACAATGACAGAAAAGCAGAAAGCAAACAGATGGAGAGAAAGTCTCAACTGTCTGCAGAGAACACTGAGATGAGCAGACCAGACTCAGCTGTCCTGCACGAGTCTGACTCCCACGTACAATAAGGGTCGGACTGGTGCAAATAAACAACCCATCACCCCAAGACACTGACAGCTTGAGATGCCAGAGCTTCCCATCAGTAGACAAATGTCTCATCTCAACTGTTAAGACAACTGAAAATGAAAAACAGCTAAGTGTGTGGTAGTTTACAGCTGTAGGCAACACTGTCTGGGAGAAGGTAACTAAAGATCCATGTGTCTGCAGCATTAGTGATCACTTTACGGGGGTGTAGCCTTGACCTGGAGGAGAGGGCATCAGGTGGTGTCCAACCTTAAGACCACAACCCTCTCCACTGCCCCTCTCCTCCAGGCTTCCAGTTAATATCCTCCCTCTCATGCCACAGCCAACATGAGGCTCTCTCTTTCTGCCGCCTCCCCAAACCTCCTGGCAGCTGTTTTCCTCTCGCTGTCCCTCATTCCTACATTCGTCAGCAGGTTCCAATGCGGATTAGGCTGGGAATCCACGGGTAATAAGTGGAAGAAGAAGAAGAAGAAGAACAGTGTCCAATAAAACAAGAACCAGACTGAAGCGATACCTGTCTGTCTGAGTCTCCGGCGGTCTGTAGTAGGGCCATCAGCAGGGCCATGGCTTTGGTCTGTATCTGCTGATTTGTCCTGAAAGCAGTCAGAGACGAGGAAGTGAGACAAACACACGCAGATTTTAAAAAAATGCCTTTGCTTTTAAGGTATTAGATATTACTGTTAGGGCAGTGTTTTGATGTGGGGTTGCTTCAGTTTGTCAGGTTAAAATTCAGCAACAATATGCACCCAAAAATGAGGTCAGCTGTCCATCTAATATATATAAGACAATGCGGAGAGATAAATCTTTGAAACAATGGTTCAGGGAGCATGTGTGAAACATAATTTTCACACATGGATTGTTAAATGACAATAACAGAGAAGTAGTCGCCCGTTTCGTGTCAGTAGTACAGTCAATAGTGACATATTTTCAAAACTTCCTTTTACAGAGACAATGCTGCCATTCATCATCAGCCTCCTCCCTGTTTCACTGTCAGGACTCCAATTAACCAAACTGTGTTTTTTAAGTTACTTACACTTGGAGGTGAGCTACGAGTCTCTCCATGGTCACTTCCTGTTTGACCTGCAGGAAGAGGCCGTGACTGCTCAGCACCATGCTCTCCAGGATGTCCAAGGACACCTGCTGCATCGACGCATCGGTCGGCTTGGCGTTGACAAAGCCGGCAATCTGAAATAAGACGATGGGAAAAAAGAGAGAGTAAGAAGGTGCACATTTTAAGAGTCAATACAGCTAAATTTGGGAGAGCAGATACAGAACCTTCTTGATGAAGACGGTTGAGAGGTTTTCCCAAGACACGATCCCATGATCCATCAGTTCCATGAAGGCTGTCAGAGTGTGGGTCATGATCACGTTACTCCTGAGCGACGCAGACACACAAAGAAAGGTAGATTATGTAGATGTATACATACACAGTCGCAATCCATTCACAAACGCATACTTAATCAATTTTAAGTGTAAGTTTTTAAGGAAAGCACTCGGAGAGTATAAACCTCTACTTTTTTATGCTTGTGGCCTCCTTGGCAAAGGGAACTATTGTGCATTAATTTCACAGTATTATTTATGGTCTTAGGAGCTGTTAAATAAATAAGAATAACTTTGCTGAGTCAGGAGGAAAAAGCTTTGTTTTATGACATGTTTCACTCTGTGGGATGTGCTGCTACATGTACAGGAACTATTTCACCCTTCAGCACCGACGACATGTATCCGAGGAGCAACATTCCACCCCGTGCAAGGAGAATATACAAGCGTAGACATGGTCACACACACACACACACACAGACACACACACTCTTTACTGACTCATTAGAATCCTCCACTATCTTGACCAGTAAGAGGTGTCCGTCTCGGCTGATGAACTCCTGGGCAAAGGTCACGTCTGTGGAAACGTTCGCCAGCTCCTTCAACGAATCGCAGCGCACGCCCGAGTCTGAGCTCTGGATGCCCTTGAACAAGTCTTCGGCACAGCGACTCTGCGTTCACAAGCACAAATAGTTAATATAGTTAATATTCCTCCTCTTATTTGTGGAGACAGATTAATGCTGACTCATGCTACTGTCTGAATTTGCCCCATGCCTAATGTCACGCTATAAAAATGTTTTTTCCCCCTGCAGTGTCACTGAATAAGTGATGTAGAGAGTCAGAGACAGTCGGAAGAATGTGAAAGGAGGGAGGTGAAAGGATAGGAGTATTGACTGCAGACTCACCGGTGCCTTGGTCAGACGTAGAATGCAGCCGTTCTTGATGTCCAGACGATTCTACACCACACAAACAAACACACACACACGTATGCAGAGGAAAAAATACTTTAAAAAACTCATATCAAACATACTTTTCTTACACATTTCCAAACACAATGGTCTAATATGTTTCTGAGTCAATGCCAAATAAAAAATGGCCATGTGCCAGGCTGTCAATACAGGCTTATACAACCAGGAAAGTTAACCACTTTATTGTAAAACCAGTCTCTACAGAGTCTGCCAGGACGCTCCTGTCTCTCATTCTTAGATGAGAAATAGAAAATAGAAATGTCCTTATTTTTGAAGGAAAGTCACTTTTTTTCAATGACTATAACATTAAATGAATCAGAAATACACTCTATACATTGTTAATGTGGTAAAGGACTATTTTAGCTGCAAACGTCTGGTTTTTAATGGAATATGTACATAGGTGTATAGAGGTCAATTTCCAGTGTTCTAATGGTACATTGTGTTTGCTAATCGTGTTGGAAGGCTATTGGATGACCCCTGCTATTCATTTTGCGACTCTTTTGATGAATAAAAGTGTGACTTTTAATGGAAAACACACAAACAAATTATATAGGTGATCCCAAACTTTTGAGCGGTAATGTCCATGAACATTTGGTGCTTAAGCGGGAAATGATCACATCGCTACACTGCATGCAATCAAGCTATGTGCTCCACACACACCCATCCAGAAGTGGAAACATCTGTGTTTAAGAACAAACTTAACCAACTTCCAAGTGTGCGAGTTGGCATCCTCGCACTAACTCTTGCACAACTAAAAGAGTTTGTGTTTCACACTCCAGCAGCAGCAGCACTGATAAAACAATCTCACTCGACTTGTCTAAAGTAAATAACACACCCTTCTCTCGTGGTAGTACTGTAATGACTTCTACAGTCCTGGCTTTAGCTCAGAAAAAAAGTGGGGGAGGGCTTTGGTGACTTGACACCAAGATGCTACTTTCTCTTCTACTCTACTCTTTCGCTCTCACGTTTAATCGCTTATTTTTGGTGTTGTTGCTCAACAATTCCTGTAATGTCCGTGTTATTGCTCATAATAGCCTGTAAGCACAATGTGAATGAGAGAGTTAAACCTCTCTCACACTATAACGAGTGAGTATACCCTGGATTTTGAAACCAGACGTTTATTTTGCCCTGTGGTGTTGAACAGTGGGAATGGGGTATTAGACTGCCACTGCCCTGCATGTTTTAGAGGTTTCCCTGTTCCAACACACCTGATTCAAATAAATGGGTCGTTAACAGGCTTCTGCAGAGCTTACTGATGAGCTGAGCATTTGAATCAGGTGTGAAACTTTGCTTTCGTCAAAGAACCAGCAAAACTGTTTTCAGCTGTGCTAACATCATTGCACAAGGGTTTTCAAGGGTTTTCAAATCATCCAATAGCCTTCTAACGCGATTAGTTAACACAATGTACCATTAGAACACTGGAAATGGGCCTCTATACCTATATCCTATGTACATATTCCATTGAAAACCAGACGTTTGCAGCTAGAATAGTCGTTTACCACATTAACAATGTATAGAGCGATTTCTGATTCAAAAACAAGGAACGCAATTCAAATGTGTCTCAATATCAATAAAGCACTTCAGATACTGAGTCACTTTGCATCTGGGGTCAGGACCAGGAAATAGCCTTGATTTGTTGCTACTCAACAACCACAGTTTTTGTCAGTTTTTTTTCTGTTCATAAAGAAGTCTAAAACCACAATTAACTTTGTCTCAGGAGCAAATCTGTTGACTGTGACCATATCGCTCAGCCCTGCCTGGTGTAGATTATTATCTGTACTGATGTTTATATAAATATAACTCACTGATTCAGTGATGTACGTCTGCACTCCGTCAGCGTACTGCAGAGCGAAGTTGTCAGGACCTGGGAGATTCCAGCTATAAACAGACACAGAAATATCAACTATCACCACAACGCAACAACATGGAAATACTAAAATAAGGACAGTAAAACGCTTATTTACTTACCCATCACACACTTCCTTGATTACAGCAGAAAGAGGTTTTTTCTGTGTAGAGGAACAAACACATGTTTTATAGTTGCACACACACACCTGCTGCACACATGAGTCATAACAACACGACTTTACTATCAAGTCATTTCCTCCATCAGGGAGCTGAACACATGGCCTCGGTAAGAGCACGTTGTTAGGGCACCACGGTACCACAGCTATTCTCACTGGCTGTAAAACCTAGTTTGCCAAGCGCTCCTCAACACTTTCTGAACAATGTCCCCTCTCAGTTTCTCAGATCCCTCTTTGTACATAAATAATTCCCAGACTACTTCCATGTCTGACTCTCAGCTATCCTGCTATTAGTGGTCAGCCCCGCGGTCAACCAATGAAAATGTCCTCGGCTTCTGTGGTAGACCCAGTGGACGGCCTGTTATTAGTGGCAGCCAAGAGGGTTGACCGATCAGATGTGTTAAATGAAGACAGCCGGGCCAAAAGACGGGTTTTAACGAGATTCTTCTGGGCCGACAGGAGTTGTTGTGAGCTAAAATAAAAACACTTTGTGATGGTAATGCGCTTTTGCAAATTATGAGTGCTACTTTGCACAACAACTAGAATAACCAGACAATGTAGTAAATACCTGTTAAATCTATTCTCTTTCTGTTCAAACCCCCTCAATTGATGTACAGTGTGTGTGTGTGTGTGTGTGTGTGTGTGTGTGTGTGTGTGTGCGTGTGCGTGTGCGTGCGTGCGTGCGTGCGTGCGTGCGTGTGTGTGTGTGTGTGTGTGTGAATGTGAAAACACACCCCTTTTGTCTGGCATACAGTTTAAACTCTGACTCAAGGGTGGTGTCAGAAGTACAACTTCCCCAAAATTTCGAGAAAACACATGGAAAGCTTCCCCACTATCACAATCGGTTAAAACCAGTGGGTGTGGAAGCCCTAAAGTGTTCAAGATGATCATATGTCACTTTTTTTTATCATTATTATTATTGTTATTACTGCACTCATTTCAGGATCATTTACTTGGGTTTTATACTAACGTAGAAATGTATTTTAAACCTTGATTTATCTTCAAATTTAAGCCACTTCAGCCATTCACGAATACCCAGCTTCTATAATAACTACCAGTTTGTACCAGTGAGCTCCTGTTCACTCGAGTAACAACAATGTCAAGGTTTTCCTTCATAAACCAGCTGGAGGCTGCACTTGGATGCGGACTATTAAACCTAACTCACAGCGATCCCTTTTTTTAGTATAGCCAGCTGGGAAGGTAGATTGTGGTTGTCGGACTGAATAAGTAAAAGTGGATATTAGACTCAGAGCTGTGCTGTGTTTATTTTCACAAACAGTTGATTTTGAATGACTCTGGTGAGATATTGAGATAAAACAACACCTGGCAGATGGAGTTGTTTATTTAATCTTTGTTGTAATATGTGTTTTAGTTTGCTTTTTTCTGATTATTTGTATGCATCACCACTAAACTCGGCGGTCATTTCAGATCTGCTCTGTGCGATCAGCTCATTCCCTCACCTGTTGTTCCAAGCCCCTTCTCCTCACCTGCAGCTCATTAATTCCTCTGTCTATACCCTGCTCACTTTCACCTCACCTCTGCCAGATTGTCTTATGTCTTTGCCAAGTGCTCATGCACCTTCTTAGCCCAGTCGTCCTGCTCTGACCCTTTGATTCTTGCCTGCTGTTTATTGGATTTGTTTGCCTTGTCGGTCTGGCTCTCTGGTGTTCTTTACCCCTGACTGTTTTAAGTAAACTGAAGCGCTTCTGTGTTCTTTTCTGCCAGCACACTTCATGATATGCCTGTATAATATGCACTCATGCTAACACAAGTTAAGTTATGAATGAATCTGCACTAATTCTGCCCATTGTTAAGAAACAACATGACGGTGAGCAGGAATGCAGCCCGCTCATGAAACACAGTAAAATACTGTCACACGGCGTTGCTACAAACATTTGTCTCCAAGCACAGATTCGCCTGAGCAAACACTGCCGTTTAAACTCATGACAAACAAAGCAAAATAAATAAATGACCTGTCTCTTTAAGGTCAGTGCGGAGGTCATCCCTGTGGTCTTTGGGTGTGACACGCACTAAGAGGAAGTGCTGCCTGAAAAGCCTGAGCTGAGGGCATGACATTCCCACGACAGTTCACTGTCACAGAAAAGTATGATTTATCTCTCTCTTTATATATAGTAGATATGCACATGTATACATGTAAATATAAACAATGAATGTGTGCATTACCTGATCCAGCTGTATGAGCTGTGGATAAGCCCCAGGCATCTGGATGGCTATCTTCACGATGTCCTTCTGCTGAGGCATTTTGGCACCTCTTAATTCCACCACTCTGTAGATTATAAAAGAGACAAAAGAGTTGATAAATAAGTGCTTTATATATACAGTATATTTCTCTATTAAATGTCAGAAGCTTTACATGTTCAAACGTGACAAGTGGGACAATCTTTGATGATGGTTTTATAAGAGAAGTCGATGCATAGAAGAATTCCTAATGGAAGAAAACCAGCCCTTCTGTGCTGTCGTCTCAAAGAGAAACTGAGAATGTTTTAGGGAAACAATGAACACGGTACAAAAAAGCTCTGCACAGAACACGATGTATAATTTAATGGTTGTGTTAAACATTGAAGCTCAATTAAGAGATCACTTGATATTTTATTACAATATAAAATGTGGATTTGGGAAGACGTGAGCAGTCACTCTGCTAAAAAAGAAACTGTGACAGACTGAATAATCAAGTAACTTCACAAAAGCAGTTCTCTTTTACTGTTAACTGCCGAGTCTGGTAAAAGAATGATTTACAGCAGTCGGGGACGTCGTGTTTGTGTGTATTTCTGGCGCGCAGAGCGAAGCTGAGGAGGCAAAAACACTGGTCCACACACGCACTATGGATTGTTCACTTTTCACACTCATCGCTTTAATCTCAGAGACAACAATTCTTCCTCCAGCCTTCACAGCATTCCCTGACGATACAGAGGACGCTGTTGTTGTGCTTCTGACCCTTCCCCCGTCTCCTCGTCCGTCTCTTTTTCAACCCCGACGCTCGGCACATGGAAACAATACAGTTGGATCTAGATTCTTCTGCATGTCGCTCACAGTGAAAGAGCGGAGGCCGAGCTTGTGTCTGCTTGCATTCGGTCTGCAAGAGATAGTTGATACAGCTCCACTCCACTCCACCACAGTTTATGGCAGGTTTCAAAGCAGCGCTTCTGTCAAAACAACCACACGCCCCGACTGTCTTCACACCTCACTTGCCTTGAGGCAGCGTCTTTCCTGATGGAGGACGCCCTTCAAAGCCAGAATGAAAAAAAAAAAAGACTCAGCAGGGAAGATGGTTTTCATCAACAAGAAGATGCAAATCCAATCACCTCAGCTTTTTTGATAAATTACAAGCAATGGGTGTGTAGATTGGTGGTGGTGTCGAAGGTCAATTTCCTTCCCACAAATCACAAGCAGCAGTTTGCACAGCCTTAGTCTTTAAGAGGTTTAGGGGATGTAGGTTTGTTCATGGGCAGCTTATGTGTCAGCAAATTCAGAGGCAAACTGGGTAATTGCATGTCATGTCTGTGCCACAACAACAACAAAGACTGTCTGTGGGTTTTTTAAATCTGGTCGTCTGTCTGAGCTGTATAATAGAGAATGGAAACCATGGAGTCCATGTATGTGTCCGTCATATGAACATTAAATTGTTGGTTTGCTTACACGATATGGTGACATATACTAAAATTAAAGTTAGGCTCAGTTATTTATAATCTCATTTGTGGAAAGCCTCTTCACATCCTGATATACACTACCGTTCAAAAGTTTGGGGTCACTTAGAAATGGAATATGTACATAGGTGTATAGACGCCCATTTCCAGTGTTCTAATGGTACATTGTGTTTGCTAATGGCGTTAGAAGACTATTGGATGATTAGAAAACCCTTGAAAGCCCTTGTGCAATGATGTTAGCACAGCTGAAAACAGTTTTGCTGGTTCTTTGACAAAAGGGCAAAATTATTATTTCTAATCTTGTCAATGTCTTGGCTATATATTTTTTTTTATTCATTTTGCAACTCTTTTGATTAATAAAAGTGTGACTTTTAATGGAAAACACAAAACTTTTGAACGGTACTGTATTTCAATAAATAAAGAAGGCAAAAACCAGTGTTTGGATCCTTTGAAATATGCTAAGTATTTAATTTGAACCATGTGTATAATGATTGGCTGGGGAACCTGTCTCTCACTTACCAACCTGCCAACCAAGCCAGAAGTTCGTCATGGGAAATGTTAGAGAAAGTGTTTCCAAAATTGTGGGCAGAGCTTCAACAAGAGGGCCAACATGAGGGGGTGGTGGGATGCATCGGCCAGATTTAAAACCAGCTGTTACGCAGGGGGAAAAAAAGGAAACTTAAGATATTCCACTTGTTAAAACTTTCTGAATTTAGTTAGAATTAACTTAATTTAGGTGTTACCCATTTTAAAAGTATTTGTCAGTGTTTGTCAAACACTAAGGCCTTGTTTAGACTGCAGACCAAATTGGATTTGCAAGCATATCTGATCAAAATCATAGTAGACTAATAGTCTCATCTTCCACATGGATTTCTACAGGCCAGGATCTGGAAAAACAAGTACTCTAAGCAAAATAAACAAAATGGACGACAAAAACCTGTGCCTGTTTCTGTCCCAAATGGTTATGTGAAGTCGTGGCACAAACTTCCTTCTGAATTTAATCTACCGTTTATCGTTTAACGCACCTCCAGTTAACTTGTGTCTCTCTGGATCTACGTCATTTGTTGTTGTTGTAGTTGAAGAAGACACTTATTTAAGAGAACAATACGTTCAGATTGAAACAGATGCATTAGAAACCAACTCTGTATGTGCAGCACCAAATCACAACATCTCAATGAACTAAAGACAAACTCAACAGCTGCCAGAATGACCAAGCAAGTGTTGGTGAGAGAAATATTTCCCTTTTATTATTCATTTCACCCGACCAACTTCTCTAATCTGTGCTAATAATAGGAAACAGTTGGAATCAGTCTTCAAAAAAAGGAGAAAGGTAAGCAAAACTAAATTGTTGATACCATGACAAAAACAGATAATTTCCATGCCTAATATCATGAATAAAAAGAGTACAGAAGATATTTTGACAGTTTTGACAAACTGTCAAAATATATTGTGTGCTCTTGAAAACCTTCTGCAATGAGTCTAAATGAAAGTTCTCAGATAAAGAAGTCAGATAAAGCTGTCCACTCCACAGAGAATTAAAACATTCCAGTCCAGACTTTCAGCTTTCTGGGTTTTGCACTCATATGACAACAAAGCACTATTAGTCCACGTTCACCATAACCTGTCTGTACACGCTCCAGTCCTCCTGCAACACTGGATGGAACTCAGTCTTCAACTGACATTATCTCCTCATAACAAGACAAGTAAAACAAAAACAATCCCAGTAGGTGTGGTAACCTGTGCACATATTTAATGACATTAATTGTCATTCATGCAGCCTGCTGAAGAACACATTAATGAAAATGATTAAAAAATATATATGTAATAAAAAAACTATTTTATAATGGTTTACATTTTTATAAACTAAAAATGTCCAGTCTGAGCACTAGATATTTAACCACTGTTGAATTAGACGTTGTAGATTCACTTTCATACCTCCCTTAGCTCATGAGTATCAACAGAAAAGTTGAGGATCAAAAGAAACGATAAAGTGGTCGGTCGTTTCGTTTTCACAAGTCAGCAGAGTATAGAGAGGAGGTTTTTCATCTGCGTCTCCACAGAGGTTAACCACAGTCACTGCCTCTACCTGAACACTCTATACAGCCTACATGTGCATCTGTGCCTTTAAATAAAACACTACCTCTCTCTCAGAGTAAATATTCAAGGTAATGTAATAAAACACCACTATGTTGCTGTAGCTGTGAAGCATCTATTTATTTTATAGTTAAATCTAACAATTACTAAATTACTATTGAAATTATCTGATCTCTGAATAGCTGCTGTTTTCTGTCATTAAGTGAATTTATTTTAGTTTAAGTCTAACTCTGGACAATCTGGGATATATTAATATTAGTGCTGCGATGATTATTCGATCAAACTGCTTAAACTCGTAAACTATTTTGGTAATCTATTAGTCAGTGTGTTTTATAATAATTAAAAAAAGGTTTCTGATTTTACAGCATCTTAAATGTATTATATAAATATAAACAATATGTTCTGGTTTCTTTGCTCTATATGACATAGAAATCATTAAAACTGAATCATTTTTGGTTTGTGGCCAAAATAAGACATTATTATGATGAGGATTGGTAAACACTGATTAACATTTTCTGGCATTTTACCGACCAGAGTACTTGATTAATGGAGAATATAATCGTTAGTTGCAGACCTAGCTGATAGACTATTAAAATATTTACCAAATTACACAATTTGTATCCATATTAGTCATACTGTGTATGACTGCATACACATAGACTGATTGCTACTTGATAATTACAACACAGGACACTGATAAAGATTACAGTACAAAGCTCATTTACACTTTAAATCATTGGTTGTCAAAGTGCGGCCCGCAAGCCAATGTCGGCCCGCAGTGAATTACAGTTGATAGTTTTGGTCCAGGAGCTACTAAGCTTGTTAAATGTTTATTTGACATTACTGGATACAGACCAATAAGTGTAAACTGTAGAACTGCAATCAGGTCATTAAAATGATTACAAATGGGATTTCTTTATGTTTTGTTTTTTTTCCTTTGGCGGCCCTCAGTCCAATGTTGGGTTCCCAAATTGGCCCTCAGGTATCTTTGAGAACCCCTGCTTTAAATGATCATAAAACCGTTTGGAGAAAGTAAGAGTTGAGAGTGAGTGGAGTTTATTTTAGACCCTTTAACTTCAGTGAGATGACAAATGTCACGTCCACCTCCACAGTGTTGAGCAGCTGTCAGTGTCTGTCCTCTGAACAGTTCGCTTCATTAAGCTTAAAACCACAAGCACGGCCAGACCTTTTGTTAGTGGGTAGAACTCTCCTCCCCTTTGTGTGTGTGTGTGTTCCATTTCAGGACCAGTACTCCTAGTGGGGACCAAAGACCAACCCTAATCAGGGCAGAACCTCATTGTTGAGGCTCTCGTTTTAGTTGTCCAATTCTGGTTGGGTTAAAGTTAGGGTCAAACATTCACTAGTCATGGTTAAGGTTAGTGATAAGGCTTTGGTTGGGCTCTTCGTCCTAATAACGTCCTAACAAGAACAGCTGCACTTGTGTTTGTTACCTCTTTAGGACATTTCCTGGCATAAACACTAACCTCATGTGGTCCAAAACCAGGTCCTAATGACACAGAGCCTCATTTCTGAGTGAACTGGTTAAGTTTAGGGCCAAGACTGTTAAGGCTGTTAAGAAAAATGGCTGCACAAACTCATGTGTGTTCCTGTACTTGTATTTATATCTTTGAGAGGTCAAAAAAACATCCAAACCTATCCATTTCAGGACCTTATGGGGACATTTAGTGTGGACCCCTCAAAGTTTACTAGCTTTTTCCAGGGTTAAGACCTGGTTTAAGGGTTAAGGTAAGTGGCTAAGGAATGTCCTCACTAAGTTATAAAAAAGTGTGTGTGTGTGTGTGTGTGTGTGAGAGAAGTGGGGGTCTCTCTCTCAGCTGCCTGAAATTCCTAACCTGACAGGGTACACACACACATACACACACACACATACACAGCAATGATACTACTATGACGTATATATTGTAGTATACTAGTAATTACATTATACTATAGAATAACAAACTTATCTCGTCGTGAAACGTGATATTAGATGATGCTAACTAACTAGCTAATGACTAATAAGCCGTGTTCACGCAAACGTGATGAGGAGGAGAAAGAAAAGTTAACGTGCACTGAAATAAATGTCACGTAAATGAAGTAGTACACATTTAAACCACTGTCAAACTTATGTGTCAGAAGTGTATGTGTGAGTTTTAATAGCTGCAGAGGTTCTTTTTTCTCCCCTCTCTCGGACTTTGTCCTACCTGGTTTGAAAAGACGAGTCGAGGCTACTGTCCTACAGGAACCGCCGTAGTCTGCGCGAGAAACATTTGTCACGGTCTCTCTGTGTCTTTTCTGTTCCTTCAGAGAGAGAAAACCCACTCTCAGTGTCCCAGAAGTCACTGTCTTCTTCTCCTAGAGAAACATCTGAACTCCTCGGGGCGCTGGAGGAAACTTCTCACTTCAAGTTTTCAGGAATGATTAGTGGATTTAAAGTTCCGGGTTGGTTGGAGTCGTTCGGTCGAGGCTGCCAAGCCTGCAAGTCTGCGAGATTAAGACCCCCTAATTCTCGGTTCGAACTTCCAAAATAAATCTCGTCACGTTTAGTCAACTATTTTTAGCGTGGCGAAACTGCGATACACAAACCAATATTCGTTACAGACTTAAAAAAGACGCTTAAATGAACAACACGGTGTATGTTTAACCATTTCACTGCTTGTCCGCCCACAAAAACAAGTCCTTGAACGTGTTGGTGCTTTTACTCTGAAAAGAAAACCACACGAGTTCCCGAATGTACTTCTGCTGCCTGCACTAAACGGCACCAGATTTTCCTCCAAATTTCCAAGAAGTTGTACATGAAGTTCATCAAAGTTCCGGGTCGCGTACAGTTGTGTACAGCCGCCCCCTGCTGTCCAATTATCTATTTGAATTATCACATTAAATTCATCATATAATTAACTTGTATAAGGATAGTCAAACTCTAAGTCTTATTACTGATTTATAAACTACTCCTAGTGGGGGAGTATTAGTTTTGATGAAAACAAACAGACACCATAACTCTAATGTTAAAACAAAGCTGGTTTGGTGTAAATAACACAACTACAACTTGTATCAATAATAGTCAAACACCAGCTCTACTCAGCTGTGGTGGCCCCCTAAATCAAATTCAGCCTCGGGCCCCATAAAGGCTTGGGACGGCACTGCTTACACCTCATCCTAGACTGTGGAATCACAGGCAAGACCTCAAGTTCCGACCAAACACATATTTTGGGGTTTTTAACTGTTTTAATTTTAGAAAGTAAGTGTTAGAGAAAGTGGGCCTGAGAGTGTTGACAGGAAATGAGGGGAGGAAGAGATAGGGAGCGACGTGCAACTCAAGCGTACGCTGGGGTTTTTATATCAGTATGTAGAAATGTTTTTTATTCAGGACTGAAGAACAATTATCTTTTTCAGCTTCTTAAATGTGAATATTTTCTGGGTTCTTTGCTCCATACCATACAAAAATAATCGTTGGATGCTGTAATGAGGCCTTGAACCATACACTGATGAGTTTAAAGACTAAGACTATGACTAAGACAGCCACACGGTTGTTGTATAATACACCAAACTAATAGATCTCCACAAAGTGAGCTATGTGGGATCTTATTGTTTTTAATTAATTCAAGAACTTATTCATTTTATATACTTTAAATAAGCTTTTCTTAACATTGTGACACGTCAAACGGAAAGGACGCTACACAAAAACATAAAGAATACCAAAGAGTTTATTCTGTGTCATTTGATGCAACTACATCTTTACAATAGTGAGCCTGTTAAAATATAAACAACCTGTAGGTTTGCGTCTCACATGCCTGCACACGGACATGACTCAACTGCTAAAAACGCTACAGCTGCTCACGCAAAGTCGTCCTCACCACCGGTCACCGAGCGTGAACCGAGATTCTGTCCACAGTGATGTAAAGTGCAACGATGAGACAAAAAATGCTTCGACTGAGCAGGAAAGGTTTTGTGGATAAATCCCTTTTCAAAACGTCAAGTGTAGCTGCAAATTGGTTAGCAACGTTCATGTCATAATATATCTAGCAGGTATAAAAATAAATGCTATTCTATACAAGCGGTAGAGAAGGATATACACGATTCATACTGTACATACATACATACATGTGTCATCCTGGGCAAAAAACAGGATATTGTTACACAAAGTGATTTTACTGAAGAAATAAAAGCACCATAGACAAACAAATATCAATATTGTACAGTTTGGCTGGTAACCAATCACCCATCCCCTGCAGAGAGAGAATATTTAAACTTTAAAAAATCTAATTGTTGATTATTGACAAGCATGAAGCAACAGACTGGATAAGGGAGGGGAAAAAAACAACATAAACATGACATAAACAGTAACTGTGCCAAATATACAAAAACATGGTCATATTTAATGACACGATGACTATATGCAAGATAAAAACATCAAAAATACACATCCTTTTACATACAAATGAACAGAGTACAATGGTATTCATATACAAACATTATAGTTAAAAAAAAAAGCAATCACAACAACATTTAATCTGGTGGGGGGGGGGGGGGGGGGTGTAATCCTGATGTACACCACTTAAATTGTACAAGAAAAATCAGAAAAGTCCAATCCTGACTAAAGGCAAGCTTATTTATTATTTCTCTTAATAATCAAACTACTCAGTTTAAGAACACGGTAGTTATGTGGAGTTTACAAGAGACATTTAGATTTTGTTAAAAGCTGTAGTAGCAGTAGTAGGCTAACTCTTTTTGGTGAGAAGAATAATTCCAAGACAATATTTCATCTAAATGTACATCGAGAAATCTGGGAGATAACGAGACTCCTGCACCTTTCTTTGGGCTCCGTTTCCAGACTTGGGGGAAATCAGGCTAACGACTGTAGACTTTGACTAATCGCAGGGCAGCACTCATAAAAAGGCTCGTCTATGAAGCAGATATTTGCAATTCAAGCATTAGCAACAATCGCCTAAGCTTGAGTGCAACTTTAAAAAAAAAAGGAAAAAGTTTAAAAAGAGGACAATACGTGCAATAAAACCTGTCAATATGGGCGGAGAGAGATTGCTTCATTTGTTTATTTGAAGCAAGTGTCTACTACTGATGAATGAAAATGGTATCATTCTAAAACTTCCCCCCTTTGCCTGGTATTGCTTTCTTTTGGTCCGTGGCTTATTACACAATAAAGTTCATTTGCATCAATAGCTTAGTTTAAGATCATCGTGCAGGAACTGGAACTCAGCAATACTTTACTTTAGCACTTCATTTGTGTCGGGAAACCTTTTTTTTTGTATTTTTTTGCTCTGCCTGTGTCTCAAATGTAGTTCATAATAAAACAATAATCTTTGTGAGATATTACAAAATATATATTCTCTATGTACATGAGGACAGTGCATATTTAACCAGTTGTGTTTTGAACTCATTCAAGCCACAAGTGAGCAGCTGCCTGGGAGATGAAGGCTGTGCTCTGATAGGTTTCTTTCGTTCTTTCTTTTCCTGGAGGTGTCTGACTTAAAATAAGCAAGTGTTCAATTCAAAGACAAGAAGCAGACGCACACAGACTCACAACCACACTCGTGTAAAGTATGCTTACACATTCGCTCACAAGCACACAGGAAAGCTAATACACACAAAAAAACGTGAAGATTTATAATACACTATAATCCAAAAATATAGTCATCTGTCTATATTTCGTTTGACTCCTTGGAAAAGCAGTGAATAAAAATGTTTTGTTCTGTATTTCTTCATGAGGCTGTACATCGAGCTACCGTCTGACCGAGCTCGGTTTGAGCTCGCCGTGTCGGTGCAGAGGTGTCCTTGAATATTGGCGTTCCCCGCACACCTCTCCTTACCTTCCCTCCCTGACAGCGATGGGAAAAAACTTGGTACACAACGAAGAGAGAGAGATCAGCATGTGAGGGCAACTGTTTTCCTTGCACTGACAACAGACTCGGGAGGTCAGAGGTTGAGGATAGGGACGTCGAAGAGGTCGCACAGGCCTTCTGTCTCGTCCAGGTTGTAGATGTAGTCGTGGTCGCTGGGTGGAGGGGACAGGCGGAGGAGCGGCGAGAACACTGGAGGTCAAAGAAAGAAATGATGACACATACATCATGCGCATGTCTTCAAGAGCCTCTTTGTTACATAGGTTACAAAAGGTAGTTTCTTTCACTGGGCCTACGTCTATATTACTACATTTTCCATTTGAAAGCAGTGTTTTCAGATAAAAATCATCTCTGTCCAAAGACAATTACAACTTCAGAAGTAATCTGCATTCCTAAAACACCCTAATGAGAAACAACGATGTTGAAAATTTATGTTATGAGACTTTTTGTTCACAGCTTATAGTCCATTAGAAGAGAATGCAGGGAACAGCATTGTAATGTGGATAACAGGCAGTCGATGCATTCTTAAACAAAAAGCAAACGTACCTTCTGATGCCATTAAATCCTCCAACAAATCTCCACTCATAATTTCTGTCAGAGAGAGAAAGAGATTGAGGGAGGAAGCAGTGAGTAACTGTACAAGCACTGGAGGGGGAAAAATAACCAAATCTAGAGAAAACAAAGAAGTTGTTACCTTTTGTTGGGTCAAACATTTCTGAGAAGTCTTTGGGGAAGTCCAGCACTAGAGAGAAACCAAAGGTGACGGTTAGGTGAACAAAAAGAAGAGGTAAGTGGATGTAGTTGGTATAATTAACATTTCACAAAAGCTGAACAGTCATGCATTGATCGATTCCACTTTGACATGTACAATAACAACTCTGGAATCAAGATGTGCCCCAATGCCAGCAAAAGCCTGAGAAACTGAGGAACTCACATTCAGAGGGATCCGACTTAATCGGTTCAAATACCGCCGAGGCGGACGAGGACACAGACCCGTCTAATGACGCAGAAGACTGCAGTTGCTGAGTGACCGCAGCAGGTGTATCTGTTGTTGGTGTGAGCGGCGCGGTGCTTGTCACTTCTGAAAGCAAGCAAAGAGATGAGACACTGTGAATGACTATGGTAATAACATTGTCCAGTTTAAAGAACAATAACAAAACATGAGACGAGGTATTTATGTTATAGGGGAAAGTTTATTTAAAAGATACCTGTTACTGGTGTTGATGCTGCTATTGAGGCAGGACCAGGCTTTATAGAAGCGACTGGAACTGCTTTAGGGACCTGAGGAGTGGAAAGATGTACAAAGGTCATAACGGTGCATAACAGTGCATAACAGTCTCATTCAAGAGGCTTCTTCACTTCGTGGGCTGGTGTTATTTTGCCTGCTTTGTTCAGTGTAAGTAAGCAAAGCTGGCATTAAGAGATAAAGCGGAGTCTCATTAGAGACACTTAACAAGTATGCTCTACATAGTGAATGCTAACATTTTTGTGGACCTGGGAGGCAGCGGCGGCGATAGGTGCTGGTGCTGGGAGGTTCTGGAGGACGTCATCTGGAGGAGGGACGGGCACAACGACAGGAGAGGCACTAGACGGGTCCTTGTTCACCAGCAAGACCTCGATGGGACCAGATGAACTCTTGAGACGGATCTGGTATTTCCTTTGACCATTGAGGATCTGGATATGAACAAACAAAGACGCAGTCTGAGACACAAGAAGGAACAAAAAGTGGACTTGACATCGATATATATATGAAGGGTCCAAACACAACTTACAGACTCTGGTATGGGCACCTCTAGTTGTGTTCCAATGGGCGCACGAATTGCAAGGAGTGTGTCACCTGCCAAAAAAAGGTGGTTATGAGGTTATGAGTTATGAAAAGGTTGCAACAAATGCAAGAGTAAAGAAACTGAAAACTAGCAAAGTATAGATGAAAACATACCTTTGAAAGCTCCACAGAGGTCTTCATGTTTTATAAATGCCATAGTATAAACGTGTTAAGGGTCAGTGATGTCAATGGAAGCAGTTTATGTTACTTAACTAGCAGGTTTTCCTTCAAAAATGTACAATGCCAATCCGAAATAACTTGAAATAATGCAGGTTATTGTCTCAGACTTCTATCCCTGTGTCTAGAAGACGACTCTCTCTGACTTTCATGTCTTATAGCGGTGGAGTGCACCTTCAAATGACCAGGACAGAGAACCTAAATATGTGCGCTTTGGCTGTCAAAGCAGGCAGAAGCTGTGGGGATGTAGAGTATGGGCCATGGCAGGATAATCCACTATAAGATGCCAGATGGCATCGCTATTGGGTAGGTTTCACTGTTTTGTCATGGTGTTTACAGTTGCTGTGTGCCACCGAGTGCCATATGCCATTGCAAAATGTTTTTACTGTATGTCGTTCTTTTTATGAGCACCTTATCCCGGGATGACACAGCCCCGGCTGTGCATCAGTACATACAGTTGTTTGGAGTTAATAACCTGGTTCTGTCCTGAGCCGATTTTAGAGCCTGCAAATTCATGAGATGTTTTCCATGTATTAAAGTATTACAGACACATAATGACGACAGTGTGCAATCAGTGAAGGATATGGACTATTGTTGGTGTCGTCTGTGACGTTCTTGATGCTCTGTTGGACCCAGACTCTCTGCTGGTCCAGCTCATTTTCCCTGAGAGCCAGATCATCGAGCTCCGCTTTCAGATCGATCAGCTTATCTGCAATCTCCCTGGTGTTACAACCTGGACCGACGCCCCTGAAACACAAAGATGCATTCAGGCTGCGTCAGGACAGACAAAGACTAACTCATGTACACATGCATTGCTCGACTTATCTTGACTTGCTTAAAGTCCACCTTGCTTAAACTGTGTGGCATTCACAACCAATTTCATTTGAAACTGGAAGCTACTTGGGGTCAGGACAGGTTAGTTTCTGGGTGGGATCAATCCAACATTTATCCATCTGACCCATCACCTTTATATTAGAGCCTAGATATGATAGATATGGCTACACATAACATATTTTTTTTGCAACTACTTATATATTACAACTTGTATGATTTTTTTCCTTCACAATTCATTAGAATTTTGATTTTTAGATCTGTTTGTGAGTAATAAAAGACCAAAACAACAATAAAAAACGTATGTAATAACACAACTGTCAGAAGTGTAATGTACAATACTGAGCAAAGCCAGACTTTCTGTGATAACGTTCATATCTATAGCTCTGCAAGAGCAGCCGGATGCAGCCTCTTTTCTATTTGTTAGACCACTTTGTTTGTGTAATCATGAAATTATAATACAGCGACGACGACTTCTTGATAAGAAATGTGCAAATGAGATTGTCAGTTATAGAACCTGAAACAGCCTCATGTAAAACAGTCCTAACAGTCCCAGTCATGAGCATGTTTATCATACAGATTCAATAAAGGTTTTGTAGCACTTCACTGAGTAAGGTCATATTTCAGAGAAGGACATCAAAGTTTGTACTCAATTGTGTATTTTGTTTTGAGTAAGTATCTAAAGTATAGTTATTGTGTGATTTTACTAAAACAGTGAACTTACTTCCATTGGATACTGTTCTTGGACTTCTTCTCTATAAGTCCAATTCCCTCCAACACATTAGTGATGTCGTAAATGCGGCGTTTCTGCCGCACTGCCAATGTGTCTGCAGCCTGGATGACAGGACAAAAGCAATGAACATACAATAGAGATAACTGCCATTTCCTTTTTTTGTACAGGCCAACAAGTTCAATGCTTCAAAAAAAAAGAAAAGAAAAAAGGATGAGGTTTTACCACCCAAATTAGTGTCATTTAAACTGTCATGACAGCCCAATGTGTTTATAAAAATGATAAGCATATGGCTGGTGCTGATAAGTCTATGCTTTGACAGAGGGTGCTGCGAGTGCACTGTGTTCACAGACCCGTTGAATGACAGCTAACTTTAAGGGCTTCTATTCAGTAGCTGACGTAACAGATTTATGATGTATTAATGAAGGCGTCAACTTAAGTGAGGCTGTGGGAGTCGCAGACAACAAAGGTGAATGGCCTTTTACCAGACCTTTTATTATTCACGCTTTAGTGCAAAACTATTTTAAGCCACAGTTCTCAAATTAAATTCTTGAGTCTAAATATGAATTATCATGGAACAATCATGCCAATCTCTATTGTTTAAGGTGAAGGACAAGACATATCTTTAATACGTTTTCTGTCTTTAGCTCAGTGTTGGATGTTAAATAACATCTGTGTCATAACACAAACCAATATAGGGTGTTTGGATTCGGATGCAATTTTCTGAGGATGTAGGTTATGGCTTGAAAAATAAACGATTAGATTACGGTGGTAATCTAGACAGGGATTAACAGTGTTTCTTTTAAAAGGATTGTTAACCTTGCAAGATATTGACACTGGGAAAGGAAACTGTGACCTTGGTGGACGTTTCCACTCCAAGTGTTTCCTCTCCCTTGGGCAGATGAAAATGGGAGTGAAAGAAAAATGTGCATGTGACTGGTATTTTATTAGTATTATTAGTTAGAACACAGTGCCACCATGAGTGTCAGCAGCCGTGAAGCCAATCGGTCTGCCAAGTCACTGAGGTCACAGTGTGAAAAAGAAACTGTTCTGTTATATCAAGTAATGCTTGGCTGGTCAAGCTGCCATCTGGTTATTTTAGAAAACAAACCCCAAGCAGTGTTGCTATTACATTGCACTTTGGCATGTATATCATTTTGGTTAAATAAATCTGGGATTCAGATTAAACCTGGTTTACCTGAACATAAATATTACATTCAAGATGTATTAATTATTGGACTTAAGTGTCAGACTGATACTATAAAAATGCTGCTCAGCAACTATGCTATAATATGCAATAAATGTGTTATACATTATGTCAACAGTTCATTAAAAATATGTTAGCTAATAAATGATCTTACAATATATATACACATATCATGTTATTTATAGCTGCGCCCAAGAAAAAGAAAAACAGTGTCCATGAAGCACGTACATGTTTTTTGAATGAGTGAAAATTAACCAAAGAAGAATGTGTTCTGAAATGACCACGATGTTAACTCATCAGAGTAAAGTTGTTCATGTGTGAAGAAGCAGTTAGCTCACATGAGAACGACAATAGCTGACCCACTTTTAAAACTTTGAATCCGCAGGGGGCAGAGTCTGAGGGATCGATCTGATTTTTCAAAGTCCAGGTTATAATCTTTGATTTGCATTTCTCCGCGAAGCGTTAACATAGCATGTTACGAGCGGGTGTTGAAAAGTAACTAAGCTACAAGTAGAGTGGTATTACCCATTCAAATTAGCCTGTCACACGGCTAGGCTAGGCTAACAAGCTGAGCTAACGAAAGTGTGTATGTAGCCTAACGACAGCGGGCAGGCTCAACATGACATGTGCTAGCTAACAACAAAGACTACAGACTGCATGCTCACAGCTTTCAGGTCCAACACTCCGTCCTTTGCCTCCTGTAGTAAAGTCACAAACTTGGTGGTGAGCAGCCCTAGGCTCTTCTCGTGTCTGCTCGGGGTCGGTGGCTGCCCCGAGTCTCCCACTGCTCCCAGTTCGCCTCTATTACTGGCCGACTCCAGCTCCATCATCACTCGGGACCAGTTCCGTACTTCCCCCTGCCTCCCCGACCAAACCCAGTCAGCGAGCCCAGGAAAGCACGCCCCACCGCCGCAGCGAGATAAACAGAGGGCCGGGGGAGAGTGCGGCGACTCGTAGATGTGTAATAAGCAAGTCCGACCTTTCGAGCTCCAAGTTATTGGCCCGAAACGAGCTGAACAGACTGGCTACAATAATTCAATGAGCCAGCTTTCTGTGGAGAGAGCCGTTGGCCACGCGAGGTATGACGGGACGGTTCAATCGTCAGAGGGAGCGTGTGCAAATAGTCGCACACACACAGTAGCGTATAATAAAGTAAGAGCGTGTTAATAAAAACCTTTAAAGTCAACAAATGGTTACTAACCCACATAATTAGCATGTTGTTGTTATTAATTAATATTCTGAAATTGTTACTCGCTATTTTTTGCGTGTGTTTAAGACATGGGTTTTTGCGGATTTTGAATCAAGGACCATTTTTAGTGCGTTCCCTGCCGACTCAAACTTGAAGAAGACACACACGCGCATATATGCTCGTGCACGCCGGAAAGTACGCCTCCCAAGACTATTTGTATTATATATAATATTGAATAAAAAGCCACTTAACACAAATGTTTCATTGTCTTACACTTTTTTTTAACACGAGTGTACAAATATACAAAATACATGATTAATTGTAATTGCTTTTTATCAACTGTATGTTTGAGTTGTTGCTTGCAGAGATGTTATAGTATGAACAACATTGAGTTAAGGCCAAAAACCAAGCGATACAATAAGAAAGTATGTATAACATATAAAGCTACACTTTCTATAACATAAAATAAGACATTCCTTTATTGGTCTCACATTGGGAACGGTGCAGTGTTATTGCAGACCATATTTACAAAACATTTCATATGTTCGTTCTTTATTTTCTTATTACATAATGAATTATATTATGATAATGTTAAATTGGGTAGCCCCAATTATAGTTCCCCATCCATGGGTTCCTGCCATGGATGTATTATAAGAACTGGACAGAACACCGCCTCCCCTGCCTTGGTGGCCACTCTCGGTACTGCAACAAAAAAAATACTCATTGGGCCCAAAAACGAATTTCCCATTGAGCACAATAGCAAAAGAGACGCATGGAAAAGTGTCCATAGGACACTCCGAGACATGGACACAAGCTTTTATAGATCTTTGTATTCTATATTGTTAATTAATGGAGTTTCGTATTCGTAAAACATTCCAAAAGGCCATAAAAGTCCACAAACATATTATTTCCAGAGTGACGTCACAACTGTGTTCGAGCATACAGTAAATAACTAAATAAATAACTAATATATATATATATATATTTTAAAAAACTGCTCTATCTCGTTCTTAATACATCCATGGTTTCTGCACGATCCACCAACCAGCCGTCTGGCCAGCAGGGGGAGACAGTGCCCAAGGAGAGCCTTCAATCTGTGATTGTCGACAGCAGATTCGCGCAATAGTATCTAAATATGCACTTTTTCGCAAATTAAACCATTTAATAAAATGTGATGGTATTTGTTTTGATTTTTAAACACATACTACATTAGTAATGATATATTATACATCACAAAAACACACCCAGTAAATAGAAGAAAGTGCTTCTGCCGACACGTACTCTGAACTGAAGCAGGTAGTTCGTCAGCTGACTGTACCAAAACAGCAGCGCCGTGCTTTCAACAACAGGAAATACACTGTCCATTCATACCCAGGCAAGTCTGCATCTTATGACACTTATATGAACACAGAGCCCGCAGATAGTTTGATATGTTGTGCCTATCCCTTATTGTTATTATTGTTGTTATCTGTCATTCGCTTGTTTCCTAAACGTTAGCTCTACCGCTAGCCTAACCTGGAGCTAATTCTGTATGAACGTAAACAGGCTAAACCTAGCTGCTATAGAGCAGCATATAACATGAAAAAAACACATGTCCGTTAGACTTCAGCAAGATGTTTATTATAATGAATAGTATCTCTGTGTTTATTGTACTTGTACATCACGATAAAATAGGATACGATACTTGGTCCATGGTACCACATCACGATACAACGATTGTGTGATAATAAATATATTTTGCAACACAATCATATTGTGATACATCACGATTTCTGTCTTCTCTATTTATTCATAACATAAAGTCTATGTATTTAACGTGGTTGGTGCTCATAAATGTAGCTTTCTCTATCACTGATTATCGTATTGCATGAGGAAGGACAATATATATCACCAAATCGATATTTTGACCCAATGTGGTGTCAAGGATGGGACAATAAACGATATTATCACACAATCATTCAGATCGTGATGGATTCTTGTTGTAGTAATAATAATATTCATAATAATAACAATGGTTGTGAATCCTTCATATTTCACGCATGGGAAGAGAAAATACTGGCAACATTGGAGTGATTTATTTTGAAAGTTAGAGTCTGCATCTTTTTCCCGTTAATTCCTTGACTGTACGATTTATCAGGATTTAAGATTTTTATTCACTTTAGAATGTTCACTAAACATATGTATGTTGTTTGGTCCAAAGTAATTGTGACACTTTTCTCATGATAGTCATGATTGATGAAGGGTTTTTTTGTTTGTGCAAAAGTCTCAGGACACCATGAGCACTGTGTTGTTTTTCTGTCTGTCAAATTCTGTGATCTTTGGCCATTTGGCTTGGAATTATGTAATTGAGAGTTGGTCTCATATATCAGCAAAGTTTCTATCTATTAAACTCATACAACATGTGTATGTAATGCTCAAAGTTGTTGTTTTCTGCAATAAAGTGTATGAGCAATAAATACGGTATGGTCATTATAGCATTGCCAAACAATGTCTTATAATCTAATGGTGGCTTAAGCAGGTTGACAGGTTTACAGAATTAAACACAAATCAGTACTGTATTTCTACCCGTGTTAATTACACCAGTTAACATCTGTCTCTTTTTTTTACTGTAGCTGTGACCATGAAGAAAAATAAAACCAAATCTGGCGGGGCTGCAGAGAAAGAGTTTGTGTTCGAGTTCAGGGCAGGAAAACACAACTGTGTCCTCAAGGTGCCTCTCAAGTTTCCTGTTGAAGAGAACATCAGTGACCTTCACGGACGCCTGATGCTGCTGCATAAAATACCCTGCTACATCGAAAACGGTAAGAACGCAGCTCCTCGTATACCTTTTTAATATCCATGCATCATTCTCTTTCACATTTCTAGGGGTTATTTGGTTGGTAATACGTTTGGTGTAGGTTTCTCGATTAATCGAGTAATCCTTTGGTCCTAATATTCACATTGAAGAAGATGAAAAATCATCTGAGAATTCAGGAAATGTGAAAGAGCTGAGACAGAAGAGAAGAATTCTGCATGTAATAATAATAATAATAATAATAATAAAAATAATAAGAAAAACCTCTGTTTTTTTTTGTTTTCAAAACATTGCATGCAAGTTGCAAATGTGATATCATATGCCTCTTTCATCTTAGCCAGGAATTAGGCAAATAAAAATCATTATTATAACAGGTAATATCAGACTGGTGCAGGGCAGTACCCTCTGTCCTCACCAAACTTCTCTATTTCATACACCTCAAATTTGTAATCCAAATCTACACAGTTGGAACTGGGAAATTTGAGATTTAGTTTATTTGAAATGAATCTAGAGAAATAAAGTCCCTTCTCGTGTCCTCCTGGGAGAGAAACACTGATCCCAGCAGGCATGCTGTTTGTTTGAAATCTGAACAGATGGAAAATAACCAACTCATTTATTTATTTATTTTTTGTTTCATTTTCCTCGTCCCACAGAGCTAAAAACCTCACTTTCCAGCTTCATTGAGAGCGAGACTATCCTGGATTATGACAGAGAGGCAGAGCTGGCCCTGCAGAGACTCACAACAGGGGATGTGGATGTCAACCAGCTCACCAGTGCTTGGACCAGGTCTTACATGGAGGTGATCACACATTTCAAAGCGTTAACTGTGCCTGAAATCCACCATCAGTCATGTACCATTTCATTGATTTACAATCATGAACTCTTTTTGCACACGATGCCTGAAAGAGAACTCATTTTACATTTAAACAAAATCACGACTGTTGTACACTGAAGGATGTGAGGTTTTAATAATAAGATATATAATTTATTCCTCAAGTAAACTTTTACTATGTTTCTATGGACAACATTAATCTGATTAAGACAATAGTCTGAATATTACAGTGTAATGTAAATGGATTAATTAGATTATTTGAACCTGGATAAGGTAAAATTCAGAAAAGCAATTATCAGATAATAAATAATGTGCAGTACCCTGATCTATAGGTGGGGAAAAAATAGATACTGTGAATTATGACTATAATATTTTGCTTTTTTTTTTAGCATATAAATGTTTTACTAATGTTGCAAATACACATTAAACTTTTTGTGGGTGAGCATAACAAAAATCAATTGACATTTCCGTCCACTAGATGGTGCCAAGTGCTCACTCTCACTACAGCTGAGTATCTTGCAATATATGATTTGGCAAATACTCAGTATTTTGGCTTAAATATAAACCATAAAAACAAAAAAAACCTCAACAACAAAAAACATACAAACCAGAAAACATCAATATTTTAGAAATCTTTCAAATTGTATTTTTATTTATTTGGCAATTACCAAATTAAATTTGTATATCTAAATTTGAGCTGGCTCTTTAATTAATAAAGGATAACATTCAACCACTAAAACACATTTTTCTGTTCAGGAATGCAAGTAAATAACTATAATTTGACATATTTATAATTTGACATCATCATTTTTTTTTTTTTTTTAAATTATGAATAAAAATAAGCATTAAAAATATAATTTCGGTTAAAGAGCTTCTACACACGGGTGTATTACAGAAACATAAAAATGATTTAGATGATCTCCAATGCAGCTGTGGCATAAACCGTACATTGGTTGGTGGTCTAATAGATTTTGTTAAGCACTGTACACATTTCTAAAACTTAATAACCAGTGAAAATTGTCTATTTATAAAGTGTACATGACCCTTTTATTCTTGGCAGCTGTTCCAGAAAGTTAATTTCAGACCATGGCGTCTCAACACACCCCGATTGTATATCCACTACTCTTGTGTTTCTGTAGTAGCACAGCTGAGTGTTTTCGGAAGTGTCCCCGAGTGCTCCTGCTTACCTCGGGGCGGACACGGACCATCGGAGCCATTTCAGATGAAGTAGTAGCCCAGCGTTTGTAAATTGGTTATTCATGAGTTGTGAGAAATCTCATTCCGTCAGCCCACGTGCTGCATTCAGTGTCTCTCTGCCTCATTACAGCTGGGTACACTTGGCTGCGTTTTCGTCCCAGCGATCCACTACGTGTTGGTGGTTTCACACATTTGATAATGGAGTCATCACTTTCCCTTACAGATCAAATTCAAAATAAGGCGAGAATGGAGGTGGACTTGTGATTTTCTAATTGAATTTAACGGGCTGTCGGTTTGGTTGATTTGATTTCAAAGAGAAGCACACATGTATACTTTGCGGTCACTTGCTCTAGGTGTTGAAAAAAAAAGATTGTGGCTATCTCACTTAATGTTGTGAAGCACCTCTGTCCCACTGCACTCAGACATTTATTACATTTGGCTTCCACTCAACATTTTACTGCAGCCACCCATAAATACACATGGAAGCTTTCCAGAATCCACCGTGTTTGGGGTCCGAAGATTCCTCAACTTGTATAAATAGAGAAGATTAGACGCTAAATATTGTTCTGTTGCTCTAATTGTAGGTCATCAAATGTCCTGTTGTCAACTGTCAAAGTGCATCAGGGCAAATGGATCATTTCCTCAATTTCAAAAATTCATTAGAATTATTCCTTAGGAGGTTTGCAAATATTTTCAACGGATCCTTGTTCAGGGTGATGCTGACTATTATTATAGAACATTTCAAGTCATTTCAAGATACTTTTTGTTTTTTTGAATGAAGTCACCACACTGTCAAAGTGAATCAGGGCAAATGGATAATTTCCTCAATTTCAAAAATGCATTAAAATTATTCCTTAAAAGTTTGCAAATATTACATTGGATCCTTGTTCATTGAATTTACTGTCATAGAGGAGTAAATATTTAGATTTTGGAAGCTGTAACCAGTCAGTGTGAACTAGAGAGCGGGTGCCACTTTCAAAATAAGAAAAAAACTTCACATATTTCTTCTCTTTTCCTTTGCGACCGTCTAAGACGACCCTGGAGCACGCTCGGCCCGAAGAGCCCAGCTGGGACGAGGACTTTGCCGATGTTTACCATGAGCTGATCCACTCGCCGGCCTCAGACACTCTGCTCAACCTGGAGCACAACTACTTTGTGAGCATCTCTGAGCTCATCAGTGAGAGAGACATGGAGATTAAGAAGCTTCAGGAGAGGTTGGTGTTTGGGATTCATGTGTGTTCATTTTTGTACCTATTACATAGTGTGTTGTATTCAGTCATGCTATGTACGTATTAGAGGGCGATTTTGACTCAAACCCCGACACAGTTGGAGTCAGGTGAAGTGTACTCTGTCGCAGTGGTTGCCGCCTTTATTTATGGTTTTGGCAAATGTTATTGTTGCTTCCGGGAGTCACAACACAAAATTCACACCCCTTATCTATCTCTATTATTAACTCCTGTTGAACTGTAACTGCTGATAAATATTTACATAAACCAACCATTGGTGTTTATTTTGAGCTGCTGTGGAGGGAGAAGGAAAACATCCACCAATCTATATTTTCAGTCAAGCAGCTTTTAAATTCACACTATTTTACTCTATTTTTCACCAAAAAAAGATGAATATGTGTCCAGTCCTGCTCCAGTATCCGTGTTCTAGTAAATACTATATATGTTCTTTTTTTTCTTCAAGACAAGCAGCTGAAATGGACAAGGTGATGCACGAGCTGGGGAACACTTTGAGTGACCACGACGTAAATGCAGTCGCGTCGCAGCACTTCGACGCACAGCAGGTGAGAGCCTTTCTGTTCACCGCACACTGTTCATGAATAAAGATTTCTTCCTTTACGGGTTCAGATCATTCAGTCATCGACACATTGTCTTGTTCTACACCAGGTGCTGGAGAACAAGTGGGGCAGCGAGCTGAAGCAAGTCACCTGCATTCAGAAGCAGGAGTACCAGGAGTGGGTCATCAAGCTGCACCAGGATCTGCAGAAATCCAACAACAGCAGCAAAATCAAGTGAGTTTTGTTTGTGTATAATCTTTGAACAAAAGAGCCTGTTAACAAGTCTTTATCTTTGCACATTCCTCTGATGTCTGGAGAATTAGAGAGTAGCGAGAGATAGATAAGCAGCAGCAGCGCCGACACGGACGAGTGAATTCTGCACATGAAGCAGCTTTGAGTTGGATTGTCAAAATAAGGCAGTGACAGAGCGTCACGTCTTTACCCACTGACGGCGCGGCTTTGGCTTAGCTGCTCGGGCTTGTCTGGGTGTTTTTGAGATTTATTAGCCTCCATACTTCATTTGTACTATGAATGATCACGCATTGAAAGAGCGATAGGGTGATTTAAAGAAAATAGGAGGACCAGCTAAGATGCAGCTGAGGAGGAGAAGCTCACAAATTGACCCATGTACAAAGCACAGGCAACATTTTCTTATTCATTATAAAGGTCCAAAAAACTCACCTTAGTGATGATCGATGTTTAGCTCCCGAGTATCAGTCACGACTGATCTAATGGGGATTGTGAAAAATGAAGCGCTGCGCATTTCTGATTTAAATCCAGGTCTAACTGTCTGACCCTGTATTTATTGGCCTTTTCATCAAAACCAAAACACAGAAACCACCAGACTAAGAGTTTCTCCAACAATGTGCTGACTCCGCTGTGGTGGGACTTAATCATTTTTCATGAGCTCTCCGAACAGTGATTCAACTTCTTTTAAGTGCTTAACCTAAAAAGAAACAGGAACCGTATTATTTCCTTTGTTTTATTTGTCCGTGACACGTGAAACATAGCCGTAGGTGTTGGGAATCGTCATAAAATATGCCTTTAATTAAACTCTTCAGGTTGTTTTCTGTCGCTGTGTGTCGTGAATTGCCGTATTTGGTTGTAAAACTTCCCTTGACTGGTTAGTTTTTCTTGGATTTCTATATTTCTATAGTGAGGAGATTAAGGTTCAGCCCTACCAGCTGTCAGAGCTGGAAGATTCTGGCTCGAGGATGTTTGAGGAGCAGCCTCAGCTGGAGGAGAGCTTCACCATACACTTAGGTGACTCAACATTTTCCTCTTTGCCACGATTCACACACGTAGCTTCATCATTTCAATGCATGTTTAATGTTTACTTTGTGTATTTGCTGTTATTTCCTTATTTAACAGGAGCTCAGCTGAAGACGATGCACAACCTGCGGCTGGTGCGCGCCGACGTGCTCGATTTCTGCAAACACCGGCGGCACGGCAGCGGCGGTGCAAAGCTGCGGCGGCTGCAGACGGCGCTCTCGCTGTACTCGTCTTCGCTCTGTGGTCTGGTGCTGTTGGTCGACAACAGGGTCAACTCGTACAGCGGCATCAAGAGAGGTCAGTGGACATTCTCAATATCACATGACACCGGGATAATTCATGATGTTCCGTGGAAATGCAAGAATTGATTTTGGCAGATGATCCTGGCAATAATGTGTTTTCTGCGATCGGATTGCAATCGGATAGCGCCTGACCATTTGTAAGTAAAGGTGTAAATACACACGAGGATGGATTGTTATTCGATCTACAAAACCACAATGAACTGAAGTGTAAATATAACTCTCCACCAATAAAAACTACATGAGCAGAAATACACTACCGTTCAAAGGTTTGGGGTCACTTAGAAATGTCCTTATTTTTGAAGGAAAAACACTTTTTTTTTTTCAATTAATATACTGGATATAAACAACTATTCTAGCTGCAAACGTCTGTTTTTTAATGGAATATGTACATAGGTGTATAGAGGCCCATTTCTCTACAGTGTTCTAATGGTACATTGTGCTGATGGCGTTAGAAGGCTATTGGATGATTAGAAAACCCTTGAAAACCCTTGTGCAATGATGTGAGCACAGCTACTTTGCTGGTTCTTTGATGAAAGCAAAGTTAATAAAAATCATTATTTCTAATCTTGTCAATGTCTTGACTATATTTTCTATTCATTTTGCAACTCTTTTGATGAATAAAAGTGTGACTTTTAATGGAAAACACAAACAAACCGTAGAGTTGACCCCAAACTTTTGAACGATAGGGTACTTAATTGAGTTTTTATTTTGGTCCTTTTTTTCCAACAATTCACACAGTTGGTCATATTTTGATGTTGTCATGTGAGTTTTTCATTCACACTTCTTCTTTTCCTGACCTCTTTTGTAGATTTTGCAACCGTGGCGAAGGAGTGCACAGACTTCCACTTTCCCTGTCTGGAGGAGCAGCTGGACGAGGTGCAGCAGGTGGTGCTCTACGCCAGAGCACAACGGAGTAGCAAGAATAAAGACCAACCTGGTGAGATGTGGAGCTGCGTTTTCTTAGTGCAGCCACAGGTTTCATGTGCAAACACTGAGGGGAGGAAAAATGAGAAAGAGAAGCTTTGTGAGGCCGCAGGTTATACGACTTTCATCTTAGGTGTACAGCTCATCTCAAAATGTGAAAACGAAGAGTTGGCTGCCAGGACGTTTTTATATTTTTGCTAGATCACCAATGTTGTTGTTTACATGGTGCAGGTGGCTGTTCCACCACAGCTGTGTTTGTTTTTGCAAATTATACCAAATTCTACTCACTTTGACGATGATCTCTGATTTAATTTGTGGTTTGGCAACATCAAAAATGAGTGAAAATGAAGTATAAAGTATAAATATACAGATTACTATAACTGTGTTGGACTATGAAAAGGAAAAAAAAAGTTGGATTCCAGCAGAATGAGAGTGGGATTAAACGGACAGGAAATAGCGGACACTTTACATCACTGTTCACAAGTTGACAAAGGACAATGTCGAGATCCTTATCACAAAGTGCTGCACAGAGTAGATCTGTATATAGAAACTTAGTCTTACAAGCTCAAAAGCCTACATTAGAATACATTAGATTTTCTTTTATGTGATTTATACTGAATGTTTTTATGTCATTGCTATTACAGAGATTCCAAGGAACGGAGGCGATGATAAGAGCAAAAATGTTGAAAGGAACCCTTCTAACATCTTACCAGGTAATTCTTATCCATACTGTATACTGTTGTATATTCTCTTCACATGAGTAAAAGATAAAGCCTGGGTTGGCGACATCATTTTTTCCATGTTGTTGAGAGAGAATGAGGGCTTGAGACCTCTGAGCTCTTCTTTCCAGCTTTTGGGGGGAAATCCGGCCCCGTGATGATGGGAGACTTTGACCAAACACAGGACAGGAAATGTCCACGTCCCCTTCAGCGATATCGAGTGCCTACACTTGCAATTCATCTTAAACTGGTGCAATGCCTGACTGTTCTCTTCTCTTGCATTTCTTACCCAAACAACTGGTGCTCTTTTAGTAAGTCACATGACAAGTTTGAAGCCTGTCAAACGACTAACAGACAGTTGAATGAAATATCCACTGGTGTGAGATGTGGCGAAAGCAGCTCCTTTTACTAATATGTGTTGTATTTCCTATCCTAACAACATCAAAATCGGTACTGCACACATTTGCGCCCTTAGTAAGTCACCTGCCAAGTTTGAATCTGGTCAAATGAACCGATGGACATTTATGCCATTAACAGACAGACGTCCTTTGCATTTATACACTCTTACAAATAGAAGTGGAAGTATAACCATATAAGGTTCTTTGGTTTGTCCTCATAGGAGAACCCTTTTGGAGGGTTCCACCAAGAACCCTTTTGAAACCCTTTATTCAGGAAAAGGGTTTTAAAGGGTTGTCTGGATCAAAATGGTTCTTACTGGAACCATTAGTGTTACCAAGAACCCTTGAAAAACCCTTTCTTTGGGAAAGGGTTTTTCAGAACCTCAGCCCTTGTAGAAGGACCCCCCTTATTTCTTAGAGTGTAGATCCATCCATCTTCTGCTGCTTTATCCTCCACATGAGGATCAGACCATCACAGGGCAACAACCATCCATTCCCACACTCAATTTAGAGAGTCCAATTTGCTTAATCCCCAAATCTCCAAATTCTTGGAGGAAACTGTGAGAGGAAACCAGAGAACCTGGAGAAAAACCACGCTCACACACAACATGCAAATTACATGCAGAAAGGGCCACATTTATAGATAGATATAGGAAAAAGAGTCTAAAATAGAGTCGGCACAGTTGTTTAGAGATGGAAATTGACTTCACAATATTGTTAAAAACCCCTCTTGTCTTCCATTTTATAATAATTTCTATGGTTCCTCTTCCCCTCTAGGTGAGTTCTACATCTCGCGGCACTCCAACCTCTCAGAGGTCCACGCCGTCTTCCACCTGTGCGTGGACGACAACGTCCGCTCGGGGAACATCACGGCACGCGACCCGGCCATCATGGGCCTCAGAAACATCCTGAAGGTCTGCTGCACGCACGACATCACCACGGTTACCGTGCCTCTGCTGCTGGTCCACGACATGTCCGAGGTAAGAATAGCTGTCGTAAACGCTTGTGATGATTGTGATTACGTGCATTCCTTCCCTCCCAAACACACGCTTTACTCATTAGTCGTCACGCTTGTTCTGTGTCGGGGCTGACGTACAACAGGATTACTGTAATATAATAATGTGATCATGAAACCATTCGACCATCATCATAATTTAATTTTACTCTTTTGACAGTTTGTTTGCTTTAAAAAAAAGTGTCTCAAAGATCTCAACCAGTGGTACTTGCATCCCATAATGCCATTGTATGTGAAAACTGTACTGGATATACAGCATTGAACTGTGTTTATTGTGATTCAAAGAGCATGATCACCCACAAAGGTTAAATTAAGTAAGTAAAAATAGAATTTTATGCGATTAGATAAGTTAAAAATAGACGGCTCAGAGCAGCAATAATAAGATAATGGTTAATTGGTCATGAATAAGTGGCTAAAAAAAACTATAAAAACTGAAATAAGAGACAAGAGAGTCCTTTATTCATCCCGCAGTGGGGAAATTTACAGCAGCAAGACAGTAAAGATAAGTATAATAAATAATAACCATGCATTAACAAGAACGGTACAATATAAAAAGATATTAACACTGAGACTATATAAAAAAAAGTTAAATATAGTTAAATAGAATAAAATATATAGTGTAATAAATGGTTATAATAACTTGTTTATGGTATGTTAGTATGTGTATTTTTTTTGTATTATTATTTGCCATTTTTGATAATTGGCTGATTATTATTTACTAATTATTATTATTGTATTATTATCATTATTATTAAATAGTGACATTTTATCACATGGAGGGAAAAAAGAAAATTGGCTAAATATGGAGCCAGAAAATGTAATTATTGAACCCATTGAACCCAAAACCCATATTTTTTTTATTTTCATTCTCTATTTTCCACTGTTTTCCAGCATGTTTTTGTTCTGTTCAACAATATTAGATGTTTTTTAAAATTCAGCACCAGAATTTGACTACACTCTTAGAAATAAGGGTTCCAAAAGACTCTGCAAGGGCTGAGGTTGACAAATCAAGGCTTTTTGGTAACACTTTTTTGATCCAGAGAACCCTTTAAAACCCTTTTCCTGAATAAAGGGTTAAAGGTTCCACCTGAAGCCAAAAAGAGTTCTCCTATGAGGACAAGCCAAAGAACCTTATATGGTTCTACTTAGCACTTTTATTTCTAAGAGTGTATTCCATTCTGTGTTGTTCCTCTCTCTGCATATTTCTCTTATCTGCTTCGGTCTTTTGTTTGTAATCGTTTGAAAGGCTGCTGCTGGCTCCACATGTTTTCTGAGACACTAATGGATGTAGTGACACTTTTCTCCTCCTCCTCCTCCTCTTTTTCATTCAGTTTTTGTTTGTTTATGCTCTGCATCAACTCAGCCTGGCTTTTCTATGCCCCGATTATGTGAATTGGAGCCTATTACTGAGCATATCCCGGGTTTGACAGCAGGGTCAAAGCAGTGAGAGCAGTAAACTTGTTGTGTTTACTTAGTGCCTCTCACCGTCTGTGCTCACACAGTAGTAGAGAGGAGAGGACACAGAGAGCCTTCTAAGCTTGATTTAATCACAGTTTTAGGCTAGATCTATATACGGTTGGTTTTTCTTTATGGAAATTGGAAAATCACATTTTATTTGGTGTGTTTTCCCTCCCATAATGAACTGAGAATCCCCATGAGATGGAAAGTCAATTCTCAGCGAGGCTGCTGCCTGGAGTGCGCTCGTGCCACAACTTGCCCCAGTGCAATTTTTCTCCTCATGTCTAATCATAAGCCTTTTGTTTACATAACCAAAGCCTTCGAACTTCGGAAGCCTCAGGAACCAGAGGATCTTTAATTGATAGCTTCTGCTTCCAAAACTTTCCATCCGTCTTCTCCTTTTCTCTGCTGTTTTCCACTTAGCGGGGATGCTTGCCTGTTTCTACATGCCTATTCTTGTGTTTTGGCATAAAGTAGTTTGTCTGGATGAACTGTTGACTGCAGTTAAAAGACTGTTTTAGATGCTCAGGAGTTGCCCGGCGATACTTAAAGACCTGTTTTAGAGTTTGCGAAGAGGAAATTGAAACCGCTTCTTAATTTAGGGTGGCAGTTTTGCACACGGTGACTCACAATTTGACATCTGTTCTTTTATTTTTCGCGTCAGCTGCTTTACAGCAATTTAACAATCTTAATTTCACACTATGAGGACTAATGACTGTAAACTCTAGCTGACGTGGACCTTAACATGAGCCTCGCTGACACTTCGTGGATCCAGTTTGTTGAGTTGGAATGAGAGCAGCATGTTTTCCACGAGGTAAAAAAAGGGGCTGGCGGGACCTCGATGAGGTCACTGCCAGCAGCCAGGAGGCAAACACTTAAAACTGACGGCAGATGAGACGTGACGTATGCGAGACGCGACAAACACACTCTCATTCTAATTGCTGAACTCAACTCCGGGTCACATGACCAGAGTTTGAGTTTGACCCAAATTGGCTGAGTCATGCAGCCTTTTTTTTTTTAAACAGCTCATTTTTAATCATTACCAGTGTCATTTAGAATATATTTTGTAGTTTAATTGTTGTATTTTCTTGAACGTCAACACTATTTTTGACACAGAAACAGCGCTTAACACGGGGAAACATGCCCATACTGTACATGCCTGAATGTTAATGTATATGTTAATTAATGTACGACATTATAAAAAACTGTCGAGATGAAAGTAGAGCTGCAACTAACGATTATTTTCTCGATTAAACGATTAATAGTTCGATCCATAAAATGTTAAAAAATGTTGATCAGTGTTTGTCAAACCTGGAAATGATGATGTTCTTGAACGTTTTTGTTTTGTCCACAAACCAAAGATGATTCAGTTTTAATGATTTCTTTGTTACATGGAGCAAAGAAATATTCACATTTAAGAAGGTAAATCTGTCAGAAATCTAATCATGGAAAAAGCTTCAAATGGATTAAACGATTTCCAAAATAGTTGACAATTAATTTAGTAATCGATTAATACACATTAAAACACATTTTATGATTCACATTATGTGATTTCTTTCTATTACATTCTATTCACAGAGTCAATCTTTGTGCCTCTTTTAGACCAGGGTGCACATCATATTAGATTAGATTTGAGAGAAATTCACTTGGATTGGGAGCAGACAGTACTACACTATGATATAACATAAGAAATATAAAAATATGCAAGTGTATTCATTGTTCTCCTTTCTCTTTTTGTGTCTCTCTACAGGAGATGACCATACCATGGTGCCTAAAGCGAGCTGAGCTGGTGTTCAAATGTGTCAAAGGTGACGTGAATGTTTGACTTTAAGCCAAGTTAAAGAGTTTATTAGCAATTGTGCTCAAATTAAAATGTGATCTATCAGTTATTTCTATTCTTTTCACTATAAAAGCATAATCAACATGTTTTTAGGATTAGATGTGGTATTTCAAGTATAATTTAGAAAAGATTTTGGTGAAATTAACAGTTATCTTAATGTGTAACATTCGCAGGCTTCATGATGGAGATGGCCTCGTGGGATGGAGGGATATCACGCACTGTTCAGTTTCTGGTGCCAAAGGTAAGAGAGCACAATGGACCCACACCTGTATTTACAGGGAGAAAATTATCTATTGAGTAATATCCCGCGAGCGAGGCTTAATTTTAATTAAAGGGGATTAAACCAAAGCACCATCTAAGGCCTTGTGCGTTAAAGGGACACCGTGAGCACACACCTTTGAAAGACCGCATGAAAAATAATGCGATAAATCATAAATTACAGAGCTTTCGCTTCATATGACCAGTGATTACAGCTCTGTGATTAAATAAGAAATAATTACACTGTGGAAATCCACGTCTATTATCCAGGGTCTCCTACTATATTTGTAAGATTCTTAGGAAGATAATCCGTGTAAAATAAAAGATTTTCTGCCAATGGTGACCCTTAGTCCTGGTTGAAAGATTATCTTAGGTGGATGTTGTTTACCTATAGCTCTTGTGGTTTGTCAGGACAGCAGAGGCTGAAGCTTGATCTCATGCTGACAGGTTAAGATGATAAAAAAATAAAAAAGAACGCCGGCATCAAAGAACTCGGAGTGAATTGGCTTCCTGTCAACTACATGCTCAGACATCATTCAAAACAGCACCTACTGAGACACCATTGTTTTCTACACCTCAAACACACACACACGGTGGCTAAATATATTCCGATATGCTGAGCGACGCCAGGTGCTGCTTAAAGATTAATAACTTGACATTCTTGATTTGATGGATCGTAGCGCTCAGGATGACACAGTACAGACACCCGGGTCGCCGATAAAGTCGCAGCTGCCGGAGCAGAAATCATTTCAGCGTCTTGACAATCGTTTTCCCTCGGGAGAGAAAAATTCGGCGACGTTGAGCGAACAGCTGGCTGTGCACCAAACTTTGGGGCTTTTAATGGCCATAAAATAAATGAAACGCTGTCTAATGTTGACATTGTGTGGTGGCGGCGCCTTGTTGCTCACTGCTGCGTGTTGTCTCTTTGTGTGCACAGAGTATCTCAGAGGAAATGTTCTACCAGTTGAGCACCATGCTGCCTCAGATCTTCCGCGTCTCCTCCACCCTGACTCTCACCTCAAAGCACTGACGGATGACGCAGACTTCCTGTAACGGCATTGACCGGCATGTTTCTTTTGTTTTTAAAGTTAAGATTCCATGACTGAAGTTGCACATAACTCAAACGAATGGTAAGAGATGAGCTCTGATTGGTTTTCATGGCATTACAGCACACTTTTTATGCAGTTGATGAGCCTTATTATTATTATTATTATTATTATTTTGCACTGTTCAGTGTTTTTCCCAGTCCTGGTCCTCTGGGACCACTGAATCAGGTGTGTTGGAGAAGAGAAACATGTAAAACGTGCAGTGGACTACGGTCCCTGAGGACTGGGATTGGGTAAAACTTGGTGAAGTTTTGTGTCCCAGCCCATCATCCCTTCCAAGTGTTGGAGAACATATGTAGCGTTCAGTTAGTGTCAAAACTCTTATTGTGGCTTATTGTAACATTTAAGTACACACTATTAGCATTAGTTAAGCATGATTAAATATTGAATTCATCACTTAAAACGCATAAATACTCATTAGTATGTGGCTTATAAACACAGCTATAAATGTTTACTCATCCCATCAGCTGAGAAACAGTGTCCAAATAGCTGCTGTCGTCAAGCAGCCAATCAGCATCCACCTCCAACACCGCCAACACTTCAGCACATGAGTAAACCATTTACAACTGTGTTTATAAACGACATGCTAATGAGTATTCATGCGTTATAAATGATGAATTCAATATTTATTAGTGTAGTGCAAATGGTTAGCGCTCGTTAACGCACGACACGTTTCCATGACGACTGACCAGAAAAAGACGCAAATGACACGACACCAGAGTCCAGGCACCATTTACCAGTTAGCTCCGTTAGCTGCATTAGCTCCATTTAGCGCTGGTTAGCGCGCCTACAGTGGAACTGGAGCAATCTGTTTATCAAACGAAAAGAGCAGCACTACAATTAACCAGCGTACCTGTGTACTGCGTATGTGTGCCTCTGTTTTTAAAGTTTAGCGTTACTTTAGATACTCATTTTAACAATCCGGAGTCACGTAAGCATGATGTCACGCGCACCTTTTTCCGGTCAGTCGTCATGGAAACGTGTCATGCGTTAACATTGACGCCGTTAAACGCCGTTGACACATTAACGTTTGACAGCACTAATATTTATTCATGCTTAACTAATGCTAATAGTGTGCACTTATTATAAGGTGTTACCTAAAAGGCTCATTCTGGGGTAAAGAAAAACATTGGATAATTGCGTATAACTATTTAATCTTCTTTTTCTGCCAAATTTAAAATAATGGCACCCTAAAAATTTTTACACACTGGACCCTTTTAAATATGCACATATATGTATTTCTTAGCACTGGAAAGCAGCGGCTCACACACGAAGAAGCAGCTGCTGCAGTTATTACTCCAAGCTTCCAGGGTGTGGTTCTGGTGACTTTGCTTTTACAACATCACTATTCCTAGTTTTTCCCCCTTTAAAGCAGCAATTAGCAATTTGTAACTTTTCCTGCTGAAAGCTGCAAGTGCTTTTTTTCCCCTCGGTTGCGTGGTGAAATGTCGCCGACCAAGCAGAATGACATAAATGTGAAAACAAGTATTGTTTACTGAAATAATGAACGTGAACGCGCACTGATCGACTGAAGTGGAAACCAGGTTTAACATTTTTTTTTTGATCATTAGCATATTTAGGGACTGTGCTAAATGGTACTTTTGTATGCTCATATTGTACATTTCCATACAGACGGCTGTAATAACAGTAGATTCATGATAGTAAAAACCACACCACATACACTATGTGGACACGTGTACTGTAATGACATATTCAGATGAACAGTGTTTCTGTGTGCATTTGTGTCCAAGACCTGGCTCACAGTCTCTGTTCCAGTTCATCCCAAAGGTGCTCGATTGGGGTTAAAGGTCAGGGCTCTGTGTGGAGTTCTTCCACACACCGCAAGGTCCCTCCTCAAACTGCGGCCACAAAGTTGGACCGGAATTCACTACTTAACAGGTGTGACTGAATACTTTTGTCCGTATAGTCTATGTGACTCGTTTCTCTATGTATCACATACGACTTAGCATAAGATAAGTCTAATCCTGTGAGTAAGTGGCTTCACGTAATCAGGTGTTCAGTAATCCATAAGTCAAACTGTCAGGGTGTTTTTCATACTGCATTGCAGTAAAGTCGGAGTGAGTGTCACTCTTTGTTTGAGAGTGTGAGCACACGTGTGGTCCCTCCTCCCCCCTCCCAGCGTTTATAAACAGCAGATGGCACTGTTCCTAAAGACAAGTGTGTAAAAAAAAAAGCTTTCACACCTTTTTTATTATTATTATTAAATCAGAGTGTGTTCTAATGAGGGTTGGCTGTCTATTAAAATTCATCTTCAGACATTCTAATCCACACTCGTCATGAGTGAGTCCACTTGAACATTAATTCTTGTATATTCACTGTTTTTTGTTTACATTTGTTTATGTTTATTAAAAAAAACAAGAAAAACTGATTTTTATGTCATAATCATTTGTTACGAACAAAGCACACGCGTGGTGACGTGAAGGTTCACATCAGCGTTTTATTCGCTCTCGCCGGGTTATCCTCGGGAACATAATCTCTCTGAAGTTGATAATCCCTGTCATTCATTGGAATTACATTCCCGTTCATCTAACGGTGGCCTATAAGCCATTTCAGACATTAATCAATTCAGCTTGTCAGAAGGTTTGCCAGAAACATGTTGGGCTGGTGGCATTAGGCTGATTAAAAGAGTCGAGAGGGTGTAGCGTTTTAAATAAGTTGCCTTCTCATCTTTCAAGATAAACATGATGCCCAGCGGCCCAGGGAGAATTGAGAGGATTCTTAATAAAGTCGTGTTGAAACCCGCATCTGTTTATATATATATATGTATATATATTTATTTATTTATGTTACCATGTTGTGTGAACCCACAAAAGTGTGAGAATTCATATCACTGAGTGTTTGGCATCGTTGGCATTGGTCCCCAGTTGGCTGCAGTGTTGGCTTCTTCTGGGTAAAGTGTGCACAGGGTGCAGATTCAGCATTTCAGCATTATAGTTCCCCGTCTCTGCCTCACTGCACTCGTGCTTAAAAATGAGGAGTATTGATGGTGTATTATCATTTTTAAAATGGACATGGAAAAATATTCTTTCTAAAAATGTCTTATTTGATGATTTACATGACACTTTGGTGATGTGGGAATCAGGGCGTCAGTGTTTACAGAGTTAGCGGTGGGTCAGAATGATCAATTTGGTGAAATATCTTCCAAATGTCGTCCTTCCTCGTGCAATACGATAATTGATACACACATTTTAACAATTCATAATACAACCACAACGGCTGCTACTACTGGTAAATGATAGTATCATAATAATATGACTATATTACTATGATATTATATATTAATGACTACATATGTGTCAAAATGTGATGAAACGGCTAGGGTTTAATTATTAATAACAATAACAAACTTTTTTTTAACTTTACAAGATGACAAGAAAACGTTAGGATTAGTTGATAATAAATAAAACGAAGCACAACATAAACAATTAACAAAAAAAACAACACGACTGCATGAAAAAGACTAATTTATGTAGGTTTGTTTTTCGTCTCCCCCCCTCTACTTACTTCCGATCCTGCTTTACAAAATAAGAGCTTGCGTGTAGCCCATTCCTCGCAAACTTTGAGGACAACAGTATCCGACGTTGAAATTTATGTTGCGTTGATTAAGTGTGTGGTAAACTGTTAAATCTAAATCAAATGTGTAGGTTTGTTTTATGTGTTGGAAACGATTAACATTTTTTTTTAAAGTGGCCGTCGCGGGACGTGTCACCTCGGTGCTTTTATTTTGAAAGCGGCAATGTGGAAGTCGTCGCTTGTCGCCAGGCGCTAACTTTGCAGCAGTTGTCACAGCTGGGTTATAGCTGGGCTCCTCAGAAGTTGAGCAAGAGGAGCGGAACATCGAGAGCGAGCGAGCGAACGAGTCGCTGCATGGATTTTCCCAGAGCTGCGCATGATTTAAGGTAAAGTTTACGTCCGTCCACAAAAAATGGGTATTCTTCGCTTATATAGCCTCGTAAATATACGAAACTAACGTGGTTGTTGGAAACTTAACGGTCGGCGTGCGCGAGTGTGTGTGTGTGTGTGTGTGCCCGCGCGTTAAAACTTTATTCATTGTATGTGTGGCTGCCTGACAACGGCTCTGAATGTTAGCCGAACGTCGGTGTGTGTCGCTGTTTTGTATATGTGTGTGTGATTCATACTACGCCAGAAACTGTGATTTGTTTTCCTGAGCGGAACGTGGGTGAGTGTGCGACCGAGATTTGGTGTGAGCCTGCGGCTGAAAGGTGTGTGGTTAGCCGGAGTCCGGAGGCAGCAGCAGGAGCTGGGGCAGCAGGAGGAGCAGGAGCATCATGGTGCTTTCTGGAAGTTTTTCCACTCTCCGTCACCGCCAGACTCACTGAGGTGCAGCCAAGTGCCACCGTGGTGCCGTTAACCTAACGGGCCCCCCCTCCCCTCCTGCTGTAGCCTTTAACGTCCACCTCAGTAGCTGTAAACATTTGTGCCGCTGTTATGACACATGGATATACTATGGAAGACGAGGAGGCGTTAGGAAAGTTCAACTCCTATTCAGTTGTGTCAAACTGTCGGTCCGCGGGCCATATAAATTCATGTTATATATATATATATAAACACATGACCGCCCCTGCTTCAAACTCAAAATGACCTGAGGGCCAGTGAACTTCTAGTCTGGTCCGGAGAGGATGCTAGGGGTCATCGAGTGGAAAAAAGTATGATAGAATAGTAAAAGAGCGTGTTTTGATGTATAGCTTACGACAGAAAAAAACAGATTTAACACATTAAATCATGTAGACAATTGTAATTTAAAACGCTAGACAAATTAATACATAATTAATATTGTGATAGATACACTCTAATGCAGGGGTCTCAAACTAGCGGCCCGGGGGCCACATGCGGCCCCCCACTTAATATCATGTTATAATGAAAACATGGCCCACGACCTCAACGTCTCTTAAACACAGTGTGTAGCTGAGGCACAGCTGCCAGTGAGGTGATAGAATATAATAATTGTTTGCTACCAATGTTTATTATAACAGTAATAATAAGACATTTAATCATAATTATCCCATTATCAAATGTATCATATACAACATTCAATTACACATATAAATACGCTTGTTAGGACCAAAGCCACGAATGGCAGTGGCTGAAACGGCTCCTGGCACAAATTTTAATTGCAGTTGTGCACACTATTATTTATGTAATTTAAAATAAATGTCTGTTTTTGATATTAATACATTCATTTTGCATCATAAATAGTATTATTACGTATACATGTGATATCATGATGAAATATTGTGAACAGTTGTTTTTTTCCCGACTTTTTGTTCTCTAGGCCGGCCCCCTCATGACCACAATAGATGCGCATTGGCATTATTATTATTATTATTATTATTATTATTATTATTATTATTATTATGTAAATATTGTTCTCTGCAGGTGAGTTTTCATTATAATTTGTGTAGGGCCACGGGACATTGACTGGGGGACCTCATGTGGCCCCGTGGGCCCCGAGTTTGACACCCCTGCTTTAAACCCAGCGTGTGTGGCTGAGACACAGCTGCCAGCAACATGATAGAATATAATAATAGAATATATATATGAAAATAACAAGACATTCGGTCGTAATTGTTAACACACCCACCACTCGTTGCATGTGCATTCATTATACCAAATGTTGCTAATTGCTACTTTTCTATAGTTAAAAATGTGTCTCTTCCTGTCGCTTGTTCCTCTTATAAGAAGCATAAAAGATGACTGTTGTTTTGCCAATGTCTGCATGAACAACTGGGGATGATCAGAGCAATGTGTTGTGGAGAGCAGACTTGGGTTCCCGACGTTCCAAAGACTTTTCAGCAGCAGGCAGGCAGGCGGTGGTGGCACAGACTGTGGTCCCACTTAAAATGATAACGTTGAATCTCAGTGTTTTCATGCCCTGCTTTAAGTATGAGGTAGCTTTCCACCATCGCCTGAGAGAGCCAGCTGAGCTCAGATGTGTTGATGCAGCTGTGAACACAGGAGCAGCAGAAAGTTGACTTGCACTGCGTTTAGGAGAGCTTAACGACAAGAATCACGTCTACACTTTGTTAACGTAACTCTAAAACAGCTACTCATTGCTCACAAGATGAAATGAGTCAGCTTCCAGAGTTATTCTAGCAAGTTACCCTGATTACTCACTCGCTGAGTCTGTAATAATCACTGGAAACAAAGTTCCATAAATAAAGTTGTAGGTTTTGTCCAAAGGGCACGTTTTTTAAGGATATAAACGCCTGCGAAATTTTAAGGAACTTGCCGTGCCAGCTCATAGACAGACACACACGGTGAGTGTGTTGATGTGCGTGTGAAACTGGACAAATACAAATTGAGGATTTAAAAAAAGATGATGTGAAAGAGACCAAACAAAGAAGGCAGCTCTGAAAGACGACTAGATCCGAAACCTTTTGGTGAAACAACAAATGGCAGCGTTCAAAAACATGGAGCTTCTGTTGTTTATACTTCGTCAGCTTGAACGGTTTGGAAATAAAGTATGAGAGAGGCCAGGTTGAGATGGTTTGGCCATGTGCAGAGAAGGTATAGTGATTATATTGGACAAAGGAGGACGAAGATGGAGCTGCAGGGCAGGAGGAAAAGAAGAAGACCACACAGAACATTCATAGATGTGAAGGGAAGACATGAGGACAGCTGGTGTAACGTTTTCTGGTTTCCTCAGTGAAGTAATTCAGGAAATAAAAATATATTGAATATTCACTAGGGGGTGAATCTGCTGTTTGCAAAAAGAACCTAATTTAAAAGTGCATTATGTAATAAATATTAATAGTGCTGTCAAATGTTAACGCGTCAACTTTACCGACTGGAAAAAAACACGCGTGACGTCATGTTTACGTGACTCTGGATTGTTAAAATGAGTCTGAAAAGTAACGCTAAACTTAAAAAACAGAGGTACACATACGCAGTACACAGGTATACTATTTGTAGCGTTGCTCTTTTCGTTTAATAAACAGACCGCTCCAGTTTGACTGTAGGTGTGCTAACGGCGCTAAAAACATGACGTCATGCGTGTCTTTTTCAGGTCAGTTGTCATGGAAACGTGTCATCCAGGCATTTAAAAAAAAAAAAAAAAAATCATGGTTATATTTTGAAATCATATTTTGACATGTGGCGCCACCTACCGCCATCTACCAATCATTGCAGTCAATAGAGTCTGCCGAGCAATCACGGGCTGCCAGTTACGTCTGAGCTACAATGGCAGAAAATTAAACCTAAAAGACCTCGGTATTTTGAATTTGAGTGAAGTAACCGTTTTTCGCCACATTCTTACATGTGGTGCCTTTAAGAAGTTTATGGAAAATTAGCCTACTTTGCTCTTAATTTATAGCGTCAGCAATCACTTTCCTGTGTAGTTAATGGTCTCAATCACTAGTTTTTGATCTTCTTCAATAACACATGACGTCAAATTTGTCATGTGTCACATGTTGCCATTTAGAGGAAACTAGATGATAAAGTACAGCACATTATGAGTAGACAGCTAAAAGTGACACCACTGAACTTTTATTCCAGACAGAAAGTCTGTAAAACATGCGCCAGTATTGTTGCTGTTACTTAGTTTACCACTGTTGCATTAAAGGGTCTTTGTTTACATTCTTGTCGCACTTTAAAAAACCTCTGCAATTTGAATTTCTTCATTTCGAGAGTACAATGTCAGGATCAGGAATGTAAACTGTGTGTTTTCTATTTACCTCTTCAGTAAGCTGCAGCTAAAAAATGTCCATACTCGAGTGTTTTTTGGGCTCATACCAGAACCTTAAAAGCTGAAAAAAAACCACATTAAGGGAGAAGAGGATCAAAAGGTTAAACAGCTCTAACCCACGACAGAGGGACTTTTATTGTAACCACGACCGTGACTCTGCCATTACACAAAGACCTCTTTCCCCTCTCTATGGACCACTCAAGTGTGTTATTCATTCTGCCCTGGAAAATAGACTCTTCTCTTAGCCCCCGTTGGCCCCGTTAGCTCTTCTGTTCTCTTCTCGTCTTCTTAGTCACTTTTCTGCTCTTTCAACTCTTCATACCTCCACTTGTTTTGACCGATTTTTTTTCCTCTGTAAATCAAATAAATTTGAGGACACTTTTCAGAATGACAGTAAATTGAATCGTCTCCCAGAAGTCAGTTAAACCATTTTTTTCCAGTTATTTATCCAATGGTGTCCTCTGCTGTGTGTAATCGTGACAGATTCATTGACACACAGCGTGTACCACAGATTTAGATTCTATCTTTGGCAGAGTACTTAGCTGCCAGGTAATCAACTGGAAACATCTCTGTCAAGCTATTAATTGGACAGATGTCTGGCACTAATCTAATCTAATATTATTAACTTGAACACAGAATAAATATTTATAAAAACGGGCGCCATTCCTCTTTGTTTATCAGATAAAAAATAAAAGCAACATCATATCAGCCGTATCATTAATTAGCTGCACTTCTCTGTACATATTGATTAACCACTGAGGTGTAAAACTATAGCTACATCCACAATAATAACAACACAAATTCCCATTTTAGTAGATTTAGTCGTTAAAAATCTATTTTGTATTATTGAATTTTTGTTGTGTTGTTCCTTTTAATTTGGGTTACAAAGCGTCTTGTCTTCTGTAACATCTGTACACGAAATGAGTCCATATGTTGTCTCTCTTCTCTTTTTAAGAGATTAGTCTGAGTTTGTCTATTTTTTATTTTTGGACAAAAGTGTCAGTAGTTTTTGTCATATCAATTTTATTTTTATTTACTCAGCGTCTCATTTTGGTCATAGTTTTCATCAACGAAACTGGCCAAGAGGGAATTCAAAATGGACCCACTGTACTACTCCAGGATGGTCTGATGTGCTTCTAGGCTATATATTTTGTACTCAAATGAGGTTTTTAAGATCTTTTAAGTTCAAATGTATATTAATTATAATTAATTAACAGATATAAAAGTCACAGCCCTGCTCCAGAGTAGTGTGGATGACAGTATATCATCAGCTGTAGCAGATGATATGTATGGAAACACTAAAAAGTATAGTGTGGGAGTAGCTGACATGAAGTTTACTTGCTCTGAGAGAGAGCCACATTTCTGCCATTCACTAGCTTGTGTGTGTGATGCCCTCAGGAGGGCTGTGTTGTTCTCCGCTGAGCTCATCTGCTCCACAGTGATAGAAATGCTTCTCCACCCGGGATGCTGTGGCTCGACCAGCTGGCTGTTCTCTAACTGCTTTCCGACAGTCTAATACTCCCCCCAAGCCAAGCGCAGGATTATCACCCACCGTCAAGGACACCAAGCTACTTAGGCGTACTGAAGGCTTTGCAGTGTAAATCAGTCGTAGGCTGTTTATCTCACACTCGGAGTGCTCTCTGTGTTCTTCGTGTACCTGGAGTCTCAATGAATTACTCTTGGTTCTTGTGTTTGTTTTTGAAGACAGGTGGTTGATTATGTGCTGGTTGTGATTTTATATTTTTCTCTACTTCTGTTGAGTGAGATGAGGCCTTTTAGTGTTGACTGAAAGGTTTTTTTTTTGAGGGGGCTTCTTTCTCTTAAGCTTCAAAGCATAAAGCATTGTGTGCTGCTGTGGCTCCGATATCACGTGTAGCCATGAGCAATCACAGGTATGCGATCTGTACAATGGTTGTCTCTCTCACATCAAGTGCAGCGGTGGGAAAAGCAGGGTTTTATGGCTCTCATGACAACCCTGTTTCTTTGCATTCATGTAAGATGTGGTGCTTGTATCACCTGAAGTGTTGTTTTTCTATATTTCTTGTTGCATGTGTCACTTGGAAGAAATTATTCTACATATTGTTCTTCGTATGTATGCATTATAAGAAGGCGTGTACCCTTTTTGTCAGCGGGAAATGAGATGAAACTTTACCAGTAATCCAGTTGCCCTGGGATTTCGTGTCATTTGAACTATTGGTTTTATATTTTCAGAATCCACCCTGGCTGCCTCTGTATTCTTTGTCTCATGTCTCAGTATCTGCAAGTTTTTTGCTGTCGTTATTTTTAGGCAAGCGTTAAAACCTCTCAGGCCTTGTACATTTGCTGCTGAGGTGAATTTGCCCCTCAAGTGCTAATAATTGCAAAAAAAACAGTGAGCTCATCTGTTGAAATGGGACAGGGGGAGAAAAACGGTCTTGGCAAAAGAAAGTAAATTGGGAAATCTTTTTTTCACACTTGTGATTTTCCTCTGGAGGACAACAGCCACCAATCAAAAGGCAATGCAACACCTGCTCAGAAGTGCAAGTGTGAGACTTGCACATTAGTCGACCACAGTTAACTCACCAAAAAGCAGGGGGGGGGGAAAGGACTGAATATTAAGCAACCTGGTTCCTGGATCTCTTATTGACGGGAAGCAGAGGCGCTCAAATGTTTTCCCAGCTCTCTGCGAGCTGAAGGGTCAAAGTCCAAACAGCTTCCCTGTAATAGTTCTCTGTAGCCAGCTGGGCCAAAGAAAAAGAGCGCTTACAGGCTCCCTTAATGGGCTAAAGCCAGAAGAAAAGATGACAGCTACCCTACCAACAAGGAATGTCACCTCTGTGACATTGTTATTATTCATCTTGTTCATTGTTTTTGACATTACGGCCGCAGTCGCATAGTTGCTGTTGGGAATTTAACCAGTCTGTCTAGTTTTATGTTATGAAAAGGATTTTGTTGTTGACTGAAATTTTCACTCAGACTATTTCCTCCTTTTGTTAAAAAAAAAAAAAAAAAGATGAAATATTATACAAAACCTTCTCTCTTTGTGTGTCTAAGAGCATGATATGCTGAGCTTCTGTCAGCATCATAGTCCTCTCGGGTCCAGTGGTTGGGTCCAGTCATGGCTAACTCTAGCCTCACTCAAGGTTATCTGTGTTCTTTTAATATTTTGTCTGATTAAAGGCATAAATGTTCCCTATCCTCATTTTAGTCTGGAGTGAAATCACCACTGTGCCAAAGCGTGTGGGTGCATTTGGCATTGGTCCAGTTCTCTGGTGGCCAACTGCTTTTCTCTTTCGTCCTAATATGATGATCTGTATTTTTGTCATCCACACTTAAATGCACTCTAATGAAATGGGTAAAATATGAACCTGTGCAGCAGAGTCTAGTAAATGACTGGATTATTTTGTTAATTCTAAGAATAGGTGTCATGTAAATGGCTTTCAGAAAGCATGGTTGGTCAACATGTTCAGGTCTGTTTGGTCTGTTTTGTTGTTTTACTCCATTTACCGGAGTGTTTCAGGTGAACTTTGTGATGTGTGAATCACCAAATTCTTTTCTTTTTTTTAATCACAGATGCATATCTATTCTCAGTAGTACATTTGCAGTTTGTGATTTATAGAGAATTTCAACATGCAAAGTTGACTGGCTGGAAAACGATCACAGTCCTGTTTTTCTTCTTTTTAATTTTACCTAATCCTATACCCTTAATCATGACACACTTAAGATTCTTCACATATTTTAAAAACCCGTCTGTTGTCTCTGTCATTTCTGTACATGTCATTATTTGTGGTCATAAATTGTCAACAAAAAAAGAAAAAAGCATTCAGTTTCTCACCTTGATCTTTGGACATTGTGATTTCCAAACAAGGCGAGCTGATGAATACGGTGTTTGGTATTTTGTTTATTCCCTGAACCTCCCTCAATACAAGAATGGATAAATATAGTCAATGACATTTATGTTATGGAGGGGATTGGCTTTTTTCTCTCCGCCTCAAGAAGAAAACAGTATTTGTCAAGTTATGGACTAAGTGGGTCAAATATGTAAAGCCTCTGTGGCCAGATTGTGTAGAGGTGTCAAATCAATGATAATGTAATGCCTAGTACTGTACGCTATTTTATTGATTTTGATTTAATTAGATTTTTTTAACCTCTCCTAGACATACTTAAAATATTTTTTTCTTTTATTCTAATTTGCCCTATCCGAGTTTGTGTGAAAAGTTCATAAACTTCTAAACTTGAAGACTACAAAAGCCTGCAGCTGCTTTTTATATAATTTGTATACACATGTTTATGTATTGATATCAATAAAGAATCAAAAAATATAGCCTCAGTAAGTCAGCATAAGTTAATATTTGATCTCAAGGCTAAATATTTGTCTTTGCAGTCAAATCAAAGTTCATATTGGACTAAAACAAACACAGTTGACCAAAGCAGTAGAGTAAATATAAATACATCAAATAAACAAAAAAACTTGTACAAAAAACCACATACTCAACTGAGATTGTAAGCAGCAGGTCTTTAGAAATGATTTCAATGCAAAGTTCAGATATGAATTGGAAAGCCGTTTCAGAGACAAGCGACCGCCTCTACAAAGGCTCAGTCACTCACTGTTTTTGAGATTATAGGTCACTTTGTCTGCACACACTTTCAAATTCACACTCTCCCCTGTGCCTTTATGCCTCTTTTAGCTCTCACACCACCAAAGAGTTCACTCAGCCCCTCACAAAGAATCAGTGCTGACCCTGTGCGACTTAACTTGGACCGATCCATTGTTAGCGGACACTGTGCCATGTAGAGCAGCGGGTCTCGAGATGTTGGTGAGTGCGACTTCATGTGAATAGGTTTTGTCGTGCCCTTAATGAGAAGTTATCTGATGTTTGAAGAACGGCCTCAGGTGATGTCACTTGAGTCGGGTTTGGCTGGGTCTGAAGATTACAGCATTGGATACCCGACCCGAGCACGTCCGGACCCGACAGGACATGTTGGGCTGGGCCAGATTTGAACAAAAATGTAAAAGTGATTGTCAGGCTCGGGTCGGGGGTTCGGTCACCTCATTGTAATTTCAAGTTCTTTCAGTGAAAATAAGTGATTGACTGGTGTTTCTGTTTGGATTCGGGTTAGGGTTATTATTTTATCATAGTGATAACTCTGCTGGTTTGTGTGTTCATGGAGCGAGTATTTGCTTATTCCTGGATGTTCACTCTAGCTTACTCTGTTGGCTTGGGTCAGACGCAAACAAAGATTCCTGGATGGATGTAGGGTTTCGTTCAGTTTCGGTCCAAATTTTCCCCGAACCCCAACCCTAACCCCGGGGCCGGTGAACTTAAAGTCTGGTCAAGAGGAGGCCGGTCAAGTGAAAAATGTCCTACAGTTCGGGAAAAATTAACTTAATTAAATTATATTGTACACTATTGCAAAGTAATAGTGTTTGTTTGATGTATGGTTCACAAAAAAAACCACATTTATGATGCAAAATGACTCTGTGTAAAACAAAAACAGACATTAATCATTTAGACAATTGTAATTAAAACACTAGATACGCCTATAAACTGTTATATCACTGTTGGGCAGTTTTCATTCTACTTTTTTTGAGAAGTTTGAGACCCCTGCTTTAAGTAATTATAATTAGCATATTACAAAGTCACACGAATACAGTAGTAGATTCACTCTCTGCCAATAAACCCTCTTAAATGTCACACACTGGACCTTTGAAGACAGTAGCCACATCTGTAGTCAGCGCTTCATCCCAGCTTGAGTAGCTTGACCATTCATTAGCTACTACTTTGATTACACACAGAAAACCATGACCAAATTGCTGGCAACTGCACTGCATTGTGGTCAGTGAAGGCACCAGTTTGACACAGAACACAAGAGTGGGTTCTCCTATATCAGCTCTGTCTGGATGCTTTTGACAATAACCAAGTTACGCATAGCTAATCTGGGAGTGCTCACTGGATGCAACAGTCTATTTGTGTTCTTCCATTCTCACACACCCTGCACTAGCCCAATTTTATTAGCTGTGTCGACATGGTTCAAGCACGGAGGGCCCTGCGTGGTATTTAAGGCAAAACATTGTCAGGTCCAAGTTTCACAGAGAGCAGAGGACAGGCAGCAAAAGAGCCTGCTATTGCCTTTCTGTAGTCCCCCCCATTAATGAGAGGCACCACTTTCACAAAGTTTCACAGAGTGTAAGAAACTGCTAAATCACAGTTGAAGTCCAGGCAAGCACTGACCCTGCAGGGATAACGTGGGCTTGTCCTCAGACATTTTCCCATGGTGATAAGGACTTGGCCAGATGTTCGCAATACAAATCCACAGTCTCTCTGTAACCCGCTCTGTCAGAGTTACCCTCGAGCATGTGCAAAGTGGCAAATCTGGCAGAGACATTAATGTAGCAATTTTAATAATGACCCTGTAATCCACTTTTTTTCGACATAAATTTTGAAGAAACACCAAACCAAAAGGGACAGTGGAACATGTTTCGAACTTAATTTGGCACTCTTTTGAAGTTTGCCTCTGTGAATGGAGAAACGGTACATTATGAGATACCACAGTGTTCTCTTTCATGTAGCAAGCTGAAAGGGATGCTATTGAGTGTTTGAGGGAGACCTTTGATATGTGAGATGCTCAGTGCCTTGTGAAAGGATCAAGCTTATGATTTGAGTCAATATGTGTGCGAGCGCTTTGATGCCTGTTTCAGTCAGACTAGTGTTTTGTCAGAGATGTTTCACACAGTGGAGACTTGAGGGAGCAGCCATGATGGATCGATCCCATGACAGTCCTTACAGCTCACGAGTGAAAAGGTGTCTGCTTTTCTGCTGTTTCTGGGTAGTTTGATAGGAAAACATCCAATCCAGCGTTTAGAGGACACGACTAAATGTGCCTTGATTGGACGTTTCTTTTGTTTTACATGACCTAATGATTGACATTTCTCATTTTCCCAGAAGGCTCAGAGTAGCCTTCCGCCTCTCAGTCTGCATTTCTGGGTTGGGCATACAAGGATAGTTTTGTTGAAACACCCTTCCTATTGTGTAACTGGTGTGTTTTCTTGTGCTGTTGTTTTCATGTTTTTTGAAGAAAAGGCAAAAGTATATAGGATTACAGTCAAGCTGCATAGCGGTTCATGACTGTGGGCAGGATGTTTTTTGAAATATTTGTGTGTGTTTCTACCCAAGATAGAGCACATGGAGAGTCATAGTTTGCATATGAGTACGGTTTATGGCTGCAAAGATTAACCAATTAATTGATTCCAAAATTAATTGTCAATTATTTCGATGATCTATGAATAATTAAAACTCTCCAGTTTTTCAGCTTCTTAGATGATTAAAACTGATAACTTTAGTTTTTTTGGACAAAACAAGACATTTGAGACTTGGGAAACTATTTTTTCTGACATTTTATGGACCAAACAATTTCTAGATTAGTTGAGAAAATAATTGGCAGATAAAGCAAGGTCTTTGTCCTCCTCCTCAATCTTTACCACCTGTTTTGTGTAGTGTTCGGCTGAGGTGTTAATCGTCGAGCCTCGGGGCCACGACTGTGCAACAGCTGTACCGGGAAGATGGACCTGTTGATGTCCATCTGTTCTTCTATCCGACAGTCTTTACTTAATGCACTACTGTATTAACTGTATCCATGTAGCTGGAGGGTTCACGACCGTGGTGTTTGGAGTTTCTTGAAAAAACAGCAGGAACGACCTCCTCAGCTTTATGTCTTCTACAACTGTGTTCATAATGTCACACAGTCAGCCCTCAACCGAGCCCAATAGGTGACCTTCTTCTGGTCATTCATGAATAATTCTCTAATGAGACACAAAACTTATTTCAAGTTTAAGGTTTTGTGTTTTTGGTTACGCCATTGGTTGTTGAAGTTCTCACATGCATGAGGTGTTAAGTTAATTGTTGTTCCATTTGTTTCAATAACCCAAGTAAGGATGCTTTGTTTCTCAATAGCTCAACTCATGTCCTGCCTTGGGGCCGCCTGTCAGAAAGGGATCCTACTAGTCAGCATTGTTCTCATTTTTAGGAACTTAAAAGCAATTGGCTTGTAGTTTCTGTTCCTGATTCCTCTACCGAATTGGGGAGAGATCTAGTAGTTCTTCATCTCATTTCCCAGTGAAAAAATAAATCTTGATTTGAGTAAATGACAATCACATAGTCAGTTGGGGATGTTGCTTTTTCAATTTAAGATTTGAACCAGTGTGCTAGACATTACAGTCTATAAGTGCAACAGACTGTTTGACCTCTACATTTTCACTATCAGTCTGACTCTTATGTCCTGTTGAATTGTGATGCTGGTTATATTTTATGAAGGGTCTCATGTCTGCCTAATATTCAGCTCTAAAAGACACCGTCAGTGGTAAGATATGCAAGGATATGCAGCAGGTGGTGGGGTGGACATTCTGATTTATTCAGACAAAGTGTGTGTTATTCAGAGTTTTGGCACCATCCATGTGGGCGTGTAAAAATCAGTCAATTTTTATAAATTAAATATTATCATCGAATGTCAATTTTAAAAAGTGGCACACCTGTGAAATACTACTACTACCAAGACAACAAAAGCATCACTTTCTGTCCTCTCGGATGCAGCGACAAACACATGTTAACCAGCCATGCGTACAAAATGTGATTGATCTTAAGGGGATGTAACATCATGTGTCAGTCAACATTTCATAATCGAATTTCAATTATTTATGATGCTGCGGCAGCTGTGACAGTCCTGTGTGTTCTCAGTGCAACAGATGGCCTCGTATAAGTAAAACACTGATGGGTTTCTTAAGCCTTAGGGAACAACTATATTAGGCCCTCATACAGATAAGAGATAACATACAGGGAATATTAAGTGTTTGCTCTTTGATGGTCATTGGATTGGTGCTAATCCTGAAGGCACTGCATGTCAAAAGGCTATTGGGTATGTATAGGAAATGTGTGTTTAAGGACCAGCGTCACGTATTTACTTAAAGGTTAATTTGCTATGTAGGCACACAATGAGTGATTGAACCTTCCCATCCTTCGTGCAATGTATAAGACGGGTGACATTCGGGATTTATTGGGTCCCTTGCTGCGACACAAAGAGAAGTGGCCCATGAGCTCTATTTCTGACTTAGTGTTTTGGTTTCCTTGGTTTATCAAAGTAGAGAGCCAATGTGGTGTTGCTTATTATGGGCTTGTTGGGTTTGGCCAACGTTGGGAGATGTCAGGTTTGGGGGAAAAATGCTACCACGGAATTACAGCCTGCTTGGCATTTGCAGAGTGCTCGTACGTCGTTGCCAAAACTGTGCTCATTAGTCCGGCACACACACAATATGTTAACAATAGATACAGCTTTGCAAGGGGTTGAAGATATGCAATGTTTTCCTGCTAAGTTAGTTTGTGTATTTGTAGAAGCTGTGGGTTAGTTGGGGAAAAATAACTATTTAGTATGTGGAACTGGAGGTTTGGGGCCCATTTGCCTGGATCCTCAGTATTTCTGTTGTGTACGCCTTTCTTTTTTACCTCTGCACAGTTTTTCAGGGTCAACAAAAGCACAAAGAAAGTCAATAACTAGTTCTTTTTTTATGTTTTAAAAAAAAAAAGGAATGAATTTTTTTTTTGCTCTGCGTGTGCATTTTATGTGTTCTAAATGTATCTATACCAGGAAAAAAAGTTCATGTCGGGGGGAAACATTTTTAGTAAGTCTAGACACAGACGTCCAACTTGGTGAGTCTGTGAGGCCCAGCCATTCTCCAAAATGGGATTTTCAGAATTCTCTTAATTCCAGGCAAGCTCCTGATGCAGAGGGGAAGTGCTGCCAGCAGTCGCTCCCTGCACTCTGTCTTTATATTGATCCGCCTCTGGGCTCCAGAAATGGAGATTCCTTAAAGCCAGCCGTCGTCTAATGACATTACTCAACACCCCCCCATCGCTCCCTCCCACCCAGCACTGCCTGCACTCTACTTTCTTTCGTTCTCTCGCTGTTATCAAATTAAAAGCTTTTCTATAGAGGGTTGGTCTTGGCCTGCAGGCATAGGGTACAGCCATGGCAGCCAGCTGAGGCTTGAGTGATATTGTGTGTGTGTTGGAGAGCAATGTGGCTTTGAGTGTGTGCACGTTTCTATGTGTTTACTCAAATCGGCTCATTGCTGTTTGAGTTGCTGAGCTAGGAAACGGGGTTAAAACAGTCCATGGGCAAGCAGTCATGCAGGAGTACGAGCTTAGGTGACACAGGTCCACGAAGAAGTGAGGTAATGAGAGAGGGTGGGAGAACTGCTTCTGCGCTTAGAGGCAACTGAATCTGACACTGGGTATAATACAGAACCTTTAGGGAGTGGTTATAGATAGTGGGACATAATGGGTGGGGGAGTGGCCTCCATGCAGAGTTGGTAGATGATATCAAGTCATTCTTTGTTTCCTCCAGGCCTATGTTTCTCTTAGTATACGACACACAGGTGAGTGTGTGTCTCTGATAAGCCTATATCTCGGGTCGGGTTTTGGCTTTTATTCTTAATTTTGAATTTCAAAGACACCCTCATGGGTGAAAGAGTCCTGCTTTTGAGGCAAGAGGCAGACAGACGTAAAGTGACAGGATTCCCCTAGTGCTTTGGGATTTCCCCCGATTCCCACCTTACACGCTGAGGCACAGAAGAGAGGGAGGGGGGGGTAGAATAATGGGAGTTATATAGAGGAGGTGTTCTTAGTAAGAGAGGAGGGAACAGGGGACACAGAGTGAAGCGGGATACAAAAAAAAAAAAGAGTCAGAATCTTGAGCGTAGAGTTGAAGCAGGTGGTCACAGTAGTCGGTGTAGATATGCCCTGTAGGAGTGTGGAGAGTGTTGACTGGATAAAGAGAGCGAGGAGCCTTTTAAAATAGATTAGATGCTCAATTTGAAGCAATGCTAGGCTGCAGATCGGACAGAGCTTAACTTCTTTAGCTGGTGAGTATCATTTGACAAAATACTTTACCCTCTATTTTAGCTCATTACCGCACATTCACGTACCTCGGCGTGCGAAAAAGGCCAGAGGTGCGAGAAGTTCACGAGCAGGGTGAAATTAATTAGCACAAGACACATTTTTCATCATTTGGGATTTTTAGAACTCATCATTAAGAGTTTGTTATAAGGTTTGAATGAATACTGCGTCGCTGTATGGTGAGGGCTAACGGGTCAGCTTTAAAAATGTTGTGTTTATTCAGAAGTTTTGTTGTGTCCTTTTAAAACTGCACAAGGATGTTCTTTTATGCAAATGCCAGGGTTACATCTTGTGGTTGAATTAACACTGCATATAGTGCTATTACAACACTGTATAAATTATGTGATTTAAAATATAAATAATATATCAAACAAGCTTAAGCTATTCAGTCGCACTTGCAGACAGTTACTAAGCAAGGCATCTACAGTACTTTGGTTCTTAGGCGCCTGTAATATGTTGATCAGAACCTCACAGCAATTAAGTGTTTGTCGACTAAACCCTAATTAAAATTTTAATGACGCTATTAACTAAATGTAAACACACCTGATCCTGGCTGAATGTTAAGTCGTTAGCGTTTGCATTAGCCACTCATTCGTCCATTCACTGTGACACAAAGGTTTCCAGTGACAAGGAAAGCCACAGTCTGGGGAGGCACGTTATCAGCCACATTGACTAACAACAGGCTACGGCGATAAACTCTGCTCCACTCTGTCATGCTATTTGCTTTGGCCTGTATGATAACAGTCACCAGTCAGAGCTGCAGAGCTGGCTTCATCAACATCGTCCATGTGGACATAGGTGTAGTTTATTTTACCTCATCTCACCATGTGACGCACTCACAAACACAAACATCCACACGCCCTGTTCCCACAACAGTGTAACCCAACTCAATTTGTCTTGTAATTATCTTTTAAATGTACTTGTACTGAGTGAGTCAGTGTGCATGCTGTTCCTTTGCTTTCCCTTTCAGATAAGCATGAATACTTCTAGGGCTACAAAGTATGAACGCTCTAGATAGAACCAAAGTTTTCTGTGAGAAAATCATCATCATTTCAAAGTTTAGATTGACTTTTTTTTTAACATTTTCTGACATTTTATGGACAAAACAACCAATAGTGAATCGAGAAAATAATCGTCAGATCATGAATTATTGACAATATTCATGACAATATTATGGACAGGCCTAAATACTTCATACTCCACATACTAAATACTAAATACTCTCCACTCATTGGTCCATAGTTGGAGTCAACAGGTGTTAGAGATTTTACTTAAGACATTGCTTTACTGGGATTCCTTTACTCAGTAACTGAATTCATTAATAAACCCATCAGCAGCAGCTTTAGAGCCCACATCCTTACTTTCAATCTTATTTAGAACATAAAGAAACGCCATTGCCCTTATGAAGTGCACCAAACATTTCGGCATTGCAAAATCATTACACCCTCTGGAAAACTAGTTAAGGACAACATTCCCGCTCCAGTATAAGATATAAGTTGTATATCCCTTAAGTTTAAACAAATGTATAATGACGAGTAATGGAATAAACACTACCTGAAAGGGAAATAACTGACAACAGGAGGAAGCTCCAAAAGCTTTTAACTAAAACTTTATAATGTTAAGTCAAGGCAAACGGCCCAACTTCTGGCATTATTTGCCAGTCTGTCAACCTGATCAGGATCCAGTGCTGCTCTCGTTATGTTCAGCATTACTCACGGATGAGAACACATGCTCACAGCACACAGATGTCCGGATATTTACGAGCCAGCTTACAGAGAGTATTAGGTTATTAGCAGGTATTCGGTGCACATTGTGTCTCTTAGCAGGGGGTTGCTTGCTGTCTGCAGAGAGAGGGGTCTCCCTCATGTGCTGTAGGCTTCTATCATCAAGATGCTGTTGCTGCTGCTGACGTTTTATGGTCCAAACAACTAATTGATTCATTGAGAAAATAATCGGCAGATTCATCAATTATGAAAATAATCATTAGTTGCAGCTTCTACACATGCTTTCTACACTGATCAATGGAACCGTTAACTGGATTTAATGGCGTTTGGTTGGTGTACTGCTGCCACTCTTTGAAATGTTAGGTTGGTCACATGATTTGCGGTAAAAGGCAGGGTCAGAGGTCACAGTGGTGGCTGTGGGCTTAAGATTACAGCCTGGAGGTGGTAGGGGTCAGCGTGGTCGGGGCTGCCTTTCAAGTAAGCAGAGGCAGAAGAAAAATCCTAATGCTAAACTTTTTTTTATTGAAGTAGAAATTCCTTGTCACTATCAAGTGACAGAGAGGAAATTGTGTTTTTTTGTGTGTTGGAAAATTGGTGGTAGGGTAATCTGGATGCCAACGTAGAGACTGGGTAGATATTCAAAATGGAGGAAAGATGGATTGGTCTTGGTGATAAGATTTTATTTTTTATTTATTTTGTTTATTACGATGTCGGGCTTCAGTTTTTATAAAGGAAAATTGAGCGGTAATAAAGCATACATGGGTGCTCATTGCTGACATTTTAAATGAGCCTGTATGTTTAGACTTGAACACAAAGTGATGTAAATACCTTAATTTGCATGGAATGCTACTATGTGTCACAACTGTTTATTGTAATCCCCAATCACGGTGGCTACTGCTCCCCCAGTATGCTGAAAATGAGACTTTATGCCAAAGCGCCCAAACTCAATCATCAGTCTTTATATGCACTTCACATAAACTGGTGCTCTGCACAATTGATTTCCAGAGTTCTAATCTCACTTACTATGGAGAGTATGTTGTGCATCTAGTTTCACTTTATGTAAATTATCATGGAGGCAAAATCTACTTCATATGAATGTAATATACTACTGCAGCTTAGGGCTGCAACTAACCATTATTTCCATAATCGATGAATCTGTAGATTATTTTCTTGAGTAATTGTTTGGTCCATAAACGTCAGAAAATGTGGAAAAATGTTGATTGGGATTTACCAAACCTGGAAATGATGATGTTCTCAAATGTCTTGCTTTTGTCCACACACCACAATTATTCAGTTTTTATGATTTCTTTGTTATATGGAGTAAAGAAACTCTAAAATATAATACTATATATATTATAGTAAATACTATACTATACTATAGTATACTATACACTATAAAATGATCAATTAGTTATCAATTAATAATCGATAAAACTCTGCAGGCTTTACTACGAACAATAATGAAGAAATCAGATAATGATTAATGATTATGAACAATTAATTATTAACTGCAGATTCATGTTGAACCCATTACATGTGACGTCATTTTCCTATTGACTGGTGTATTCAAGCATACCACACACATAGTTTCATTCAGAGTACATATTTTTAATGATTCTCTCGTAGTTTTCTTGTGTCTTGGGAAGAGGTAAACCAGGAAATGATAACGCCATTAAAACAATCCACTGAAAGCATAAAGAGAGAGACAGAAAGAATGACAGAGACCCATTATTATAACCTACAATTCAGGAAAAGTTAGCTATAGTTTCAAATTCAACGTGTACACCAACCCCCTCTATACCTGCCCTCTAGTCAAAGCCACTCCCTCCAAACAAATGACCGCACACTGCCTGACTTCTCGAAGCTGAGTCGAGGAGAGAAGGTTGGCAGGACAGCTTTGTTGACATCGACTGCCTGACATCTGAATAATCTGTGAGAGAACACAATGAACCATTCAGGTAGGCCGTTTGGATAGCAACTGGTGTGGCAATTGATTAGAATAAAAGGATTGGTAGCATTCATTTCAGTATTTCAGGGGTTTATGGACTATGGACCATTTCATCCCTTTATTCCACATAACTTATTGACGAGTATTGGGTCATGAAGAGGATTTCAAAAAGTATGATACAAAAATTCAGACAATAGTTAATATATTCTAGCTTTATGTATTTGTGCTACATATGTTTTGTTGTTTTGCCTTGAACGAGTTCCATACGGAATCATTTTTCAGCTCTGCAGTCTGGTTTTTCACGTTTCTCCCGTTTGCGGCTAATATCCAATCTCAGGTCACCAGTTTTTCTGGTCCCAGGCAATAACTTGTTCTCGTCTCTTGTTTCTTTAGTCTAAAAACATTTGAAATATTTAACCTATTGCAGATAGTTGAACTGTCAATAGACAATGGAAAGACTAATGACTGATGACGAGAATCAGATGAATTGTTAGATTATTAATTCCTGGAAGAAGTCAAACAGACAAGAAGAAATTGTCAGTTAAAGTGTGTAAATTAATTAGATGCATTTAAGCAATATCACACAAGAGGGAACACTGTTGTGCTGAATATGTGATGTGTTCATAGAGGATGTCGTGCTGATATTCATTACACCAGCATGACCTTGAGTGTGATATCGCTTTTATACAACAGTTCAACAAACTCAATTTAATAGTTGACAGTAAGAATCTACAAGGGATGACTTGTCTTGTTATTTTATCAATAATTTGGCTCCGCCAACACAAATAGTTCTGCAACTGGACCAACTTGACTGTTGCCTAGCAACACAATGAGCATACTTTGGCACACTGGCTTTACAGCTGGTCATGTGCACTGCTCCGTCACATGTATGTTTATCTGTACGTCTCCATTTATTGAGCAACCTGAGATAAAGGGTTCCTGAGATCTGGTGAGTGAACAGCTTGCAGCACACCGCTCAGTCGCTTCCTCTTCTCAGTCGATGATCTGAAGTCACTTTTTTTGTGAGCTTTCGGACCTGCAAGATTGAACATATTTTAAGTTTTTCCACTGCACTGTAAATCAGCATATTTCTCAGTAATTTACAGTTTAACTGTTTGAATTTTATTTCCAGTCATATTTTCTGTGGAGTTTGTTGCAATGTAACGACCTTAAACATTTTTTCGAAAGAAATTGTCAAAATTTGGACAACATAGTATAGTATGACGTTTTTGTCAAATTTTGGACCAAAAATGTTTTCCCGGAAAAAAATTCACATTTTGGAAGACAGTATAATATGACGTTGTCAAATTCTAGACTACATGGTATAGTATGACTTCTTTTGTCAAATTTTGGATCAAATTTTTTTCCCGAAAAAAATTGTCAAATTTTGGACGACATAGTATAGTATGACGTTTTTGTCAATTTTGGGCCAAAACATTTAAAAAAAAAAAAAAAAAAATCCAAATAAATGGTCAAATCTTGCGTGAAATACAATAATATGCCGTGTTTGTCAAATATTGGATGATGTATGACGTTTTTGTCAAATTTTGGATCAAAAAACTTTTTCGAAAATATTGTCAATTTTGAGAAGACATAGTATAGTATGTCGTTTTTATCAAATTTTGGACCAAATTTTTTTCCCCAAATAAATGGTCAAATCTTGAGCGAAATACCATAGTATGCCGTTTTTTTTATCAAATTTTGGACATAGAATGATGTTTTTGTCAAATTTTGGACCACAAAACTTTTTCAAAAATATTGTCAATTTTGGGACGACATAGTATAGTATGTAGTTTTTGTCAAATTTTGGACCAAAATTTTTTTCCCAAATAAATGGTCAAATCTTGAGCAAAACACCGTAGTATGCCGTTCTTATCAAATTTTGGACGTTGTATGATGTTTTTGTCAAATTTTGGACCAAAAAACTTTTTCAAAAATATTGTCAATTTTGGGACGACATAGTATAGTATGTCGTTTTTGTCAAATTTTGGACCTAATTTTTTTTCCAAATAAATGCTCAAATCTTGAGCGAAATACTGTAGTGTGCCGTTTTTATCAAATTTTGGACGTAGAATGACGTTTCTGTCAAATTTTTGACCAAAAAACGTTTTAAAAAATATTGTCAATTTTGGGACGACATAGTATAGTATGTCGTTTTTGTCAAATTTTGGACCAAATTTTTTTTCACAAATAAATGGTCAAATCTTGAGCCAAATGCCGTAGTATGCTGTTTTTGTCAAATTTTGGACTTGGAATGACGTTTTTATCAAATTTTGGACCAAAAAACTTTTTCAAAAATATTGTCAATTTTGAGAAGACATGTATGTCGTTTTTGTCAAATTTTGGACCAAAATTTTTTTACCCAAATGAATGGTCAAATCTTGAGCGAAATACCGCAGTATGCCGTTTTTATCAAATTTTGGACGTAGTATGACGGTTTGTCAAATTTTGGACCAATTTTTTTTTTACAAATAAATGGTAAAATCTTGAGCGAAATACAATAATATGCCGTGTGTCAAATTTTGGAAGACATATGACGTTTTTGTCAAATTTTGGACCGAAAAACTTTTCCCAAAAAAATTACATATTACACATGTTTTGTTGGCATCAAAAGATATAAATAAATGAAGCCTTAAGACCTATAAGTAGTCTTCATGTGATTTTACACATTAATATTGTTACTTGAAATCAAGTAACGCATAATAATCGTATTAACGTAATATCTGGATTAATTCTCCGGCAATAATTGTACCAAGAAAATAAAAATAATTGCAACATCCCGAGTTCAACGGCTCTGCTGATGCTCAGCTCTGACATCAGCTAGAAATCCTTGCATTTATCTCTGAGGACACGTTTGACGACATAGTCTTAAAGGAACCTGCCTGGGGCTCCTAGTGCGGCACTATTCACGGGATGCCACTCTTCCCAGGACTCCAACAACAATGCCAAGTTGGCACAGTTGAGAAATGCTGAGGTAGTGATACTATAGCGCCGTTGTAAGCGGTGCACTGTTCACTAAGGGGTTTCTTCTTCTCATATTGTTCATGTGGTTCAAAGAACAAACGCGAGCCACAGAGAAGGGTTTGCAGGATGTAAGCCAGAGAAGCACACACAAGCCCGGTCTTTCTGTCACTCCGTGCATACGGCCGGGTCCATTAATGTGAGGGAGCTCAAAGGGAGGCAGTCCACATTTTTAACAGCCATTCAGCTTTTGCCAGACACACAACTAGACCCTCCAGCTGAGGTTTCTGCAACCACAGCCTCAGTCACAACTGTACTTGTGGCTCTGAAGTCATCTCAGAGCAATTCCTTCCCCTTTTTTTTTCTGTTAAAGCCGTGCTGCCCGCCCGATCCCACAAACACACACACACACTTTCTATATCTTTACCAGCCATATGAGCCGTGTCTATAAAATACTTGGAAATGGACTTGATACCTCACTGTATCACATTACTCCCTTGCACAATGTATACAAAGCCTGTTTTGTATTGTCAGAACACTGCTCAGTCATTAGGACCGATTTTGGGTGGTAGTGGTAGTGGTGGTGGTGTGGGAGGGGGTGTCGTTGAATAGAACTTGGTAATGGAGCAGTGGGAGAGCTGACAAAAGCAGACCCCCACCACCCTCAGCACCCCCCGACTCACCAGTTTGGCTCAGATTGTGAGGTTTAAACGTGTAAGGTGACAAGGAGAGTTGTGTGTTTGTGTCCCTAAGGCTATATGGGGAGAAGATAAAGTGCGCGACTGGAATACATTAGTGAGAGGTGTCATTAAGTAAGCAGTGGAGTGTGTGGGCTGCCATGTGTGACTTTTTTTTTTATCTTGAAAGCCTAGCGGCTCTTCAACAACTTATATCTGTGGAAGAGAGCACCACATTTAAAGACATTATATGATATATTTCTGCAATAAATATCAAAAATGAGCAATGTTTTATACGTACATGCCTTAATGTTTCCAATACACCTTAAATATACATTTTAGTTGCCTTTTGATGGTGTCATCAACTCATATTTGGTACTCCTCATCATCCAGCATGTTATTTTTGTCACCCGTGGATCATGAGTGAACCAAACAAGACAACAATTGCCATGATCGCACGTTGAACTACATCAGAATGAACACATTTTTGTTTTAATTGGACATTGAAGTGTTTCTCAATATGGCCTATTTTCAAATTGCAAGAGACAGAATTTATTTAGAAACAACATTTTAGATTAAACATCGTCCTGGCCTGCACAGATCTGCACACAGTGATCATTTTATAGATGTTTTCCAATGGAAAAATTATCTAGATTCCTCAAGAATCATACCACAATAGCAATTTCAGTCAAAAAAAATAATGCCAATCAGATATCCTTCTCTCCTTAACCTTCGCTCCTGTCCTGACTCTGACTCACCACCACTTCAATCGAGACTCAAGCAGCTCATTCAATTCACAAAACACAAGAATCTGCCTTGCATTTTGGCTCCTTTGGGCAGGCAAATCAGATTTCTCTATTCTGGTCACCAGGGACCCCCCCCTCTGTTTCCAGTGAGAAAGTCTGACAGCGAGTCAGCTGGGGCCACAATGGAAAGCATTCATACTGCAATTCAGAACTATAAAGGCATAACCAGTCGTAGGCAGAGATGTCAAAGGAGTGCTCTAAGAATGCAGGTCAGAGACGACGCTGACCTCAGGGGTTGAAGGAGGATAAGGAAGAAATTCAGGGGGAGGAGGAAGAGGAAGGGGTTGTATGTATGTATGCATACAGAACATGTGGGTGGAGGGTTCTAATGGTCAGGGGCTGAGGCTGGCTCCCTGATGGGTGTCATTCAGTCATGCATTTATGTAACTCGCTTTGACTGTTAGGTTTTCAAAGAGTCTTTGAAATCAAATATGCAATCGTATGGCGTGGGACAGATTCGATCATACCGCGTCTTCTTAAACTGTAATCTGAAGTTATGTCGGAGAAGATGGTGTCCATTTTGTTTGCTGAACAGATGGCGCACATTGGCAGAGGAGCGTCAGACCAAATGCAAATATAGCACCTTGTTGATTATGTTCCGACTGTTCCTGCTCTTTCCCTCTGCTTTAAAAGAACACACACTGTTCATGCATAATGACGCCAATGATAATCTGAGTTTTTTTGTGCTTGATAAGGAGAAGTGAAAATGAACACATCGTCTTTTAACCGTTGTATATTAGGGTTTAAGTTAAAATCCCACAGAATATTTGACAAAATCCACACTGGAGAGATTCTAATTCATCGCTTTATTTCAAGCCGTCAGCGTGAAATGAATAGAGGGAATGTCAAGTATTGTCTGGAAATGTTAACCTTCAAGGCACGGCTGAGTTCTCTGTCCTCGTAGGAGAGTATGCAGAAAATGAATAGGCTGAATAGGTTTCTTGTGGTTGACCTCGGATTCACAGCACCACCTTGACGATAGTGGAGGATTTCGCCGTCACTTGTTCTGTATCTGGTACAACCACAGCTTTTCTGGCTTCATACCAGAGTCTCACATGTCACTCACTCCTCGTCTCCTGATACTGAGATGTCTTTTTGAGGTGATAATGTCTGTCTCACACAGACAGCTGCAGTAATCCGCTGGAAGAAGACTAGACTGCCCTTATTAAGAATTTGAAAAGGATGGGAAATAAGAGGTATTTTCAAACTCTCCTGTTTAAGATGGTTTTAAAAAAAAGTGAAGCTCAGCAGTAGAGGGAGAGTGAATTCTCTTGGCATTTCTTTTTTTTGTGTGTTTTTGCCACGTTGCTCCAGCTGACTCATCTCCTCTGTCCTGTTGTTCCGGCTGTCCTGAAGCTGTTGCAGCAGAGGAGCTCTGAGAATATCAGTATCATATCCTTGCGACTGTAGCAGCCACTTCTGGTGCTGGAAAATATGATGGAATCCGAGGCAGATTAGATCATGTTTTAAGAAAGCTGTTGCTCTGACATTCCCCCCATGCAACACGAGCTCCTCTCCACTGACTTCCAGCTGTAGTATCCTGAGCATGACCTGCCTAATGTAGTATTCATTGGCCTTCATTCATGCATTTTAATGGTCTGAAATGAATAATATGCAGCAACATGTGCTGTATGTCAGGTTCCCTTTATTTCTGCTTTTTCAAAAGTTGCTAAAAATTGCTTTCCCCCCCCTCTCCAGATCAAGAATGCTCGGAAAAGGATGAATCTTCTAAGTCCTCTGAGTCTCCCACGTGTCTTCGCTGCTGTCCCTGCCCGACAGCCCGCTCGTCCCACTGGGGCGCCATCTGCCTCTCCAAGCTTCCCCCCTGGCCCCTGCCCTCAGTAGTGGCTGTCCCCGAGGGTAGGAAAGGCGAGCCAGCCCGTGTAAATATGCCCGGATGGAGGTCTCATTGGCGTCTCGTCCTGCTGAACTCCCTGACCTGTGGCCTGGAGATCTGCTTGGCAGCTGGGATCACATACGTGCCCCCGCTGCTGCTGGAGGCTGGCGTGGAGGAGCGCTACATGACCATGGTTCTAGGTAAGGAGTCACTCTCAGGCTCACGGTAAATGCATGCGCTTTCATCATTTCATCATCTCTGTCCATGGCATTGAAGCGGTTTCGATGAACCGTCGTTTTATCCACATCACCTTATTTGCATTTTCAGCTCCGTGTGAAACGTCTGTCCACAGGTGATGGAGGCAAACTGTGTGCAAAAGGCAGTGACCTAAGACAATTATCCTGTGTGCTTCTTTGTTTGATCACAATCCAGAATAATGGGTTATAGCAGGTGAAGAAGAACAAACTTTAATAATAATATTCAGAAGAACTGCTCAAGTTTTAAGTTTGTTCCTGAATAGACCGGAAGTTCCTATTAACGCTGCGTCATTACCTTGTTTATGAAGCCCTGACGGTTCGAAACAAACAGTTCAGCCACTGCTGAGAACGCTGTGTTTTATTGTAATCTCGGGGCTCAACGAGATCACTGAAAATCCCGTAATAGTTACGTAAGCAGCGGTTCTCATCGGTGAACAACCGATCGTCCTGCTCCGGGCGGTAGTCCGGGCACATCCGGTTGCGTACATTGAACCGCAGAAGATGAATAACGTCCGTTGTGGTGTTTCACGAGCGACAGTGTCTTCTGACTCTGGGTCTGACTCCAGGTCAAAGTCATAAAAGGGACTGCGGCGGGGAGTCGTGATGAAGCTATTTTTAAACACTGTTAAAACAATGTTTTGATAATGAGGAGCAGTGCATCTACCGTTCCAGAGGGGGGCGCTGCGCCTCTGAGAACGGATGTGCTGGATAGTACTGGCCAATCACAAGACTCTGTCTTCTGGGGGTGAAAGTTCACTCTGAAATCTCGCAGCAGAAAAACACCGTAAGAAAAGAGGATTTCTATCGGCTCGTTTACAGCAACTAGGAGGTTTTTGACCATAAAAACAAGTTAATATATGTAAGTAGACCTCCATAACTAATTTATGTGCAACAGGACCACTCTATGTCACCTTTAAGGTTCTCGTAATTCAGGTAAAGGTGCCATATGTACATTCAAATTCAAAATACCGAGGTCTTTTAGATTTCATTTTCTGACATAACTGGCAACCTGTGGTTGCTCGGCAGCTGAGACTCTACTGACTGCAATGATTGGTAGATGGCGGTAGGTGGCGCCACATGCCAAAACATGATTTCAAAACTTAAACATGATTTGCAGTCTGCAAAATATATATTTTTGTTGCAAATATTTTGTTGTTGTTGGTGAGTTCAGTTTGTTATATGAACATTATTCCTGAGTCTCTGTGACATATTTTATGTAGATTTTATGGCCAGTTGCTTTAGATTTATTACATAATGCACCTTTAAATGTTTTTATTTGATATGTGAATTTATTGCGTAAAATGGAAATCATGATGTCTTATTTGGTCCACAAGCCAAATGTATTCAAAGTTATTCCGTTTTAAAGATTTCATCTAGATAAATATTCACATTTAAGAAGCTGAAAATGGCTTTAAAGTAGTACTAGTTTCAGTATTGGAAAATAACAAATGATACCCAGCCCTAATTATAAAAAAACAGCAGGGATGCACTTTTTTTTTGTTTAAGATAAAATAAAAGAATCCTTTATTTGTCCCATAATGAGGAAATCTACAAAACTGGTAATATGTGACTCAGTGCAGTGGTAACTGGTGACGGTTGTTGCACAGGGGCATGAAAATGCCTCATGGCTCCAGTCTCCATCTCTGGATCCAGGTCATAAAACATAATTGAGGCTGTTACTCTAATAAGTGGCCACTTCACCTGTTAATCAAGTACTAATTGAAAAGCAGCAGGAGAGCGAGCTGCTCGGTGGGGGAGAGCCACCGTCTTCCTCCACACTGACGCCGCTATCAATTATTGCATCTTTCGGATTTTAAATTTAAATGAGACGACATGAAATGAAGTCTTCATCATTTTTAATGAGTAAACTGGACTATTTATAGTATCCATTGTTCTTATTGATGCAAAAACATATTTTCCTATTGCTTTCTAGAGGACATTTTGGTTTTCATATAAGAGCCTGAACAATTCAGTATAAACAGTACTTCAGCTGATAAACAACAGGTAAAAAGACATAGCATGTGTTTTAATCCAGTAGGCATATTGTTGGTTAAAACAAAGAGGTGACAGACATTTTTGTCCCAGGAGAGTCACCTTCAGAGTCTAAATCTGCTGCTGCTGAAGCTTTTCAGACAAACTGCTGAACCACAATTATGAATATTTGCAGAATATAGTTTAAAATGACTGAAAAGCACTTGTTGGTGACAAATCCACAGAAAAATAAAATGTCAAAAAATGTTGATCAGTGTTTTTCAAAAGTGGAAACAATTATGTTCTCAAATGTCTTGCTTTTGATGATTCACTCAATGATATATTTGTTACGAGAAAATAAAACAGAAAATATTGACATTTAAGACACAGAAATATCAGAAAACACTCAAAACCAAATCATCAATTATCAAAATAGTACCAAAAATGTCAAAAATAGACTTGTAAGTGAAGTGAATAGTTGCATGATCCTGTCAGCACGAAAGGTTTGAGTAATTATACAGATAATAGATATAACGCTGAATGCTTAAATAAAAAAGGCTTAATGTACACAACAGAAGTAACTATTCAAGTGTTAAGAACAAACAATGTACACGACTCGACTCTACTTGGTTTCCCCAACAGCTGCTGGTGTTATGAAGAAAAATGATTTCATTGTGGGAGTTCCTCCCAAACAGCCTGCACTGTAAACCAATCTGGAAATGGCACTCCAATTCTCATTTCCCTGCATTATAATGGAGTGCCTGAGTGCTACTTGAATGAAGATAAATATAGTGTCTTGGGAGACTTAAAGCAAATTTTCCCCAAGCTTGTAGTGCCAGCTTCTCAGATGGCTGCTCTCTACTTTATCTAATAGCCGTGTGTTGGCTCCAGTTGTTTTCCCGTTTTTAGACTTTTCTCTCACTTAGTCGAGAAGATAATTATTGCTTTTTAGCAACAAGGTTTTCAATATTCATGCTTTATTTATGTGTATATTTTGCGTAAGATCATGTGTGGCATTGAGGCAGGAGACTAAGTCCTGTGTCGAAATATTTACATGTTCATACATGTTTGTGTGTATACATGTGTCCAGTGTGTGTGTGTGTGCTGTATACACTTACATAACAGGAGAGCATGTGTGTGAGTGTCGGTGTGAGACGGTACATGTCACAGCTGTACATGGTTAAGATGGTAATGACGGACCCCCGCAGCTGCAGCAGGAAGAAATGTGCTGGAGTGTGTCTGACATGTCTGTCGTTCGCAGATAATCCTGCCTGACTGCTTATACCTGTCTGGATTTGCTGTATATCCTCTCCCTGAAAGATTTTAGAGTAGATTTTACACACCCAAAACACAAATTTGGTCTCAATTTGTCCTATTTTTGGGGGCAAATACAGTAGAAAAGAAGATAAAGCCCCAATGCTTTATGTCTGTGAAGGTTCTCAGTCATCCATAGTCATTTCCAACTCCCGAAGAAGTCCTTTTCTTCTATTTTTAACATTTTCAGATAATAAAGTGGAGGTATGGTAGCACTTTCCACAGATGAACTCAGACAATAGCTGTACACAAATGGTATTTTAATGAGAAACACATAATGAAACAAAAATGTGCTCGCCTGTAATGAAATATCCACGGGGGGTGGGGGCTTTAAATGTCACACCGCAGCCGCTAGATCTCGTCGTTATTGATATTGCATGCGTGTCTCTATGTTAACACCCACTGTGTCCTGGTGTGTTCCAATTAGCTCGATGTGGCCATGTGTGGAGGATGAGCTAACAGGGAGTTACCTTCAGGCAGCAGCTGGCCATCTGTAGGAAATACTAGGAATCATCAGCAGTAGTCGGTGTTAATAGCAGAGGGGCACATGCAGTAGTCACTGCTGTGAGCCACTTAAGCTGAGCAGTGACGTTCCACTGTAGGCATGTGGGCTTTTCTCAGATACTAAAGTACAACTGGAAGAGTAACGTGTGATTTAAGGGTTTCCTTTCTCTTTCAGGGTCTTGATTTGTTGGTCAAACTCTGTCTTTGTTGTTATCATTCATGTTCAGTGTTTTGTCAGCGTTGTCTCTGAGGTTTTCCTGCTTCCGTTCACAGGTATCGGTCCAGTTCTCGGCCTCCTCTTCATCCCTCTGATTGGCTCGGCCAGCGATCGCTGTAACAGCACTTACGGCAGAAGGCGGCCCTTCATCTGGCTGCTGTCTCTGGGAGTCCTTCTTGCACTTTTCATCATTCCCCACGCTGACGTCATGGCTTCCCGTTTTGCCTGGGGTGGACGCACACTTCAGGTAAGCTTGTCCTTTGTTAAATTATACCACACGATATTCAATGTTTATTCTACTATAGTCATGTTTGTGCTTTTTCCACAGGTGGGTATCCTTATCTTTGGGGTGGGGCTCCTTGACTTTTGTGGACAGGTGTGCTTCACACCACTGGAAGCCCTTTTGTCTGACCTGTACAAGGACGAGGAGGACTGCGGCCAGGCCTTTGCCATGTTCTCCTTCATGGTCAGCTTGGGAGGATGTGTGGGATATTTACTACCAGCACTGGATTGGAGTCATGGATTTCTCTCCAGTTACCTGGGAGGCCAAGCAGAGTGCCTCTTTTCCCTCCTCACCTTCATCTTCATCGCCAGCGTGCTCATCACCATGAAGATGTCAGAGGAACCCAAATTTGCCAGCAGTGCCTCGGCGAGTTCTGGATCTTTATTGGAGTCAGGGTCTGGTGTGATGGAGGCCGGCCGCTGTGGCGTGCCGCGCTCATGCGTCAGTCTGCTGAAGTGCAAACTGAGGCTGTTGAAGGCTGGTCCTCTGCTGTGCTTGCTGAGAACATGCTGGTCCATGACTCCAGCCATCTACAGGAGCTACTGCCATGTCCCGCGTGTGATGAGGCAGCTGTGTGTTGCTCAGCTGTGCAGCTGGATGGCCGTCATGTCCTTTATGCTGTTTTACACAGACTTTGTAGGGGAAGGCCTGTATGAAGGCGTGCCCAATGCATTACCGGGAAGTGCGTCCAAGCAGAGATACGATGAAGGTCAGTCGTCTTCTCTTTAAGATACAGTATGTGTTGTGTGAGCGTTTGCCTTTTTTCTCAAATAATATCTTTCTAAATGTGTTGCTAGCTTGCTGGGTGAACAGCCTCTGGATGTTATGTGGCTTCTGTAATCTCCTTACATGACCCTCATACTGATTTTCACATTTCTGTTGAAATAACTCCCCGTCTGTGACCTTGAGTGTCTCGGCGACCTTGAGTGTCTTGAAAGGCGCCTTCAAATATAATGCATTATTATTATTATACATTTTTACCATTTTAAAGGAGACATATTACGTAAAATCAACATTTGAACCATTTTAATAGTTTTATTTGGGACCTATGAGTAGGCAAGGTGTGAAAAAAGATGACTCACTCAAGTTTTTGTGGTCCGCATCAGTCTAAGTACAGGAGATAAAACACACGACGTTGACTTCCGAACTCATTGCTACGTCAAAATGAGACATTGCCGGAATTGTTGTCTCGTGGAGTTCCGCTTTGTCCCTAAAAAAACGCGAGAGTTCAGGCGAGGGCAATAGTATCCAGAAGAGCGGAAGTCTGTGAAGTGTTCTATTCTTGGCTCCACAGTGCAGCACAGAGTTCTACACAAACTTCCAGCCTCAGAGGATTTACATGTCCAGTGGATATATTTTATATATGACGGCAATGTGCCGGCTAGAGTCGGCAAATTATGGCTTTTCCAAATGCTAACTGCTGTTAGCTTCCCTGCCTCGGTGACGCTGAGCATTTAAAGAGACAGGCACTCAAAACCGAGCGTTCTGAACAGGGCTGTTTGCGCAGGGTGATTGAACTGGTATGGTGCTTCATCCATAAGATATTTTGGCCAAAGGACACCAGGGAACGAGGTTGACTTGGAGAAATAGGGTATATGTCTACTTTAACTCCTACCCTCATGTATGTGGTTGAAGGTCCATCCAGGCTGTGCTCTGTCCCAGCTGGCCAGGATGCAATCACATTCCTCGGGCACAGGTGGAGACAGACAGAGCCTGTGTTCCTGCATGCCTACATGCTTCCCTTCTACCTTCATATTGCCTCCTGTCAAGTTATAGCACACATACAGCAAGAGGTCGACAGTTAATATACATTCTATCCTAACTTAAAATGAGGTTATTTACATTTTCCTTAGATTGAAATCACTGAACAGTGAGCAAAAGCAATTTCTTGTCATGCAAATACTGAAGCCAGGCCAGTGTAATTTGCTTTCCCCACCCTTGCTCCTGAGAAATCGGAAAACAAACGCACACACACTCTTTATCCTTTCCTGTGCTGCAAATCACTGAGTTGTTGCTAATCCTGTCAGACAGTTGCGCGCGGCTTTATTCTAAAGCTATGCAAATGCTCGGCTCTGTGATTCCACCTAAATATAACCTTTAGGTTAGACAGTCTAAAGGCAGACACACACATGAATAAATCTGTTGTGTCACTGTGGTGTACTAACATCCTGGGAAGTCTGTCTTTAATCAAACAACAATTGAAGAAGGACAGTATTTTAAGTTTCCTTTTGTTTACTGTTCAGCCAGACTTTCTACCTGAAATCCCCTAACATTTTTCAGCTTTAGTTTTCATTTAATCAATCTTGTCTTCATCCATCCATTTATAGAAATAGACTGAAAACCTCCCGCTTGCTTTCTCTTTTCCCCACTTTGTTTACTTTTTTTTTTTTTACTCTCCCCTCCGTCTGTGTTCCCCGTACTCGCCGGACCACGAGGAATGTCACACTCACAAAGAATTAAAGTCAAGGAATCAACACACAAAGGACATGTTCATTCAAGCCAGGTAGACGGCCCAAAGCACATTACTTTTTTAGGTCTGTCTGATTTGAAACACAGCGGATGTTATTAAACCACATCACTCAGCCTGCAGATGTTCCTCTGCATGACGTTTATCTGCCTCGGTTCTAGGGCTTTTTAAAAATCAACCTACGCTCACCTTCCTCTCGTCATAATTCCAGTTTGTTGTAACGCACAGAATTTATTTGTCGAGTCTCAGTTCCGTATCTTCTCATATCTTGGGCTTCAATTTCAGCTCTCATTATCTTCCGTGGTGTTTGTAAAGTGGTCTCAGCAGCTTTGCTTTCCAGGAGTAATACGATCCACGTACGGCTTTCACACAAATGATTCAGTGCTCTCCCGCTGAACTTGTGACCCACTGTGTTCACTGACAGCAAAGCAGAGCTATCAGGCCGATCCTTGGCTGAAGTAACAGTCTAGACATGTAGACAGTCCAGCAGCTAGCATAGATAAGCACCAAAAGTCCACCTAATGAAAGGGTTAATCTGATTTAAACAGGAATAAATACTATTTAAATACAGTTCTTTCTGAACTTTTGTGTCATGTGATTTTTTTATATATTGGGGGTCAAATGAAGTCAAATGAAGTTCATGGGTTTGTTTTACGGTACCAGGATGTCTAGCACGCAGACAATCCTGGTTTTGTTTGAGAATGTGAAATATTCTTCCTCTGATGTTGGTTGAGCTTAAAAATTCTACCTCGGTCTGTTTGTGAATTACACAGCTTTGGTAAACAGGGACCAGCAGGATTTATCTATCTAAGGCTACATCCATACAAAAATGGTGCTGTCCACACTATCACAACATTGTTGGGCATTCTGTGATAATCAATAAACTACAAGACAACATACAGTATAGCGGTATCTGTCCAACTGAAGAAATCAAAAAAGGATTTCTCTATTTATTCACAACATAGAGAACAAAGTGTATAAAGTCTATATAATAGATTTTAAAAAAAAATTTATATTGCACTTTACATTTGAGCAACAAACCTCAAAGTGCTATATATAGTGTTAAATATAGTGTGATATATATTATAATATATGTGCCATCAACCTGATGTGAACTCCCTCCTCTTCAACAATGTACTGTATCTTCCACCCAAGTTTCCCTCATTCATTTGAGCAGCGCCACCACGTGGAGAGATGAAGTAGCACCACTTGTGAGTGAAACTGGCAGGGACTGTTTACTTTAGAGCGCCTTAAGTTGTTAATTAAAATGTCAATATTTGCTCTGGTGTAAGGGTCATTGTATTGTTTGAGGAAGGACGGTGATATTAGAGATAACCGATATTTGGAGCCGGGCCGACAATCGGTCTATCCCTAGGCAATATATATATCAACAAATCGATATTTTGACCCACCCCTAGTCACGTGACGTTTTAAAGTATGTATACAGAGGTGAAAAGCTCTCCTGAACTCATAATGTTCTTTTAAGCTGTAGAAAAGTGAGTGGTTTTATCGTTCACTAGATGTGAACAATATGCAAATGAATGTTATGTCAGATAATTTCTCTGATAAGAACTCTACTCTACTCTACTCTTGCCATAACACTAAATGCTTGTTTCAGGTATCCGCATGGGCAGTCTGGGCCTGTTCCTGCAGTGTGCTACCTCAACCTTCTTTTCCCTGGTGATGAGTCACTTGGTTCGCCGCTTCGGCTCGCGTCGAGTCTACGTGAGCAGCATGGTGAGCTTCACGTTCTCCGCGCTGGTCATCTGCCTGACCAAGAGTGTGGTCCTGGTCACTGTGATGTCGGCTCTCACTGGCTATGCATACGCCACGCTGCAGACTGTGCCTTACACTCTCACCTGCCATTACCACAAGGAGAAAGAGGTGAGAACACACTGAGCTCCCCTGTATATGAAAGGTTAGTTTTTAGGGGTGTGCTAAAGAAATGGATTTACATAAAAATCGCGATTCTCATTTACTACGATTCAGAATTGATATAAAATGTCCCAGAATAAATTTTTTTGGAATAAAGAGTAGTGTTTCGATGACGACTGACCGGAAAAAGACGCAGGTGACGTCATGTTTACGTGCTGCGGCACAGGAGTCCAGGCACCGTTTACCAGTTAGCTCCTTTAGCGCTGTTAGCTCCTTTAGCGGCCTTAGCGCGCCTACAGTCAAACTGGAGCCGTCTGTTAAATAAACGCTAAGAGCAGCGCTACGAACAACCAGTGTACCTGTGTACTGTGTATATATGTGCCTCTGTTTTTAAAGTTTAGCATTACTTTAGAGACTCACTTGTTTTCTTTGTCTCACTACAGATCTATATGCCAAAAAGGAAAACCAAAACCATACATACGAATGGTATTAAATCCAAGCGGGACTTTTTGACTTCAGTGGAAGCAGAAGCCGGCCTTAATCATAAAACGGGGGCTCCCTACGGGCACGCCTTCTACAGCCAGGAGAGCTACTACCCCCTGCCACACGGCCAGAATGGCTCATCTCACATCGCTGCTGGAGCCGAACAGGAAGAGGCGGACATGGGCTACGAGAAACGCGGCATAGGTTTGGACTTGGCCATCTTGGACAGCGCCTTCCTCCTCTCTCAGGTTATCCCCACCCTCTTCATGGGCATGATCGTTCAATTCGCACAGTCCGTCACTGCCTACATCATCTGTTCCGCCTTCTTCGGCGCCATCTCCATCTACCTGGCCGGTCACATCGTCTTCGACCAAAAGGACCTCAAATGCTGAGATTTGACTTGGGGAAGATGTGGGAAACGACGTGGAATTACAGATAATCGGTTGATCGATCTTTCAGGTTTCATGTGGTTGAAACTCGGCAGTGTGCTGCTGCTCCAACAATGCCTTGCTCTTTGATTGAAGCTCTGCGTTTAGGACGTTTCTGTTTGTGTGTATGTGACAGGGAGAGGGCGAAAAGAGAGAAATTGGCCAGTGCTAAAAATACCAGTGTACAGAAAAGTTCCTTATCAACCCCCCACCTACTGTGTGCTCACAACACTCTGTGCTGAATGCAATTGAATTCTTTATTAATCTCTCTTAGGAGAAAACATTGTATTGCAACATCCTTTTCTGTCCATTATCTTTTTCCTCAGGTAAGACCAAACAGATTTACTGTAGAACACATCAACCTCAGACTCATAGTTGCTCCCCCTGCTGTTTTCATTTGTTCATGACCACACGTCTTAAAATTTTAAATTAACACATCGGCTAATTAACTTGTACAGAAATTACAAGCAGTGTGAGTACAATTATGGTATTTACAAAGCTGAGGAGGCCTATTCAACTGACCATTGCGTATAAAATAATGGGAATTGACTTGTACTTAGATGCTGGCCTAATCTTTAATCCCCCTCCTTTCCACCGTGTGTAATCTGTTACTGAAAGAACAGTTTTATTGCAAATTATTTTTAATACAAATTTTTTATTGTACATCCCTATGGGAATTTAGTTATGCAACCTGTTGAGGTGAGGTTTACGGACTGTGGTGGTTTATGATTGAATTTGTTTACTGGGAGCTGGGATATATCGCGCAGCCTCCGACGAGATAATCAAGAGTACGTGGATGCTCCTCCTTATCGGGAGGACAGTTGTCTCAGGTTAGTACCATGTTTTTTATAGTGTCCCCCAATGTCGCAGTGCCAACAATTTGCCCCCTTCCCCCCGCCGCCTAAATGAGTTTTACTGTATTCCTATACAATGACAATCTTTGACACCCAGACGGTTATGCAGAGTAGTGCCGTGTGTGTGTGAAGGCTAGAGATACACATGAAGGCCAACTTCATTCATACATAGCAGCCATTCCTGAAAAGACCAAAACAATTCATGCCGTAAAAAAATGGGAGACATTTGGTTTCTGAAAACAATGCCAGAGGAGGCATTGATGTGCTGAAGGCCAAGCTTGAGTTTGATTGTGTGTGTGTGTCTCTGTGTGAGTGTGTGTGTGTTAAACACGGTGAACAGACTGTGTGAAAGTAAACTTGAGTAATTAAGCGTGTTGATTTAAGCCCATATGATGCTGTTATGTGATGATGCAACGTGGCCTTGAGATGAGCTTTTCAAGTCGCAGGTTGGGTATGAACTCATGGACGTTAGTGTCTAAAAATGGATATAGTCTTCCTGGTTTTAAAAAGTGAAGCCCAAGCTAGGATGGAAGCCACCAGGGGGCGATTACTCGGATTTATAACGTCAGTAAACATGTTCCTGAGGAGTTAAATACGTCAGTTTTATACATTATGTTCTTGTAAAGAGGAAATAGACGATAAACCGGTGTGATTGACAGCTGGCGTCGTTAAATCGGTGCCCCAGTCGCAAGTGACGTCTGGATTTTTGGCACCTGTCAAATAAAAAATCTCAAGGCTTCAAAGGTGGGAGATAAGTTATGAAACTGAAAGACTATGTCCATTTTTCACGTGTTCACACCACGCTTGTGCTGCAGCTGGAAAGTGAAATCATTTGAGCGTTTTTTGTATCCAGGTTGTGATGAAGAATTTGGTAACAAATGTTCCTGAAGGGCATCGTAACAGGTGGGGCCGGCTCTTAATAGAAGGAGAACAGTTTATCTACATTTTCTGATTGGCCTATAGAAGAAAGTGCAGTGATGTTATGGTTTAAAAAAAAAAAGGCGTAAATACCACTAGCTTGCTTCGCTGCCATGTAGGGCCCTCTGGATCCCTCCTGCCTTGGGTTCCTGAAGTCTCTCGAAACACCCCTGAAGATTTGTCCCCTCTCATGTTGACACTACTGCTGAGAAAAATGTTTTAAAAGAAATGAAAAGCCTTTTCCCACCAAGATGCACAGCATTATATATTATCTACAGTGGTTGAAGTGTCAGGAAAAAAGGTCGTTTTACAAGTGCCTGTACATTTTTCATAACATTTTTGTACATATGTATTTATTTATTATGCTTTTATTACAAAATAGCACGTATTAAACTATGGGCCTTTTTTTGACATCTTTTGATAGGTGCAACGGTGAAGGCTGTTTCTGTGGGAAAAAAATAAATAAAGATAAATTATTTGTATAGATGTGGTTATAGAAGTGTCCTCAAAGCTATAATTTATTTTAACATTACCCCCCCTCACCTCTCTGTGTGCATCACATCAGCTGCACATGTGAATAACAAACCCACCTGTGGGCTTCGTCCATGTATTTTACCACTTGTTTTATTACTGTCACACAGCTCAGATGTTTGGTGGTTTGATTTCTGGTGCAGGTGCAAACAAGAAAACCTCATCGTCCTGTCACTACTGTCATTTTCCAGTACTTTATATATAACCACTTGTTTCCTCATCTGTTACAGTGTTTAACAGATAAACACTCGGGGAGTAAGTGGAGTTGTTGCCCTGTTGGTGTTGAGTTTATTCGTGTTGATTAATCAGGTTTTTGTCAAATAATTTTCTTCCTTTTTGGTTGCCATAAGGTTTAAGTCACCTGTGTTATTGTCATAAAACACATTCAGCCATAACACAAAAAAAGCTGTATTTCATTTTCCTTATACTTACAGTCATATTGTGTATGTTATGCAGTTACCAAATAGATCTTTATACAAAATAAAACAACTGCGTTGTCAATGACATGTTGTCTTTGCATTTTCCTTGCATGGTACAGGTATATCACTTCCTCCGCTCTAAGCATGCAGGGAGCTACGGTGGCCTTTGCATACCAGAAAGGACGTCATTCTCCATAATACATCCAGCCATGGATGTATTATAAGAATATAGATTACCAATTATAGAGCACCATCACCTCGGCCTTGAGGACAATTTTGTCATAGTGGCCACTTGCAGTACTGCAACACAAAATACTCATGGGGCCCAAAATGCAATGTTGCCATTGACCACAATAGTAAAAGAGACGCCTGTAAATCTTTTCACAGGACACCTCGAGACATGGTCACAGGCTTTTATAGATCTTTATATTCTATAGTTTTAATTCATGGAGCAGCTATTCATGTTGAATATTGAATGGCATTGTTTTTTTTTGGGTCATTATTTTCTTGGACAATACTACATAGAAATCCCTGAGTTCTGTGACTTGCAAAAGATTGTATTTTACAACAGTTTTGATTATTAGCATATAGTATATCAGTGAATGGAAAATCAAGCAAAAAGCGTCCAAGAAAACAACATGATTCCTGCGACAACACATTTAAACTAGCCACGATCAATTAAGTAAATTGATAAATTTAACCTTTAATTATGTCACTATACTTCTCAGCTTACTGTATTCACTATCGCTTGGTTTTGCCATTAATTTACAAATCCATGGTTTAAAGCCAGAGCTAATGTGCCATCGGTATTCATGAAATTAGCTAGCGCTGTTAAATCCTGGGTAAAAATCCTGCAGTACACATAAAAAGTCTTATTCTAAAGGTCATGAAAGTCAAAATGTTTGGTCCAAATGTATTTTAAAGTGATTATAAACTTTAAAAAAACATTATTTGTATACTGAAAACCGGCTCTGTCAAGCAAAACTATCAGACCTGACTGAAGGACCATTATACCGTCACACTGCTGAACAACCAGGATGTCTTCTGAAACTTTTAATGGCTGCTTCTTTGTGTTTTCAGCCGCACTCCAACCTTATGTTGTTGTTGTGTCTGTTTTCGTCTTGACAGAAAACAAATAATTCCTATATGTGCAGTGTGAAAGTCGAAACACTGCTCTGCTAAGAAACAGAGTGGTGTGGAGCTGCTGGTTTGAATCCAACATACATGTTGTTATGTTACAGTTAAAATCGACAACTTTTTAAATTAAAATCTTGACATTGCATGATTTTGTGTAACTGAAACACATGCTCTTAATCTCTAGAAGCTAAACAACATCCCTAAAGCTTAAAGGTACATTGAGGAAGTTGAATATCCGTCCTTTTCCAAGCACATGTCATTATTTTATGTTCGATTTCTGTCCAACAAATTTTGACACACTGGACCTTCAATGCATGGAGGAGTGAAGGCCTCGCTCATGAGAGTCTCGAATAACAACAACATGGCAATGGTGCCATCCTTTGGAAGTGCTGGGGAAGTGTGTGGCACAGAGAGCTGGTGCTGGTGCGCAGCTGCGTTGGCCTCGCTCTCTGACGCATGTGCTCTCTCACTGACTCTGCTGGCATTATCTGTTACACAGAGAGGAGCAGAGGCTTTCATGTCGCGGGGAATGACACGCGGACTATGCGTGGCATCTCAAGACGGAGCCCTCTCCAGTTTGCCCCTCGCAGTTCTCACCAACCCGGTGCTCATGTAAAAATCTGATACTTTTATTAGGATTCCACTCTTGGGGCCTGGAGCTCTGGGGGAGGGAGGGGGTGAAAGGGGGGGGGGGTGACTCTGTGTCTTGCTCAAGGACACGTCAGTAGCAGGCCGACACTGAGGTCTTGAACCCTGGCTGAAGGTCTGCGGACGCACAGCTTATGTGTGATTTAAAAAGCCGGAAAAAAAACACAACATTTTCTTCTTGAAGGGCGCAGCAGGAGCGGCGGTGGCGACGGCGCACTTGTCTCCGGTGACATGTGCGCCTGTTTTTACACCTTCCTTCTAAATAAGGAAGCGGCCTGACAGACATATGACCACCGACCCAATTTGGGAGCAGCCCCATCGCGTCCCACGGCCGCTGAACGCCACCAATAAGCGCTCTCTCCCCCTGTCCCTGCAGTCCAACAGTGACAGGAGCTTATTCCCCTCAGCTCTGCACACACTTGGTATTTTCCCTGCTGTCAGCAGCCTCTCTCTACCCTCGCGTTATCCCACAGACCAAGTCAGCATGATGTCATCATGGGATGAGGTGCGCTCTCCCTGGCAAGGTTGAAACAGGGTTTTCGGCGAGAGAGGTTTTAAACAATTCCTTCTCAACTCTTTAACCAAGAGAGGGAGAGAGAGAGGAGGAGAGAGGAAGAGGGAAGAGAGAGAGAGAGAAAGAGAGAGAGAGAGAGGCGCGGAGGAGCTGCAAAACATGGTAATCACCAGCAGCACCATCATCATCACCACCACCATCACCTCCAGCTCTGCCGCGCACTCTCCCGTCTCCTCTCCTCCTCTGCGCCGGGGCTTGCGTTTCATGCCCGAAGATCTGCGCTCCCAAAATAACCCTCAGCCAGCATGCCGAAGAAAGCAAAACAAGAAGAGTGGTATTTTTAGGGTCATTAATTTCGACCACGTGGTCCGAAGGTAAACCGGATGGCCGTTGCGCAAAGGTTCCTCGTCAGTATGTCCTGCGAGGCCGGCACGCCGCACTGGACACTGACCGCGGCGGTTCTCCTGGGCTTCCTGCTGGGGGTCGTGTCCGCGTACCCGGTACCGGGCGGCAGGACGAACGCAACTTCGCTGGAGAGACGCTGGGAAACCCTCTTCTCGCGCTCGGTGCTGGGCATCTCCGGGGAGAAGCCGGAGCTGAACTGGGAGAGCGACTATCTGCTGGGCATCAAGAGAGTGCGGAGGCTCTACTGCAACGTGGGCATCGGGTTTCACCTTCAGGTCCTCCCCGACGGCAGGATAAACGGTGCACATAATGAGAACCACTACAGTGAGTTGTAATTATACCAGCCGACACCAATGTAAATGCAATAGAGCTGAGAGAGAGTCAATGAGCATGGATCTGTGGAGGAGCATCATCTGCATGAGCGCATATGTCATCTGTGGAGAGAGGATGGATTTCCTCCACAGCAAAAGATGAATAAATCTATTAAAACCAGTATCCATCAGTTCCACTGTACACCCTCCTCCTCCTCCTCTTCCTCCTCCTTCACCTTCTTTCCTTCCCCCCAAAGCTCAACCATGACATGAATGTATGGACGCTTTTAGACACAACTTATTTTTACGCAGCGCTGTGAGGGCGGTGCGCAGACCAATGGCTTTGCACGTCAATGCGAAAAAGAAGAGAAAAAAAAGTAGTGCAATAAGCAGATTGCGCTTAATTGGGACGCTGCACCTGAGCGTCAGTGTGTGTGTGTGTGACAGACGCAGAACAAAAGGCTCGACGCGCTTGCGCTGCGGTGACGCGCGCATGCACAGTCAGTGTTTCTGTCATTGTGATGATGATGATGATGATGATGATGATTTTTGATCTAACGATGATGCTTCTTTGTCCTGGTTCAGGTCTCATAGAGATCTCCACGGTGGAGAGAGGAGTCGTGAGCCTCTACGGCGTCAGGAGCGAGTTGTTTGTCGCCATGAACAACCGGGGGAGGTTATATGGAACGGTAGGTATGCACACAATTTCATTTATTGTCCAACAATAACGCCATCATACAAAAAAAAACCCATAATAATTATAATAATAATAATTATATAGGACAGAGTTGCATTAGTGTAGTAGTAATCCACCTGCACCTATACATTTTGATTTCATCTATTTAAAGCAAGCCTGCTGCAGAGGACTGTGGGTAAATAATGATAATAATAATACTAACTTTGATTTATAAAGCAGAACAAAAACGATAATAAACACACAATCAGGTGGTAAAAACCTGCAGGAACAAGTGTTGATTTAAAGGACTCCAGTGTAGTTGGTGGCTGCATGGCGAACAGCCAGAGGCACTGAGTGATGATGAGGTTAACAGATGCAAGGGTTTGGTTTGGTCCACTGGTTCCTGTGTGTGTCTCTGTGTGTGTTTCCATGTTTTTGTTATCTTTCCTGGCGTAAACACTGACCAATGGAGACCAAAACCTGGTCCTAATGGGGCAGAACCTCATCTGTGAAGAACTGGTTAAGATTAAGGCTCAGATTTGACCTGTTGTTGGGGTCAAGGTTGGGGTTAGGCATGAAGTGGTTATGGTTAAAAGCTGTGCACAGTGAATGGAAATCATTGCTGAGTGTGTGTGTGTGTGTGGAGAAGGGGAAACCCCCCGGCAGCTGAATCTGTCAGCAGAGATGGAAATCGATTTTAAGGGCAAAGTGCTTATTTAGCAAAAGCCTCTATAAAGACTTTGTAGTCAAACAAACATTAGCATTAGCAGCAGCTGCACTTTAGCCACAAAACAATAACGTTGAAATAATACAGTTAATAAAGAATAACATCAGAGGAACCAAACTGCCATTGTGCATTAGCTCTGCTCTCCGTAACCATGGCGTTTATCCTGCTGTCACTGATTAAGATTAAGAATTGAGTTCAAGCTATAAGAGCGACGGCTACGCGTTTGTATCTGGATGTATGTCTTCATACTCCTCAGCACACTGTTATTCATCCTTTAATTATGTAAATCTAAATGTGTTATTAATTGCTGGAATTGTCATTAAGACATTAACAGAACAAAAGGAGGCTAAAAATCACACCTCACGTATAGTTTTCCACAAATTCCACAAAGTTGAGGTTGATTGTCCTGCTACAGTGTTTTCAGAAGAAACTCCTCGTGCAATACGATAAACAACACGCCAGATATTTTAATGAGCAAATTAAGGCGCTCTAATGTAAACAGTTGCTGCCAGTTTGACTCGCCAGGCGTCACTACTTCATGTCTCCTCGCGGTGGCGCTGCATATGAATGAAACTTTTGGCTGAAGAAGAGGGAGTTTACAGCGGGATACGTTAAGAGATGCTCCATCCACGTTCAATAGGTAGACTTTATACACTTTGTTCTCTATGTTGTGAATAAATAGAGAAATCCTGCACTTTCAACTTTTCACGTTTACGTTTTGTTTTCTTCCGTAAGGAAGATATCGCGATATGACGCTATTTGATTATCTTACGATATATTGATTATCACAGAATCGTCATATTGCGATATTATTGGTATCGTATCGTGGGATTCCCAATCCCCTACTGGGAAAAGAGGAAAATGGACCCAAAGTAAAAATTTCACCCTTGAATTAACAATATAAGGATATGCTGTATAATCTAATGTTACACGTTTTCTAATCTTTATGTTTTTATGTTTGAAGTTTGACAACACATGGTTGAAATAACCAGTTAGTCAACCTTGAACGTGAAATATTGAATTCTTGCTGCACAGTGATAAGATGTATTTGTAGAATGGTCGGAAAAACCCTTTAGTTGTGATTAGTTTGCTTCCAGGGCAATGATGGTTATATATATATACATGTTCCTGGTGGTGAGGGTGAGGGTGGTGGTGGGGGTTTGGGGCTGGGAGGACACGGCCTCGCTGACACATGGCTGCTGGTTATCTTGCTGTGGCCAAACATATTTGACAGGCAGAATGTGAGCTGCTTATCTGGTCCTGAGTGATGAAGCGTTAGCTCGCGAGCCTGCTCCGTGATCTGATAAGAGATTGAATTAGGCCAAATGTCCTGTGACGGACGGCGTTTCGTTGCTGTACAGTGTGTGAGTCATACATTTATCAGCTCAGCGTATAATTTACATGATGGGAATTTATGTAAGGAGGAGAGAGCAGTGCTATTCTTGTACCTGAAATGTTCCTGTTATTGATTCTTCTTCTAGGTTCAATGTTTCCTTATGTTCATTTAAGAATGAATATCTTATTTTTTCTATTTATGTTCCATCTTTTGTGAATAAGTTGAGAAGTTTGTTACAACTCTTAAACCAATGGTCCCTTCAGACCTTTTTTAAAACAGTAATAGTTATCTTTTGCTTTGGGCTTCACAAATAAGGAAATGACTTCATTTTTTTTGCCACATCAGCACCACATTATCGTTAGAATCAAGACTGTGCAAGAAGCTGAGTTTGTTTCGAAGAAAGACTTTAGAGGAAATCATCTCTTTTGTGGAGGAGGAAATAGCTACCTGCAAGGCTGTTCAAAGAGCTTTTGCCGTTTCTCAAGAAACGATTAGACTGATAATTACATTTTTGGATCCAGAAGGAGTGGAACTATGGCGAGCACGGCGTTTCCGAAGTCGTTAGCACAATAACAAGATTTGAAAGAGTAGATTTACATTGTTGTACTGTTGTACAAATACACTGTTTTAGAATAATTCTATTTTCCTTGTCACAATTATCATTTTCAAATGTAACCAAATCTAAGGCCCGTTAAAAACAAATGCACATGGCCAGGAGAGGAGAAGGGAGGTGGAAGCATCAAGGGAAGAGTTGAGGATAAAAGGGGAGACAATGGATGGATGAATGGATGTTTACGGTGGTGTCGTAAAAATATGCACTCTGTAGAGAAAAAGCGACCAGACTTGCAAAGTTCTGCTTTAAATAGAAATTGTTTGGCCGTAGAATAAGCATTTGACATTCTGATGCGTAAGCGTACGATACAAGAAAAGAATGACAACATAAACCCAGAAAAATAATGAGAAAAGGGCAGAGAAAGATGATAAAAGGAAGAATGGAGGGCATAGTGAAAGAGTGTTTACATCCTTGCACTCTGCAGTTTCACCAGTAGATGTTACACATTCTTACACACTGGACCTTTAACAAGAAGCTTTGAACAATCAGACTAAAGAGAGCAGACGGAGACCACCTCCAAAACTAACACACATTATAGTCGTGCATCTTATTTGTTTAATCTGGTCAAAAATAGTGTGGGAAATAAAGTGAAAAACACAGCAGTTTGTGGTTTTAAATGAGGTATAAAGTCTGAATTAGTAGGACACATTTTGATGGAGTTTCAGGGGATGAAGGCTATGGCTCGAAGAAAGAAAGAAGTGGTTGGATGACAAAGATCCAGATTTTTGAGTTTATTTTTGAGTTTATTTCTTATCATTTTCATTGCTTTTTTAATAAAGGAAACAAACTGAAGCGTTTTGCCACGTTGCACGTTTTATACTTCATTTATGCTATGATCTTTAAGTGTTTGAGTTTTATTGATTGTTTTACTGTCTGTGTGACATGTCAAAGAAAACTTTCTGTTACGTCAGACAATGACGTTTTCCGATTCTGCTTCCTGTCTTTATGCGACGCTAATACTGCAGCGTCAGCGTCCTCATCCGCAAAAGACAAAGAGCATCAGATATTGATATGAATTCATAAAGTTTGCTAAACATCAGCTGATTTAAAAGAAGTTCAGGCTTGTTGTGGTATTACATTTAGGGATAAACTGTCAATTACTTAATTCGGGTACAACATGGTCCATAAAATGTTGAAAAATGTCAATCAGTGTTTCCCAAAACCTGGAAATGATGATGTTCTCAAATGTCTGGTTTCGTCCACAAACCAAAATTATTCAGTTTTAAAGATTTCTTTGTTACATGGAGTAGAAAGAAGAAACTAGAAAAGATTCGCATTTAACCCTTTAACACGCAGTATGGCAGACAACACACTTTGCATTACCGTTATTACGCCACGGTTTGTGTTATCGGAAAAATTCCAACGGTTTATTACGGTAATTTGGCTCATGCTTTGTCAACAGAGCTGAGAGAGTTGGAAAAACGGGTCTGTTTTTTGGACATTGAGACTAAGACACAAACAAATCTTATTTTAAATGTATTCAAATTTCAAACGCAATATCTGGGGTTCATGTACAACTACGGTGTTTTACCTCAAAACTTTTAGTTATTCTTCATTTAAAATTTTTAATACACTATTTTAACATGGAAAAATGGACAAAAGCAAGAAATTACAGGACATTTTGAGGCTTAGGTGTTAAAAGCTTAAGAAAAAACACTCAAATCGATGAATTGATTCTCAAAATAGTTGACAATTAATTAAGTAATGGATTAATCGCTTGCAGCCCTGATTTCCTTAATAGCCTTTTTGTCACAAGATTCATTCCTCGTACCAACAGCTGCGTCTGATCTAAATGCATCTCAGTTTTACTACGTTCTCCATGTTTCATCATCAGATGTCATCCACTAACCTGCACACTCTCTCTCTCCCTCTGTCCTCTGCAGACAGTCTTCCACGACGAGTGCAAGTTCAAGGAGAGCCTGCTCGCCAACAACTACAACGCCTACGAGTCCCTGCTCTACCGAGGCTTCTACATCGCGCTCAGCAAGCACGGCCGCGTCAAGAGGGGCAACCGCGCCACCACTGCCATGACTGTGACGCACTTCCTGCCGCGGATATGACGCAGCGAACACTGGCAATAACAAAGACAACAAAACAACTTGATTTGCACATGTGGATTATTTCCCAGGTAACATTAATGTCATAATAATACGTACGTACAAAAACACAAAAAGACGACATGGACTTTTTAAAAAAAGAGAGAGAAATACGACTATATATCTGAGAGTATTTATTCTAACTTTATATGTATATTTGGTATGAGGAAACTATGGAAACGCCATTCTTTGCTGCTTTGACTATGATTTTCTTCATTTTTTTGGATATGAAGGAGATGGAGAGACATCATTTGTCCCCTCACTTTTCTTTTTTTTTTTAATGGGTGCTTTTGCTGGATTTGTCTTCAGTTAACCCCCCTTTTTTTTGGACATGAAACGGACACATTATTACCTCAAAGTAACCATAACCTGAGATGAAGCAGGGAGAAGAAATGTGTGCGTTAGCTTTCTATGTTTTTGTTTTTCTGTCAGTAACTTGGACACATTTTCCGTTCACTGTGTGTCGGTCGCTGTCCGGGCAACGAGAGCACTTAGAGATACGGCGGTGTTTTTTTTTTCTTGCTTTGTCATGAGGTGGCGGTCGTTGGATTCCACACCCCAACTCCCCCCACCCATGCATGCGAGAAACGTGGTGCTCAAGTCAGAAATAGGAATGAAACACAAGTCATCACTCCCTCAGACACCACCGGCCTAATTCCTAGAGGGCCAGAGATTTCTCTACTTTATTTTTCTTTCCATAATTAGATCAATTAAGTAATGGAGACCCTATGCTGCGCAGGACCCAGTGGAGCCTCTTGTTAATATGGAAGGCCAGATTTAGAGACCCACCCACCCCCTCCTCCACTCCTTCTCCCTCCATCATGTCCAAGGGAGCTTTGACAATCCCAGGTTTTTGCTTTCACCAACTTTGTAGCCAGATCAGACACACGTGTGCAGTATGTATGTGGATTTTACTCAGTTTGAGAGATGTTAAAATTGAGTTGTGTGTCGCATTACTTGTCGGGGGACATCACTGTAGCTAAATATCAAATGTAAACGTCCTCGTTTTACTGTCTGCTTCACGTTCTGTTCTCCCTCGAGATCTGGTCTGTTGTCGGAAATGCGACGACAGGAGCTTTTGTGACTTTTTTGGGCGATGTTTGGCACTTAGACGGTGCGTAAAATTTAAATAATGTACACTATCGTTCAAAAGTTTGGGGTCACCTATACAATTTTCCCAAGTTTTCCATTAAAAGTCACACTTTTATTCATCAAAAGAGTTGCAAAATGAATAGAAAATATAGTCAAGACATCGACAAGGCCTTCAGGAAGCTGTGCTAGCATTAGCACAAAGGTTTTCAAGGGTTTTCTAATCATCCAATAGTCTTCTAACGCCATTAGCAAACACAATGTACCATTAGAACACTGGAAATGGGCCTCTATACACCTATGTACATATTCCATTAAAAACCAGACGTTTGCAGCTAGAATAGTCATTTACCACATTAACAATGTATAGAGTGTATTTCTGATTCATTTAATGTTATATTCATTGAAAAAAAACTGCTTTCCCTTCAAATATAAGGACATTTCTAAGTGACCCCAAACTTTTGAATGGTAGTGTATATATTGTTTGGACGACGTGGACTGATCCCAGATTTTTAAGCTACTTTATGCATTGTTGAGATTGCTCACCAAAAAAAAAGAAGCAGTGAACCAAAGGGTTTTACATTGAGACGTGCATTCAGGATTTATGTGTCTCAGCACAACATACTTGAATTTAACAACTGCTCTGGCGCTTCTCTTTCTCGCTCACACAAAGAGCTCGGAGTGAGGTTGACAATAGCAATGATCTACAGTGGACTCTTGAATTCCGCATGCCTGCTCTGGTTTGTTTGTTTAACTTGGCAAGGATGCGGATAATGCAGGGTGACATACCTGAGCATAAGAGCAGCTCTGTATGGGGGGGGGCTTCGTCGTTTGATGTCAGAGCGGACAGTCGACGCAGGGTCACGGGATTCCTGTCTCTGCGATCGTCTGAGCTGCTTTAGTGCCAAGGTCAGAGGTTTAGTCTGTCTGTGATGCAGGTGGCACTTCTATGGTTTATTATGTTTTTTTACGGAGCTCGGCACTGGTGAGGCTATTTCTTGATAAAGACACTGGTTTGTTGTCTTGTAAAATGTGCAATTTAGAGTCTTTTAAAAAGCTGAAGTGAGGCACAAACATACTGTATATTATGAAAAATGTACATAATGTTCTGGTTTGAAAAGTGAAGCCCAGGGAGTAGGATGGATGTAGCGGTTGAAGACTTGATTTAAGATCTTCTTGAGACGTTAATGGTCTCAATCACTAGTTTCAGTTCTTCTGCAATACACTCTTAGAAATAAAAGTGCTAAGTAGAACCATAAAAGGTTCTTTGGCTTGTCCTCATAGGGGAACCCTTGGCTCCAGGTAAAACCTTTTTTATAAAGGTTCCACCTGGAACCCTTTTGGAGGGTTCCGCCGAGAACCCTTTTAAAACCCTTTATTCAGGAAAGGGGTTTTAAAGGGTTCTCTGGATCAAAATGGTTCTTACTGGAACCATTGGTGTTATCAGAAGCAAATGGTTCCAGGTAGAACCTCAGACTTTGTAGAAGGTCCCTTATTTCTAAGTGTGTAGAACATGGTGTTAATATGGTCATTTATGTTAAAACAGGTGATCAATCACAGCAGATTTGAGTGAACACCAGTGATTAACGGCTGGGATTATACAGTTTTGATCAAATTGTGACTATTGAGGCTTCACACCAGGAATATTATGTCAATTTGGTCGATGTTTTGTGACAAACCTTGACGATGTTGATGGATTTTCGGGAACTTGACCCTGCAATATTCTGGAAATAGCAAACTACCAAACTGTCAGGCTGTGACTTTGAGCGAGTGGCTCTTTACAGATTGATGTGATCGTACAGTATTTTACCTCACCGCCCCCTGTCTAATGTTACTGTAACACACGGTTTACGTGCCCTTTAAGCTCCGCTGATGAATGTGCAGTGTGAGTAAATGTGCGTTGTTCCTGTCATGTTCTGTTTCTGCCAGTTGAGATGGTATCAGGTCAATCAGGAATAATGGGGCAATCGTCTGAGCTGCGGTTCTCTTCTGTCTTTGTCAAAAAAAAAGACGTCAGGGAGGAGGAGGGAAAACATAACGCAGAGGCGTCTTCTGAAGGACGTCTGTCCAGAGAGTGTGTGTGTTTTAGCTTTGAGCTGCCCGTGAATGTAGCAAAAGAATCTTAATGCTTCCAGGAAAGAGGCTCCGGAGAGCGACAGACTGAATATTGTGATTCATGAGAGCTACTCTGACACGGCCGGGATGTTTGGTGTTTTAACGGCCCTGATTTCCCCACCAAATCGATTAACAATGAGCTAATTTTGCTTGGTTGTGAAAGAGATTGTGCAGTTTTGAAATCTTTTTAAATCTCCCCTGCCATGTTTTCACGATTCTCACACGTGGTCAGACCTCGTAAGAGTTTTTTGAGTTTGATCACAAAAATGTATGGTTTTCGTTCAAATGTAGGTCATCAAGGACACATTTTGACTTGATCACAGCTCTACAGTGAGAAAATAATCACTTGTAGCTCATGTCTTTGTTAATTTAGTGGCAGAGAGGAATTAGTTGGCGAGGGATTTTTGGCAAAAATATATAAAAAGGTGCAATTTCTTCTTTTAATAAAGAAGGGAATTATAGGTTCTCTTCTTTCACAAAACGTGCGATGGAAAGCGTCTGTTACTGTATTTTAATTTAACTTTATTATTATTATTATTATTATTATTATGGTCGTTATGTTATGGAGGACACGACACTGTCAGCACGCCGCTTTCCCAGCGGCTTACAGAGACCTGTGACGAGTTGATATTGTGTGCGAACTGAACTTGAGATTGTTTCTCGAGCTCGGTGTCACATTCACTCATAAAAGCTTCGAGGACTATAAGGAATATTATCCTTTTTTTCGCGAGCTGTAAAAAACTTTAGCAACGGTGTTATTCGGACGCAGAGCAGGTTTTTTTTATGACACGGCAGTAACTGAGAGAAGGTCCATTGTTCATGGTTAAATATGACAAATAAATAAATAAAAATATCACCTTTCAACAAACAGTAAAACCCTTTTACTTCTTTAAATCCCCCCATTATGCATTATATGGAGTTCTGAATGGGACTGGGTATGTGTGTCACACTTTTGATTAAGGATCCAGTGTCTGGATTTTGCCATTGTGCTTCTCATACCTGTGCAGCTGGTTTTTAAAATGTGTTGGTTCACAGGGAGCTGGAGGTGTGTGTGTGTGTGTGTGTGTGTGTGTGAGTGAGAGGATCTGGGATCAGTGTGTGTGTGTGTGTGTGTGTGTGTGTGTGTGTGTCCCTGTGTGCCAGCAGCCTTTTGTGTTTCTCTCTCAGTTTTCTATTCCTGCACTGAGGGGAGAGTGCTTCCTCTGAGTCCCCTCCTCCTCCCCCTCCTCTTTTTTAACATATACCTCACCTTCTGCCTTAGTTCCGATTATTGAAATGATTGTAAATTAGTTTGAAACAAGAGACTTCTCCAATCATTTGTTTCTGAAAAAAAAAATATGACGAGTAAAGTATATATATTAAAAAAATAATATTACAAATGGTTTTCCTTTTATTTTTGTACGTATGTGCTGTGCACAGCAGTCGACTGTATTCCTGAGATGATAATAAAAGATGTTTTGTAAAAAAATATATTGTCTTGACGTGCTTTAAAACTAAAGAAGTAAGTTATGAGAGCCTGGTAAAAAATGTTAAACCTTGAGCCAAAGTCATGTTTAGTGCATTACCATGACTTGGTAGGTGGCGTCCTCTTCTGGTGGAACACATACAGAACAAGGTCGACTGAATTCTCGTCTGAAAGTAACTGAAACTGAAACGGGTTAAATCGAATTGTGGTAACACTTATTTTGTGGGTTGGTCATGTCATAAAATCAATGCACATAACTATATAACAATAAGTTTAATTTTGAAATAATCCATATTAATAAAATTATAGAGCAGATTATAATAGATTGTGTGTGCATAGATTGTGTGTGCATTCTCAGGGCGTCAGCTGATTTTTCTGTTGTTTTATAGGGTGACAGGTGAATTGGCGTTAATTAAGGTCTCTGATTGATTTATAAAGTTAAAGCATGTTTGACCTCTGACCTATTTTGACTGATACATTATGTGTTTACATAGTTTATTTCATCAGAACTTAAAGTTGAAGTGGTTTGCCTTCAATTAAATACAATTAACGCAATATTTGTGTCCTCTTGCACGTAACTTAAGTCACTTTTTTTTACTTTTACTCAAAATTGTGGTACTTTTACTTGAGTAGAATATCTCAGTACTATTTCCACCTCTGCAAGAACCTACGATCTTGTTTTTAATGAGGTCAAACCCCCATGAATGAGTTGGGCACAGCGTTCTTGACACAGACAGGTACAGGATGTGCGTATAAGGAGGCTGAGGGCAAGTAATTTACTGAGTCACTCAGCTGTGACACAACATTCACCAGTGATTCACTCTGGTGCTGACCTGTGCTAACGATTAGGGTTAACAACTGATTTGGATTTCAGCGCACACAGACACACACACAAAAAAATTTGAGCAAAGACTAAATATGAGGGCCTACCTTGGCAGAAACAACAAGTACTTCATACATCATTCAGAAACAAGAGTGCAGCTCCCTCACACTGATAACACTGTGTCTCGCTGGTTGGAGCCAACATGAATTCCAACCCTTAACCACGGACAAACAGGCAGCCTTTGAGTCATTTGGGTAAATGAGTTAGCCAGTTAGTGCATCGACCCTCTGCTTAAATAGACCCGCCCTGGACTTTCTCCTCCTCCATTATCTGCCCACACAAACACCATCGGCGAGCATTCGCGCAGCTACAGTGAAGAGAGCAAAGAGAGGACAGCCATCCCCCCTCCGCTGAACATGAGACCGGCGTTCTTCTCGCTCACCCTGACTGCCGTGTTTGTGTCCGTAATGGTGGATTGTAGACCGAGGGTCCAGGACACAGAGCATTATCTTCCACATCATCATCATCATCATCGTCATCAGCAGCAGCACGTCGGCTTCTATGCAGAATCACACGCAGGTGCATCAGCTGACACGGAACACTTGTACTCCGAACTAAGCGGATCGATAAAACGAGTTCACAGAAACTATCTGGGTAAGTTTGCCTGCAGTTTAAAAACACATTGTTTCATTAATGTCAGCAAATGGAGCCTATTGAAAAGTATGTACACTGACTTTTATTCTGGTTTCGTATAATTTGTCAGTGTAATATCATATTTTACAAATATATGCTTTTAAAAATCAAAAGAACACCTAAAAATGAAATGTACAAGCTGAATTTTTAAGGGTTAATCATTTATGAATCTATAGTATATCATATTTTGTATCATATCATCAATACAAACAAAAATAACACAAATTCTGACTGCAAGGAATGTTGCTGTACAGTGAAATAAAAATAAAATACAATTAATGAAATTTATGAAAATAGATAGTAAATATGATACTATTACTTTATTTGGTGACTAACTAAGACTTTCTCACAGTTGTTTTGCCAGTAACAACAGATACAGGCAACGTTGTGTCAATATTTGACTTGAGAAGACAACGGTACCTCTGTATGAACCTAAAGAAAGAGCTGTACGTCTCTGTGAGTATTTAACCACAACTGTATGTGTCTATGAAGTCACTGAATTGTACATCTGTATAAGTAATTGTGTGTTTTTGCCCTTATTTACCCCAAGCAGAGACACATGGACAAAGAGGACTGCCTCTTCCAGCACATCTTTATCGATCTGCCGAGCCACTATGACGCGTTTTACTCCGCAAGTGGGGACAAGCTGCTCAAACTGCAGCGAACTAAAGCCTCCTCGGCTCTGCTGCGCAGATTCCTGGGCCCCTTGGTGAAGAGGCAGAGGAGGAGCGAGGAGGTCAATCCCTCCGACCCTTTGAGAACACACACGCTTCCCTCGCACTCGGCCAAAGACCACAAGGAAGAAACCGTCGCGCAGCCGGAGCAGGACCAGGCCGGCGCCGTGTCCAAGCAGACCATCGACTCGTGCGACGACCCCCTGCGCGTCTTACACTCAAACGGCCCAGTCAGTCCCGTCAAGACTAATATAGCAGACCAGGCAGAACATGAATAAGATAATGGAGTTGAGGTCCATTAAATGAGACAAACAGGCTGCATGGACGATGTGCGTGGACTGCAGTGTTCAGCGAGAGCCACAGAATAACATACAGGGGAAGTGTGAGGCCCACATTCAAGGCTGGTTTGTCATTACCCGAGGTCACATGAGAGCAATTAAATGTCTTAGGAAAAAAGAGATTTCTTATAGAAAATCTATCTCTGGTTGTTTGTTTGTTTGTTTTTAATGGAACTATCGTGCCAGGTAATGTTCCCACAAACCTGGTTACATCACAGCGACAGGTGGCTCTGTTTGAACAGCGGGCAACATAATCGCCAGGCGAGTTTGGGCCGACGTCCCACAGTCCTTTCACCTCATTTGTCGGTTAAATTTTAAACCTTTTGACCAAGAATGGGGCAATGTTTATTTTGCATATGTAAGACAAAGAGAAAATGCTGTAACTAATCTGTAAGTAATTATGAATATTTATAGCTAAATCTAGTGCATACTGGTGTAAAAAAACCAACAACAAAAAAACATTTTCATTAACCGAATCAAATAATGTCAGGTGCCGGACACCAATAGTTACAGCAATAATAATGATAAAAAATAGATATTTATTTATTGAAATGTGTTTTTATTGAAATTACTTTCTTTCTAGTCTACTGTTTTATTATTTATATATTTCATGTTGTATTATATGGAAAAATAAATGGTTACTATTCTCTTATCTGTCTACTTGTATTTTTGTCTGATAGTGAATTTGATTCTTCTTATTATTATTGTTGTTGTTGTTGTTAGAGGCTAATTTCTATCACAGATAAACTTCCTTTTCAAATGGGAATTAATAAAGAATCTGATGTTCAAAATGTCATTGAAGCTACTTAAAACGTCTCAGATACTGCTTTTTTCAATATTTGCTGTCAACATTTATTACTAGGAAACCGATTACCTTATTCTGAATAAGACATTGTTGAATTTATGTTGTTTAAACAAGCTGCCAATAGAATATTCTCTTTATTTTTCTGTGTATATGTCATTACAGGACATAATCCAGTGACACAGTCAGCATCGTCTTTGTTGTAACTCAACATACAGTAAAATCTCAAAGATAGCTTTTGGTGAATCCATGAAAATAAACAGCATAAAACAACACAACAGTATGTAAGTATCAGTGTTTGTTTAAGATGTTTATGACAGTAGGAATAAAACAATTGCAGTAAGTGATCATGGTAGAATCCACTGGAGGCAGAATTCTTCATGTTTTTATTTGATTATTGTTTTCCTACTTTATCCCGCACATAAAGGGAAGAGCCAATTTCAGCTGACACATGGAGGAAAGATGAGGGTCACAAACCGGACAGGTCACAGAGACAAACAACCATTCACTCTAAGGTCAATTTACAGTGTCCAATTAACCACCGGTTGTTTAAAACTGGGACTTGAACCGGTGACCTTCTTGCGTCACGCTGTGAGTGGAAAAAAGTGCAGTAGAGAAACACACGCCTCTTACAAAACACGAGGTCTCGACGTACGCGCTGGCTTGTCCTCGTTAATTCACAACAATGAAGGAGTCACTGATTTGCACAAAGTCAACAGAGCTGCAGTTCCGCTCCGTGTTCCTACGCAAAAAAAAAACTGTGGGAGCGATAAATATAGAAACACGGACTCATCAGATAACAAAGCCGCCTACGTTTACAGTAATGAACAACCAGACTGACACAGAGTGATGATGACACTGCACTACACACACAACACGTACACACACAGAGTATCTCCCATAGCCTGAGGTCAAGTGAAACTGCTCAAATCATGAATCAGCATTTAAATCCGCCATAATTAACAAATATTTTCTTTTAGGTCACTGCATATAATGATGAAGACGCATTTATCTTTATAATATAATTCATATCTCAGTCATTTTGAACAATTGATGGAAATATTTATATTATTTTGTCATTTTTGACACAAATACTACCACAAATAATTATTTTAAATAATATTATACATTCAAAATGAATCCCTAATTCGATTTGTATGAACTGTATGGTGAGGTGACTGAGCCCCAAATAATAAGTCATTTCTTCAGCATTCTTAAAAAACCCTTTAAATTAAAGGGAAAACATGACAAATATGAAGTGTATGAGGTCATTTGGTTTGTTTCTTATACTTTTCTATGGTTAATACATTTTACTTAAATGAATCACATGAGAAGATATTAAGGTTTGAGCTACTTTGTTGGATATTTTGTTTTTGTTATATAAAAGTTTCTTCTTTTTATAATCTATTTCATGACAATGAGCTAACATCTATTGGAGTATGAGCTGACTGCTGCTTGATGTAAACTCACTTTCTTGTTTTCAGTTTTCAGTTTAGGGAGACTTTTCTCCTCAAGTTTTTTATTCTCTATTCAAATTCAAATTCATCTGGAAAACTTTGTGCTCCAGCGTGAAAAAATAAAAAGTGCTGATTGTTATCACTGTTTAACGTGGTCTCCCCTGTGCACAAACACACATTGGATCCCCGACAATGCGAACCTGTCGCCCTCTTCTCTCACGGTGAGTATAAACCGACAGAGACCGGTGTTTGGACTCAACGAGAACATTGTTGCCGTGTCACAACCCTGAGGCAGAGAACAACGCAACTCCTCCACAAAGAAACGCACTACCACGCACATGTAGGCTCCGTGAGTGACGACCAGAGCATGCACAGGGACGCCCCTGACGCCGTCGTCCGGCTTCCCCTCCACCGTGGACGAGCGCGTCTCGTCCTCCTCCTCCTCTCTGTCCGTCTGTGCCCAGTGTTCGCCGCCAACCTGCTGGAGCATTTTCTCCACAAACAGTTTGACCCGTTCCTTCACCTGAACAGAGCAGAAGTCTGCTGTCACCGGACTGGGTTTCTACGCCGGCAGCGTAATGAGATGTGAGTTCATGCAAATGCAAGTTAAAGGTTCAAAACAACACAACATGGAACATCACAACCGCTTTCTGTCACAAACACAAACACATGCCAACTCCAGTTTCATCCTGATGCAACAATCTGTAACTTGCAGAGGGAGGGAGGCCTCTTGCTGACAGGGATTGGGGCGCTGTGGTGCTTACGTCAAATCTATCTTTGTAAACCTGCATCATCATCATCATCACGTACTGGACTTAACTAGAGTTAACATCCAAGTTAAGATCTAATGAATGAAGCTATCGCTGAAATAGAAAAAAAACCCGCCCCCCCGCAGCAGCACGTCCACTCACACAGCCTCTAACACACAAAACACAAAGCCAAGTGGTGACTTTTTAATCAAAGACTGTGACGCACACACTTGGTTGTGTACTTTGACTCCCCCACACTTTTAATTCACGCCAACTTCAGCAGATACATAAGAAAAACACACACACACACAGGTCAAGTGGATGCAAAGAGACCATGACACTGACTGCATTGACATCCCTGCAGAGACAGCGGTTCAATCAGGAGATGAGCCTTTTCTGCCACCTCGTGGCACTTTGTGAGCATTACATCAGAAATGTGCAGACAAATCTAATGTTCCTGTGACAATTCCAACTAAAAAAAAGATAGTTTGTGACTGAGGTAGAATTTTTACTTAAAATATGCACTTAAAGGTAGAACTCTATATATTTAGACAGTCCTTAATGCTTATAACCGACATATTTTTGTATAATTATGTTATTAATCGTTGCAATCACTGATTTGTACCCTATTTGAAGAACTAAACAACGATGCCAACAACAAGCAACACATTTATAACGAGAATAAATGCATTTTATAGCTTCAGAAGTAGATAATTATATCAAACTGAAAAATAATTCCAATGATTGCAATAGTTATGATTATGGCTGGATGTAAAAGTGCAGACAAAAAGTCAAAGGTTTGATAATTGAGCTTGTGGAAGAATTGTATTTTATGTTTAATTACTATTCATTTTAAATTGTTTTGTTTTTAATTGCTGAGGTATTGAGATATCCACCACCGACTGTTTTTCTTTTCGCCTAATACAACTGTATTTTATTCGCAAACCCCAAATTATATCTAAAAAATTAAATAGTAATGTATTTTTCTGTTTCTGTTCTGTTTTTTGGGTAATTGAAACCAAAGCTGGACAGAAAAGCTGTCTGTTAGTGAGTTAATATAGATTAAAAAAACAACAACAACAACACAGAATTTGTGTCTCACCTGCTCCTGAGTCTCCCCCTCTGGAGGAGTGAAGCCTGGAAAAGTCTGACCGGCTGCCCGGGCCATTTCTTTCACATCCTGCACTCGTCCTCCCTCTGCTGTTCCAAAGCTCTGAAAAAAGTAATTTACTCCATACATTAAAGCTATTCATAGACAGTAAGTAAGTCTTTGTTAGAAAATGCTGATGCAGGAAAAAGGTGCCACTCACTATTTCTTTAAGCAAGGGGTCACATGACATCTGGAGACCAGAACAACTATTATTGTGTTTCATTATTGTTTCAGCAGTCTGGAAGGGGGAAAAAAACACACAAATACAATTTATTTACATATTACACTCTTGTTCCTGTTAACTAGCCTACGCTGTCGGGGGCCGACAGCAAGGGGTATATCCGCGAACTTGTCCAATCCTCAACTTTCCAATATACCCAAAGTATACGCACCTGCCACTAACTGTTTTAATTAATTATTAATAAATTCAACAAAATAACTGTTAAATATTATGATATAATGCTGACTACACTTTATACATGTTCAAAGTATCCATATAAACGATATTGAACACAGAATACCTGAACTCATACATTTCTCTCTAGTTTTTAATAAAACTAGTTAACCTATTATACCTTGTTAAATATTATGAATATTAAAATGCTAACCACACCTGCCATATCTTCAAAGTGTCCAAATTTCATGAAAAAGCATATACTATGTTGATTAAATTTCATGAAAAAGCATACAATATGTTCAAACTTTCCATTCAATGCATTAATAAAGAAATGGAGGCTTAACTATTTTTTATATGATAATTAATACATTTATATTATAATGTAATAAATATTATGAATAAGTGCTAAATAAACCCATGATATCCTCAATGTGTCCAAGATCTCAATAATAAAGAAAAAATGCCTTAACTATTTTTTCTGTTTTCACTAATAAGTTAACCAGTTAACTTATTATGTAACTATTACCAATCATAGTCAAAGTAATAATGATTGTTACTTGTAGATAGTTGTTACATGAATCATTGTACAAAATTTGAAGGCAATATCTCCATCAGTCTGGAAGATAAAGCTGAAAATGTGTTTTTAGCATAATAAATTAATTAATTTGCTAATTAATAATAAAGCTACAAAGATAGGGATAATTCTCAGGTGGTATGTGATGCCCATGCAAAATTTGAAGCCAATACCTGCAATACTTTGGAAGATACAGGCGAAAATATGGTTTATATCATTAATTAATTAGTTAATTAATTAATTAATTAATTAACTAATGAATAATAATGGTAGACAGCTCAAAATCAATAGGGATCATCTACAGGGGGTATGTGACCCATAAAAAAAACCTTTCCAGTTATCGCGTTAACGGCTAAAATCTGATGTGGACGCTGACGCGCGAGACCGATTCCATAATATCCGCATTTTTGGCGGATATAATTACCATTTATAAAGTGGAAATTATCATAAAAATGGGTTTAATACATTCAAGAAAATATATGGTATATAGAAATTATGCTAAATGTGCATGTTATTTTTAAAACTAGATCACTGTACCTGCTTGGCTCGCAGAGTATCGCTGGCAAACACGTTGCTGAACACGACGTCTTTCAGGTAAACACCGGCAGCCTCGGCCTGCTGCAGCCCAATGTCAGACAGAGGTGCATCAATCTTCTGGCCTGAGATGTGAGAAATGAGGCGGGGATAAATGTGAGATGAAGAAATGCAGCAAATAGACACCTACATAGTTGTAATGATGTCATTTGTACAGATATTCTGGATTATACTTGACCTTGTAGAAGGCCTTGTTTGTTGTAGTGTGTTTCCCCACTGCAAAACAAAACAACAAAAACGGTTTAATTAAATAAGCCGCTTGTTTGACTAACATGCAGAGAAGGGACATGTTCATCTTTTCATCTCTTCATTAGATTATTAGATATCAGTGTAAATCACTACCAGGAAAAGCCAAAATCCTTACTGTTGGATTAGATTGTATAATTTCCCTTCGCTTTTTATAGAAATAAAGATATTTACATAGAATGGTGGTACCATAAATAACCCATTGTGGCCCACTGGTGGGCCTTGGAGGTACTGCACGTAGTCCTCAAAGAGGAATATAAAGAAAACTGAAAATTTCCAAGCATAATATTATTTCTTCTTGGAAGGAAAAATCAACTTTAATATAAAAATATGATGATACTAGTGATGCAGTGACTTATCCACTGGTGACACATTTCAAAGTAGTGTCTGTGAGACACTACTTTGAAATGTGATGTACAATCTTGTGTCACCTGGATGAGTCAGAGAAAATACTTTTTCTTTACAGAGCTGCTTTCCTTATTCATCATCGGGAAGTATTCGCGATAAAGCCTGAATTGTATGAATAATTTAATGTCAAATGTGTTATTCAGTTAACACTTATTGGTGAAATTGCATATTACAGATGAATACCCTGAATATAAACTGCTAGTATATTGGATAACCTAAGTAGCCTTAAAGTAGCATCTAAACTACAAAAATGTTTAGTTTGTCCACTGTGGGCTTCTGTAGCAGATTGTACACTTGTTTAAATCACAGGTCATATCATGTAAACGCTTGAATTTACCGACAGCCCCTGAAGTAGATTGAAATCGGTGAACAGTTTAAATCCCTGCTGGCTGTTTTGTGAGTCTGTTTTAAGTGTTTTATTTACACTTTGTTATGACGCTAACAGTACGGACTATTATCAGTGTGCCGGTGATGTTAGCAGCTGCACGCGACACCTGCTAATGTAGCATGAAGCTAAAACAAACACACGCAAGGTTAGTGTTAGCATGACGAGTGACATTTAATGTCAACAGCGGTTTTCTCTGTTTATCCGAACAGAGTCAAGTCGTATTTACCGTAAATATATTGTATTTGGAATGTAATTGAATGGACTTACTGTCGAACAAGTGTCAGCCCAAACCTCAGCGCTTTCATTCTGGAACACACAGCAGCCAGCACCATATACAGTAACACAAACACACACGTACACACGTACACACGCCGTCTGTCACTCACAAGAAGAAGGAAAGTCACACTCAGACATTTTTTGTAACACACTATTGGGATAAAAACGTTTCTTTCATTGTTTACATTGTTACACTAACAGTAATAACTTCTCGTGCTGCAGGTAAATCAGGTCGGAACCTCTGAACTCGTACGTGATTGGCTCAAAATCACTTCCGCCTCTCCTCTGATTGGCTCTCTCGACCACCTGTGATCATCAGTTCACTCTAATTCAGTCACTGCTGGCTGAGTGTATTTATTTAACACCTGAAGACACAATTTATCTCATTCTCATCTCATTCTCATCTCATCTCAAACAGTTTTCAACACACAACGACTTTTTTCCAGCTATGTTTTACTGATTATTATTGATAAAATCTATTTTAGATTTTTCACCTGTTGATATTTCCCCTTCTTATATATATAATAAAAACATATCCTTTGTTTTTTAACATGTATACAGTATATCAAAATCAAAATAGGCTAATTGTGTCAGCACATACAAGGAATTTGACTGCAGTTTTTTATTACTGTGTACTAATATATAAATACTGAAAATAGTCACACATACAGTAAATATATAGCTATATGCATGCATAAATATGTATATATAGATACAGATATATCTGAATCTATATGTATAGATATCTATCTCTCTATATATAGAGAAACCAGGAATGTAATCATTCTTACCCTTATATGGAATATATCCTTTTTTTTCACATTAGAATAAGAGTTTCAAAATCATGTTGCCATGGAGCTGCTGCAGTTATTCATAAATGTTTGCCTTTGAAAGTGTCCATCATGATATATGTACTTTTAATTTAGCCAATGCCAGGATTCTTCAGTATGAAGCTGTGTATCCCACAATGCTGCAAATATTTCACAATAAAAGCCTTGTTGAATGAATGAATGAATGAATGAATGAATTAATTAATTAATTAATTAATTAATTTAGGGAACTAAAAAGTGCTTTAAGTGCTTTTATTCTGAAACACAGGATGTTATTACTGTCCATTTGTCCGTTACGACTGAAAATAGGTATTTTCCTAAGTGTGTCTAAATAAAAAGACAGATGTTCTTAAATTCAGACATGCTGCTCATGCATCCAGTGTGGCCCCAGCCTATGATTTATTTCCTCCAAATGTGACATCATCTCATTTCTATTTCTTCTTAGTTGGGGGATTTCAGAGGAGAGGGGAAGTGGTTAAAGGTCAACTCCATCTCATTTTTCATGTGCACATTTTTTTGCTGGCAGTGTTTATTTCTGGGTTTTCCTTAAATTCTGCACACAGGAACACGTATCGTGCCAGTGTTTGTCGCCGCTGCTTTGTGTAACAGGTTGACCAAAAGTGGTCGAGCTGAACTTTGCTCTTGAGCAGGATCGTTCACACACGGACACACACGCACGCACTATGACATAATTCTTAGCCTATAAGCCCCTGGACCCTAACCTCAAACCTAACCTCATCACAGCTGGACGTCTAACTCTGACCTGAGCCCTAAAAGCTCGTCTTAAACCTCAAACGGCACCACAAAGGTGTTTGTCTGGACTCACACGCACGCACACACTAATCTACTGATGATGAAACAATTGAAAAGGAACACAGGCGTGGGAAATAGTGAGCTGATGTGGTGTCACACCCTTTAAAGCAGACGTTTATTGACCAGAGGTTGTGCAACAGACATTTGAGGTACATGATATGAGTTATAGAGGAGGGGAGGCAACTCGGAAAAAGGGAAATCTGCACCATTGAAACTTCCAGATATCAGAATATTTATGGTTGGACATGACAACCCGGCCATTATTTTGCGGCAGTTACAATGGTGGCAAACACACGTTATTTCAGACCAAAACATATCTTTCTTTTTTCTTTTGTTTTCACATACAGAATCCATATTGACGTGACATTCAGAATGATTACGGTTGTATAAAGCACAAACTGGACTTTGGCCATCATAGGAATGCTGTCTTTTCCCCTCGTTCACACACAACAAATCAACAGTAAGCGTCAACATGACAAAAAAAAAAACATGTCTGAGCTATGTAGAGGATTAAAAACCTCGTGAAAACGTTGCCGTGTTGTCGTAGCCCCCCTCCAATATACGTTAAGTCCAAGTGGAAGCCTCACATATTTTCCCCGAAGTTGTTTCCCCCACTAAAACAGTGGGATTTAATCCGCTTTTTTTCTTTGTTTTCTATCTCCTGCGTCCCAGGCTCCCTAACTGTAGAGGTATAGGTAATGAATTTGTGAGTTGTGATTTTGTCCAGTAATCCTGAGGTATAGGAAATACCACTGATGTAGAATGTGACTGAAGAAGGAGAGCAAAAATAAGATAAAAAATAAAAATAAAAGGTGGGACGGGTAGGGTAAGGAGACATGCTATCTAAGCAAACTGTCAAACTGTACAAAGAACATTTCCAGTCGAGTACTCATTTCATGTTCTTCTATCACCATCTACTTCGTTTTTTTTTTTTTTTTCTGAATGTATCTCTTAAGCAGTAAAATAATTATATTATAATACAAATGTTTATAAAATAGCAGCACACTCAAGTGACACATCACGACTAGGTAATGTTATTTTTTTTTTTGTATAAATGAAACAAATTCATAGCTTTTAGCAGCGCAAAAAGACAACAATAACTCAATAAAAATATTGACACTTTTTTCTTGATGTCTTCACACCTCCTCCTCGGTCCTCTCTTCACTTTGGAATACAGTATCTCTAAATCTTAGAAAAACCCTTTTGCGGGTCTGGTCACCCCATAAAATATATCAAACACAAATTGTAAAGGTGGTCTCAAATATATAACACATGCAACGACAAATTGCAGGAAAGAAAAGAAAAAGTAAAAGAAAAATCACAACCATTAAGTTTGGGAGAGAGCTTACATCAGACGAACAGAGGCAAAAAATGAAGGGGGGTCATATCAAATATTCATACAGGGATGTTTTGGCAAATGTGTCAAATAGATTGCCCCAGTTTTACTGAAAAACATCACGAAAACATTAGATCCCCACATTTTCTTCAGTCTGACAAACACACACTCAGCAAAGTCACATACCGTCATGACAAAAACAAAAGTCAAGCATTAAGTCAAAGACACCTTACTGTGGCTGAAGCCTTGTGTCCTACTCAAAAAAAAAGAAAAAGAAAAAAGAATCTGTCTTTTGCTTTGTGCTGATGTCTGTCCGGCTGATAATAACAAAAAAACAACAACAACAACACCCCTTTGCTAATGATTTGAAGCAGCGAAGCTCACAAGGGGACGGATGCATTCACTGACAGACGATCAGTCTGAACGACAAAAGCCAGCACCATTAAAAATCAACTGACCAAAATCACTGCAACACACATCAGTAAAGGTGGTCTATGCAATCCTCCTTGTCGCCCCCCCCTCTCCCACCCTAAATCGCCCCCCCCCCCCCACCCCTCTGAAGAACATGTGCAAATATTCGATGTTACAACCACCCTCTGCTGTAGCTCCTCGCTTCCACCTGTGTGACCGTGTGTGGCTGTGTTACAGATAAATAAAAAGGAAAAAAAAAAAAAGGAAAATTCAAGTAAAAACAAAATATTTTCATTTCTTGACAAAGTGAAAAGGAAAAAAAAAATCGAGATCAGAACCCACAGATCAGTGATCTCTGTGCGTACTAATTCATATTGGCGTTTTTTTAGAATTTATCAGGTCAGACTCCCCCCCCTCCCCCCCGTCCGTCAACTTTCGGAATCGGAATGTTTTGTTTTTGTTTGATCGGAATGTCCTCTCTGTTATTATTATTATTATTTTTTTTAAAAACACACATATATTTGACTCTTGCTTTGACAAGGGTATGTCTGATGTTTGGGAAACCAGCCCTACAAAGTAAACCAAAAGAAAAGGCTAACAAGGAAAAAAAAGAAAAAGAAAAAAATAATCCATTCACCTCCAATTACCACCCAACACATTTCATTTTACTCATCTCCTGGGGAGCATGTTCTCAAAGTGCTTTGCCATTGAAATCATATAGGGGAGCTGCAAACAACCCTATGTGGGACTCTAGATGCATTGACAGTATATTCTCATCCTGTACTCCTCTCATCCTCGCGTCGCGCGGCGGCGGCTCGTTACGGTTCCTCATTCCATCCTGAGCGTAAACCTAGAGCAAAAATAACCGCTTCATTTAGCCGGTGTCACTGCAGGCTGCAAGTCTGCCATTCCCGCCCCAAAAAAAGACGCTCGATATTTTTACTCTGAGGCCATTGGGCGTCTTGTGTTCCATCTTCCATCCACATCCTCCTACACAGCAGCACTAAGATCCTGCCTATCCGAACCACTGTCCCCCGTCTCATCCGACTCCTTCCCTCCCCTGCTTAGCTGACACAGTTGGGACTCTCACTTTCTTCCAAGACTTCTCCCTCCATCATGATGCGAGAAACCTGTTTTTTTTTTTCCAACTCCTCGAAAGCAGCCTTTTTCAAAAAAAAAAAAAAAAACGAAGGAAACACCATATCGTAACAATGCGCATTAAAGAACGAAGTATCTGTAATAATGTCATCGGACAGAATGGCAGTAATAAAACAAACACCTCACAATGACCTCTAAGTCAACAACCAGAGCGATAAGGGCCCTTAAGTCCCTTAGCCCATGATCCTCCTTTGCTAAATCTTTATCTCGCTCAGTTATATTCCATGCACATGGGTTTATTGTTGGCCAACAATGAACCACGACGCACCGTTAATGCACGAAGGGCAGTGATATAGCGCCGACGCCTCCGCATACCGACGGACAAAGTAGCCTCCGCTCGCTCCGTACGACCTTTTGACGTAGAACTGCGAAAGTCTACGACTTTAACTCTGCTTAAGTGCCTCACGCCGTAGGATGCACACTGTTAATATATAGATACAGGGTCACGTGTAGCAATCACGCAACACACACACACACACATACACCATTCAGACACACACACACACTCACACGTACAGGCTTGCACACACAAGCAGCCTGACAAAAAAAGGAGCTTATTGATCTCTACTACTCAGTTCCAAAATATGTCCGATAATAATATTAATAATAATATTAATAATACTACTACTAATTATTACAATCCAGGCTCTTCTGCTGGAATTGGGACACACCAAACTTTTTTTTAGCATAATGTTCTCACAGCCTCCTCCCGTCCGTTTTCATCCTCGACACCTCGGTGTGAACGCGGAAACACAAATATTATATCGTGATAATATTCATATCAAACAAAACGGAGATAGAGAGAGAAACAAAACAACAACAACAAAAAAGAAAAGACGACGACTCGAGCCCCACTGTGATCCCACGTATGCAATAATTTCTTAATAGTTTTCCACAACTTCTACCTATTATCAAGCTATGGTTATTAAGTATAATTTAAAGATCATACTATACAATCAAAAGGCAGAATGCAAATATGATTGGCTTCCCTTCTGTATATCCAAGGCACCACAGAGTTTCATCTTGAATCAAATTTGTTGCTTTTAGACGAGAGAACCTCATAGAAAAAAAAAAACAATCGCTTTTGTGGGCAGGCGTTTTGGACTTGAAGAACAGAAAATCTACATAAAAAACTAGCAAGCATTGTTCTTTTTCATTTAAAGGGCTTGTGTTTTTAAACGTTTTTTTGTTCTTTTCTTCTTTTTTTTCTGCTTTTAAGAAAAACATGAGGGTTTTTTTCGTTTTTTTTTTTTCATGACGCTTTTTTTTCTTGTTTGTAAATCCTGTAGCAACGATGCCCTCTGCTGGTTCACAAGTTGACATCACGGACGTCTGTCGGGGTCGTCGACTGGTCCAGCTCGTCCAGACCTTTGCCGCTGGGGCCTCTCTGCGTCTGCTGCTGCTGCTGCTGCTGCTGCCGGCCCTCGCGCAGATTGCTCACCAGCACGCGCTCGATTTGTTCCTGACACTCTTTGAGAACATCCTGCGAGGCAAATAAGAAAAAAAAGTTCATTAGTGGGATTATAATCATACACTCTGCAGACACAGAATGAAGTGCTGCTGTAAGATTTGAGGTCACTTTCAACGTGACTTCAGCTGGTTATCTTTGCACAAATAAGCAGTGAAACATGTGTACCTAATAAACTGACTGGTGAGTGTTTTTGTCACTAAAAGAAATGAAACATTAGGGTAAAAACACTTTCAATTTGATACTTTTCTCATAAAGAACAAAGCAAATATGCTCCACTTCTTTCCATAGGTGACTCTTAGCAATAAAGTCGCAGTTCAATCCACATTTAAAGACATAGCTCCAATGTTCTCAGAGGGGAAATTGCTTTATATGGCTGTCATTATGGTTAACAAGAGCAATCTGAAAAACTATAGTTAATGCCGAAGAACCAGGGGCCCCCCCTGTGTGGCAGCACATGGGCCCCTGGGTACTGTATAGACTAGGTGGGGGGGGGGGGGGGGGGGTTTAAATGACCACAAAAGTCTTTAAGAGCTCCTGCCAAGGCTGAGCCCAGACACAGACCAGACTCAAGCATGACATCAGTCCACCAGCGCTGAACACACCACCCCTATAGTTCTCATGCACACTTCCACATGTGCAAACACACCCGCCGATGCCTCCTTCATCCAGCCACCCACACACACACACACCTATCCCACCAAACACACACAAAACCCAAACAGTCGTCGCCTTGACAACAGCGCGGCTGAAAACACAGGTAGTACTAAAGCTATGTTAATTACATCCACCTCCTGTGGGAACACAAAGGTGGTGCTTTTTTAACGAGAGCCAGTCTTGTGTGCCTGCCTGCCTGCGGGGGATCCATCTGAACCCTGGACCAGCTCGCCTTTCACCATCAAAGGGGCCGCGGCGGCAACCCGAGAATCCACCTGGGACCGGGAGCCTCTCAGCAGTGCTGAGCCCTCATATCCTTCCCTGATGGAGGGTTGACGGAGGGGACAGGGCAGCGTGGGGATAGAGAGCAACTCGCTGGGGGGAGGGGAGGGAGCGGGGAGGGGAGGAGGGCTCAGTTAAAGGGGTGCTGAATGGTTTGTTTGCAAGAGTGGAAGAGAAAGGTCAAACTGTTGGAGGGGTGAGGAACAGCGTGACAGTCGTGAAAGATAAAGTAGGTTACAGACTCATAATATGAACGTTCCCATCTGGGCTATAAACGGAGTTAACAGTGCTCTCTGGTGGTGAAATACTGAAGCACAACCACAGCACAGCTGCCTGTATATACACTGTATATACATTAACATAGTTGTCCAGTTTGTAAAGTGAAGACAAGGATTTAAGAGCCAAGACAAGGGAACTCCTTTAGTCGAATTGAAGTCTATGTGAAAAGGAGGATTTTAATGCATCTTAGTCGCATGTTCCAGGTCTTTTTTAATAGCACAATAGTTCCCATTTACGGGAAAATAGACGATAAATAATCAGTGATTGACAGCTGCTGTCTGTGAGCTTCCGATTCGAGCGCCCCCACCGTGCATGGCCGGAGGGATGGATGAATGTGTACCACTTGTGGAGCGCAGGGAAAACATTCTTGATAATTCACAGCTAATTTAAACCTGATGGGCCACAGTTTGAGTTCTTTTTTTTAAAACTGTTTTAGCGTCTGGTGCTGGCGCTAGGCCACGACGTGGTGCGAACCGAGGCCTCGCATCACCTGAGAAGTGCATCACGGTAAGTTGGTTAACAGTGTCATAAGGTTGAAAAATGACTTCCAACCAAGGAAGTGGATGGTAAACGGGAAGATCATTTACAAACTGGACATCATGTGCTAGTGAAAAAGACCTGAAAGTCTCCCCCTGGTGGCCATTCCACGTATTAAACTTTGTTTAATACATAGCGATGATGCACACACACACAAGAGTTGATTTGATGTTGACTGATCTGGGCTGGTGTTTGTTTCTTTCCTTGGGAGAACGTTTCTCTCCCAGCAAACGAGCCTGACGTGGAGGAAACCCGACCAGCATCTGTCCTTTAATCTCCTCCAGAGGTTGGCCACTAAGGGCTTGTGTGCACACACACACACCCACACACACACACTCCCACTCATTCCCTTCCACACACACACACACACACACACACACACACACACACACACACACACACACACACACACACACACACACACACACACACACACACACACACACACACACACACACACACACACACACACACACACACACGGAATCTTCCCACCAACATGTGCCACACTGGCCATAAAAAAAAAGCTCAATTCCTGTGAGAAAATTAAGCAAAGCGCAGAACATGTTAAGGAACTGCCTGTGTCTTACCGCAAGAATGCACTCCTTCATTTCTGAAAAGACAACCCCTCCACACACCCGCACCCCCCAACCCCCCCATCTCTGATGCTCTTTAGAGCGGCAGTTCGGATCCAATGCCAAGCCCCATGGGCTTTATTCGAGCAACTCTAATGACTTCAATGTGTGACTACTGGAAACACCGCTAATGTTTTCAGAGAGGCTAGGTACTGGCATACCGGGGTGGGTGGGGGGGCAACAGCATTTAACTATTTGGCTATAGGACGCATAGATAAACCAAAGCATCTTTATCTTTATTCTGCACGACGATGCCATTTCAAATACTGAAATGTATGTTTCCTATTCCTGGGCATCTTGTTAAACACTGGTGGCAGGGGGTGGAGAGTGAGGGGTGTGAGGGGGTGTGTGGGGATGGGGGGGGGGGGAGTCATGCAGACAGACAAAACCAAAAGGAAGAAATGTGTGAAGCCATGGAATGTGTTTTAAATGCCGACTTTCACCACAGAAGACAGTGTTAGCTACTCTGGGAGGACTTGGTGGTCAGACAGCTGAAACAAACACACACACACACACACACACACACCCACACACACACACACACACACACACACACACACACACACACACACACCCACACACACACACACACACACACACACACACACACACACACACACACACACACACACACACACACACACACACACACACACACACACACACACACACACACACACGACATACAGTACGGATTTCAAGGACTCTGTGGGGCCTGACACTGGAAAATAAGGAGTCACCACATGACTCGAGTTTCCGCGAGTCGCTAACGCAGAATGTGACCTTTCTCTTTCTTTAGCCGGCGTGCTGAAAACACCACAAGTGGTGACGCCACAGGCCGTGTTCACAGAGATAATCTTTCCTCATAAGTCTTTGTTGCGTGCATTTGTTTTTTTGTTTTTTTGTTTTTTTGGCTCTGTAACACATTAACTGTTGATAATAATAATGATAAAAGAGGAAGAAAAAAAAATCACATTGACATTTCACGTCTATATGCAGCTAGGATAGGATGTTAGGCCAGAGTGGAAACCACAGCAATTAAAAAGAGGAATTAAAACAGGAAGAAAGGGGACAGAGGGAAAATGTGTTTCCGGTGTCTTGAGCCCTCTGTTTCGTACACAGATCCTGCCTCGCAGACGAGCGCGTGACACAAAAGACACAAAAGATGAATGAGAGATGAGAAAAGTGTTAAGTGTTACAACGATAAGATCTAGGAAGTGATGGTTGAAGAACCTTTAAACCTCCCTCTGACCTCTACTTCCTGTTTCAATCGCTGAAAATGACAACACTTGGCCTTCACGCTTCAAACTAAAACTTCCCAAACACTGGCCACACCAGGTGGATTAGTGGCTAAAAAACACATTCTCAACACAAGTTGCTCAAGATGGTGACTTGGCCATATCACATTTCCATCTGGAAAAAAAAAACCCACCACAGCTTCTGGATACCAAACATGCCAACAGAGTGCCAGGGGGTGGCGTTGGCCATGATGCTGTTGGCAAGCAGCAGCAGCTGTGCAGAGGTTGGCGAGAACTTGCTTTGCCTTCATATTTTGCTACTCTCCAGCGTCGCAGAAGGCAGCAGCCAAATAAAGTATGATGAATGTTTCGCGTTTACACTGCACTCGCACAAGCGCCACCCAGATGACAAGTTAAGGAGGTGAAGTGTCACAGTGATTTTGTTTGGGTTTTTTGGGAAGCGAAGGTGTCAAATGATCTTGTGAAAAAAAAACTGTGCCATTAACACTGAGTCACTCCACTACACTAGACTTTTTTTTCCCCACCCCCTACATCAAAAGTGGTGCAGGAATCTGATGTAATTTCTTCTAAACCAACAGATACTCCGTGCGTATGTTGGCGCGCACTAAAGCCCCCTCATATATGTTGAATTAGGAAGGTTGCCCTCTGCTTTGCCTCCCGTGTTTACTAAGAGCCACGGCTTGTCTGAATCCAGGAATGTGAGGAGTCGATCACAGAAACACAGAGCGACTTAATTCCCCTCAAGTCTAAGACCTCTGCTGCAGAAAACACACACTGAGGCCCTGTACTGCTGAGGCCAGCTATTTGTTTTTCCTCAGCTGCTGGGCGAGACTTCACACAGCTCGCACCAGAGGGAGCCATGCTTTCCAGCAGTGATGCATTATAGACCATAGGAGGAGATGAGAGAGGGCTGATTGTCGCGAGGGAGGCACGACACCCCCTCAGTGTCCTTTTCACACTTCAACAGCTTTCTTCCTCCTCCTCCTCCTCCTCCTCCTCCTACTTCCCCTCATTTTGGGACAGACTTTAACATACCAGGGCGGAGGCTTGGGATCAGTGTCGCGGCCTTTGATCTTGCTCCCTGTGCAGCAGCGCACACAGTAACACAAATGTTCATGTTTATATTAAGTCTGCGGTTACTAACTATGAGCCATTTTCATCGTTTTTTTTTTTTTGGCCGTTTAGGAGCTCTCGTGCCAAGGCGGGCGGCCTCAGCCCTGCAGCTGGTCCCTGGACGCCGCCTCTTGAGGCTGCCCCGCTGTCTCACAACGGTTAGGATCAGTCAAAGGCGGATGACAAACGCCCCCGCGGGGACTAATAAACTTAATAACTTATCATCTCGCTGTGTCACTCTAACTTCACCCCTGTGCCGTTTTTCTCCCCACCTACTCAGCCTCGCGGTGAACTAACGTAAGCTGTGGCCCTCTCCCATCGACGTGATGAAATCCAGGCACCCTCCGAGTCAGCAGAGAGGCCCTGCCTGTGTTTGGACTCGATTCACCCGACACCACAATATTCACTGTACCCAGACAGCTACACAGCTACTGGACCAGCATTCCTGCCTCCTGTATCGAGTTCTTAACCAGGATTTTTAAAAGATGAGAGTCTTGATCTTGTAAAGGAGGTTTTTAATCTTAATGATGCTTGGTTAGTTATATACACTACTGTTTAAAAGTTTGGGGTGCCTTAGAAATGTCCTTATATTTGAAGGGAAAGCAGTTTTTTTTTCAATGAATATAACATTAAATGAATCAGAAATACACTCCATGCTTTGTTAATGTGGTAAACGACTCTTCTAGCTGCAAACGTCTGTTTTTAATGGAATATGTACATAGGTGTATAGAGGCCCATTTCCATTGTTCTAATGGTACATTGTGTTTGCTAATGGCGTTAGGATGGTTAGAAAACCCTTGTGCAAAAAGCAAAGTTTGAAGGGCAAAATTATTATTTTGAATAAAAATCATTATTTCTAATCTTGTCAATGTCTTATGTATATATTTTCTATTCATTTTGCAACTCTTTTGATGAATAAAAGTGTGACCTTTAATGGAAAACACACAAAAAAATGTGTAGGTGACCCCAAACTTTTGAACAGTAGTGTAAATAGTAATTTTTCCCTTTAAAAAAACAAACAGTGCATTAACTATTAGCAGTAATAGATAACAATCTCATGTGCGGTAATTAGATGAGTTCATAGCAGCAGTTCGCTGGAAGTAAAGAAGAAACGGCAGATTTGACTTTGAATCATCGCTGAGTTAGTACACAGATAAAAACCATGAACACCACCTCGCCGACGCCAGCAGAGATACTAGTGAGCATTAACTCCTGTTTGTTAGTCGTATTACTCAGAAACATCCCCACCCCAGGTTTTCCACACAAGTAGTACCAAGCTCTTAGCTTGAACGGTGACTAACAACTGGAATTCTGTGTAAGCGTATATATCGACATTTGACTGAGGAGAATAAAGTAAACCCACCACTTCTGTGTTTGTAATTTTGGCCAGCAGGTCTGTGAGGCTGTCGCCCCACTGCGACTGGTCAGCTGAATCCAGCTGGAGGCCACAGATCGCTGCCCCCACACTTCCTGTGGCGATCATGGAGGGAGGGTACATGGCGAATCTGAAATCTGAAAGAGGAAAGGGTTCGAGTCAGTTTTCAGTGGTATTATAGATTACATTGTTGTTGTTATCACCTGGTGCTGTGTCTAAATCACACTTTAGATCCATACAACAACAACAACAACAAAAAGTAGAGACACATCCCTCCCAGAGACAATATGATTTGGTAATCTAGCAGTCAGCTAATAAATAATCCTTCTTTTGTACCAGGCCTGAACGCAGCGCTCACTAATGACCACGGGCCTGGATAATGAGGGTTCACTTGGCTTGTAAAGAAGCTGAAAAGCAACTACCCTCTCCCACTCCCCACTCCAGACCCCCTTTCCCCAGCCCGGCCCCTTTTCTTCCATCTCCTGAGTAAATCGTGTGCTCGCTGAAAAAAAGCCCCATAGCGCTTGGAAAGGGAGGAATAAAGAGGCTCAGTGCCTCTGCCAATGCTCACTGCTGTAGGTCCTTTTTCCACGTGTGGTCACAGGCGTGCGTCTCAAAGACCAATAACCTTGTTAGCTCCCCTCACTGTCATTCATAATGCAAATGAGACAGCTTGTGAACGGGCCAGAAGCCCGAAAAGGCAAGGCAACTGGCATACAGGGGGAGAGCGAGGGCAAGGGAGACAGACGAGATGGACAGAGAGAGAGCGCGCGAGTTTTTCACCTCACAACACACACACACACACACACACACACACACACACACACACACACACACACACACACACACACACACACACACACACACACACACACACACACACACACACACACACACACACACACACACACACACACACACACACACTCTCTGCTTTCTCTGTTCTTGCTCAACTTCTACCTTTCTTTCTTTCTGGACAACACATGGCCGGCTCAGACAGGAGGGGGGGGGCAGTGAATGGCACACATGCCCCAGGCTTTGTTGCAGCAACAGGCAGCGGTTTGCACTGGCGGCCCTCCTATCTTTTAGCATATTAATAGAGTGGTGGACCTGCGAGAGGGGAAGGCAGAAGAGTGTGACTCCATTGTCCAGAGTCATCACCTCATTTCACCCAATTGAGAGACACAGCATCCATTCCCCTCTCCGCTGATAACAATTCAGCGAGACAGGCCGGACAAAGGCCGCGGCTGGACGGAGGTGGGGGGTGGCAACTGGGGTCGACAGGGGGCAGGAAGATGAAGAAGGACGGACGGATGGTGTGGCGACGAGGCAGCGGGGAGAAGGTGACGGGGGGGGAGGGGGGGGGGGGGCGGGGGGTGGGGGGGCTGTGTGGCGAGAGGAGAGGTTGCAGACAACGCCAGCCGCACATCACTCTTTAAGTCTGTGTCCAGAACCTTGTGAGGTTTTGGAAGAAGAAAAGAGTCGCCCTCCAGTGACCCTCAACCCCTCCACCCACCCCACAAGCATGCCTCTCTTCCTGGGCCACCTATGGACTCGAGGAGTGGGCAGCCGAGGCATAGAAACAGCCTTCACATTAACATATTGCCATATTCAAACTGCACGCAATGGCTCTGAAGGAGATTTTTCATCCTTCTCTCTCTTTTTTTTTATTTTTTATTTTTTTTTATCTGGAATCAAAGAGGTAGGCCCTTTGATAGCTGTAAAGGCAGCCCCCTCGCTGCCTTTTTAACATGCACAGCCAGGCGCTTTCTCATCTTGTGGGCTCAGTGTTGACAAATAAATGAACTTATTATACACCCCTGTGTTAGCTGCTGGGCCTCTGCCAAGGGGCGATTTATTAAAGGCTACCTTGAGCCAAGAGGAAAGAGCACACAAAGCCCCCCCAGCATTACATCACTGCTGTAAGAGCAGAAGTTTCTATAGCGGGGGAAGAGGACAAAGGCATACATGGATTTACTGTATGTGTGCAGTGAGTGCAGGCTGACAGGCATGGAGGCAGACGCCTCAGAGACACAGGGCGGCAAACAATGAAGCCATTCCTACATGTTTTAAGATGCAGTGGACGGCGGACGGACACACACACACACACCACACACACACACACACCACGCACACACACAGCATAGCTGTAGGTTTGTGGGAGCGCTGAGTGTCGGGGCAGTGGGCAGCAAGCTGATTTTTCGCACTCGAAACAAGACAGGTCTGTAGCAGAACAAGGACGAGCGCGTGCAGCTGATGCGGGCTAACACTCCGGCCTGGTGGCTGCTGCATGTGGGGGGAAGAATGGCCGTATTTTAGGAGGCCCTCATTGATATTCATGTTGAGGATAAACAGTGTATGTAGCTGAGTGGGGACGCCTGCGATGGAAAGCTCCCTGTGAGCAGCGGCTGGCTGGCCTGGCCTGCACGCCTCTCACCCCCTTCAATGGCCCTTTCTCCTCCGTGTGCCCCCTCGTCTCCATTCCTCCATGTTCCTACCCCATGAAACTTCATCCTCAGGCCTCTGGTCACACAGTCTGCTTCCCTACATGGCCCATTCCTCCTGGGTGGCTGCTATTCACAGTATGCACATTAAACTTGTAAATTAATTAAAGCTGGAAAGTTGAACAACAGCCAAAAAAGGAGAGAAAAACACCTCTCCTTTTCACCCACTCTCCGCTCACTCCGGTGCTATAAATCAGGGTCTTGTATTCTATACATGTAGCTCTTATTGACCTTGTTTATTAAACGAGCAGCATTACGAGCAAACCTCGGCCCGCTGACTGATTAAGGCCAAAAACAAACATCCTTTTTGAAACTGGCATACAGTGACTTTTACCATGAAGTAAAACACGACCTCGTAGTCAAAACAGACTCAGGTCCACCGATACCTACAAAACAACAACAACAACTACCCCCAAAATGTATTTGAGCAGTTCTTCTGTGCGTAACAAGGGAAGAAATCACAGATTAAGAAGAAACTGGACTCGTGTTCCAGGCTGTCATTCACGAGTTATCCCCAGAAAACAGCATTTTCCTCCCCAATGGTAGCACCTTGTGACAATCCTCAAAGTCCTTGCTCCATCACCTCCACTGTCACAGCTGCAGCCTTGAGGCACTGGGGTGATGAGGAGCATACAGATTTGGATCACAGGCAGTTTAGAGTTCACTCTTTCTGCACTGGTAACTGCGTTTGAGCCTTGGGTTAAATATTCAAAAAGGTGCGTTGAGTGACACTGTTGTGTCGTGGCAAAGGCTGACGTGTATACGTTTGGAGGCCCTATGAGTCGGCAAAGTGTGAAAAAAGATGACTCTGTCATGTTTTTGTGGTCCGCCGCAGTCTAAGTACAGGTGATAAAACACGCGATGTTGACTTCCGCACGCAATCTGACATCAGACTGATAAATTCCTGGAATTGTTGTCTCGCGGAGCTCCGCTTTGTGCCTAAAAAACGCGAGAGTGCAGGCGAGGGCAATAGTGTCCGGAAGATCGGAAATCTGCGAAGTGTTCTTAGTCTTGGCTCCACAGTGCAGCACAGAGTTCTACACAAACTTCCATAGGATGAGTATTTACATTTTATATATGACGGCAATGTGCCCGATAGAGTCGGAAAATGATGGCTTTTCCAAATGCTAACTGCTGTTAGCTGCTGGAGCTATGCCACATTATATTCTATTTGGATAAAATAGGGTATAATAGAAGTCCTTTAAGGGTGAGAATTCAAAGAAGAAGAAATCCATCCCTCTGTGTTTCTGCCGTGACTTAAGAGTGAGGTCAACGTGGGAGGGAGACTCAGGACGTGCCACTCGGTGATTCAGCCCATTACACATTTCTAGGCACACACTGTCAGGAAGTGCCTTCCTGCTTCATCCGTCGATGATGCACGCAGACCGGACTCGGCGATGAGGGATGATAATTTAGTCGGATGCGGTAGGCTAATTTGTCGGGGTTCTGACTCACCGAACATGAAGGCAGCGTCTTCGTGTAAACAAACACCAGCGACAACCTTTTCATTGACCACATCTGAGATGAATCATTCATCTCTCGCATGCTGGGGCTGAGCCTGCAGGGAGATTCACCATGCAGCAGCAGCAGCAGCCACTTGGAAAGGAAGCTATGAGGAAGCATTCCTGCCTCTGGACAAAGTGAAACCTAACATCCAGAATGTGTGAATCATATTCGGGCGGTGACTGTTGCGTAAAAGTGAAGCGCGTGTTTGTTTGACTGTGGTGCTTTCAACTTTTCGGGAAGCGGGCGGACTCTTACTCAAAAATATGATCCAACTTTCATTTCTGGTTCGAAGTTGTAAAAAAATAGAACACAAATGCAGCACAAAGAGCGTATTCCACGGTAAAGTGACGCCTTCAGACCAACGCTTGACCCCCTTTCAGGTTTGTTATTTAGTGAATCATTAGTTGAAACTAACCAGTTAATCATCAAATTACTTCACACAACCCCACATACCAGGGGAAAAACATTAATCAAACACTCTTCACAGATAAAAGCACACGCACTCTCTGTGACTTAAATCACTCATTATTTATACCTACACTTGTATCAGAATCGTCATTGTGTCGTCCGGGCACAATCGACGCTCCCCTCTCTTGAGCAGCAACGTTGGCCCTGATCCAGTTTTCTTTTGGTCAACTTCTACAACTATTGTCACCATTCCATGCATACCATTACAGCGAGCTGCTTTTTCTTAAAAAAAAAAAAGGAAGAAAAGTATAGACCATAATCTCCTCCAATATGGCACGAAGACGGCGCTGAATGACTGCAGAGGACAGCTTGGGGTGCATCTGTCTGCCCCATGCACCCCATCTATTCTCCCACTTTACTTCAATTGAATAATAATGGAAGAGGAAGCTCGGAGTGCTTGGTGTCTGTGTGTAGGAATGGAGGTTCATAATCTCCCTTAATGAGCTTGTTTCTGGGCTATTATCCGGCGGCCTGCCTGAGGGAAGCGCTGGTGTTTCCTATCAAGTGGCCCCGCAGCGCTGACCCTCGCATGGCTCTGCATATGAAATGTAAGGGCCAGGCCTTTTGTCTCCTTTCTCTCAGCCTCTAGCTGAGCCCCCCGAGCCATTTGCATAGTTGTGAATGGACCAGCCAATGTTATTAATTAATACAGAGCCAGCCTGCGCCACCTGACAAAATCCCACCGAGTGGCTCGAACGGAACTGTTTCATCAAAAGAGAGGAGCCATTAGGAATGAGAGGCCTTATTCTCCACTTCTCCTCTTCTCCCTCTTGTTCCCTTGAAAACAGAGAGCCGTGGTTTTATGTGTGTTTTCTTTTTTTCAGTGTAGGGGCAGCAGTGGTGGGAGTGGCGGCGTTGAATGGTCTGTATGAAATAGGAAGGCCACAGGTGACCCCGTTGTCAAACGTCTTGCAAATGTAAATCCTCCTGAGAGTATCTCCTCCTTCTACCCGCCGCCGCCGCCGCGCCTTTACCTTCTCAAGCTTCGCTCAAGGAGGATTCTCAGCAGATAAACCCCCCCAGAGATTTACGGCTGGGAACGTTCCGCAAATGAGGTTTCGGATTCCCAGAGACAGTTCAGATGCACCAAATTGTTGACTCACTCACGCTCCCTCTTTCTCTGTCTTGCCCTCGCTCTCTGTTTGCCTGGATACACGTCTGAAGAGAGTATACACGGATAAATGGCCTGTTGCTAATCCAGCGCTAACTCCAGAAAAGTCTCCCTCTCCTCTGAAAACACAATGTCAGGAGGACGACTCCTGGAGGCTCGTAAATTTATTTCCACTGCCTCATTGAAGCAATTAAGGACAAAGTGCACGCTGAGCGTTTCACAATGTTGCTTTGGGAATTGGTCCGATCACTGACGCGCTGTCATTCCACACATTACTCCGCTGGCACAAAATGAGGGGTGAGAGATGTGGGGCAAGACAAGAGGAGGAGGAGAAGAGAGGAAAAGAGCAAGCGATAGTGGAGGCGAACGAGAAAAAGGGGAGGAAAAAAGAGAGGCGTTTTCCCTTCAACGTGAACTTTGGTTGCCAACTTTTCTCACCCTCTCCTGTCCGTTGCACAATCAGCGCAAAAAGGATTCCATCCCTTTGTGTTTTAAATACCTGTCACCTCCCTCGTTTCAACTCATCTGTCTATAAACACACTCCTGTGAATGATGTCAGCACAAGGAGTCGTTTCCCATGAAAGAGGCTGCAGTTAGCATTGGAGGAAGCTGCTGCTGGTGTTTGCTGATGGGGTCACTGCACGACATCACGGCAGATAACCTCTCAACGGTGGATTCGTCTGATTATTACGTGTTAAGAAGTCTCCTAACGTCAAACAGGAGAAACCTGCCCTATAGAGAGAATCTCAACATGGGAACTCAACATGGGAAAGCTATCATGTCCTCCAGCTGTAGGGTGGGGAGGCGTGAGAAGCTGGTTGTGGGGGAAAAGGGGGAGGAGAGATATGAAAACATGACATGCCTTAGAATTGCCAGTGCAAAAACAATACACTCCTCTGGCTTTTCCCCCCCCAACTGCTCTGTTCTCTCTCTCGCTGCCTTCGACCGAGCCGTCTCTCCAGATCAAGTTTAGGGCTCCTCGTTCCTGGATGTTTGATCTCCAAGGAACAATTCACCTCAAGAGCAGAAAGACAATGGCATTCCCGCCTACACCCCTCCTCCCCTGTCCATTGCTCTTCTCGACCTGATGCGACATGGGAATGCCCCTCAACCAAGCACAGTCTTCTTTGAAGTGTCACTGGATGCTCTGCGACTGCCACTGATATGCCTCTAAAACATGACCACATACCAGCCAGGGAGAAGACAGATGATGCACATCAGACCGGAGAGTCCGACGCTTAAACGTCCTTCCATGACACTGATGCTTTTCTTAGGCGTAATATTGTGCCCCCCCCCCCCAGGGGTAATGCATCTTGCACAAGTGACTGAGGGTCACGGCTGCAAACACAGCTGTTTTACTACAAATTATGGAGCGAGGAGGACTTTTGATAGGTTGGGTCATCATGTTTTTGAAAAAATAGGACAAATATCAGCTCATATTATAACAAAAATAACATTTGTGACATTAGCCCGCACTGTGTCCTACCTGTGGCACAGAGGGCGATGAAGGTCTGGACATGTTTGCGAATAAGTGCCAGCTTATCCTCGGGCAGCGGCAGCCTCCTCACAATGTGCTCAATGAAGTCATTTGGTGTCACTGCTGCCAAGTTCCACTTCAATTTCCCCAACACCACCAGTTCCCATTCCTGGAGAGAGAGAGAGAGAGAGAGAGAGAGAGAGAGAGAGAGAGAGAGAGAGAGAGAGAGAGAGAGAGAGAGAGAGAGAAGAGAGAGAGGGAAGGGGCAGAGAGAGTTTGACCCAAAATGAGAAAAAAATGCTTAAGTGACACAAAGTCAAAAACCACATATTTACATACGAGACACGGTTGCAGTGGCTCAGCCGGTCGAACTGCAAGGCTCTGTGGGGGGCCCCTGGCCCCTGTAACGGTGGCCAGTGTGTGGATGTTAAGCATTATTGTTATTGCATTAGACTCGGGCGCTGGCCAAAGCCTGCAACAGCAGCAGCAGCAGCAGCAGCAGCAGCAGCAGCAGCAGCGCCACCAACCCAGGTGACCTCACAACACTGTCTCCCTCCCCGACTGTCTGTCTGGCATCTGGGGACTTTCCTAAAGAGGCCCACCAGAGGCTCTGCAGAGTGTGTGTCGAGGCTTATGTGTGGAGAGTATGGACAGGAAGTCTGTGCCTGTCGAGCCAGGATCAGCTATAAAAGCATATTATCTTTAAAAAAAAAGAAAAGAAAAAAGTTTAATCTCTTAACTCAATCACTCATTTATTTAAACTATTAAAGCCTCCCGTTCATTGTATATTACCGCAGAAAATGGGATTATTTCCTTTAATGCAGCCAGTGTTTGGCTTCTACTAAAGCTCTTTGCTACATAAAAGAAAGTGCACTCCACATTCTGCTCATAAACAACGTCAGGTACTAAAGACGAGCGAGAGGTTTTTTTTTTTGTTTTGATTCATTTTTTTTACGACATGACGCGCGATCCTGAGCTGATGTGAAACCTGCTCTCGACGTCACAAATCAAAGTGCATGTGGGCGTCTTGGGAAAATCTGATACATAATACAAGACGAGTGCGCAATGTGTGTGTGTGTGTGTGTGTGTGTGTGTGTGTGTTTGGGGGAGGGCACTAGGTGTGGCGCTCTCTTCTCTTAGAGGGTATTGTTAAACTTTCACTTCCCAGAGAAGGTGATTAACGGAAGAGCTGGTGACTAATTTGGGAAAATATTTTGTGGTTTGTGTTCCGGACTGCGAGCCTTGTGACTAGGACGATGGATACTCTTCATTTTTCCTCTCTCAGAGAGCGAGAGAGAGAGTGCACATGGACTCAGTCATGAGACAATTCAACATGGCTGCCACTGACCTCAGCTCAGTGACCCCCTTTCATTTTAAAGCCCTGTGTGTTTTCTGATTGCACTTTTGATTTCAAGGAGAAATAAATCTCTCTCTAAAAAGTGGTGTCTAAATTTCTGATCACATGCAAATCACCTTCAGCTCTGATAGCCTTTTGCATCAATGTCAGCATGCAAACGTACAGCAAAGACCTTGCAACACAGGCTCTGTGCTGACAGAGTGGCAGAAAGGCAAGGCAAGGCACCCACTTCCTTCTACTGCCTTCCTCTGGTCACATATTCTGTGTAACTTTGTGGTTCTCTTTACCAGAAATTGTTACCAAAGATGAGGACGAAAAAAAAAACAAAACAAAAAAAAAACGATCACATGCCCTGAGCAGCTGATCTCTGTTTCCTGTATCTGCATGCGAGCCAAAATACTGCCTTATACAGAAACAGCAGAGAGGAGAGGCCTCAGCAAACCAGTTCAAGCAGTCAAGGCTTTGTCTTCACACAGTGCACATAAAGGTAGGACAGACAGAGTCACTGCAGCGGCTTTAAGCTCCGTGCACTTTTTACGTGACCTCACCTCGGGGCTCACAGTGCAACCGCTTTGTTTTAAATCGCGCTTTCTGTTCACGTGCACAACTGTATTATTCCACATTGAAGACATGGGTGAAGAGGAATTGAACATTCACGAGGCACAAATGTTTTTTTTTTTTCCAGGAAACCGTCACAAGAGCCAACAAAACCCAACAGATGCCCGTACAAGAACCCGGAGTATATATACACTGCAGCAATCAGCCCAGCGGGTAGAGCCGCCACTCAGTCAGTCAGCCCAGCAAGAGGCAGACCCACAAACATCAGCCACGTCTGAATCATAATATGTGGCCTCTTTCACAACATGGGTGGGATTGGTTGTTGTTTACCGAGAAGGAATGTTTATGTAGAACCACCACACCAGCACAGTGTGGAAATGCTTATCTGTGACGCCAATCTGGCTTCATTAATTGGCGTGCACCGGCGAAAGCATCTGGCGCTATCATGCCAACGCAGCCTTATCACATAAATAGGAACGCAGAGGAGTGACATTTACGTCCCGCTCTGACCTCGCGTCACATTATGGTTTGCAATATTTATTCATCCAGAGTGAGAAATAACCCGGCGTGACATCATATCAGAAGTGTCTGCATCCAGGGTTATTTCTTTTTTTTATGGGGGGGTGAAAGCTCACTCTGTAAAAGGCAAACTTGACTTTCCCTGTGTGTCTCCCTCTGTAAGCCTGACAGGAACAGAGTCAGAACTTTGGCTGGGGTTCAAGCTGACCTCGTTGCTCTATGCAAATATCTACCACTAGATGGCGATGGAGACCACTGCACAGACTGGATGGGTACAGTAAGAGTCCAGAGGGTCTTGTACAGTAAAGGGAGCTCTTGTGGAACAATCCACTCAGGAGCTTTTTTTTTTTTTTATTTTTTTTTTATTTTTTTTAGCTCTTCATGGATCTTTGATGACAGCAGATTTGGTGAAATGAGAACAGCATATGTGATATTTAAAGCTGGAATGCTCCCATTTCTATTCACCTTGAAATCAAAATGCAATAATAAAACAACCGTCACAATAAGTGTGCAGAAAACATGTCATGAATCTCTCATATGTTGAGTTTTTGCAGAACAAAAATGTTGCTTACCAGCAGCTCCTGTGGTCTGATGGAGTTATCTGTGTAGATGCAGAGCTTCTCTGCAGTTAATGGACGAGTCTCTTTCAATTTGGATGCAAGAAACATGCAGACTGCTCCCAGCAGCTGCAGGTTACACTTTTTGGTGGGTACCACGGCTAAAAACCTGTCTAAGTAGTTCATGGCCAGGGGAAAAACTTCTTCCTCGCACTTCTGCTCCTCACAGACCTGAGAACAGACAGCACAGCCACGTTTAAGCACAGGACCCTGACGTATCCCCCCCCCCCTCATCAAGAACTGTATATAATAGGTTTATTATCAAACGAAACAAACATCTAATTACATAAAGAGCACATATAAATTCAATGACACACAAGAGTTGGGGCCCGGCCAAGATTTTGCGCCCAGCCCTAATCGGTTGCGACATCATAATTTAATTCAAAATAGATAATTTATTGCAAAGACTGAAATAAGTCGCAAACATATAGCGTCAATAGTCACATTCCTGCAGCTCATTGACTAAGAAATGAATTCAAGTCCTGAAAACAGTCGAGCCAAAAACACCCCGACAGCGCTGCATATACGGAAACTCACTTTTTCTACAGTCGTCATATTTTCATAAAATAATTAAAAATATAAATAAATTATCTGGAGCGCTTTTCTTCACACCATAATGTGCGGGGGGGCTTTCCACATCAGACCCGACCATTCGTATCCAAATGTACACGCGGTAAATAGGAGTAAAATGTCAAAATTAAAGCCAAGTAGCAAGAGGTTGGAATAGTGTGCGTCACCGCCGAGGCGATGTGTTTATTTCAAAAATTAATTAAAATTCTCCGGTGGCTCGGACACGGACATTAATGACATGAAAATAAAGCGCAAAGCCTCGGGATTGTTTACATGTCGCTGTTGGGGAGAAATATTCGACCGAGTGACAAAAATCGAACATAATTCCAGCGTGAGGCAATGCGACGGGGGGAAGACGACAGGAGCGATAAGGCCCTCGCCCCTTCCGACATTTAAAACAGATACCGCAAACGTTGCCAACGCTTTTTGTGATCATTCGTGTATTCCGCGGACACACAAGAGCCTCCTCTGTCAATGCCGATGGGCTTTAACCGCTGTTATTGCGTTTATGACACTGTAAAGTCCTCTTAAAACGCACAAGCGCTCCTGTAAAAAACCAACATGGCGATGGAAGTAGCGCAGCGCAGCATTGCATTGGGGGGAGTGCATACGTGTGCATGGAAATATTCCGGCAATCTAAAATAATAACATTAAAAGGATCAACAGGCAGCGTGTACACGCGCAAAAGTGCGGTGTTTTAAAGGGGAATTCTGCGCTGTCACTGAGATCGCATGCCCGCACTTTAAAACGCGGTCGTTCGCGAGCGGACTTTTAAAAACATGCGCAAGAAACAACAGCAAAACGACACATTTGGTTTCATGTGAGGGATAAACAGTCAGGAAAGGAGAGCTGCGACTCTCATCTGCTGTCCATAAATTGCAAACGGAGCTCAGCGAAAAGCAGCGATGAAAACAAATCAAGTCGAGCACGGATATAATGAAAAAAAAAAAAAAGCCTCTAAGACTTCAGCACTCGGCGTTTTTCGATATACCTCCAACATCCACGTAGCGACCATCCTCCGCATAAACGGCTGAATATCTTTCTGGACGCCTTTGAAATAGGAATATTGCGGTAGAAATCTCTCCTCTATGGTCAACAAGCTCTGCAGGACTCTGTCATCGCACAGGAGGTTGGGATCGGGACGAGCTCGTATGATGGTGTCCATTTCGAGGCAGAGCAGCTCCATGGTGCTGGTGCTTTCGCTTAAGTCAAAAAGTGGGATTTCTCTCTCGGAAGCGCAAAAGCAGCGTTGCAGAGTGAAAAGGCGAAAGGGTGGCAGGGAAAGTCTGTTCGAGGCATAAAACAGTGAGACTGCAGGGGCTCCGTAAGAGTCGTCCTGCCTCTCCTTGTTGAGAACTTTTTCCTCTCTCCCCACAGTGCGCCTCTACTTTCATCCGCCTGGCCAGATCGAGCGCATTTCAAGTCTGCCTTGCATGCGCCACTGACGCAATTCCCTTCATTACCTCTGTATAGACCAGACGCAACATGCTGCACACTGCTGTCCCTCTCTCTCTCTCTCTCTCTCTCTCTCTCTCTCTCTCTCTCTCTGGCATACAAGACAAGTTTGTGTAAACTTGTTCCATTTCAAAGAAAATGCTCACAGCACTTTCTACCGCACATGCACAGCAATAAAGTGCACAATGTCTCCTTTAAGCGTATTTTCCCACACATTTATTGATTGCTTTGGTCTGAAATTAACCAACATTGTCACTTTTGATGGATAAATATACATGTATGACACATGAATGTTGCATATATGTGTTTTTTTAAAAAAATATTAATGATAATGATTATTTTAAGGGGTAATTGCACACACAGTGTATAATATTGGATTATTATTATTATATGCCTAATGTTTCATAAACAAAAATGTTCCAAGGACACATCATAACTCCCCAGAGTGAAAGTGGCCACCTAATCTGAACAACAACTTGGATTAGAAAGTGAGAATAATGACTTTTAATAATATAAATCTGCAGGTTAAAGGGACTTTTTTGTTTGTTTTTAGTTTTCTTTTGTTCTCTTTGTCTCTGGTGGACTCTGGTGAAGGATGACACACACACGCAGACACTGTACATATGCGGTCACGAACGCTGCATGTTTAATTACAGGCGCATGCATGCATGCGCATGGAGCGAGCGAGCGCACGAGAGAGCGCGCGGACAGCCAGGACAGAGCCACCCACCTTCCTCCTCCCCCCCTCCCCTCCCTCCCCAACACACACACACACACACACACACACACACACACACACACACACACACACACACACACACACACACACACACACACACACACACACACACACGTTAGTGTGATTTTTTTTTAATGGTCGCCACAAACTGCTCTTGTGGTTAAAGATAGCTTTCTAGGAAACTTGAACTTTTTTTTTTTTTTCATTCCTTGCATAATCTCCTTTTATAAAGATAACACAAATATCAGCCACTGACTTTGTTCAAACTAAATAATAATAATAATAATAATTTTTAACTTTTAAAAACAAATATATAAAACTTTATGAAAGAAATATTTCCACATGGATGGAAAATAGCAGGTGGAAACTGAACGTAAGATAATTAAAAAAAATGACTGCCAAATGATTCCGTCCCCTAACATACAGTCACAAAGAGAATCTGCATGGCTAAATATGCTAATCCCTCTCCTATTCTTAGTCGACTTCAAAGACTGTGAGCCCTGAATGAAACAAGACTTAAGTGCATCAGGGGAAGAACTGGGGACTGTAAAATCCTCACAGCTTTAGAGCTGCTGATTTCCATCCGAGGGCTTGTTGGTTATATAGCCATGCTTGTGAGAAAAGTGCTGAAATGTCTCTTTAAAGTTTTTTTTTTCTCTCTCTCTCAGTCTAAGTTGTTTCCTCCTCCATGTGTGTCTCTGCAGAGCCAATAGTTCCTCAGCTCTCGACCGCGGCTGTGCGATTGTTACTGGGCAGAATTCTCCTCCTCCTCCTCCTCCTCTCTGGTCATTTATCAGTCTCTCTCCTTAATGGGTGTTACTGCAGCTTTAACAGCCTATCAGGGCGACCTGAGTGGCATCACGCATGCAGGACAGAAGTTTCTTGAATCTGTATTCGAACCTTGTCCTTATCACAAACTTTGTTTCAATCATTTATTTGTTAAATTAAAGCAAAATAAAGTGTCGGCGGCGGCGTCAACAAGGCAGAGAAAGACCACCACCAAGATTCCATCATCGAGAAAATTTAAAAATTAAAAGGAAAGAAAGAAAGAAAGAAAGAGAAAGAAAGAGAGATGATGTGTCTGTGCTGCGGTGGAGAGGCAGGTGTTCCAAAAAACCCTCATATTCAACAGCATCAGGAGCCTCCAAGCAGCTGCACCATGGATGCGCAATTACGCATTCCAAAGCCAAAAAAAACCATCTTTTAATCACAGGTTAATAACAGAAAATTACATATTTTTCTTATTATTTTATAATCAAATCATAAAAATAATAATAATTATCATAATAATAGTTTAATCTCTCTCTTCGGCATCATCAGCACATGGAGATAGAGTCTTGAAATTCTGCTCCATAGAAGCGAAAATCAGTATATATGTATGTATATACATATATATAAAACAAGTCGGAAGACAGCGCATCCTTAACTGACTTTTAATAACTTTAACAACTTATCAAGATGCTGCTGTATATTAATTATCCTTATTTATTTATTTACTCATTTATCTATGTATTCGTTTATTCATTCATTCATTCATTCATTTATTGAGTTTATTCTGCAGCTCAGCAGTGGAACAGTGACACCAGCGACTCCTCTGTGAAAACTGAGAGACAGCAGCAGCAGCAGCAGCAGCAGTGCAGTTTGTGCCCGGAAGCGTTCAATTACCATATCAGAATAAAATCTCAACACAAGCCCATGGGTCGGAAACGTTAACGAGACCTGTGAGGTACGAGGAGGAGACGTTTGTAGAAGTTTAAAAAATAAAAATAAATGAATAAACTTCGATGAAATTGCGACGCAGCAAACTCTCCCGTCAAAGATTTGGTCATATATTGTTTTAAATATCATATAACAACAAAAGCGCACAGAAGTGCACCTGTTTGCAGCGCCACGAAAATAAAAGAAAGTCTCGTCAATTCTTTGAATTATTCACAATTTTAGAGACAATAAAAAAAAAATCCCCTCACAAAACAATTGTTTTCCGTTTTGTTTTCAATAAAAAGAAACCTGACAAAGTGAGACGTGGTCACTTTTTCTTCTTCTTTTGTTGTTGCACTGACTCATCATCACATCACTGCACCTTTCACTCTTTAAATCATCGTTATAACAAACAGCAGGCAACACCCCGACGACGAGGAGGAAGAGGAAGAGGAAGAGGAAGAGGAGGAGAGAACCAGAGTCTGCATGGGCTACTTTTCCCCTGCAGCTTGTTTTACCGACATCAACATGATGCTGAGAAAACAACACAAATATGAGACAGAGGGGGAATTTGGCACACTCGTGAAATGACAGCAGCTCAGCTCTGACTGAAGTTTGTCTGCAGGTGAAAAAACAACAAACAGCTGTGCCTCTTTAATCGAGCCAGAAACACAATTAATACACTTTTATTCCTAATATTAACGCACAAATAAACCTTTTATGTCACGATCATGTGAATATTAAATGTTAAAACATTAGGATTTAACAAAAAAACTCTAGATCTTTAAGTTTAATTATGAATAAAATAATAATAAAAAGGTTTTTGTTTCTCCCATTTTGTGGCTAAACTGGTTTAAATAGATACAAATCTCTGGAGCTATGTGAAAAAGGAAAAACACACACAAACACAATCTCAAGACAACACACCTGCATCAACAGGTCAGCAACTGCCAGACAGGAATTACATTTTTTTCTTTTTTTATGTAAATAAAAATTAAATAATAATAATAAAAACGATTATATGCATGTTATTATAATCTGATTTGACTTCATTATCATGTTTGTTTAGGGAATCAAAAGACACAAAAATATCAAAGAGATTTCATGTGACAAAAAGAACTTTCTGTGAAAATGCACCTGTCTGTTTGAGCTGAATTGTGCCTTAATTGTTTATAGACCTCATTTTAAAGTGTTAATTCATGCTTAATGTTTATTTTTATGACGAGAGGTGGTCGTCATAATTTTTGTAGGATTTTTGATAAAGGTATGAACCCTTCTGCTCAAACAGATCATTGTGAAATGGCCGAGGAACAGACTGACGTGTGCTCAAATTAATTCACAGATTTAATTATTTCCACGTAAAGGATGTAAATAAAATGAAACATTTCATACTTAAAATTCAAACGTGCTCATTTTCTAATTTCCCTGACATTAAAAGTGTTAGATTTCCTTTTTATTTCGAGTTTATCACCATTATAAAAATGTACATTTGAATTAAATATAGACGACGCGTGGAGGGGATGTTTGGGGAGGTGGGAAATCAGGAGAGCAAAGCTAGTTTTTTTTATGCGTAACTCGATTACATTTTTTACTTTTAAAAAATACACACGACATGTAAGCAATCACAAAAGGGGCGTTCACGGTGACAGTTTAATAATGAAGCAGCTAATTTAATCAGTCAAGCAGCAGGTGAAATGCTTTCAACAGCCCAGACACAAGCATCTAACAGCCTCCTCCCGCTCTGCTCCACAAACTAAAGCTTTCACTTTCCAGTAAATGATGAAAACATCCATCATCAGCTCACATTAATCATGTTTTTTTTTGTTTCTTTATAAAAAAAAAAGGGACAACTTAATAACAAGTGCTAAAAACACACATTTCCAGATGTCCCCGGTTTTGATCTGCCCCCTTTGTGGTGGTGGCCACCGTTTGTCTGTGAGGCTCAACATTTCCCGCTATGTGCTGTGTTTTTGCTCGGTTCAATAACCACAGATGTGTGTGTGTGCGTGTGTGTGTGTGTGTGTCACAAAACAACAATACAGAGAAAAGCTATTCATCCACGATGAATCAAAAAAACATAACAAAAACACCAGGCTTCATGCAAAAACTTCACGGGAGCATGAAGAAAGAAAAAAGAGATCTCCAACTGCTGAGGTTAAGACTTCACACACAGTTGGTGGTAAAATGTAAAAGTGAATATAAATGATAGAAATAACACCTTCTGCTGCAGCTCACTGATCCAAACGTGATGTTTTGGACATTAAAAAGTCCAAATCGAATCAGATTACGAGCTCAAATGATCGACATTGAGATCCACGGGAATTCAGATGAGCAAAAGTCTCGTTTCTCTCAAGTGAACAAATGACACAGTCAAACAATTCTCTTCCTCCTTTGATAAAAAAGCTGCTTTCCACCCAACCATCGCTTCTGCAGTGGAAGCTCATCCCTGACATCTCCACTATAACCCAACCACCTGTGGGATCCCTGCCATGCCAAGCTCCATGACTGATGTTACAACAACGCAGCTTTGGCATGGAGAGCCTTTGCCCTGCAGACTTCCTTCACACTCCCTCAGAACATTCTTGATGCAAACATGTCCTCCCCGAATTCTCCTCCGAGACATTCCCTTATCTCATTAACTGGGAAAAAGAAACAAAGAAAGAAAGGGGGGAGAAGGAGAAGAAAAGATGCGAAGAACAAGGTCTTAATTGTTGTCCTTTTGACGTCTTCGGGACAAGACGTTGACTGCGGGAGAGGAGAAAGCCCTTCTCTGTGTTGAGGAGGAGACGCCGAGCTCACAGGTGAGATACATATCAGAGAAGAGCCTCTGGTCAAACCGCTGCTCATGAATGAAAGAGAGCAGAACATGTGTGTGTGTGTGTGATCCAGCCTCTTTAAACGCCCCCTTAATTTAGCTGATTACTCAGGATTACCCAAACATTTTATGTGGGGGGGAAAAACATACTTTTTTCCAAGAAATGTACGTTCGATATAAGTGAAAAACGACTTAATTTCATCCATTTCTTATTCCAAGTTGTTTTGGCGACATCGCCCACAATCAATGTGTGGCTCAGAACCCAATCAGTGACTGATTCAGAGCAGAAGAGCAATTGTGAAGCTATTTTTGGAGACTTTGTGGAACACAATCGTTCTCTATATGTATATAGGATGTAGTTGTGAAGCTGTGAATTCAGCTTTGTGTCAGTATGTTGGGTAAAAGCCATTAAAAGTTAATTTAATTCCACTGTGAGAGTCCAAATCTTCTCTGTTAACTTATAATTGACAATGTGCAAGAGCATGAGTAACATTAACACTATAGATTAAGTGCTTGTCTGTAAAATGCTATTATTAACTGTTCATAATATTCTTCCAACAGTCACAGAGGATCATGTGTGTTTTGTCGTCTTTCTGTCCAGTCACTTCAGCAAGAAGTTCTTTGTACAACTGCAGGTAAATTATTATCATTTTTAACCTTAATTAAAGTATGGCCACATCCCTACGTCTGCATTTTCTTTAAAAAAAATACATAAACGCTGCTGTCTTTATTATACAATCAGCCACTGTATGAATTAAACAGCTTTTCAGTCATGGTTTCATCTCTTTGTCAGATCCATAAAATAAATACCTGTTCTTAAAGGAACTCTATGTGACCATGGTGTCATCAGAGATTATGAAAAACATTAAATCTTAATTTGTGCGGCTTCAGTGATAACGACGGCACGCGCGGTTTATTCACACTTTAAACGTTTGATTTACAGCCTGCAAATAGTGTTTGTGTTTGTTTTGCTGTTATGTTGTCAAAAAGGAGCAGAAGAGTAACTCTTCATAGATGGAGAAGGAGGAGGAGGAGGGGGAGCATTTTTCCAAAATCTGGACTGCAGTACCTGTTTTAAACACTAGTTGCTCATGTGCTGCAGCTCTGACACAGAGCTCATGAAGCTCTCACACATCACACACTAAATCACGACATGACTGTACACTTCATCCTCGCGTTGTGACTTTTGGTTTTTCACGATGTTGCAGGCGCTGATTCATTCGTAGCACTTTTGCTCTCGGGTTGTCACAACAAACGTTCGACTTTTCCCTTCGTCCTTTTTCCTTTTTATGCGTCTGACAACGTCTCGGCCTTTGCACTGAACACGCACGAGCGAAAGCAATCGTTAATAAAACTAAAAGCGCCGTCGCAATCCATCACGGACGCCGCCCCGGTGACAGATTGCTCAGAGACAGGAGCGAGCTTCCGCTGCCGACTGTCGAGAAAGCCGTGTCACGGGAACAATAAGGTCTGGTCGGGGGGCCTTTTTTGAGCCAAACCTTCAGTTAACACACAGAGCAAACTGTCTGGGATTCATTTACCTTTCTTCCATAACCCCCACCCCCACCATCTCATTCCTTCATCCTTCCACCCCTGACCTTCTTTCACATGCTTGACCCCTGTCTTTAAAAGTCCGTCAGCAACCTTTCATGTGGCCATCAAATGTGGGACCAAATGAGCCAGAGAGGACGATCTGCCTGCTGAATAAAGTGCTTTCTTTGAATTTTTTCCTCACATTTTCTACCTGCATAAACACAACAGTGAAGGCTTGGTCCACATGGAGCTGTGCAGAGAGACTCAGCTGCTGCTGCAGCCTCTTCCCCTCTAGCTCCTCCAGAATTTTCCCATGTTCATATCACTAGCCCTTGACTTTGTCACTCATGGAACAGCTGCTTGCTGATACCACACTTTCAGCTCCAGCCTATTGCACTCCCCTCCTTCGCTCTTGCGCACAAACCAAGAACAAAGACAATGTTGATCAAATGTAAGTCCTTGGTCTGGACTGGAATTTTTTTTTTTTTTTTCATGTCCGTCAAAAGCTCAAAACTGGAAATTTTGCAGGGCAGAAACGTTCAGACTTGTTTAGAAATTGTGTGTCTCTCTCTCTCTGTGCTTTGGGAGGATCAACATCCCGAGGATGTCCAACGTGGGATAACAACAAGTTCAGACTAAAACACTGAGCGGGACTGGAGGTCAACAAGATCTCACTGGTTATTGATAAAGTTCCCTGGCATCCAAACAAAGGCACAGATCTGAGAAACGCTCCTAATGTCATCACATGTAACGCTATTAACGTCCATTAGCCACGAAAAGGGATCCCAGATATGATAATTGAGGGACTGTGGCACTGAGAATCACTTAATAAGTGAAGCTTTCATATAAATTAAGTTAAAACTATGATCATATGTTGCACTTATACACATGTGAGCTCACGTTTCTGGACCACTACAGTCTACAGACATCAGTGTTGGAGCTGCTGAGGGTGAGGAATATCCATTTCCTGGTTATTAATCATGCATTTTATTACACACCTTCACCAGAGGGAGGGGAACAAAAATGTAATGGTACAATCCTGTGAACCACAAATATGTTACAAGAATGTTTTTTAGTGTAGGTGGTAACTGGTTAGGGCGAGGAAAAGATCACGATGTCTGGTCTTGAACTCCAGTGCTGCACTAAAAAACACGACAATAGAACATTCTGTTTAAAAACGTCAGACTTTCGCACTTTGTTTCCCACCCTCCAATGAACCAAAGAACATCTGCCTCTTTATTTAATTTACCACATAGATCCCCCCCCCCCCCAAAATAAACCATGTCATTAAAAATACACCCCAAAAAAACACCTGAGCGCACAAAATCAACACAAAAAATGATGCTACGGTTGCTCTTGCTTCCCCTGCAGATGGTTCATAGGATGTCAAAAGCAGAGATGAGAACAAGATTGCTGCTACTATCATAGCGGGGGTTCCCTCCGTCACTAATAATAACTTAGCGAAGGGAAGAGAGGATGCACGTGCATCGAAAAGTTCGAAAAAATAAAGATAGCGACATTGAGAGAGAAAATGGAGTGTGTGCAGAGTTTGGTGCAGATTCATTACGGCACCGCACATGAATGTTCATGTCCGTCCTCCCCACCACGCTCCCCGCATGGATCACGCTGCAACAATCTGATCCTTTTGGGAAACTGAGGTGTTGGGACTGTAATTTATAGGCCGTATCTTTCAAGTCTCTCGCCGGGGCTCTGCTGGTGGCGTCAGCCGCTGAGCCCCACTCTCTCTCTCTCTCTCTCTGTGTGTGCGTGTGTGTGTGTCTGTGTGTGTTTAACGGCTACATGTGTCGCTCCCTATCTTCGCTCTGCGAGTGGCACAAAGGTAAAAGGGAAGCTTAACAGCCTGGGAAAAAGTTGAACAGTGTGAAATTACCTTGATCCAAAGATTCCTGCCGCATACCAGCCCAATGAACCCATAACAGAGCAGGCACTCAGTCAGAGAGCCCTGCCTGCAGGGAACAGCTGAGACATTACAGAGGAGAGGGAGACAAGGAGAGGGAGGGAGGTGGTGGTGGTGGGGGTTTGCATGGGGAGGTGAAAGAAAGATAGATGGAAGCAGGAAAAGAGGCCCACCTCCAGCTAATCTCCCCGTCCACAGAGGTCAGAGTATATCTAACATCTAATGTACATCCCATGATAACGCAGGACAACTGGTATCTGACCAGTGAGGTTTGGGCGCTGACAGGTTCCTCTGTGGAGGAGCAGCAGCTGTGTGCGACGACACCGTGCTGACACAACACAGAGATGACAGTGTGGATTTATGAAGGCGTCACGTTCACGGAGCGACAGGCCACGTTCTCAGGAAGCTCGGACTTTTGAAAGTGTGAATCTTTATTCCAAGCCTTTATGTGAAATATGGGGCCAATTCCAATTCCTATCTTAACCCTCAATCTTAACCCTCAAGCTCAACCCTTAATCTTAACTGGTCTTCAAAACCAAGTGTTGAGGGTTATTTTGTCACTTAGAAATGGGACACCCCTTAAATGCAGATATGTCTTCAGACTGTAGGGGGCAGAATAACGCGAAAGCTGCGTCCAGTCTGTCAACTCCAAAAAAGAAGAAGAAGAACACATTTACGTCACGATTATTTATTACGATCCGTTTGTCAGTCAAGTTATTAGGTTGTCAGTTAGTTATAAGATGATACTCATACAAATACCACAACCACGAACATATTCAGCTGACAGTTACCACACACCACGGCTTATTGAAAAGTAAACCATAGCAAACGATCACTTGTCTGCACCGGCCGGCTATTGACAAAAGATCGTAAAATAAAAATAAATATTACGCAACAATGACGTCAGTAATCCATAATATGGGCCTGAACTAAGATAATACAATGGTTTTCATATTTTTTATATCTCTATTAACAAAGAAAATACTTAATTTGGAGCATACTCGTATCGCTGCCTTCGGTGCCATCTTTGTTATGTGAAAACACGCAAAGCATTCTGGGTAGCCCTTGCTCCAGCCCTTAAACTCGCCCCTCAACTTAATTTTTCTGAAAATCGGGACAGCACTTGCACTAGAGGAAGTGCACATTTTTGAGATTGAGGGTTCAGATTGAGGAAGGAATTGGAATTCACCGATAAACTAGAGATTATGAATTGTTCTGAAGACTAACCTGTGACGGGGAAAAGCATTTAAGAGTTTATTTAGCTACTGTTCAAAAGTTGAAAAGATTAGAAATTTTGCTTTTGTCAAAGAACCAGCAAAACTGTTTTCAGCTGTTCTAACATCATTGCACAAGGGTTTTCAAGGGTTTTCTAATCATCAATAGTCTTCTAACGCCATTAGCAAACACAATGTACCATTAGAACATTGGAAATGAGCCTCTATACACCTATGTACATATTCCATTAAAAACCAGACGTTTGCAGCTAGAATAGTCGTTTATCACATTAACAATGTATAGAGTGTATTTCTGATTCATTTAATGTTATATTCATTGAAAAAAGTGATTTTCCTTAAAAAATAAGGACATTTTTAAGTGACCCCAAACTTTTGAACGTAGATGGTTTAGAGTCATGCTTTGATGACCTGATGGTAAATAGGATGTTGGGGCTAAATTGTGATGGTCAATCATCTACAGTGAAAAACAGGCTGTGGATAAGTTTGACTTCACAAACCACCTGACCCTTGGGTAAGTGAAGGATGACACTGAAATATGGATCGCTGGAGGTCAACAAGATAGAATAATGTTGTAGAAACTGTTTCTGTACTTTTTTTTTTGCACTGTTCTAAATGCATGTTCATGTTGTTGCTCAGTTACTTAGGAACACTTGAAGTGACTGAGAGAACGTCACTCGCTTCAAACGTGTGACTCACTGTCGTCATCGTCCACTGTTGCATTATTTAAATGTGATGCTTTTCCATTTAGAAACTGCAATGTTTGCTTCTTCCTTCCCTCAAAGTTTTTACCTTAACTTAACAGCTTTGGAGTCATTGTGATGGTTAAAGCTCACATAGAGTGGTCCTATCATACACACATATGTGAGTTATGGAGGTTTATTGACACACATTAACTTGTTTTTATGGTCAAAAACCTCCTCGTTCCTGCAAACGAGCCGATAGAAATCTCTCCTCACTGAAGCTCTCGTCAGTCGCGCTGTTTCAGACAGAAGAAGACAGAACTGTGTTGTGATTGGCCAGGTACCTGGAAGTGACGTAATTAGCACGTCAGCTCTCAGAAGCGCCACTCCCCCCTCTGGAACGGTGGATGCACTGCTACTCATTATCAAAACATAGTTAAAACAATGTTTAAAAATAGCTTCGTCACTACTCCCCGCCGCAGTCCCTTTACGCCTTTGACCTCGAGTTAGACCCAAAGACTGAAGACAAATCTGCTGTTCAGGAGACGGGATCCTTACGTAACAATTCCAGGCTTTTTTAGAGCGCTTGCAGAGCCCAAGAATACAATAAAACCCATCGTTCTCAGCAGTGGCTAAACTGTTTGTTTCCAAACTTTGGGGCTTCATAAATGAGGTAATGGCGCAGATACACACTAACAGAGTTAATTGGAAGTTCGGGTCTATGGGAGCTTTAAATGTTGTTTCCTTGGCCTTTTACTGCTCGACACACACAAAATCTAGGCAGTGAGAGCGTAATTTTAGACGTCCATCGTGGCAGAGTGGGCGAAAAAGAAGCAGAGGAAACTATTGTTGTTGGAGGAGGAAGCAGAAATTTGAGTAAACATCGGACGTTTTTTACGACAGTGACGATAAATCGGTCAACACAAGGGGGAGCTCTGGAGAGAAAAAGGTAAAAAAAAAACTCACGACAGGCTAGAGGATAACCACACTTTTCTTTATCTTCTAACTCTAAATGGAATAATATTTTATGAAATTAGACATTGTGCGGTGTTAAAGAAGGTGTGTGAGTTGTGATTGAAACCCTAATCTCCTCAGATAGAAATGTTTACTGACGTTACAAACCTGCTGTGGAGCAACAGCACGTTGCTGATTCCATCTGCGAATCTTTGAGAACGCTGAACAAACATGTTTCACCATGTTCCGACCAAACGGGTAACGGATCGATCGGTAATTAAAGAGCGTAATTAAAAGAGGATTTAATAACGAAGAGGAGACAGTTGCAGCCGCACACTATATCACAGCTCTCATCATATTTGCGTAACGGTTGCCTCTGCCTCAGACACAACAATGACGGGGATGAAGTTTGCGTTGGCAAAGGAGCCAAACACCCACCTCACACCTCACACCTCTCAGCCCCCGAGGTGCTGTCTCCTTCTCAGACTTTCATGATATGGTTGTCAAAACTAATAACCCATTTGGCAGCCGTTCACGATGTGTGCACAAAACAAAACCGGTTCTCTCTGTGGACACGGAGAGGAAATCCCCACTTTTGGAAAGAGGCGAGTTTAAAACCGTGTTCACACTGACGGCACACAGTTGACAAATTCGCACTATTGACACTTTATGACGCTAGAATTCACGCGAGATCGATAAGATATTTAGAGAGATGTACTTCATTATTGAGAGAAAGTACAAAACAGAAAGAAAAGTAGTATTTATTTTGCTTTGGGTCATTGGTAAACTGAATAAAAATAGCTTTTTAATAGCGATTAATCATATTTATTAATAAAAGGAAAATATATTTTGACCTAACACATCCCCAAAATGGATACTTTTATTCACACTACATGACTTTTAGTTGTAAAATGTCACAAATTTCAAGTTGATCTAAAAAAAAAAAAAAGTATAAAACAACATTGACAAACTGAATAAAAATAGTTTTTTTTATAGTGATTTATCACATTTATTAATAGTTCTATTGAAAGGAAAATATATTTCGACCTTATAGATCCCCAAACTGGATTCTTTTATTCATTCACACTACATGACATTTAGAGTTGTATTATGGCACAAATTACAAGTTGATCTTCGAGAAAGTATAAAACAACACTGGTAAACTGAATAAAAATAGTTTTTATTGTGATTAATCACATTTATTCATAGTTCTACTGAAAGTAATAGATATTTAAAGAGATGTACTTTGTACTTTGAGTTGTATTATTTTACAAATTACAAGTTGATCTTGTAAGCAAACCTAGCATTTATTTTGCTTTTGGTCATTGGTAAACTGAATAAAAATAGTTTTTATAGGGATTAATCACATTTATTAATAGTTATACTGAAAGGAATAGATATTTAGACCTTACAGATCCCCAAACTGGATACTTTTTGAGTTGTATTATTGCACAAATTTCAAGTTGCTCTTCGATAAAGTATAAAACAAAATTGGTAAACTGAATAAAAATAGTTTTTATAGTGATTAATCACATTTATTAACCATTAGACCGAAAGGAATAGATATTTAAACCATATAGATCCCCAAATTTGATACTTTTATTCGCAATACATGCCTTTTAGAGTTGTATTATTTCACAAATTACAAGTTGATCTTAGATAAAGTATAAAACAACATTGGTAAACTGAATAAAATAGCTTTTTATAGTGATTAATCACGAGTTGTATTATTTAAGTATAAAACAGAAAAGAAAATAGTATTTATTTTGCTTTAGGTCACTGGTAAACGTAACACAAATTTTTTTTTTTATAGTGATTAATGAGATAGTTCTACTCAAAGGAATAGATATTTAGACCTTACAGATCCCCAAACTGGATCATTTTTTTTGTTATTTTTGAGTTTTGAGTTATAGAGAAAGTATAAAACAACATTGGTAAACTGAATAAAAATAGTTTTTATAGCAATTAATCACATTTATTAATAATTCTATTGCACGATTGCCCAATCAAAACACTGATGGCAGCTGAAGGAAGTGATATAAGAAGTTAACATGCATCCATATTTGTGTGTCACTGCACCTGCCTGTTGCGTGGCAGTTTGTTCAAAAGTGTATTCTTATCACAATATCTGCACATGCCTCTGCAGACGTGCCCTCGCTCTGTCACTGTTTTTTTTTTTCTTTTTGTTTTCTTTCTGGAAGCTCTGCGCGTTGTTTTCTGGCAGGAATATACAGTGAGAGAAACCTATGAAGCTATAAATGCTCATGACACATTTTGACGGCGGCGGCCGGATGCGAGCAACAATGCACCCTGAGCCACATCGAGAGCAACCTGAAGCGCGAGGACGTGAGGAGTGGCCCGAAGGTTCATCAGGTGCACACATCTGCTGTTGTTTGGGGAGTGAAACGTCAACGTCTCGAGAAAACACTTTGAATGAATATTATACATGAACGTTACCATGGAGCGGGTTCATCAATTAGAATCAAATCCTTGTTTACGCACTGATTAGTTGAACTAAATCTTTCCAGTAAGAAAACAAATCATGCACCTCCAAAGCTAAACAGTTAAAGACAGGACATTGTTTGCATTCCGGCTAATTAGATTGAAGCCGGAGCATTTCTCAAAATTCAATTCAGCCTTTGAAGACCCGACGTCAATGAGTCAATTCTTCTAAACTCGACTGTGTTTCTGGATATTTGTGGAAAACAAACAAATAAACAAACATCACGCAGTCATACTTTTACCAATCAGCCCTCATTGATTTAATCGACTCGCAGACTTGTCCTTTTACCTTTCTCTGTCCTTTCTCTGCGACCGCTCTTGATGGTATGCAGTAGCAGTCCTTTTTTTTTTTTTTTTTTTAAATGTAAACAAACAGTGTTGGCTGTTTATCCTCAAGGGCAAACAGACATGGTGAAAGTAATTCCCACCTTGTGAGAAAATTGCAAAGGTTTGTGTGAGTTTCGAAATCCACGCTGATATTGTTTTAGCTCTTTAAAAGTTTAAAAATCAGCCACGGCCCATATATGATGACGATGTTGTTTTTTTTTGCCATTGAAGACTATAATCTGGTCTATAATCTCGAAAAACTGCACGTTGTGTCTGTGCACTTTTATAGTTTAAATAAAGACTGCATTTAAATATTAAATACATTAAATAAAAATTAGACTTTTGTCAGATTCCTGTGAACAAATATAAGTAAGCTTGCATGAATAACAAAATTATAATCATAATATATGTATAAAAAATGCTCATACACAAGAGATGCAACCATGAAAACTTCATAATCTCTTTAAATATTACACATATTTAATCTATGTTCACATTACCTTTAATAATAATAAATAATAATAAAGCTCCTTTCTAACATTCAAGGCCACTTTACATATGAAATAAGAAGAGTAAATCAAAGACACAAAGGTGATGAAATAAAAATTAAAAAGTCAATGGTAAAAAGTTAAGATGAAATAAAACGGACAAGAGCTGGAGGTTTAAAAAATACAAGACTTTTAAAAAGCAGAATACTGAAGCAGATGGCTGAGGCGGTCATGATGGGTATACTATAATCCGAATAAGTACATTTAAGTTGGGATTTGAAGGTCGACAGTGACCAAACCATCTGTCCTCCACTCAGAGATCAGAGAGAGATCAACTTCAAAATGGTCACACTTTTGATAATTTTACATTTCAGCACTTAAGTTAAGCTTAAACTGAAACGATCAATAAAAAAACCCCCACAAGAATGAAGCTAAATGAACCCCAATAATCCAACCAGAAGAAAACAAGGTTGAAAAAAAACCCTCTTTTTATTGATTTAACAAATGAATGAATGTGTCATCTGTTCTTTAAAGTGACCTCGAGCAGCTATAGGAGTTTCTGCTCAAAGGAGGCAACAGTGAGACCTCGCTGTAAAGCCACTTCTGACTATAATGGACCTCATTGCTGTTTTCCGTGTGCTGGCGTTCATCCGCGGTTCCTTTCAGACCCATTACGGCGACTTTGTGCTAAACCTGTTAGCGTGTTGTTTTAACCTAATCCTTTAAACTAATCCTCGCTCCGTGGTTGAATCAGGTGACAAACGGAATGGAGTTTCATTTATGACACAAAACAACATGTTTAATTGTGGAATTTTTTGGGACGGCGGCGGCGTGACATGTGATGGAGTGATGTCCGCTCGGGGTTAGTCAGGTATCACATGGAAGCATTAGCTCGTAGGAGAGGAACCATGAAGACCTTTATTTTGTTCTCTCCTTAATAATTCTACAAGGGACTGATACTAAGACCCTGTCCCAATACCTCCCCTAACCCTACATTTTTCCCCCTAACCCTAAATTTCCCCCCTAACCCTACATTTTTACCCCTAACCCTACATTTTTCCTCTAACCATACATTTTGCGTGTTCACGTGTAGGGTGGAGCAAGGGGAAATGTGATTTTTGCCCTTATCATCAACCCTCAAAATGTAGTGAGCCCTGATGCGGGCTTAAAAAGAAGTGGAAGATGAAATTACCCATGATGCTTTGCGAATTCAGCAAGCCGGCTGATATTTTTCAACAAAGATTGCGGCCACGTCTGCCGAGGAACATTTTCGTTGTAATATATTTTCGCAAAATAAGCACGTTACGATGTCGAATTGTGTTGGAATATGTTGGCTATATATATACATCCAAAGGACTGCTGAGCTTTGAACACTAATGTCAGAAAATAGTGACGATTTATGAAAGCTGCTAGCTAACTAGCTAGCGAACGGCTACCCGCCAAGCGCCCAGAGAGAGCACGGCCGCCACGCAGAGCTGCATGACGGGCAAATGTTCTCGAAGCACCCGGCAAAACAGCCGCCTGAATGAAAATAGTAGCACGCTCCACCGGTAGAATTGTCAACATGTGACGTAGGTTAGCACGTTCGTTACGTACACTGCGCTAATTTGCATGTAGTGATGTCCCGATACCACTTCCCTCAACGAGGGGAATTTACGGTTGAGGGCACTCAAAACCAAGGGGAAATATTAAGGAGGAAGTATTGGGTCTGATACTAAATGTTCTCCCTTGTAATCTGGGGACAACAATGGGAAACAAACCAGTTTCTGCTCCTCTTTCCCTAACGGCATGCAGGCGGCAACTCATTCATGTTCCATTACCTCTGGAATGTCTACTGTGGAATAAGGAATCGGCCGCACATCACAGGCTGGCATTCATCTTTCAATCACTCCTCTCCCTCCCTCCATCCGTCCGCCCCTCCCTCCCTCCATCGCCCCCCCCACCCCCTGTAATCATGTTAGCTCATACATAATCGTATTTCAATTACTGACAGGAGGGTGACCCTTGCCTCCCAACATGCCTAATCTAATACATGTGTTTCCTAAAAAAAAAGACACAGGGATGCCTTGTTTTGGTCGGAAGACAAGAAAAGAAGAAGAAAAAAAGAAAGAAAAGAAACATGCATCAGCATGCAGTGTCATGCCAAAAGCTATAAAAAGGGATTTTCTTCTGATTCATCCAGAGGCTATTTTTAGCCGGAGGTATATAGGGATGTAAACACTGTCAAAGGTGGATGAGAAAGAAGAGGAAAAGAGAAAGGGAGGGAGGGAGGGAGGGAGAGGATGTGTCCAGAAAGAATGCCAAGTTAACAATCTCACAGGGTAAGTGTGTGTCTCTATTGGCCTCCTGTGTGTGTGTGTGTGTGTGTGTGTGTCAGGAGAGGGGGGGGGCCCTATGAACTCCAGGCCATTCTGCAGACCCACTATTCAGGAGAGTGGAGAGAAAACACCAAAGACACCCCCCGAGTCATAAATCTAGTGCTCCCACCCCTCCCTCCTCTGTCTGCCCCACTGGGTAAGGTAATTCTTTCCTGCAAGAACTCTTCCCATCCTCTTCTTCTTCATCTTCTTCTTCGTCTGCCCGCTCTTTCCCGACGGCGTAATTTCCACTCTGTCACCCGGTGTGTGTGTGTGTGTGTGTATGCTTAGTGGTCTTGTGTCATTATTATGGGCCAATTTGTGTCAATGCTAACATCCCATTCATCATAGTGGGTCTGTGGGTCTGGAGGGGGGAGACGGTTTCCGCCGAGGCTCAAGGGGCTCACATACCTCACCTCTCACATTTTCACCATGGTGGCATCCGCTCCACTGCGGGGTCGGAGGTCAGAGTTCCAGAGACCTCTTGAGTGATCACTGACTTCTCCCCCCCCACCCCTCCTCCTCCCCTCTCTCCCTCTCCCCTTACATTTATCCCTGCTCCCATCCTCACCAGCTCCACCATGCCAGTCCCCTCTCTTTCTTTTTCACCTTTAACCAAATCACCAGTTTTTCCCCCCCTATGTATTAGATTTCCATCCATTCCCAGTTTTTCGGGGGACCCTGACGTCTTCCTTTATGTTTCCCCCTTCTCACGCGACATCGTCGTTTCGCCTCTGACAAGCACAAAGCTAAGATAATGGACGCTGGAAAAGCCTTATTGGATTTGATCAGTTGGAACTTGTTTCATTAGTCTCATGTTTCTGCTGCGAGATCTGGAACCACACACTATACATTATGTTCCCCCATTCCCGAGACTTATCCCACCCACCGACCGACCAACCCACCACATCCCAACCCCCATCACATCAATGGCTGACAGCCCTTACTCTCACTAAAACTGCAGCATGCGGGTTGATGGTTTATTTCTTATGAATGAGCGACCAAAAAAAAACTAAACTGCATTCCTGCCTCAGCTCTGAGAGGTTGTTTGGTCGCTTCAGGAGAATAAGATTAAGTATACACTACGTTTGGGGTCACCTATAAACTTTTTTTTGTTGTGTTTTCCATTAAAAGTCACACTTTTATTCATCAAAAGAGTTGCACAATGAGTAGAAAATATAGTCAAGACATTGATAAGATTAGAAATATTTATTTTTTATTCAAAATAATAACTTTGCTTTAGTCAAAGAACCAGCAAAACTGTTTTCAGCTGTGCTAACATAATAGCACAAGGGTTTTCTAATCATCCAATAGCCTTCTAACGCTAACGATTAGCAAACACAATGTACCATTAGAACACTGGAAATGGGCCTCTATACACCTATGTACATATTCCATTAAAAACCAGACGTTTGCAGCTAGAATAGTCGTTTACCACATTAACAAGTTACAGAGTGTATTTCTGATTCATTTAATGTTATATTCATTGGAAAAAGACATTTCTAAGTGATCCCAAACTTTTGAACGGTTGAGAGATGATGATTGAGAGTAAAATGCACAAGAAAACATCGACAACAAGAAAAACGCTGCGGAAAATGCAGCCGCCCTTTACGCGTTCCCTCTGTGAACTGCAGGCCACGGAGACAATGGACGAATTGAGGCTAATGTCAAGGTGAAGGCTCAGAAGGAAGAGCCAGGATAACCCTTTGATGATGAAGGCCTCTTAATCTCAAAAGTGTTGCGCATTTCTGTGCGTCAAGGAACTCTCACGGACAATTTTAAATTTTTTTGCTTCCCGTTTAGAGCGCGGAGATGTTTTGCAGCGAGAGGCTTTTTCACTGCGTTAACTGAAAAGGATCCTTGTTGTTGTGTGTGAGCTTCTCTTGCTTGTTTAGAGACGGTGTTTGCTGTAAATCTGTGCAGTGGGAGCTTGGCTCCGGTGTGTCGCACTTCTGCCAGACGGAGGCAGGGCACGGTGGAAGTAAGCCATGTGGGGCACGCACAAGTCCTTCTCCATTTCGCTCTCTGCCAGCTCCTAATTATGCCCAATTACACCTTTAACACAAGTGGGCCGCTGTGGACATTTCTCAGGGTGTGAGGTCAAGCATTTCCTGTGTCTGTGAATGACCCAACGTCGGGGGAATTGTCTTGCAGAGGCCTCCCTCTCTCTCTCCCTCCCTCCCTCCATCATTCACTCTCTTCATCTCTGTGACCCCTCCTCCACTAAGCCTTGGTCCCAGACCTCCAACATTCACCAGTGAGTCAGATAGCTGGGATTTAACCTCTGCGGCTTACGGGGGGGTTTTCTCTTCTCTTGAACACAAACAAACAGGAAAAGGCACGCACCACCACCCGACTCCGACATGTGCACGTACATGCACGCTCCTTGTATATAAAACTAGGCGTCTTAGCATCCTGAAAAGCTAAACTGATTGGGACCACGTTGCATTTTTAAGATGCCTGCGTCCTGCTTCCTCTCCAGTTCCACAGAGACACGGTTTTCTATTTATGTCATCTTTTCATCCGTCACGTGTCGACAAAACACCTCGGCGCGAGAGTTAATTACACTCCTTCGCTAATCTTATCTAATTGGCAGTGTTTGTGTTTTTGTGTGTGTGCGCGCCCGGCAGCACACGAGTGAGTCACACAAGCTTCTGCAGCAAAACCCACCTCAAAATGGCATAGTGTACCAACAGGTTGGGTTCCCACACCCAGTAGGAAAATAAATACTTCATAATCACCACCTATCAAAACAGGCAAACGTACGCGGGGTGAACCGAAAAAATGGTTGCATTCCACGGGAAATCCGTAGCGAGCAAGTACATGCTCGCTCCTCCACGCCGAACATTTCAGAGACACAAGGGAGAGATTAGGAGCACATATGGGAGGGCCACGAAAACCAGGATGAAAGATGGTCGAGGGAGATGGGGGTTAAGCCTCGTATTTTCACAAGGAGGAATCGGTGGTTGAGGTGACACGGCGATTCATGAATTGACTTAAGGTAAAATCAGCAAGTGAGCACAGCGACTTTGGCGCATGATTTATGTCACATGAAAATCCGGAAGTTGCACTCTCTATTGGCAGACCAAGCTTATGTGGGACATGGGACATGGGAATTTTGCAGCATGTATATGATATCAAGGGTTGAGTACTGTTCATAATTGATCGGTATCAGTATCAGTATCTGGAATTCAGTGCCAGTACCAACTGGTACCTTATTTCGATACTTTTATAATGTTTTTCAGTTGTAAAACAACTCACTTTCAGTTTTTTTATGAAGAAGATTTAAGAACGGTAAATACATAAACATAAATAAATGTTTGTTAGAAATAAGTACAGAACATTTAGGACAACAACAAGACCTCTCTCTTCCACAACCAACACTTCTTTGTTTTTGTCTGCCCTGTGTTTACACAATCAGCCGTGGACTGTGAGCTAACTGGCCGAAAGTTAGCCACGCGGCTAACGCTAGCCACAGACGGCAGGCTAACGACGAGCACAACGCTTTTTGAGGAGTCGCGAGTCAGCGGCTGTCCCCGTTCGAATAGGACGCGACATGTCACGGCTCTCTCCGTGATCAAGAAAAGACACGCAAATGTTGGTAGCATCAGCTACTAGCTACTACTAGCACTGCTAGCGGTGGTACGCAGGACTCGTCACTTTCCATGAGTCAAAAACAGTACATTCTTCAGATTTTAAATAGTGCTGTCAAACGTTAACGCGTCAACGACGTTTAACGGCGTCAGCGTTAACACACGGTGTGTTTCTATGACGACTGACCGGAAAAAGACGCACGTAACTCGTGTTTACGTGACTCCCGATTGTTAAAATTAGTCTGTAAAGTAATGCTAAACTTTAAAAACAGAGGCACACATACGCAGTACACAGGTACGCTGGTTATTTGTAGCGCTGCTCTTTTAGTTTAAGAAACAGACTGCTCCAGTTCGACTGTAGGCGCGCTAACGGCGCTAAAAGGAGCTAATGAAGCTAACGGAGCTAACTGGTAAACGGTGCCTGGACTCCGGTGTCGCGGCACATAAACATGACGTCATACGCGTCTTCCGGTTAGTCGTCATGGAAACGTGTTATTCGTTTGCACAGCACTAATTTTAAATAAATACTGTGTTTGACCAGGTGATTCATCAGGTTTGAGGTGTTTCCCCGGCCCGCCTTGCATTTCGTGTCGCAAATATTACTGTGAGCTTTCACACTCACGGGGGTTCAGGAAGGATGAGAAGGCGTCGTTGAGTGAGTGAGTAAACCGGTTTATTGCAAAGCAAAACAATGAAAAGAACAAAAGGAGACAGCTGTTGCTGCTGTGTCAGCGGAGCGCTGCTCTCTCTCTGTCTCTCCGTCTCTCCGACTCTCTTCCTCCGTCTCTCACTCTCTCTCTCTCTCTCTGTCTGTGTGCGTCTGTCAGGACCCAGCCTACTGCAAGAGACCAGAACCAGGTTACAAACGTGCTTATATAGCTTACTGATTACCTGATTCTGTCCAGCTGTCTGATCACCAGCTGAGCCACTCCTCCCTTCCCTCCAGCAGCCGTCGCTCTAACCAAGCCCCACTGCCACATACCCCCACCGCCCGACTTAGGCCGGGACCCCGCCGGCCGCAAGCCCACTCCCCCCCCCCTCCGCAGAGCGGGAGAGAAAGTCGGCCACGGCCATGCGGTTCCCCGGCCTATGGATCACCTTGAACCGGAAAGGCTGTAACGCCAGATACCAGCGAGTGATCCGCGCGTTGGCATCTTTCATGCGGTGGAGCCATTGGAGCGGGGCATGGTCCGACCAGAGGGTGAATGGGCGCCCCAGGAGGTAGTAGCGGAGGGCACCGACCGCCCACCGTATGGCGAGGCACTCTTTTTCCACCGTACTGTAGCTCACCTCCCGCTGAGCTAGCTTCCGGCTGATGTACAGTACGGGGCGGTCGACCCCCTCCACCTCCTGGGACAAAACGGCCCCCAGCCCGCTGTTCGAGGCGTCGGTCTGCAGGATGAAAGGGAGAGAAAAGTTAGGTGCATATAAAAGTGGCTCCCCACAGAGGGCTTGCTTTACCCTCTCAAACGCCAGCTGACACGGCTCCGTCCACTGGACCGGATCTGAGGCACCTTTACGGGTCAGGTCGGTTAGGGGGCTGGTCAGCTCCGAGAAGGCCGGAATGAACCTCCTATAGTAACCGGCCAGCCCCAGAAACCTCCTAACCTCCTTTTTGGTCTTGGGTCTTGGGCAGGCTGCAACTGCGGCGGTCTTTTGCACCTGTGGCCGCACCTGCCCTCCCCCCAAGTGGTACCCCAAATACCGTACCTCCCTCCGTCCAACTGCACACTTCCCTGGATTGGCCGTGAGCCCCGCCCTCCTCAGGGACTCCAGCACTGCTCCCACCTGCTGCATATGCTGCTCCCAGTTCTCACTATGAATGATGACATCATCCAAGTAGGCCGCAGCATATGCAGAGTGAGGTCGCAGCACCCGGTCCATGAGGCGCTGGAACGTAGCCGGGGCCCCGAACAATCCAAACGGAAGCGTGACGAATTGGTACAAACCATACGGAGTGGAGAAGGCCGTTTTCTCCCTGGACTCTGGCGACAAGGGAATCTGCCAGTAACCCTTGGTCAAATCCAGTGTCGTAAAAAAGCGAGCCGTGCCCAGCCGATCCAGGAGTTCGTCGACCCGGGGCATTGGATAGGCATCGAATTTGGACACCTCGTTGACTCTACGGTAGTCCACACAGAACCGTATTGACCCATCGGACTTGCGAACCAGTACAATGGGGCAACACCAGTCACTGTTGGACTCTTCTATTACCCCCATCTCTAACATGGCCTGAAGTTCTGCCTGAACCGTTTTCCTCTTGTGTTCTGGCAGCCGATAGGGTCGTGAACGCACTGTCACACCCGGGGAAGTTTCTATGTGGTGGTGTATGAGGTTTGTGCGCCCTGGCAGGGGAGAGAACACGTCGGCAAACTGCCGCTGCAACGAGGCCACGTCTGCTCTCTGGCCCGGCGAGAGATGATCGTCAACGGGGACCGGCGCCGACCTGTTTGATTTAGTCACCTCCGGTCCCAGTTCATCTCTCTCAATCACCGTGGTGGCCAGAGAAACAGACGCCACCTCCCTCCAGGCTTTGAGGAGGTTAAGGTGGTAAATCTGTGTTGCTCCGCCCCTGTCAGAACGCACAACTTCATAGTCGACATCCCCCACTCGCCGTGTGACCACAAAGGGCCCTTGCCACTTGGCGAGTAATTTGGAGCTAGACGATGGTAGCAATAGAAGCACTTTATCTCCCGGTGAAAACTGTCTAAGTTTAGCCCCTCTGTTGTACAGCCGCTGTTGACGTCCCTGGGCCTGGAGCAAATTCTCCCGTGATAACTGACCCAGTGAATGGAGCTTTGCTCGCAGGTCCAGGACGTGCTGTACCTCGTTTTTACTGGTGCTTGGACCTGCCTCCCAGTTTTCCTTAACCAGGTCCAAGACACCCCGAGGTTTTCTGCCAAACAAGAGTTCAAAGGGCGAAAAACCCGTGGAGGCCTGGGGCACCTCCCTCACTGCAAACAACAGAGGGTCCAACCATTTATCCCAATTACGACTATCCTCGTGCACAAACTTACGAATCATGTTCTTTAGTGTTTTGTTAAACCGCTCCACCAGGCCGTCAGTCTGGGGATGGTACACACTAGTCCGAATTGAGCGGACGCCCAGTAATTCGTATAGTTCGCGTAGTGTACGTGACATAAACGATGTGCCCTGGTCAGTCAGGATCTCTTTCGGGATCCCAACTCGGGAGATGACCTGAAACAGTGCCTGTGCAACACTCTTCGCCGAGATGCTGCGCAGGGGCACTGCCTCGGGATAGCGCGTTGCATAGTCCACTAGAACTAATACAAAGCGATATCCCCGTGCGCTCCGGTCTAATGGCCCGATGAGGTCCATGGCAAGTCTATCAAAAGGGACCTCCATTAACGGTAATGGGCGCAAGGGCGCTTTTGGGGTGGCCGGAGGGTTGACTAATTGACATTCGGGGCAGGATGCACACCACCGACTTACATCCGCCCGAATGCCCGGCCAGTAAAATCGGGCCATGATCCGGTTCAGTGTCTTATCATATCCGAGGTGACCCGCCATGGGGTTGTGGTGAGCCGCCTGGAAAATAGTTTCTCGGCGGCTTTTTGGGACTAACAACTGGGAGAGCTCTTCCCCTGTTTGAGTGTCACGACTCACTCTGTATAATCGGTCTTTAACGACCACAAAGTAGGGGTGAGTGAGTGCTGCGTTAGGGTGAACCGGACAACCATCAATTTCCATCACCTGGTCAAAGGCGTGGCGGAGGGTCTCATCCCGAGACTGTGCGAGTGGAAAATCTTCCATGGGAGCCATCTGTGCCCCCCCCCCAGCAGCGTCGGGACGCGGCACCTCCGCCTCACCACTAAGGACAGCACATAACTCACATTTCCCTGACTTACGTGACCGCACCCTCATGGTTTCCCCCGCTAAGCTCGTAAACCCCGGCCAATTTGTTCCCAAAATTAGAGGGTGCGTGAGGCGAGTACTAACTCCAGCCTTTACTCTATGTTTTTTTCCCTTAAAATAAATTTCCAGAGCCACCACCGGATAATCGTGAATATCCCCATGCACACACCTCACCCTCACCCACGATGCCTCCAACAATGCCCCGGGTCGAACCAAGCGCTGATGGATCATGGTCTGTTCACAACCAGAATCCAGCAGAGCTTGGTGTGTACCCCCTTGTATACATACCGGTATACGGTACGTCCCTTCCGAACCGGGGGAGGTGGCCGGCGGCCCAGCAACCCGAACCACTTGCCCCACCTCCATGAGAGGGCACTCCGCCCTGATGTGGCCGGGCTGCCCACACCGCCAGCACACCTGCCCTGGCGTCTGAGGAGCCCCCCGGGGTGCCAGGTGATCAGACACGTAGGCTGGGCCCTGTGGAAAAGATGGCAGACGGTGGTTAGTGGACCGGAGCGACGCTTGCTCCGGCTGTGTGTGTGTGTGCGTGTGTGTGTGTGGGTGTGGTGCAGGAGCCGATGCCGCTGGGAACCTCCTCCTCGGGGCTGGAGTGGGACGGCTGGCAGGGATCGTCGCCGGCCTTGACTCCTCCCTCATGCTCCGCCGGGGAAGAGAGAGATGGTCCTCCGCGAGGACGATCGCTGCCTCGATGTTGGCGGGGCGGTGGCACTGGACCCAATTGGCTGTGGATGATGGCAACCCCGCGATGAACTGCTCCAGCGCCACCTGTCCCACGACGTCCTCAGCGGAGTGGGTCCCCGGCTGGAGCCAGCGCCTCGCTGCGTCCAGGAGCTGCTGCGCGTATGCAAATGGGCGCCCGGCTTCTTCAAAGGAGAGCCCCCTGAACCGCCGCCGGTGTCCCTCTGACGTACTGCCCAGCCGGTCCAGGATGACTCTCCTCAGCTGCGTGTAGTCGTGGCGCGCGGCCGCCGGCAGGCTGTGCGCAGCCAGCTGCGCCACGCCGGTGAGCAGGGGAAGAAGCCGGACTGCTCTTTCCTCCTCCGGCCACCCACACGCCTCCGCCGTGCCCTCGAAGATGTCCAAATAAGCCTCCGGGTCATCTTCCGCGGTCATCCGCTGTAGAGCGACGGGCGGAGATCGGCCCCGACCGGGCTCCGGTTCGGCGCTGTGGGCAGCCGGGCGCTGCAGCAGCTCCCGCAGGAGAGCACGATCGTCCCGCTGTGACGCCGCAATGTCCGCGAGGAGCTGGGACTGCTGCTGCTGCAGCGTGGTGGTGCTCTCCTGCATTGCAGCGAGGTGCTGAAGGGCCAGCGACAGTGGCGATTGTCCTTCCATCGGGTCCCTGCTCAGGTGCCAAATGTGAGCTTTCACACTCACGGGGGTTCAGGAAGGATGAGAAGGCGTCGTTGAGTGAGTGAGTAAACCGGTTTATTGCAAAGCAAAACAATGAAAAGAACAAAAGGAGACAGCTGTTGCTGCTGTGTCAGCGGAGCGCTGCTCTCTCTCTGTCTCTCCGTCTCTCCGACTCTCTTCCTCCGTCTCTCACTCTCTCTCTCTCTCTCTGTCTGTGTGCGTCTGTCAGGACCCAGCCTACTGCAAGAGACCAGAACCAGGTTACAAACGTGCTTATATAGCTTACTGATTACCTGATTCTGTCCAGCTGTCTGATCACCAGCTGAGCCACTCCTCCCTTCCCTCCAGCAGCCGTCGCTCTAACCAAGCCCCACTGCCACAATTACATTGAGCGATGTCTGCGTCTAACTTCCGACACACTTTCGGCTCGCCATTATTGCTAGTCTCGCGCCACGTATTCTCGCAACGCTCTCCCAGCCACTGCAAGTACCGAAACTTGGCACCGATTCATTACAAGTGAAACAGTATTCTGTAGAAAAGAAGCGAATCGGTACCCGACCCAAATGACATCACAATTTTGTGACATTTCAAGGCCTAGTGGCCAAACAAAAGCATGAGCAACTCACATGGACAAACAAGATAAAAAGACAGTGGGAGTGTGACATTACTGTTCAGGTCTTTTAAATCGATCAAACAACCGTTCACCCACTAGCTGCTCCATACAGTATTTTATTTTTTATGAATGAATCAGCAATTAGAGCAGGCCTGACGTGCACTTTTGTTTACTATAAAAGATCTGGAAATTGGACACACCATGACACTTTAGCAACATCCTATCCTATCAGTTTCAAGACATATTTGCACCCAGTGGCCAAACCTGTATCTGCAAGAGAAAATAAAAACAAGAGAGGAAGCAAACCCACATCATGCACACACTCACACAAAAGAGAGTGGGAGTAAGACATTGTTCTTAGTTAAATGAAAAAAAAGAAAAACTGGCAGGAGAATGTGTATGGTTCAATCATGTTTTAAAGCACTGGAAAAGAAAGAACCACCCACCAACTCACAGAGCCCTGCACACCAGGCAGTGCATGCACTCACTGCAATGACCGAGCATTTCACTGTGCCAAAAAGACAGGAGTGGAAACAAATATGAGCAACACACACACACACACACACAAATGTCCACAGAGAAAAATGTCAGTACTTCTTTTTTTTTTTTTTCTTAAATGCTGAGTAGAGGAGTTTGGTTGTTATTGGAGGTGGGGGAAGAAAAAAAAAAATGAAAGAGGTCATTCATGACAAAGAGCCAAGATATGAGGAAACCACACTTGTGTCTGAAACAGGCAGTGGGGAAAGCCTGAGCCAAGTCTTAGTCTCAGCTGTTGTTCCAAGCCACACATTTATCACACAGGCACTTCCCCAGCAAGAAAAGATCCTCACAGGCAGCCATAGACGCGGCGCAGGCTCCGCTTAAGTGACTGGATGACCCCGAATACCAGAGAGTGGCAGGTCTGCGGGGATGAAAGGAGACCTTGTCTTGGCCTCTTGTCTGTTCATGTGACTTTAAGTGCTGTCCCACGTTAAGGTAGAGTGAGCCTGCAGAGAGACACAAACTACCTGGCAAATATTTGTGTGTGTGTGTGTGTGTATGTGTGCTGGATCCCACATTGTGCACCATGTGAAGAAGAGGAGGAAAGCTGAACTGTGTGGAATATGGCCTCAAGCTATTCAACACACTGCGTTCTCCTCCTTCACATTCTTCACCTAGGAAAAAATGAACAGGATAGCGAAGGTGGAAGCAGTGGGTGAGAGAGAAAGTCTTTTATACTAAAGAGCGTTGTATGTTAAAAAAAAAAAAGTCGAACGATTAAAGGGAAAAGCTTTCCCAGGTTTTGGCCATCTGTCACTTTTATGAACGGTGCCATAGGAAATTGGGTCTTTGGGGTTGTTTGGCCTGGGAATAATGAGCCACTGAAAATGATTGTTATAGATGACCTCTTGGCACTGTTCTCATATGGAGCCAATCGAGGAGCCGCTGCAGAGGCCTCCTAACAATCAGGGATAAATCAGTTGGATGTTACGGGTCAGGGGTACGGGTGCTGCAGGAGGTAGTCCTGGGAACAAGGTAACAATGTCTTTCCTGCCTGGAGGAGGCCTGGAGTGTTTCTGACAGAATAAAGACCTCGTGCCAATCAAACAAAAAAAAAACTGCTTTAATCTATACCTGAATCCTTGACAGGCACTGCATAAAATCACTATACAGAGGTGCTTTGGGACTTAGCTTAAGACAAAGGGCTTTAATGTTGGGTTAAATTAAGACAAATGTGAACAAATGAGAGATATGGGGGAAAGAAAAGGATGACAGGGCGGGGGGGGGGGGGGAGAGGACAGAGGTGTGTATTCCAAAAAGCCTATCAGTAGTAACGCCAAGCCCTCTTCGGATGCCCCTTAGACAAAACAGACAAAGCACCTGATAAGGTCGATTGTGAGAGACATTCCTCAGCTGAATGTGTGTGTGTGTGTGTGTCGATGAGGGCACGTTGTGTGGTCAACAGTGTTCACACAACTGATACCAGAAATCCAAGTCCCCGGAGAGTTTGCAGCCCGAGTGTCACACAGGTATGTAACAACAAAAGCTTTCATCGACACACAGACGCTTCCACTCATCCTGATTGCTACGCAGAGGCTAAATATTATCTATACACTTATAAAGGGGATCAAATCCTTATTTCCAATAAGAATAAAGCTTTAGTTGAGGATACAGTTTTATCAGATAAGTATTATCAGTGTTTGCATGGTTTCGTTTCTATCGTCTAGTTTGTCCAGTCTTTACATATCCAGAACTGGTAACCATAGCAACAGCTGTGTGTGAATCTCATCAGGACGTCTCTGTGTCAAAACAATCAATCTGTATTTTAAAGCGGACCTAGACCGGAAGTTCCAATTAACGCTGTTATTAATGTGTATCTGCGTCATTACCTTGTTTACGAAGCCCTGAAGTTTCGAAACAAACAGTTCAGCCACTGCTGAGAACGCTGTGTTTTATTGTAATCTCGGGCTCAGCGAGATCTCCCTTCTGGTTACGTAAACAGCGGTTCTACGGAACAGCAGATCGTCCTGCTCCGGGCACTAGTCCGGGTACATCCGCTTGCGTACATTGAACCGCAGAAGAAGAATAACGTCCGTTGTGGAGGTGTTTCACGAGCGACAGTGTCTTCTGACTCTGGGTCTGACTCCGGGTCAAAGGTCGTAAAAGGGACTGCAGCGGGGAGTCGTGATGAAACGATTTTTAAACATTGTTAAAACAATGTTTTGATAATGAGTAGCAGTGCATCCACCGTTTCCAGAGGGGGAGCTGCGCTTCTGAGAGCTGGTGTGCTAATTATGTCACTTCCAGGTATTGGCCAATCGCAAGACAGTTGGGAAGCATCTACGCTGGCTGGCCAATCACAACACACTCTGTCTTCTGGGTGTGAGATTTCAGTCTGAAACACCGCGGCTGAGGACAGCGTCAGTGAGGAGAGATATCTATCGGCTCATTTACAGCAACTTGGAGGTTTTTTACCATAAAAACAAGTTAATGTATGTAAGTAGACCTCCATAACTAACATATATGTGCAACAGGACCACTCTATGGGAGCTTTAAAACATTAAAGCATGGGAAGCCTCTTTTTTACCTCCATGGAAACCTGTTTTAGTCAACTTTTAAATGGCCAAAACTCACAGTTTTAGCTTTATTTTTTATTTTTTGTTTTTTTTATCCAAAAGCATAACGCTGTAGAAATAGAAGGTCAATACAATAACATATAACTGATTAATGAATCAATTTATTTTATTCTTGATGAACATATTAAGAGTTCAGTCCATAAAATATTCCAAAAATCCAACCCAAAAACATTTAAATTACGGTCAAAGATGAAGAAAGAAAGTGGAAAATATTCCCACTATATATTTTGGCCAGATTAAATTATCACCAGCATTCGGTGGACTGAAGGTACAGGGGTGTTGTGTGAACGCCACATTTTTCCTTGCCGTCACGTGCAAAAACGATATCAGACAACGCTCAGGATGAGAAATAATTTATTAATCCCAGAGGGAGGAAAAGAAAGAAAAAACCCACACAGGAAAACCACCACCCTTTAAATATTTTAAACATATAATATTACTTTGAAGATTCTGCCAAGAATGATTTAGTTGACTGTAGGCGGTGATGTCGATCGCTTTCCAAAGTAAATGAATCCTGGGACCCACAGGTGGTGATAATGTGACGATCATTTCTGTCTAGAAACTGTTCAGAACGTGTAAATGTGCACCTTCACAAATACAGGAAGTGACTTTTAAAGAGGCTATTTACAGTAGAATCTTATACAAAGTGATAAAAACCAATATAAAAAAATCTGAGCACACATGGGAAGCATGGATTATGAATTAAATGCATCCTCTTCCATTTCAACGAGTCTCGGAAACAGGATGTTTACCTAGCAACAACATCACCGCGCAGTTTGCTTTGGACCCTGAGCCTCAAAGTAATCAAATAAGAACAATAACGATATCACAGACGATGATATGACGATAATCGCCCACAGGCTTCTGGAGGCAGGAATACATTTCCAGTTTCAAACGTCAGACGTCAGGTCGGTCCAGTTCCTCAAGTTTTTCGGCGCGATCCAAAATACTTCTGCTGCTTCTAATCAAACTTCCTGTCAGTTTGTTTCCTAAGGGCTCGCTGCATGAAAGTTGGAAAGGCCAGTATATCCTCAGGGAATGCAAATGAAGAGGGGAGTCAAATATTTCATGTTGCAGCAGCAGCAGCAGCTTCACTACTTCATACTGTCCGTGACACCACCTGTCCAGATCTAATCTTTGCCTCTCGTCCTGTTTAAGGTCTTCCTTTGATCCTGGAGCTTCCATGGAGCTTCTACAACCTGTCTACCACCTTAATGACATTTAATATAGAAGATAATGTGATTCTTTTTTATGTTCGGAGAAGTAAAATGTAAGTTTGACCATTTTAGAGCTGAAATAATTACTCGATTCATGGATTAGTAATTGATTGAAAATAATCGTTAGTTGCAGCTCAATTTATTTACCACTTATTTAATTTACCAAACATTTCTTGGGAATTATTATGTTACGGGTGTAAATGAGTCACTACATTACGCACAAATGTGCTTTTGTCATGATTTATGCTGTGATTTGGGATCATGATAGTTAGATGATTAAAAATATCACGAGAAAACATTGACGCTCCTCCTCTTGGTATTTCTTTTATTTGTCTCCTTTTCTGTGATACCTATCCTGAGACTACACTCTCAGAAATAAAAGTGCTAAAAGTAGAACCATATAAGGTTCTTCGGCTTGTCCTCATACCCCTTTTTGGCTACAGGTAGAACCCTTTTATAAAAGTTCCACCAAGAACCCTTTTAAAACCCCTTTACTGAATAAAGGGTTCTCTGGATCAAAATAGTTCTTACTGAAACCATTAGTGTTACCAAGAACCCTTTCCCGAAGAAAGGGTTTTTCAGAAGCAAATGGTTCCACACTGTTAGAAATGTTCCTGTTAAAAAACAGTAAAGAACTGGCAGCTGAGTTGCCATTATGTTACTGTAAAATTAACATCTTTTTAATGTCACTGTTTACCCTGTAAATGAAAAATACAGTGTAAACTGATATTTAAAATTACTTTCACTTTATTTTACATTAGCTTGTATTATTTGTACATTTCAATAATCTATTAAAAAATATGATTGCACACAGTTAAAGGCACTTTTGTTAAGAAAAACATGTTACATGTCATTGACTTTAGGTTTCACAAAATCTCTGTGAGTCAATTTCAAAAATTCATTAAAATTATTCCTTAAGAGGTTTGCAAATATTTTCAGCGGATCCTTGTTCAGGGCGATGCTGACTATTATGATGGTAAATTTCAAGTCATTCCGAGATACTTTTTGTTTTTGAGAAGAAAGTCAGCTCACTGTCAAAGTGCATCAGGGCAAATGGATCATTTCCTGAATTTCAAAAAATCATTAAAATTATTCCTTAAGAGGTTTGCAAAAATGTTCAATAGATCCTTGTTCAGGGCGATGCTGACTGTTATGATGGTAAATTTCAAGTCATTCTGAGATACTTTTTATTTTTGAGACTAAAGTCAGCTCACTGTCAAAGTGTATCAGGGCAAAAGGATCATTTCCTGAGGGTTAGGTTTAGTGGCAGGTAAATAGAGTCACATGTGAAGCTCAGGCAATGCTCTTCCCAGAATGCCAAAAATAATGCATGACACTGTTATCTAATACACTTTAACGCTAAAGTGCTATAAAATAGGAATATATTAGGGTCCTGTTAAAAAAACAGTAAATGAGCTGTAATTTCACAGATATTCTCTAATATTAACAGTAAAGCACTGTTTAGCAAAAAAAACCCTGGCTTAATACTGTTGAAATTCTGCCGTACATTCACAGAAATGATTTACAGTGCAGGTGGAACCTCAGTCCTTGTAGAAGGACCATTTTGGAACCCTTATTTCTCAGAGTGTATTCACATGTACATGAGTATTAAAAGCAAGAAAAGCTGTTTTGTAAATAATACAAATGTTTGAATGAAAAAAGACTCTCTGAGCCACTTCAGACCAAGTTAGGATTTGGTAGCGTTACGTATATCATGTTCCTCTCCCTCTCATTCCCTACGTACAGCTTGAATTATGAGGTGCCACAATGACTTGTATGCATGTGGACAGCTGTCCTGGCCAAACTGTCACAAATAAGGCAAGGGGTGGAGGAGAAATTATTGTATGAAAGCTTTACCCTTAACCATCACAACTAAGTCAACCCTTATCGTAACCCAAAGCTAAATCTAATCCTAACCCATCCACGCACGCATGCACATACCTTGGGAATTAAATAAAAAGAGAAACAAACTGTCGACTTCTTCTGTCCTCCTGTCCAGACGCAGATTATAGGCCACGGTATAAACGCGCCATGTCAACTGCAGCATTGTATTTTGTTTTTAGAATAAAAAAACACCCCCATATGTTCAGTTCCCAGTACCACAGTTGTTCTGATTCTGGACAGTTTCACTGCGTATGTACTGTACATAACTGCATTGTAAAGTGTGTTTATGAACACACTGTCCTACATAAAGGGGGCCTAAAAACAACAACAGATGCACACGCGGTGGTTAAAGTTGTTTTTAAAAAAAAAAAAAGGCATATGGCAAATGCCATACACACAATACATAGGCAGCACAAAGGCCTGAGCGTATTCCCTGCACCAAGCTGATCACTTATCACTTCGATAACAAGATACACAGGGTTACCATACGGCTTCCCTTCAAATAGATATAATAACAGACGTAATAAACCCCTCTAAATATATACTTTTTCATTTTATGAAGAAATAACAAGCCGCAGGTTCACGGTTAAGAAGATAAATCATTTGGAAACGACCCACCTGTCACTGTGATGGCCTTAGGACATGAGGACATGAACAAACATTCTAAATGTTTGTCTGAGTACAACTGCATTTCAGAGACATCCGTTTTACATTCTTTGGCCAAACCATTTCAACTAGAGGTGTAAACTAGGGTTAGGGTTATGACAGTCAGATAGGTATTACACATTCAGTCATGGCGAGTTTCAGGAGATTTGCTCACGAGTCATCTACTCCCCTCTACTCGTGAGAGTCATTTGCAAGAAGTTTGCAAGCGTCCGATGGATTCAAAGCACGTCGAGATGAACACAGCGATCCATGGATCTTTACCTGTACGACTCGATCTATCTTTACACCCCTACTATTGATTCTTGTGTCCATGATAGTTCTGGCTGTGTCAGACCAGGGGTGTTTCAAGAGGCTGTGGGGGGGGGGGCCCCAGGGGGCCCTACATCAAACCAAACCAAATAAATAGTTGCGTTGGGTCTGGTTAGGGGATTTCCAACTATGGTTTCACTGCAGTTTCCTCCTATTGCTTGATTTACTTATCCTGTTACTTCTCAGAGAGGCACATGCTGGGTCTCTGAAAAGGTAAATGCAAAGTTTTGTAGCTCGCACACCTTCCTTATACCCACTGGCCAAGAACCATGCAGGGAAGGCTTTCAATGAGCTGGGTTGTAGGCAGAACATAGGCCATATATATACTGTATATATATATATATATATATATATATATATATATATATATATATATGTATATATATATACATATATATATATATAAACATATGTATATACACACTAAGAAATCAAAGTATGAGACCGGACATAAAAAGGTACAAATGCTTTGCTACAAAAGCGCTGCACCTTTGAAATTTGTACCTGCTTGTTTGTACCTCTAAAGAAACATTTCTGCACCCCTAGTGACAAAAATGTACCTGTACACTGAGAAAGGTAGGTACAGTCTTGCACTTTGAATTCTTCATGTGTATAAAAATGGACGTAGTCTTTCAATTTCCTCGCTAAAGTCAACCGAGAAGTCGCAGTGAACTTAACAGCCACTAGGGGGCAAAAACAATGAAAGTCCATGGGATAACGAGCCCACAAGATATTTGATTTACATCAGTAAGCATTTCCACAATCAGTTTATGGCATCAAGCGCAAGTTGGAAGTCAATTTTGTGTATTTTCGAGGAACCGAGATACGGTACAACACAACACATATTAGAGGAAACCTGCGTGATTGACAGCTAGCGACGCCCTCTGACCTCTTCCCCGTTGCACAACCTCAACGAGGTGACAGCCAAATTGCTTGCAAAGCAGGACTTCTCAGGACTTCTTCTACGAGTGACATCACAACCGGTTGCCACTTGGGGCAGAGTCATTCCTCAGTGAACACACAACACTGAAGACTGAGAAAAAAAAGGAAGGAAAGTCTTTCTTCAGATTTGTCTTTGGCTGAAGGCCCGCCGGAAACTTGTATATTCATAAACCGGTGCGTCAATCAAGGTCAAGGCATGAAAGATAACTTCTGCTGGTGATTAGAAACACTCCCTGGGTCTGTTGTTGTGGCCGATCAGCGTGGTGGAGACATCGTTGTTTGTCGCACAAAATCGATGTACGCATTTGTCGCTTTGTCGCAGGCATTCACGATCGGTGGGGAAGAGAGAGAAAGAGTTGAGTGACTCGACAGACAGCAGAGAGAAACAGGAACAGACAGACAGAGAGAGAGAGCAAGAGAAAGTAAAAGGAGAAGAGGGGAAGGGGAGGGCGCTCTGCACAAAAGGAGAAGCCTGGATTAAGTCATGAGTGGCAAGCGACATAGGTTGGATTTTTAACCAGTGAGATCACATCCTTTTCCCTAAACAGAGGAGGAACTCATCCTCTGGTGGACAGGATGGCCGTGCTGAGCCATAACACTGTCTATCTATCTATCTGTGTGTGTGTGTGTGTGTGTGTGTGTGTGTGTGTGACAAACGGGACATCCATTATTGAGCTGAGACAGTGGCATGCAGCCCTGCTCTCGCACACCCAGGAGGCTCTGCACACATGTCAGCAATCTGCACACCGAGGGACACACAACCAGTGTGCAGATTGGCTTGTGTGCCTGCATGTGTGGATCCTACGTGGGAAGTACTTAGTGCTCCATTAGTGCTACGTGTGTGGATGCCTGTGTGTTTTGCGGGTGAAGTCATGACAATAAGATCTTTAACCATGCACTGCTTGTTTCTTCACTTTAAGATAAGGCTGATTTTGGTCTATTTTGCAAACTAGAAAACAGCGATAGTGTGTTGTTGTTTTTTTTTACACCTGTGTAAGTGTGTTTAAAGGTAAAATATGATTGTTATGAAGGTGCAGCAGTTGCAGTGGATGTTGGCACTGGGCCATAATCATAACGCATCAAAGGACACGACTTCTCAGGAAACTGTTCTCAGGAAAACAAGTTTTTCGCTGCCTGTTCCCCGTCCTGTATTCCACCTGTACCACCTCTAGTTTTACTGTCAACGAATCAATTATTCATGCAAAATCCTCTCTTACATCATCATCATCATCATCCAGGAGGAGCCGCTCAGCCCTAAACTCCCCGAGCCAGGACCAATAAATGATGGCTGCAGTTTACAGTTTAGCTGTGTGGAAAAACCAAACATTTGGACTCATTAATTTAACCCGGGGCCTGGCTACATGTGTCACAGTGAAAAGTTTCTCAGAGAGAAGTCGGCGCTAAATGGTTTACAGTCAGCCGAGCTTGTGCTGCTTTTACTTGTGGAATTTGAATGTGGCAGTGTGTTACATACTGCTGCCGAGAGTCTTTCCAGGAAAAAAGGAGCTCAGTGTTGTCAGGTCTCGTCGCGTATAAATCTTGTTTCTTGAGGGAATTTTGTCACTCGATCAGCCTTTTAGTAAAAAAAAAAAAAAAAAAGATTTATGCGACTTCATACATACTTTTGTCATGGAAAAAGACACAGAATGCGGAGGCACTGGAACACACTAGGAATGCAGGTCTAATCTTGATCCCTGTCACACGTCTTAGTTACCTATCCATTTCAAGAGCATTCATCATGCTTATTGCATAAAAAAAGGAACACACACACACACACACACACACATAATATGTGTGTGTGTGTGTGTGTGTGTGTGTGTGTTCCTAAGGGGGCTATGTGTATATTATACACATAGCCCCCTTTGCTGCTGCCATTTCCCCTTTCCCACTTTCAATGCTGATGTAAAGGGATACAGTATGTGAAGCCGGCCCATGTTTCTGTTCCTCCCACACTCTCCCAGCTCTCCTGCCTTCCTTCACTCCACTTCCAATCTCCAACCAGACATGACCCTGTGAGTCTAAGGCAGGGTGGAGCAGTAAAAGTCTGGGCCTGGTGAGCTGAGGGGAGATGGTGCACAGATGGAGATGCTCTCCCCTTACAGCCTCAACGCTGCTCAGAAGAAATTAAAAAAAGATAGAGAGAGAGAGATGGAGAGAGGGGGGAAAGGTTTAAAGAAGATATGTGGCCGAGTCAAAAAAGAGAAATAAAAACACTTGTAATAGGGATTTTCCTTCCTTTGGGAAACATTTCCTTCATAACTTTTAGCTGAGTTATTCATCCCTCCATCTCTTTCTCCCTCACTCTCTCCCTCCGCCCCCCTCCCTCCATCACTCCTCTCCAGACTGGGCTTTCACTTTGGGGGGCCCTCTGCTTCCCTCTCGGCTGACCAGGGAGCTTTCAAGGTACCCTGATGGATGCTAATGCTGGACTCTTTCAGATCGTTTTACAGCCGGAGTCTTTGATCTGCCAGCAGGCCTCTCTCCACGGGCTGCCTGTCCTGAGAAAATGTAAATCCCCGCCTTACAGACACCTGTGAAAAAAATACAGCAGAAAGAGGGTCAGAAAAAGAAATTACTCTAAAGAAAAAGGGGGAAAAGAAAGGATACAGTATTGTGACATTTAGAAAAAAAAAAAAAGGGGGGGACATAGTTTAGATTGCAACAAAGAATGAGATGGAAATTGTGCCGGAAATAAGAGCGATTGTGGAAAAAAGGGGGGGACGGGGCCGCAGAGAAAGGAGCGGAGAAACTGAGACATGGCAACCAACAAAGACGAAAAAGAGGAATGGGTACCACAAAACAGAGAGACAGAAGGGACATGGACAGAGGCAAAAGAAAAGGCTACAACGGGTAAAAAGAGGGAAAGTTCATCTAAAGACCCCAGCATGGTAGACAGGAGGAGAATGGGCGCGCGAGAGAAAGCGAGATTGAAACAGTGGAGTTAAAGTTTGGTAAAAGCAGAGACAGATGGACAATTTTACTCCGGATGAAAGCGGGAGAAAGACAGAGTGAGCCGAGGCAGACGGATGAGGCCTGCTGCGCACCTCGAGGGCGGACGTGTCTGCGTACCGTTGGAAATTTGGGAAGAAGAAGTGAAAAAGACAGAGCGCAGCGGAGGGCGACTGGAGTCAGAAAATGACCGGTGACTGCACTGAAAGAGGCCTCCCAACACCAGCGGCAGCAGGCAGCGCCGTGAATAGTGAGGCTGCTGCTGCTGCTGGACAGCTGGGTGCAGCTGATGGGGAGGACAGACTCTGAGGAAGAGCGCTTGTCTTCCTGCAGCCAGCTGCTGTGTCCAGAGGCTCGCAGTGACAGCATAAGGCTCAGAATTGATTGCCAGAGCTGGCAGTTCAATGGGGGTGGACGGAGTGCAGCGAGGTTGACTTCTCTGAAGTAGCACTGTAACAGCAGCAGCAGCAGCAGCGGCGGAGCACAGCTGGCACGTACTGTATCCTCTTCTGGGAAAAAAAAAAAAAAAAAAAAAAGAGTGGACAAGGAGGGAGAAGAGAGATCACCATTATTATGATACTCCCGTTTGGTTCATTCTGTCTCTCTTTTCTTGCTCCTCCAGCCACTTACTTGTCATTTCTCTTCTCGTCTTCCAGAGCGAGTGGTGGAGGAAATGACTTTGTCTTGCAGAGAAGACAGCGCGAGTGCTCTGAAACTGTACCTCTGCAGGGGCTACAGAGCTGTACGCCAAGACATGAGGTTGCTTTGTATATCGCTGCGGTTCTTCCTGCGTGCAGCACAGCTCTTGCATGTGCTACGAGTCTAATATACACTACTGTTCGAAAGGTTTAGGGGTCACGTATACAATTTTTGTTGTATTTTCCATTAAAAGTCACACTTTTATTCATCAAAAGAGTTGAAAAATGAATAGAAAATACAGTCAAGACATTGACAAGATTAGATATAATGATTTTTATTTATTCAACATCATTGCACAGGGGTTTTCAAGGGTTTTCAAATCATCCAATAGCCTTCTTACACAACTTTTTTAGAAAGTTTAGATCAGAACCCTGGGAATGGGCCTCTATACACCTATGTACATATTCCATTAAAAACCAGATATTTGCAGCTCGTTTACCTCATTAACAATGTATAGAGTGTATTTCTGATTCATTTAATGTTATATTTATGGAAAACCACACTTTTCTTTATCTTCTAACTCTAAATTGAATACTTCATGAAATTAGACGTTGTGCGGTGTTAAGAAGGTGTGTGAGTTGTGATTGAAACCCTAATTTCCTCAGGAAGAATGTTTACTGACGTTAAAAACCTACTTGAGAATGTTGAACAAAGGTGTTTTAAATATATTTCTGGTTAATTTAATGTTATGTTCATTGAAAAACAAAAGTGCTTTTCCTTCAAAAGAAAGGACATTTCTAAGTGACCCCAAACTTTTGAACGGTAGTGAAAGAAAATACTTTCGGGAGTCAAATCCAACTTTGAGCTCAATCACGCCATGAATGTATTATTTAATTCGATTTAGAAGGAGAGAAGGGGAAAATATGTCGTGTGAATTAGAGAAAATAAAATCAGTGAGGCTACATCAAAGCCCTCTCGAGATGAAATGCACCTCCTCTGTCATGATCACAGCTCGGCCTCTTCTCTGATCAACACTTGAGTTTCCTCTCGTTCCCTCGTACTCCTTCATATACCCACGCACCGCCGCTGCTCTCCATCTCCCACCACTTTCCTGTTGTCCTATCAAAACAGGAATGATGTCACACTCATTGTGGCTCCCGGATGCGAAACAAAAAAAAAACCAAGTCCAACACAGCAGCAGCAGCAGCAGCAGCAGCAGCAGCAGCAGCAGCAGCAGCAGCAGCAGCAGCAGCAGCAGCAGCAGCAGCAGCAGCAGCAGCAGCAGCAGCATCCTCCTGTCTTGCATGTCTGCTCCTTGTCAGTCTGTCTGTCCGTGCGATCGGGGGCACATCCGGCCATCCTGACTCCTCTGCAACTCCCCCAGGCCGCTGTGTCAGGAGGAAGGAAGGAAGGACGGAAGGAAGGAAGGAGGGAAGGAAGGCCCTGCCGCGGTCACTCAGGAGGGAGGCTTTGGAGAAAGGGAGGGAGGAAGTGTGAAAGGGTGTCTTAGCTGGAGCGGATCCACTCCATTGGAGCCTCTCACTATAGAAGGGCTGTTTGGATAGGGACAAGGCCAAGCACAAGTGTGTGTGTCCGTCCGTGTGTGTGTGTGTGTACATGCGACGAGATCATCACAGGAAGGAAGCAGAATTGTGTTCTCCTGAAATCATTGTTTACGCCACTGAAATATTCATCATCATTGTACTGTAAACGTTGCTGTCCCCATAAGCTAGCTGGGGGACATGTGTGTATGTGTGTGTGTGTGGGGGGGGGGGATATGTGACTCAGTGCTTCTGTGAGTTCACTGTTCATCAGAGAGTGACAGCTTACCTCAGTGGAAAAATCAACTGAGTCATGATGTTCGGCGACTGCGCTTCAAGCTTTAGCACCTCCGTCTTCACAGACATAAACACACACACACACACACACACACACACACACACACACACACACACACACACACACACGCAGAGACGTTTCAGTCCAGTCAGCTTTCATCCATAACTGCGTGAGAACGCGCCTGACCTGAAAAAAACTGTCACTCCATGTGCGAACACCTCCGCGCTCATTGTTAAAAGCTGCGTTTCAGGAAAGAAGGAAAATCAAAGTGTAAAAAAAGAGGTAAAGGAAGACAGTGAATCCTTGTTATTAACAACGGGGATTTTTCTTCTTCTTCTTCTTTTTTTTCTCCCCCCCCTTTTTTGGCTTTGTTGCTGGAGAGCCGGGGCGGAATTAAGTGCACTGGAGACTGGAGAGTTGGAAAAAGACATTTCCTGGTGTGAGCAGAGGGGTGGCTGGGGAGGAAGACTGCCAAGCACAGAGGCGAGAGGAGGCAGCCACTGTCCTCCAAACTGCTGCAGGTGGCGTGAACGCTAAAACAGACCGCTTCGATCCACGGAAGCAGGCCCGGTAATCGAGGAACGGTTTGGCCGCTACGCCTGAAGAACGTTGTTAAAGTGCCTGTGGGGAGCTCTGTCCCCACCCGGCTTCTTGCGAGGGACGTGCATTTGTTGCTGTACGTGATGATATACATCGCTCTGTGTAAACAGAGGCTTTGTAATCTGCTGTCACTGGAAAGGGGGGAAAATCCAGTTGGCAGAAGGTTGGCGTCTGCAGCCGATCGCTTGAGACGGCGTAATTACAGCAACAACAACAACACACACACACACACAATATGAAATACTGTTTTCAAATGAAAATGCATGAGTGAAAAAACAGAGGCAACATTCCTCCCTATATGTTTGAAAGAGCTGCCCTTGCATTGTGTGCCAGTCCGCAGTAAAAAGCTAAACCAAAAGTCAACACATCACTTCCTGCATTGAGTCATTATTGTTTTATTTGTTTTGTCATTTCTCTCGCTTTTTTTTTTTTGGTGTGTATTCAGCTGATAAGACTTACAGTCGGGGCGGCTGGAGAAAGGCACACCCTCGCCGCTCTTGTTCAGCGACTAAAAATAAGCGGTGAAGTAATGTGAAAAACACTGCTCTATTTACATTCTAGTAAGTTACAGCCTCTCCACGCTGGCTGCCTGCAGTGTTGAATCTGGGCTAAATGACTGAGGGGGGAAATTTCACTTCACGTTCTCTTCTCTCGGGCCAAGCAACTATAGGGGAGAGACATGGTGAGAAAGTGGAGGCAGAAAGTGAGGAACAAAAGCGAGAGTACAGGGCGGGGGAATTGAAGTTGTTTTAATTGCGGGGGGGTTAAAAGACACACCGGTGATTATGAGATGAGTCGAGGGGACGGACAGATGTCACCACCTTGGGACTTGTGCGAGTGTGTTTGTGTGCGTACTTTCTAATAGCCAAAGGGAGGTGGAGGAAAGAGACACTGCATGGGTGGACGGCTGATACGCATCGCTCTGGCAGAATTTATGAATGATTGGGATCAGAGGGGCACGTGGACGGATGTGTGCCCCCCCCCCCCTTCAGCCACAGTCATCACAAGTCCCCTCTGACGACACTGTTGTCCTCAGACGGAGCGAGCGAGCCAGGCGGAGGGAGGGAGGGAGAGCGAAATGCCACGAATTTCCACAAAGCAGCTGTTATGTTTTATTACATTCATTTGGTTCATTAGTTTCCCCCTAGTTTACACGTATGGATTTTGGCACATTTTGTCTGACTACAACTACAAAAAAACCCCCCATGCACATGGTTGTAACGCTGTGGGTTTGCAGCGTTACAGATTGAAGATGCAACTAATTAAATGCCAAAAAACCACGTTGTGTTTTTTTTTTTTTTTAACTTCGACAAGCTCAGCATTGCTTTCACAAATCAGAACAATGTAAATTCCTTTCTGCCTCAATAAATATAGCCCCTTTTCCATTGGTAAGAAAAAACCCCAGATACACACACACAGTGAGAAGCAAGGGGAACATTCACATCTGGGTCAAATGACTGCACTCAGATGGGTTTTTATCAAGTCAGCTTTGCAGTGATGTAAACATGAGGCACAGGTGCTAATTTCGTTCTCGTGATTTATTTTTGCGATCGAGACACTGGGTCTGCAACGGAGATTAAAGTAAAAGAACCATTTTAGCATTGCCACTGGTCTCCATTCTGCTTTCTTATCGTCTTATCTGTGCGTTGCATTTCCCTCTTCTGTTGCATTTGATACAGTGACCTGAACTCACTTGATTGATCATAATAAAGTATTGATGAGGAAATAGCTGTGGCGGTTGAAAACAGGGGAAGCTAAATTTCAGGACCAAACCAACCGCAACAAGGAAACACGATACTTATGTAAAACTGAAACAAGGAAATGCTATAATAGTGTTTTTTATTTACACTGTATCTTATACGGAAAACGGGGCTATGTTGCAGCCAGACGGTTGGTGTAGTGGTTTGCACTCTTACCTTTGGAGCAAGAAGACCCGTTTTTTTTTTTTTTTCTGCATGGAGTTTTGCATGTGTGCATGGGTTTTCTCTTCCTCCCAACAGTCCAAAAACATGCAATATATGGATAAGGTACATTGGACACTCTAAATTGTACCATAGGTGTGAATGTGAGAGTTGTTTGTCTCTATATGTGGCCCTGTGACGGACTGGTGATCTGTTCAGGGTGTACCCCGCCTATGGTCAGCTGAGATTGGCACAGTGCCCCTCGCACACCCTCCGGTGGTGGATAAAGTGTTAGAAAATGGTGGAATGATGGATGGGCTATATCGCAGAGAAAATAACACACAACTGGCTCTGGTGTTGTGGATACGCCTCCACGCTGTCAACGAAAAAGTGGTTCCTCCAATCATGTCTCATAGAGATCAACTGAAGCTGAGCTTCCACTCTGCTGCTACGGGAATGCATTAAAACAGCTGATTCTGAATGGAACTCGTCCCACGTCTGATCACATTCGAACACACCTTCAGTCATGTAGATGTAAATACAAGAGTACACATTTGATCATTTATCTTATGACATTTCAGAGGAAGCAGAGCTTGCCTCGCAGTCTTAGAGCGATCGCCTCTGGTGTCTTGTTATTTATAAAGCGCGGCGCACAAGAGTAGCAGTGTGTAATAATACATTCAAATGAGCGCTGCAGAGGACGCAGGTCCTGTCACTGACGCAGCAGACGCGTGACAGAAGACACATCAGCCTCAAACTTCTAACATCGTCAGCGTCAGTGGATTCGTCATGAGGTCCTCGGCTGTGTTCCTCGCTAAGTGAGCCACCACATGATTCAGATTTCCGATTCTAAAAATGCCTTTGTAGAAACAGTCTTTCTTTATGATCCGACATCACGTCCTGTGACGTGTTGCTCACACAAAGAGACATTGACTGCCGTCAAATACATTCTGGGTATTTTACAGTAAGGCTATTTCAGAGATGCAATTTTCTTGGGGTATTTTGCGACGACTGAGATCTGGAGAGTCAAAGAACGACAACAGGCCACTTCCACGTGGCAAGAATATCTTCAACAATCTCTTTTTTTTAAGCTGGGAACAATTAGGTCTTAGTTGAGTAAAATAATCATGTAACACAGCCTTGATTAAGCCACTTAGGGAGTGATGGAGGGAAAAGTGGTGAGATCCAGATCACCATGTTGAGGTCTCTGTACATACGGTGGCCGATCTTCACTTGTTTCAACCTCTAATATCACGGCTTTTAATTCAATTTAATGTGTTAAGCAGGCACACTAGCAGCTAAGCAACACCCAACCAGCTGATGAGGAAAACAGAGCATGGACTCGCTCACGTATTTCGCCACCCAGTTCACCCTTCCCTTACCTCCCAAACATCTGATGAGGAAAAATAAGTAAAAGGACCTTGTTTGCATCTTATCTGCAGGAAATAGCATTAGCCAAAATTGGACTCTTGGGCTGGGGCTTGAAAGGGATGGCATGGCTTTGGCCATCATTAGCCCTGTCCCCCGACGTGCAGCCTGCCTCTGATCCAGAGCCAAGGCTGGGCAGGAAGGTGGAAGCTGGGCAGGAGAGGCTCGGTATCCCTGGGTGGGCTCCACCACTTGGGTCCCGCTAATGGGCCGGCAACCATCAGCCTGGTATGTCGGTATGCGGCCGCCACCACTTGTGCCGACAGGGGGATTTACATTTTTCTTAAGATAGAGCAGTCGATAGAGGAACTAGAGTGGCAACCCTGCCCACCTCATCACCCTCGCTGCCACTGTCACTGACCGTCCACTTCTCATCTTCAGACTGAAGTGAATCCACAAACTGCAGAGAGTTAGTTCTGCTCACACGGGGTCTAATCTCAGTGCTTTATGTGTCAGTGTTTCCATGTTTCCTCTTTCTCAGAGGGAGAAAACGGTCTTTCTCAGCTCGCTCACGTCCCACAATGCCCCTGCACTGCTACCAATGAGAATCTAGCCTTTTTCCCAGCAGTTTCCACAATGACAGCTATTTTTCCCATGCTCTCTTTTCAGAGAACCTATTTGGGGCATTGAGGCTATCAAATCAGCTGAGAATGAAAAAAAAAAAAAAAAAAAACTCTTTGAGAAGTCGAGAAAAAAAAAAATTCAATGGTCAAAGCTTAATTTAAAAACACTATTGTTTCGAACTGCGCTGATTTCTTTGTATCAACTTTTTTTTTTTTTAAACAGCCCTCCCAGCACACTCTCCTTTTCAGAGACTGTACACTGGAGTCTTACGCGGCGTTTCCTGTGCTTTCACAAACATTTACAGCGACTCACATCTACGTCTGTGACCGACGTGTTGGGGGTAAATGGTTCATCAGGCCCCCCGAGGCAAACACACAATCTGCCTTTCAGGATAAACGACGGTGACAATGACAGCAGCATATCACCTTTGCTCTAAGTATTTTACAACACAAGGCTCCCCTAGTAAAAAACAGCTCTGGGGCAGCAGCGGTCAGCATCACAGCCCCAACATACAGACGCAGTCAAAGACACAGTGTCAAGTGTCTCATGAGTGTCCCCCCCCCCCCACCATTGTGCTGCAAAAATGTTGTGATGGACACTGAAGCACGGGGAGTTGAACAAAAACAGGAAGGCAAGGACATGTATATTCTATAAGAGCTCTTTGATACTCCAGCATGAGGTTCTCACAACGAGACGAAAGGCTGCGTACTGGCTGGCTTATCAGAAGGACTACTATTAATACCAGGGAGACTTTGTCCCCCTGTCCCCTAAGGGAAAATCATGGAGGAAGTCATCGATTCTTCCCACCATAATCTCTGGGAAGGACAGACCTTGCCTCTTCCCTTTTGGGTGACGAGGGTTATTATTCTAAAATTGTGAAAGGACCCACACACAAGGGTTATTTCTGTGCGTCTCAGTGTCGGCGAGGAATTAGAGACCTAGAGTCTGCGACCACTGTCGCACCAACAGACCCTCGTTGTTACAGCCTCCTATAGGACCGCGGCTTCATCTCTGGCGATCGACGTGTGTTCTTTCAAGAAAAATAACATTGTCGTCTGTTTCTGCAGAAGCCACTGACCTGTCTACTTGATAAGGACCTCTAGCGGCAGTGTGAGCAATAAAAGAGGATTGTCAGAAAGTGCCAAGCGTCAGTAGCATGACGTTGTTATACACTATGAACACCATAAAACCACAAAACCTCTGAGGAAGGAGGGAATGGGTGTTACTTTGACACAGACGACCCCTGTCCGCATCCTCTTTCCTTTTTAACAACCAACAATGGTTTCTTGTAATCAAGAACCCCAGACTTAACGTATATGTTAACCCACTGGTTCCTGTGTGTAATCAAATCACCATACCGAGAAATGAAGTGCATTTTCTCCTGTAATAACGAATAATAACGAATAATAGAAAATAAAAACATTTTATTGAGGCAGTAGGAAACTGTGTCATCCTGTTGATGGTAACGACAGACCTCAACTTCCTCATATGGGTCATTTTACACATTGTCCACACATGAGGGCCAATGCAAAACCCCTGTTGTTGCACATTTACAGAGAGAGAAACTCATTTAAAGCATTAAAAATACACTTTGAGTTAGCTTTAGCAGAAAAATATTCAGTTGTCATGACCAAGATACTTTGTGTTTTCACTTGAAAGAAACTTGTTGACTTAGATCCACCCCTAAGTAAATAAAACAGTTAATTTAACCCTATTGGACCTGTCAGAGCAAACCATCACTACCAGGTGTACACACTATTTGCTAGGCTAGTATATAATAGCATATATACTTCTTTCCAAAATGAAGTTACGAAACAGCTTTGTTGCACTCTAATCTGTTGGCGTTACTGTAAAGAGATGATGTGTTTCCTCTCAGACTGTGTTTGTTCTATCATGTGAACACAGTTAAGTCATTTTTCACACATTTTTTTTTTTTTCTACAGTGTCACTTGTGACCAAAGGCGTAGCGTTCAATGCCGACTCAAGAAAACTGCCTTAACCCTTAAGGTGCTCAACATACTTGGTGAACTGCCGCGGGGAATAATACACAACTCCTTATATGGACATCCTGGGTGTGTGTGTATCTATCAGTCACATATTCTGGCTTTAAAAAATGCTGGTGTGTTTATATAGTATATAAAAATCTTTTTTTTTTAAATTGTGCTGAAAAAAAGCATATAAGACAATCTATATCGCATATACTGTACGTTTTAACATAATAATGGAAAAAAAAGCAGCCAGAAGGCTCTGAGTGCTATGGGTTAAATGTCTGAAGAGCGTTATTTGTCAACAGAATTATGCTGAAAAACACAATTTTTGCTGATGTCTTGAACCGACGTTGAATGTTTCTAAACACCTAACCCCAATAACAGCTTTAAAATCGAAATTAAATGAATGAAATATGAATGGATTAAGACGCCAGAGTTTGCTGTGAGAGCAGGTCGGAGACAGTGAGATGGAGGACAAACTGCACAACGGTGGTTACAGGATGAGGATGAGAGGAAGATAGGCTGCATGTCTTTGTGTGTGTACAGTATGTGTGTGTGTCAACGTGTGCAAATATCAGTGCATGTGTGTAGTAACACTCTTCCTTTGGCCGGAGCAAAGAGCAAACCACTATGACTGCCTGTGTGTGTGTGTGTAGATCTGGAGCAGTTAGAACAGCAGTAAAGCAGATGTTTCCTCAGTTTGGCCCTAGAACACGAACACAAAGACAAACAAGGGCCTAACCCAGAAGAAGTCATGCTGAAGTAATCATCACAAGTTTATTCCCCTTAAGATAGAAAGTGAATATCTTAACAGTGATCTGAGAGAGAAGGAAAAAAAAAAAACTGACATAATTCAGCAATAATGGATCATAATATTTTGCCTCTAGGGGTGCAACATGCAGGGTGGAACTTTTCCCTTTTGGTTGACAAACTGACAACATTGTTACTGATCACGACAAAGAAAAAGCTGACTATAAATGCAATAAAAGCATGTGAATATCTGGGGAGCTGTTCAGAGATGGAAAGATTGCCTCGGTTCATCTGTCTCATATGAAGCGTGTGTGTCTGTCGGTGGGAGGGGCTCCAGGACAGTGAGCCGCGATCCCACAACGTTTTGCATTTAACGGCCTGGGAATGACATTAAACAATCAACTATTTATCTAGGACTCCTGCCCACTGCGGCTTCAACCCTATCAGGTTTCCTTTTGGCATCGAATCCCGAATATTGCCAAGTTCACTTCCTCCAGCCTCCTCTCATCACTTACACTTTCAGTTTACAACTATAAGTATTGACCGTTTTCTGCAGGTTTCCATTCCAACCATCAAAATGCATTAAAATGAACCAAATTGATATTATTCCCATGAACTGTTATTATCATACTGTACAGTAAAAGAAGTTCAGCTTATTAAAAATGAGCCGACTGCCGTGCGCCCTTGCGAGAATAGACACTTGTGTTGCCGTAAGGATGACTCAGCACAGCGTTTGTGAAAGAATATGTGTGAAAACGACACGAGGAACGACTGGAAACGGCAAAAAAAAAAAAAAGTGATCCGCTGAGCGCCACCTCTGTCCTAATAGACCCATGCGAGGTCAGCTGTGAGGAGCGCGGCAGCTGCGCGGCGCTAATCCCAACAGGCAAACGTTGTGAACACAAGTGTTGCACTGCTGCTGCTGCTGAGCAGCCAACCACGTGTCAAAAGTGTCGAGTCACTCCGAGAGCAGCCACTTGACACAGGGACACTCTATCATACTGGAATACACTGACTTATTTTGAGGAACAGGCAAAATGAATGAATTCTGAGTCATTTATTCATCATTCTTGAAGCCTCCTGTGCAATCATTCAATTTGTATTCTTATTTTTTAATTTAAATGATACCTTTGACAAAAGAATTACAGTAATCAAGCCTGGGGGAAATACGCAGTCATCATCTTTACCTCTATGATCCTGAGTTCAGCTCACAGAAACAGGTCAACATCGCAGTAACAGTGGCAGGAGATGACATAAAATACTTATTATTATTTGCCCCGAGAGGAAGCAACAACAAAACAAAAACTGCATCGGGCCCAGGACAGAACCTTGGTGAACACCAGAAACAACCGATTCAACAGCATCACCTCTGTTAAAATGTCCCACATAAGAATACTACACCTTATCATCATCACCAGAATTTGATTAGCAATTTAAAAACTTATAATTCACTCATTGTGCACATACAAAGGCTTGAGGTGAAACCACCTAAAGGTAACATTTACAGGAATCCATGCTTATGGGGTTTTTCGATGGTAGAGAAAGACACAGTCGTGGTATCATATCATTGTGATACTGAAAATGACAGAGAAAAAGGTCAATAATAGATTCTCTGCTGACCTTTCCCACACTGAAAGCTGCTTCTATTTCTCACTATCAGGGATGTGCTGTATATATACACCTGCACTTGTGAATGGAGCTCATCAGCCATAGATAAACCTGACCAAAGAGACACCGGTGAAGCAACTCAAACATTAGCACAATTGCAGGCAGTTTAAATCCCATTTCTAAAGTTTCATTTCTTCAGTCAGACACTGAAGAATGAAATTAGCAACAATTTCCACTGCTATCTGAAAACGTTTTATTTTAACCAGGCAGAAGAAAGCTTTCAGAGACATGAGACAGACAATATGAACAAGACCGGTTTCATTCAAAACAAAACTACGAGTCTAGCAGTGTTATGAGCAATTTTTAACAGAAAAACACCATAACAGTATCTGATAAAGCCTCAGTCTTTGTCTCACTTGTGTCTGTTACTACACAGCATTATGACCATTCAAGCAAATTTGACTGGCACATGTTCAAGCGCCACGAGAAGACGAGTCTCTGCTCACATGAGTCAGCAAATCACAAGAGCGAATAGGAAACAAAATAATCAACGTCTTACCTGGTCATCCTTTTTCGAATAACTCCCAAACTGAACGCACCAACAGATCCCACTCCTGAAAAAGATAAAGACAAGTGTGATTAAAAAGTGTTTTAAAAAGATTAAGTGAGGCGCGAGGACAAGTCAGAGTGATGAGGATGAATGAAAAACGTCAGCCATGCTTGCTTCGTGTGACTCCTCCTCGTGACAACATCAAAACCCTCAAAACGCACTTCCATCAGCAGTTTACCATTCACTTGTAACTGCAGCTGCTCCTACAATATCCATGCAATGTCTTTGTCCTGCAATTAGATCTTCACCTGATGAAAAGCTCTTTAGAATACGTAAAGATGAGGGAAATTAATAATGGGGCAAATATTGGGTCTCTACATGTTTCTTCTTTAACGAATGGTTTGATGCGAGAGCGTTTAATTTAAAATCTTGAACAGACACTGAAGAACAGTGATGCTAATCAGCTTTGGTCGCCACTGAAGTGTGAGTGTGATTTAGTAAAAAACGACATTTTTAAAGTGTTTAAAAACCTCAATGTTTAATGTGTTTTTAAACCAAATGTTTAAAGTGTTTTAAAACCTCCATTTTTAGTGTTTACATTTTTTTTAGTGTTTAATTTTTTTAAATTGTTTAAAAACCTCAATTTTTAAAGTGTTTTAAAAACCTAATTTTTAAAGTGTTTAAAAACACATTTTTGAAGTTAAAAAACCTCAATTTTGAATGTGTTTACATTTTTTTAGTGTTTGATTTTTTAAAAGTGTTTAAAAAACACATTTTTAAAGTGTTAAACAAACTGATTTTTTAAACCAAACTTTTAAAGTTTAAAAACCTCAATTTTTAAAGTGTTTAAAAACCAAATTTTTAAAGTGTTTAAAAAAACAAATTTTTAAAGTGTTAAAAAAAACACATTTTTAAAGTGTTTAAAAACCTCAATTTTTACAGTGTTTAAAAACCTAAATTTTTAAAACCATTTTAGCCTTTTCAAAAACAATAATGCTCCTGTAAAAGAGAAATAAACAGCCCACAACAACACAGTTGCTCTTTGTCTAATATTTGTAATGACAAGACAGGAACAAATGTCACTGAGGGCAATAAAAACCCTTTAAATGGTCATTATACGTTAAGGTGCGTATCCTTCATTTCCACTGCTATGGAGATTTTGGTTAATCCCTCGCCTTTTAAATGTCTTTACTGGAGCTGTGTGTCCCTTTTTCTATTTTAACTTTACTTTTACTGCTGTGATAAGTTGAAATATTGCGATGGCAGGGCGATAAGAAACTGAAAAATCTTATAACTGATATTACAAGTTTGCAGACATTATGAATTTGTGACCTTGAAAATTGTGCTCCATTAAAAAAAAATCCTAATTTTGGATTAATGAGAACAGAAGCTGCATTATTTCATTTTCCCTTCTCCACTTAGACACACTTGTGGCCTTATCACTCGTCACAGTGACTTGGATGAGAGGAGCAGATTATTGCATAAAGGAACAGACTGATTTTCATGCTCAATGACCTTCCTATCAGGTATAATCTCTGGCTTTCCTCATAGAGAGTCAGGGTCAGAGAGCTAGCTTCACTTCCGAAAAAAAGGTGAAGCCTCACACCTGCTTTGCCTCCCCTGCGTCCCTTCAGAATGCCGTTTACTGGGAAGATAAGGTTGAATTCACTCGGAGGGACAGCAGCGCCGAGTGAGCGAGTGAAGGAGTGATGGAGCACGGGATGCGAGGAGCTTGTAGCATGAAAGCCACTGAAATGTGACGTTGTCAAAACACATATTTCTCTCCTCCCCCCCCAACAAAGTGAATACATCCGAATACAAAGCATGTGGGGAAAAACACAGAGGTTTGAATTACAGTAGATGAATCTCAATCTTTAGAAGTCAGGAAAAAAAAGGGGGATCTGATGAATGACGAGCAAGACATCCAGGACTAAAGATCACGCATTGTCTGAGACGGCTTTTTAAACGTCTTCCATTATCCAACCGTGTCTTTGAAACCCGAGCACCTGGCAGAGCCTCCTTCTACCACACACATAACTTCATTCGGTAGATCTTGCCTTGGCTTTTTTTTTACGGTTGCCGTTGTAACTCTATCCAAAGCAGTCTGATGATTTTTTTGATAATGTTTTTGACAGTTAATGAAAGGCAAATTACGCAGCTCTCGTCCGAGAAATCGCAACTTCCCCTTTTTTTTCCTTTGAAGGCTTGTCAGTGTTTTATTGTACTTGTTTCCCTTTAGGTCTCCGCATGAGTTTATTGACAGTGTTCTAGCAGCTTTCAGGTCCACGTCTTATCCTAAAATGACAGCAGCTGCCGAGAAAAAGAGCGACACTGGGAGTCGCCGAGGGCGGCAGTGGAAAGGGGGAATCTCCCACTCTGAACAAAGCTTTTCTCATTAGTCCTTTAAACAGCCTTTCCTGGGCCTCTTTGCTTCTGAGGCAGAAGATTAGAACAGCTGCATTTTATTAGGGCATTAGAAAGTTTCTCCGTTGACGGTACATCCGCTCGTGTGTTACGCAATGTTAGCAGTTCATCCAGGTGGGTGACAACAAAGAGATAAGAGTTGCAGGTAGAGTCCCAGACCTATTCTGGCTCCTAATCTCCCCATTCTGACACACACTTTGATTTGTGAGTCAGTCCAAAGCTTGAGCAAACAATCCGTCTTGTTGCCACCCAGGTAAAGACTGCAGGTAACTTTCAGTCAACTCTTTGGTCTCCTGAGCATTTGTTCAAGGTGGTTCATTTATCTTTTCAACCCCGGGTTAATTGGGGGGGGGGGGGGGGGTCACTTGATTGGCAGACTACAGTGTCCTCCCCACTCTCCTTTGTGGAGCAGTTTATTCGAGGCCTCTCTGTTTGTCCCTCTGTAGCACGAGCAGACAGATGTTCGCGCACAGAGGTCAGGACACACAGACTCATAAATGCATGACAACGCACAATCGCGCCATGTTGACAGAAATGTTTCAGATCCTCAGAGATGCGAGGCTCGCGAAATAAAAGAAGAGGTTACCGCAGAGAAAAGAATGAGAGAACGTGTGAGCGTTACAGACGCAGTTACAGGACAAAGCAGTGGATTCCTGTCCTGTTTTTACAAGTTTGGCAAGTAAGACACTTTATACTGAAAGTTAAGGCTCCGATATAGAATATAGAAGTTTGTGTGTGTGCAGCTGACGGAAAAAAACACACAGTCAGATCCACACAATGCTATTTAAAGCTTGCAGTAAAATCAAAATAAATGAGATGTAACGCAAGTTGATTCCATTACATTAGGTTTTGTGGATTATGAGCATTTAACATGACATTTCTGTATTTATTAGCACTGGGTGCATCAACGTTAATGCATGACACGTTTCCATGGCGACTGACCGGAAAAAAGAGACGCTCGTGACGTCATGTTTACGTGACTCCTGATTGTTAAAATGAGTCTCTAAAGTAACACAGTTTTTATTGCCACGGCACCGGAGTCCAGGCACCGTTAAAGGGACACTGTGTAGTATTTATGGGTTTATATGACGCAAAATCCACTTTTGTATACATATTATTGTCTAGTCGCTGTATAATATTCTTTGTTTCATTTTCGTAGTGTTTCAAAAAGTCATGTAACATAACATGGTCGCGGGCCGTGGTTGCATTGCCACTGTTAGCAGCGAGACGCCATGTTACTACGGGAGCCTGTACAGACAAACGCCAGAGAACAAAACAATCGTCTCTTTACTTGTAGCGGAAGTCCCGCCTCCTCTCTCTCCGCTTCGTCTGCTACGGCCGCGGTAGCTCGCCCTCTCCCTCGCCTCACGAACCTCATCTGCTGAGAGCAGTTCTTTGTTGTAAATTTCAGCCTCTCCTCTAGATGGCACTATAAACGGCTTACTTCACCTTTAAGCAGTTAGCTCCATTAGCTGCGTTAGCTCCTTCCGTGCCGTCAGCGCCCCTACAGTCGAACGGGACGGTCTGTTTATGAAACGAAAAGAGCAGCGCTACAAATAACCAGCGTACCCGTGTACTGCGTATGTGGATTATGAGTATTTAACATGACATGTCTGTACTTATTAGTGCTGGGCACATTAATGGCATTTCCACGACGATTAACCAGAAAAAAAATGTGCATGACGTTATGTTTACCTGACTCCTGATTGCTAAAATGAGTCTCTAAAGTAACGCAGCTTTTTGTGCAGCGGCACTGGAGTCTAGGCACCGTTTACCAGTTAGCTCCTTTAGCACCGTTAGCACACCTACAGTCCAACTGGAGCGGTCTGTTTAGGAAACGAAAAGAGCAGCGCTACAAATAGCCAGCGTACCTGTGTACTGCGTATGTGCGCCTCTGTTTTTAAAGTTTATCGATACTTTGGAGAGTCATTTTAACGCCGCTAGTGCCGTTAACGTGCCCAGCGCTAGTATTCCTTGGTAGTTTAAGGAGGAGCCTCTGTGCTTGAAGCATCACTATGGCCAATGCAATCCTTTTGTTGCCTTTTGGACCAAACTTTCTGCAAGAACAAAGCACAAAAGTGGAAGTGTTTTGAGCAGTATTTAGAGGTCTGGTGGCACAGAGGACGTCAGTGTGGGAAGAGGCACTGGAAAAGAACATGGAGTTCACAGAGATAAAGGTAATAAATATGATCTGCTGTGACCCTCACACTGTGTCCTGCAGTCTTCTCTGGTGCATTCCACTCCCCCCCATGATTCCACACAGGCTCCACTTAAGACGTGAAACCTGTGCTGACAGCTCAACCTGCCGACCCCTGCGACCTCGTCTATCCCTTCCCCCTGAGGCGGGACACCACTGGAGAGAGGAAGTGACACGGCCACAAGGGGGTGAAAGGTCGACATTGCAGAATATGCATTGCAAATGCAAAGGGACAAGATGGATGGACGGCGACGGCGGCGGCGGCGGTAACTTGTTTTTACAAGTCAAAGAATCTCAAATAGTTTGAGCAAATGAGTCGTCTCAGTCGGAGCAAAAGACAAAATGACAAGATGTTGACAAAGGACGTGCCATTCAGAGCATTTGAACAATATCAAAGACAAAGAACGGACAACAATATGAATGTCATTCAATAAGTGTACGAAGGAGGTGGATAACTATGGTCGGGATAAACTGCTGTTTTTATTTCACCTAGTTTTCTTTTTGTCAATAAAACCACAGTATTTCATTATTTCCAGACTGGGGACTATATATTATATATATTATCTGTCCATTATCACACACTGGTGAGCTTTTGGAAGAACAAATGGGACACTCATGGTCAGAAGGGGGCTGTGTTTTGGTTTGCTCTCTCCCTCAGGCTTGAGGAGATTGACTGGATAAGGAGATCCAGGGTGGTCAAGACTTCACACTGCCGGTTTAACCCTTACGCAGAGGCTCCCAGAGACACATTAGTGACTTGCTCTGGGAAAATACGAAGTTTTTCTCGAGTTCTCCGACGACTTTATTTAGTCTGGATCTTCTGGATCTTCTGAGTTCAGCCGCTGGTCTTTACCTTTTATTGGGTTTTCTCTTGGCCTTGCAAGAGGCACTTTTGTAGTAAGTGATATAATCAGACCACAGCAAGGGTTTTGCCTTACAACACAGGTGCACTAAGTGTCTCAAAGCACAGGGAGAAGAAATAGACATAGAGTAAGATATGTCGTATGAATTCAGAAATTGAAACTTCTGTTGAAAGTTAAAAATAGCAACGTGTTCCCTTTTTTTCTTGAGCTTTTGTTTTGTCTTCTTTAACCCGTGTGCCATTGACAGCATTATAATAAGCATGCATACCTTTAATCAGAGCCAGTGGACATATATCACATATAGGGCAGTGAGTATATGTTTAATGTGTTGTTATTACTTTATTACAGGTCTTTTTTTCCATTCCACCCACTGCTGTCATGAGTTTGGCATCAGGGACAAGCACAGGCACACCTTTAACGTGTTCTCCTGTTGTTATTATCTTCCAGTGTTGTAGTGTGTGTCATTTAGGGAACAAATCTATTTGACATCAGGTCAAACAACTCTATCAACATGACGGAACAACGTATGACAGTTGAAATGCAATGCATTTGAAAAGAGGGTATGAAAAAGTAAAATTTTGACATCACGGTTCGGAAGATTTCTGGTTAAATGACTGAACAGATTCACATGTAAACATATCAGCTAATTGGCCATCATTTCCCCATCAAAGGACGTATAAATAACTCAAAACAGGTACGAATTATTACAGAATAATTTGTAATATTGCTCCACTGGTACTAACAAAACTTAAGGGTGAATGTGAAGGTTCTTAAATAAATCGAGCGTTGTACTACGTTGTACTTACCGCTCGACATTTTGAAAATATACACGCGTTCATACCAAATATTTCGTATTTCAGGAGGAAGACACGTATCCAACAGACTGCAACTTGTCCTCTGTCAAGTACAGGAACTAAAAGCTACAACCAGTTTGAGCCCTACACCGACACTGATATATATCTGATATTGGAAGTTATTTCACCCTCGAAATAACATCCATCCATCCATCCATTATCTACCGTTATTTCACCCTCGAAAGTTATTTCACCCTCGAAATAACATCCATCCATCCATCCATTATCTACCGCTTTTTCCTCCACCAGAGGGTCGCGGGGGGTGCTGTGCCTATCTCAGCAGACATTGGGTGATAGGCGGGGTACACCCTGGACAGTTCACCAGTCCATCACAGGGCCACATAGAGACAAACAACCATTCACTCACACACTCACACCTACGGTCAATTTAGAGTGGTCAATTCACCTAATCCCCATATCGCATGTTTTTGGACTGTGGGAGGAAGCCGGAGAACCCGGAGAAAATCCACGCACACGGGGAGAACATGCAAACTCCTTGCAGAAAGGCCCTTGTTCCGAAGTTGTTCCAATCGGGGCTCGAACCCAGGAACCCGGGTCTTCTTGCTGCAAAGGCAAGAGTGCTAACCACTACACCAACCGTGGGCCCTCGAAATAACATAACTGTCCATAATATTCCTCTCTCTCTTTTGCTCTTTCTGTTTTTTTTTTTTTTTACACGCTGAATAAACGGAAGCCGAGTCTGGGGCCACATTCTTGCCCTTTCCACACTCAATTGCCAACACAGCACGTGGCTTTGTGCTGGGCTTCGGCGATGGCTCCTTTTTAGAAGTTCTTAATGGGTCACACACACAATATACTTTGTGTTACCGAGCAGTGAACCTCCACTGAGGGGATTGGTGGTGTCACCAGGGTTCAGGTGATGGAGAGGCAGAGAGGGGAAAAGGAGACAGAGAGAGAACCATGGGCTGATGACACTCTGAACACACTGAGCAGGAGTTCAGACATGGACACTCAGCTCCTCCTCTGTGTCTTTACTGCAGATGTGTATTTTCTGCATCTGCGTTTGTGTGCATTTGTAAAACGAGTGCAAAATCTGTTTCTCTGTGTGTTTTTAGTCATTGTTGGTTCGGTGTGTTTGAGTGCTCATTGATACACTCTTAGAAATAAAAGTGCTAAGTAGAACCATATAAGGTTCTTCGGCTTGTCCTCATAGGAGAACCCTACCTGGAACCCTTTAAAAACCCTTTTTTCAGGAAAGGGGTTTTAAAGGGTTCTCTGGATCAAAATGGTTCTTAGTGGAACCATTAGTGTTACCAAGAACCCTTGAAAAACCCTTTCTTCAGGAAAGAAGAACACTGGAAACCCTATTTCCAGTGTTCTAATGGTACATTGCGTTAGAAGGCTATTGGATGATTAGAAAACCCTTGAAAACCCTTGTGCGATGATGTTAGCACAGCTGAAAACAGTTTTGCTGGTTCTTTATTTTGAATAAAAATCATTATTTCTAATCTTGACTATATTTTCTATTCATTTTGCAACTCTTTTCGAGAATAAAAGTGTGACTTTTAATGGAAAACTTAGAAAAATTGTATAGGTGACCCCAAACCTTTGAACGGTAGTGTAAATATGGCAAAGTTGAAATAATGTTATCAATACCAACTGCACCTGTCACACACAGTTTATGAGAAAAGTGATCCACTTAATAGTGAGGGGACCACGACAAGTCCCTTAAACTAGTCTGAAAAATAAACCTTAAACATTTTTGCCTGGTAATGATTTAGAAAAATACTGGATGTGCAAACCTCATGTCTTCCTTCATTAACTATCATTAGTAAGTATTAGATGCTGTATTAGAAACCCAGATATTTGCAGTTCAGTTTTCAATATCTGATTTTAGAGTAAAAGAAGTCGGGGGGGGGGGGCAAAAAAAAAAAAAAGCCACGTCATTTCTATTCAGTGAGTGACATTTCGTGAAACGTGACCCCTGCTCTGTACAGCACATGCATACATGGAGGCGCACACACACACACACACACACACACACACACGGACCCCTACCACACACAAGGCACGCACACACATCGATATGTCCAACAGTGGTGAACAGCTGCATGGGTCGCTCTGGAGCGAGACCAGCCACCTCTTGGCCACAAAGGGCTGCTTGTGCCCCCGGCTCGCTAGGAACATAAAACACAAGAGATAAGACCAGACACTGTTTGCCAGGACCAATGGACCTCCCCAAAACAGGAACTGCAAGTGCAAGTGTTTCAAACACACACACACACACACACACAGACACACATGGATGAGAGGAAGCACACACATGCATGTAAATGACACACATGTGGCACAGGTTTGAATGTGTGAGTCTATTCAAATGATTTTCTGTGGCTGATTAAGTTATGAAGTGATTACTTTTGTTCATAAGGGTAAAAAACATGTTAATGCAGTCATTTTTTTAAATAAACAAATCATTTTTTCCTATATATGATTGGTTATGTGTACTTTTTTTGTCCCCACATGTTACTTTTTGGTGACTTGTGTCAGCCATTGTTGGCAAACTTTCGCTAAAACGTGTCACATTTTTGACTTTATTCGAAAAACTGCCGGCCCCTGAGACGTGTAAAAGGAGTCCCGTCTATTGTGTTCTCAGGCAAGGTCAGAAAGAGAAAAAAAACCCTGGTTCAACAATGAAGCCGCGCTCTCCATTCTTTATTCTATGTGGCTCTCTTTTCTGCCGAGTCATGATTTGTCCAGTCACCGCTCGCGAGGCCCACACAGACACAGGGCCACACACACCATGACACAGTAGAGTCTGTGTGGCTTGGATCAAGGTCCACTTGCAGAAGAGGAGGAGGAGGGAAAAGCCCCTAAACGTGACTGATGCCTTTGTCCTTATCGCTGCCCTTCTTCTTCTTCCTCCCTCTATCCATCTGTCTATCCATCACCAGGCCTGCGTCTCTCCCGCTCTCTCGCGCTGTAACCTCCCCATTCCTGTCCATCTGTCAATATCGCCACTCTCCTTTAATGCCCACAAATCTCTCCATGGTCACCCGTTATCTTCTGAACAAAAATGACATTCCGACACAACTAAAATGAAGTTTTTAGTTTTTTCCAAAGAATAAACGCCAATACTTACAATACTTTTATTGGTGTTTACATCTGTGGAACATAAGTGGTTTCCCTTTTCTTGACTATAATAATAATACTTATTACTATTTTAATACTACTTTAGGCTTAGCTCAACTGTAACTGACACTTATTTTCATCATCGATTATTGATTAATTCAATATTTGTTTGGTCCATAAAATGTTGACAAATGTTGATCAAAACCTCAAAATAATGATGACGATGTTCCCAAATGTCTTGTTTTGTCCACAAAATGTCAGTGTTTTATTGATTTATTGGTCAAATGGAGCAATGAAACCAGAGAATATTCACATTTAATACGCTAATAAAATGAGAAAGCTTGTTTTGATTATTTAAAAAAAAGAAGAAAAAAAACAGCTGACACTGAATAATCGATAAATACAACTCAGAATTAAACGAAAAGGACACACAATGAGGAGATTTATTCTCTGCACGCTAACGATAAAAGTTTTGCTGTGATCTTCTTCTCCTTTCTTTTTGTCTTATGCAAAGTACGCTTGCACTGTAAAAAAAAAAAAGTTGAGTAAACTAAAAATTTCAAGGCAATTTGCTGCAAGAAATTTTTGAGTTTACAGGCCAACAAAAGAGTGTGAGTTTTTAAAAAAGTTTCATCAACTAATATTATTTTTGTTAGACAAAAAGTTAGAGTTGTGCCAACTCAAAATTCTTAGTTTGGCTAACTGATCTTGTTCAGATAAAGTAAAAAATGTATTATAAAATTTCAATTTTGAGTTGACTTAATTCTAACTTACAAGTTTGTCTAACAAAATAATATTAGTTGATGGAACTTTTTAATCTTTTGTTCAAAATGTTTTTCAAAATTCGAAATTTTGTCCTCAAAAATTGATTGCAGCAAGTTGACGTGAAATTTTGAGTTTTCGTTTTTTTTTTTTACAGTGTATTTCACATGACATTACAAAACAACAACGGTGTCGGTTCTTGGTCCCGTTCCCGTTGAGTGCACGGACAAACTCTGTGGCCTTTAAAGTGTTTTAAATATTTGTGTCCACTGCATTAACACGTGTGTGTGTATGTGTGTGTGTGTGTGTGTGTGTCTTTGCACAGCCAGATGTGTGAGGAGGACACAGACAGGACCTGCTGCATCACCCCGGGAACAGTTGATTTGAATAATTTCCACCTAATTCATCACCTGTTCATATACAGTTCACATACGTTCAGTGGGCCATGCAGCTGTACCTCATTCATAACCACTTCCACTTCACACACACACACACACACACACACACACACACACACACACACACACACACACACACACACACACACACACACACACACACACACACACACACACACACACACTGAGCAAAAGAGACAGATGCAGTTGCCGAGCAACGCAACAAAAGAAGAAGAAAAAATGAGTGTCCGACAAAAACAAACAACACAAATATTGGCTTTGCATGGTTTAGAAAAGAGAGTTGGGGGATTTTTGCAGAAGTGCAGTATGTATATACAGGAGGTGGAAGCTTCAACATCTGTTTACGCAAATAAGGCTGAGCGAGGAGGACGGAGCCTGAGACACCTGGGATATGGACCATCACACTTATAGGCATTATATACAGCACATATATTCACAATCTGAGAATAAAATCCATTTGAAAACCAAGAAATAGCATGTTTAAAATTATTTTTCAATGCTGTATTGACATGTGATGCAGAGAATGGAGCCTTTTCTTGGATTATAACTGCAGAATTAACCAAATAGATCCAGGAAGTTGAAGAGTTAATATCAAACTGTAGATCAGTGAGAAACTACATTAAAAAAAGCAGAAATATCACATGCTTTGTGAGAAATATAAAACGCCAAATTGACAACATTTGCCCACGTATGATTTTATGCAGCGTCAGAGCTTTTAACGTCATAATGTCGCTTTATTATTTGGTTGGACTTGTTCTGAATGTTCTTTATGAGTTATGCAAACCAGGTTTTGTTATGAACAGACGTCTCAACCGTTTGGTAGAGGCCTGTATCTGAAATACTGTAGGGTCTAATTTTAAAAAAAAAACAAAAAAACAATTGTTATCATAAGTAAATAAAATAAGATAATAAAAAATGCTTTTTCTTTTTTTCTTTGTGCATACCATAAAGGGTTAAAAGAAGAAGAAGAAGTAAAATACATAAAGACAGTTTGTTCAAATATCCTTTTACATTCAAGAGTATTAGTGTCATCACTTGTGTTTTTTTTCTTCTTTTCTGTTGCAATGATATCAGCCTTCTTGTTGACCCCACCCACGTCTGTTTACAACAGGGAATCATTTTCTTCTTCTTCTTCTTCTTCTTTTTCTAGAGAATGAGACAATATTTTGTTTGTCTCAGAGGCTGAAGTACTTTTCTCTCAAGAATCCCACGAGATGGACTGGTTTTTGTGCCATATGACACTAAATGCTGTATTTTCAAGCAACAATGATGAAACTGATGAACGACGATCGATAAAAACTGTATTTTTTGGTGACGGAAATAAAGATAATATCAACTTAAATAGAGATAATATGCATACTAATGTTAAGATAGTATGAAGTATCCTTTCTCATGTTTTTGTTTTTCCTGATTTCCTGTTTTGTAAATGTCATCCTGGATATTTGATTGTAATTTTAAGGTCAGAATGTGCGGAGCGGAGCCCCCGAAGTGACGAGAAAAAAAAAAGACGAAAAAATAAATAAATATTTGAACTCTCGAGTTTCAAAGTCGAGATCTTGAGTTTCCAAAAAAAAGAAAAAAAAAGTAATACATTTTTTTCATATTGGAAACTCTTGATTTCAACTTGGAAACTCTAGTTTTAATTTTTTATTTTTTTTTTCATGTCACTTCAGGGGCTCCGTAAGAATGTAATGTAATGTAAAAATAAAAAATAAAAAAATAGTGGCGCTTTACTGAGTGCTTGACTGACTCTCAGGGAGAGTGTGTTTATAATGAGCAACATCACTCAATGAGAACAAGTTTTCCATTTGTGTTACTAAGCAGCAGCAGCATTTTCCGAGTGTTTCAGTGATTAGAACCGATCCCTGCGTCACCTCTGTGTGCCAGAAAAACATTCCACTGCCACTTTTTTCTCTATTTACAACCTTTATTCTTCAATCTTATTTTGCGATTAGTGACTGAGCGTCACTCAACGAGACGCATATTTTAAACCCTAACTGCAAAACAAGCCCGTGAAGTGAAGAGCGGCGGGGACTGAGTCCCATGTGATTGGTTGATAATTGCCATGTTTGGAATGATGGAAAGATTCTTTGATGTGCGCGTCGCCAGCGTTCACAATGGCCAATGTACTGTACACGAAAGAGGCAGGAAAAAAAGAAGCATTATCACTGATTAACAGAAGCAGCTGCGTTAAGACTAACTCTACCTTTGTTGAACCCTGATCCAGAAACAATACATTAACTATGTGGAAGGAGGCAGGTCACGCACACACATCACACCTCACTGGTGACTTGCACAAAGCACTCCCTCCTTAACCCAAACCAACCCCCCCTCACCCCACCCCACCCGGCTGATAGGATTTAACATATTATTTCAGTTTCACTTTGACTTCAGATCAACAGTCATAACTGTAATTCATAAATCCGGAGGGTGGGCCGTGCACTTTGAGATGCTGTGAACGAGTGTTGTGCAGCTAACTTCCTGCCAAAATGGCCTCTGATCGGCAGCAAACAGGGTGTTTCTTAAGGGTTTGCCATGAGAGAAGTGAAACAATAGGTGAGGGTGTGAGGTGTGGTTTGTAACAGCTGATAGTTCTTATTTTGACTCAGCATATTGGTATGCTCTTTTTTTTCTTCTTCGCAGCATGAGGAATGAAGACATATACTGATTTTTTGTTTTATAGTTGTGGACAGAAACAGTGTCATGATAACATAAATATCTCTATTGTGCATGCAAATTAGGATGTGAGGTCTTCCTTCTTCTGAGTCATTCGTTCTTTTTTTCATTTTATTTTGATACGACTTCCTCTTCCACACTTCTACGTGGGTTCAAGATGGAAATACATATGAAAAAAGGAAGTTTTTTTTATAATGACTGGGTATGAGATTAAGTAATTAGAAGAGAAAAAAAAGAGGAAACCCTGGTTAAATTCACTATAATGTCCTCCTACTTGCTTGTACAGCCTCTGCAGCAGCAGCAGCAGCAGCAGTCTGGAGCCACTCTCATGCAGACACTCAGCCTGAATAGCGCCCTCTATCAGCTGCAGGAATGTATTACAGAAGAGAAACAGAGCAGAGCAGGCAGCTGGACAAGAAACAAGTGCAGCAAAGCCACCAGCTTCACTCATGGAGGAGGCAGTGGTGAAGCCCCCCCCCCCCGCGCCCCCCAGGAAACAGCTGTTCTGCTATCAGTCACACTTTACACCACAGACACGGGACGGGGAGTAAGTTAAGGGGTTCTGGCCTCATGTTTTATATGGCATAAAGTTGTGTTTTACATTATTAAAGGATATAATTCTGTGCGGGATTGTTTGTGGCGTTATAATTTTTATGATATAACAAAAGCCGACAGATAAATCTTTGATCGAGAGAAAACGTGGGAAATGATTGTGAAATTCAAAACAGCAAAAGAACTCAGAGACCTGGGCACGCGTGGTCTGAAGAATTCAAAAATTAAAAGTGCAGATTGTTCTCACTTTTACAAAACACAAAGATTTCCTACAGCTTTAGGACATTTTTTGGGGGTTTCTTTCACCTGTTCGTTGACTTTAGATTACTGAATACACTTTCATGTCCTGGTTCCTGCACCTTTGCAGAATTTAAACTTTTACAGCTTCAAAAATCTGAAAAGATAAAAGGTCTTTTCATTTATATACCCTCCGTACAAGCTGAGGTTCAGAAAACTCAGCTATTATAAATACACATACATCCTACAGACAATCAAAACCTCCTGTTAGTGGATAAATAGTAGGAGGGGAAATTTACTATAAAATGTATTCTGTATGAAATTAGTCAACATGAGACCTGGTTTACATTCATCTCAGTTTGTTTATGCATGATGGAGTGGGACATGTGCAAAGGGAATTTATGAGATCAAAAAAAAAATAGAAGAAACAGAAACAGAAGAGTGAAAAAAAAAAAAGTCAATAATGCGACCAGACTGGAACTTATGTGTCACCGGCACCTGTAAGTATGACTTAAAACCGTGTGTTAAGATAAAGATAAAGACGCAAATACTACTTTCAAATTTGAGTGAAAAAAAAAAATAGTGTATTAAAATATTTAACGAGCAAACACGACGACGAGACTGGAGATTAACAATTACAACCACGCTCGATAAAGACCGCAGTGGCATTATCTTATCAGGCCGGGGTGGAGAGAGGAGACCAGAGGAAACAAGGACGACGGGTGTTATTTCCGTTGGCATTCGTTCACATCAGTGTTTGCAGTGGCATGACCACTCACTCCACGGCAACCAAAGCAGAGGAAGGTGGTCACTTATCAGTGGAAATAAAGTGTCTTAAACCATGACATTGTAAGATAGAAATCCCCTTTTGCAATGCCTCATCACTTCTTTTTTTATTTGACGTGATCGTGTAAAGATTCAGAGGAATCTTCCCGCTGTGTGTAATAAAGAATAAAAAGCCACTCGTGTTCCTCGTGTGCCTTTACTTGAATGCGTGGTCCTGGTAGAGTCACAGTTAATATCGTAAAGGCAGGTGGGGAGAGAATGGTGAAGCACAGTGTGGGGGGTTCATATCGTATGTCTTTAATGTCTGTCTGACATTCTTACTTGTCATAACCCGGTGTTCCAATCCGTCTTCGTGCACAGACCGTCCGTCTGCCACCTAACCTACACTCTTAGAAATAAGGGTTCCACAATTGTCCTTCTACAAGGGCTAAGGTTCTACCTGGAACCATTTGCTTCTGAAAAACCCTTTTTTCCAAAGAAAGGGTTTTTGAAGGGTTCTTGGTAACACTAATGGTTCCAGTAAGAACCATTTTGATCCAGAGAACCCTTTAAAACCTGAATAAAGGGTTTTAAAATGGTTCTTGGTGGAACCTTTATGAAAAGGTTCTACCTGGAACCAAAAAGGCTTCTCCTATGAGGACAAGCCAAAGAACCTTATATGGTTCTACTTAGCACTTTTATTTCTAAGAGTGTACAACAAGCACAATTATATATGGAATTAGATTTATGTCAATATTTATGACAACACTTTTTCAGAGGGAAAAACCAAAATCAGCTTTAATTATACGAAAATATTGTATTTTATTCTTTAAAAATTTACTTGTTCTTTGTGCGCCGCGATTTGTTGTTTGCGCTGTGTTTTTTGGTTTGTGGGCGGGCCTTAGCAAGCTGCCTGCTGATTGGCTGGAGTTCGTTTGGAAGTCATTGCCCGTTGACATCTGACAAAACATGAGATATTTACAATTACTTTGTTAGATGTTGATGGGGGGGGGGGGAAACCTGGGGGAATGAGTTCCGGTCCGTTGAGCTGTCACTCCAAAACTCCAGCCAATCAGCAGGCAGCTTCGTAAGGCCCGCCCACAAACAAAATAAATACAATATTTTGAATGATTGAATCGATATTTTTTTCCTTCTTAAAAGGTGATTTTTGATTTGTGAAAGGTGTTGTTTCCACACTACGAGATATAAAAGTCGAACCATATAAGGTTCTTCGGCTTATCCTCATAGGAGAAACCTTTTTGTTCTACCTGGGACCCATTTGGAGGGTTTCACCCTTTTAAAACCCTTTATTCAGGAAAGGGGTTTTAAAGGGTTCTCTTGATCAAAATGGTTCTTACTGGAACGGGTTTCAGGAAAGGGTTTTTCAGAAGCAAATGTTTCCTGGTAGAACCTCAGTCCTTGTAGAAGGACCATTTTGGAACCCTTATTTCTAAGAGTGTAGCGCCGAAACAATAAATCGATTATTAATCAACTACTAAATGAATTGTCAAGATTTCTGATTGTTTTAGCTTCTTCAATGTGAATATTTTCTTCGTTTCTTTGCTCCACAAAACAAAGAAATCATGAAAACTGAATCATTTTGGTTTGTGGACAAAAACAGGACATTCGAGAACATCATAATTTCCAGGTTTGACAGACACTGATCAAGGTATTTTAACATTTCATTTCATCTTATTCCATACAATTCCTTATCTTCATACATACACGAAGAATGGACGCACACACACACTCTCTCAAAGTCGTCCTCTCTGTTTCCTACAGTAGGGACACTGAGGTTGACCATGTAAAATAACACTAATGGCTAAAGTGCAGTGGCTCTACTGTATCACGAACATCAACACACGTTTCTTTTGTGTGATTCAAAATCACTCTATCACGTTTTCTACCAATAACATGCTTTTTTTTATTTTAGTTGACTGTTACTCAGAAGCTTGAGAGTGTCAGATTCCAGTCCCAACTTTCCTTCTTTCTTTCTGTCTTAAGCCTCAGTTCACCCCAGTGTGGCCTCATAAAAGCCCACACCTCTCCTCTGGACTTCCTGGCTACTGATTGCAGCATCTGAAAATGGCAAAAAAAATAACACCCACAAGCTGCTGGTGTCTGTACCAGGTACCATCTGGGTCTGGTTACCCGGCACTGAAGGCAGAGGAGGAGGAGGAGGTGGTGGATGGGGGGGCAACGATGGCAGTACGGAATGTCGTCCCCCCCTTTCCATTTAAAACTAACCAAGGGGCCATGAGAAGCTACTGAGGAACATGGATGTATATGTGAAACATGGTCGTAATAACATGCAAACAATGTCTGGAAGATGTTAATCTGATTCTTTTTCAGGAGTTTCAATTACAGATTAGTCAAGCCAAGGACCATTTCTTGAACATTACTCTTACTTTTTTGTATTTTTTTTTTTAGCTTGAAAGTCAAACTAACCAGCCGTATGAACAGAAGTAATGCAGAATGTGAATCATTATTTCCAGTCATTTATTTGTCCATACAGCAATATTCCGTTGTCTTGTCATCACAAGATGAAGGCCCGTTCAATCAAAACATACAAACTAACATAATTAAAAATACATTCATGGGTTTCAAATGAAGCTACATTATAAATAACAACAATAATTGAAGGGAATAATGAAGAAATGATTCGGATCCATTAGTGGGAGTGAGTGTGGGTGGGTCTGAAAACCAACCGTGGGCGATTCTACAAAATTACATTGAGAAAATGACTAATTTCATGAGTGCATCTGCATAAATAGTTCACAAATAAAGACATAAGTGAAAGTGGTCCCTGGATACAAACAATACTGATCAGCGTGTATGAAAATACTAATGATTCGACGACATAAAAGTGCTAAGTAGAACCATATAAGGTTCTTCGGCTTGTCCTCATAGGAGAACCCTTTTGGAGGGTTCCACCAAGAACACCTTTTAAACACCTTTATTCAGGAAAGGGGTTTTTAAAGGGTTCTCTGGTATCAAAATGGTTCCATTAGTGTTACCAAGAACCCTTGAAAAACCCTTTCCCGATCAAAGGGTTTACCAGAAGCAAATGGTTCCAGGTAGAACTTTAGACCCTTTTGGAACCCTAATTTCTAAAAGTGTACCATACATCCGACTGGCCGATAAATGTGGAAACATTTACAGTGAAAAAGGCATCACAAGCGTTATAAATTCTTGGCATGCTAAATAAAATGCTTATAGTTGCACTTACAGTATCTGTATTTGTACTTAAGTGGTATTAGAATAATTTCGACCTAATTCCATAATTCAAGTGTGGGAGAGGGAAAAAGTCTGTGTACTGACCACTGTCCTGAATGTGTGACTGCCGTTATCTCTCAGTCATTCTGCTGGGTGACATTACCGTATGAAGGATGTCCTGGACACAACTGATAACGCATTCCCCATCGCTGAGGTAATTTCCTCGGCCCTACCCATAATGCACCATGGCCAGCTGGTGGACTAGTTTGCGCATGAGGAGTGGAGTTGACCTGTGAACCTTAATTGTTGATGCGCACAGAAACATCAGGTGAAAATATCAAGCGGTGGATATAAATATTTTCACTGACACTGACATGAACTCTGGGTTTCTCTGTGATTGTAGCTGATGGAGGACAGTTAGTGAACCCTAACCCTTACTGACATACAGTATAGAGATAAAATAGAATCTCCAGTCAACTTAACCTGTGTGACAAAGCCAGAGTACTCAGAACAAAACCCAGACCGACACACAGAAGAAACCCTGGTTAGCCAACAGGTTCCAACCGCTCTGCCGTGAGGTGACAAAGCGTGACAATACAAACTGTGCATAATGCTGACACTGTGTTTTTACTGTGACTTCAAACACGTCTGTTTCACTTACTGTAAATTTAAGCTAATATCCTATTTCCCCAACTGACTGTGAACACAGCACTGCAAAAACCAACAGGACCACTGAAACTTATACATAAGGCAACAACGAACGAGATAAGGGGTTAAAAAGTTAATCTGGTGCATGCATCGCTTCTTTCTAGGCAGAATTGACTCGCTTAGTCATTGTGATCGTCGTTGATGGCGGTCCATAATCACATTAAGTGATCTGACCAGGAAATACATTTGAATACACACACACGGATGTCTACAGTGCGCCGTGTAGGTGATGAACTAAAGCAACTCAGCGCTGGATTGGATAGACAACACAAGACTTTGACTGAATGAAGGGGGGAGAGGGGAGAGTGTGCTTTTTGAACACGAGGCCAAACATGGCCAGATCACTGCTCTCTCTCGGCAAAAGTTTGGAGCGCAGCCGCTGCTTTTGGCTCTGAAAGAAGAAGAAGAAGCCCAGTCAGGGTGGCCATGGATGATTGCTCTTTTGTTCCACCTCTGTCACCTAATCAACTTTCTTTGGCAAGTCCTAAATAAAGTCATATAGTGGTACTAATGTTTTAATATAACTCCATGTGTCTGTGGCAAAGTGATGGGCCCAGACCTCCTTACTCCCCCCCCCCCCCCCCCCGCACCCTCTCGATTCATTAGCAGGCTGAGAGGTGGCATTTGTTCTGTAGGAAGGAAAAATGAGCAAAGAAACAATTTTGAATAGGGCTGTGCAAAAGGTTAAGGCACGTTAACGCATGATACATTTCCATGGAAATAGACGCACATAACTTCATGTTTACGTGTCGCGACGCCGGAGTCCAGGCACTGTTTACCAGTTAGCTTCGTTAGCTGCATTAGCTCCTTTGAGGGCCGTTAGCGCGCCTACAGTCGAACTGGAGCGCTCTGTTTTTTAAACGAAAAGAGCAGCGCTACAAATAACCAGAGTACCTGTGTACTGCGCATGTGTGTCTCTGTTTTTAAAGTTTAGCGTTACTTTACAGACTCATTTGAACAATCCGGAGTCACTTAAACATGCGGTAATGACCCTTTTTTTGAAAAAGGTCCTATGTTCCAAACCGGGAAACTCCCTCTCTCACTCTCTCTCTGTAACCCTTACCCTACCCACCTTAACCCTACCCTAACCCTAACTCTTTACCCTGGAGCTCCACACCCAGGCTTCCACAAAGTGGGGAACATAGGACCTTTTTTGAGAAAAACGGGGAACATAGGACCTGGGGAACATAGGTACGACCCCTTAACGTTGATGCCGTTAAACGCTGTTGACACGTTAACGTTTAACAGCACTAGTTTTGAACGATGTCTGCAGTATAGTTCTGTGAGGACAATTTTGATTCAAAACCCTCTGCGTGAGGACATTTTGGCTCGTCCTCACAACTTTAAAGGGCATTTTGAGGGTAAAGGTTAAAGGTCAGGGTTAGGCATTTACACGTGATGGTTAAGGAACTGAGGAATGCAATACATCTATGAGCGTTCACACTGAGAATGCTGTAGTGCATGTGTGTGTGGAATAAGGGGAAAAAAGGCCATGTTGTCCATCCATTTTACTCTCAAAAGAAAGATTAATTATAGTAGTAGGACAAAGAGGAAAGACCAAAATGTAGGAGAAGCACAGGTAGAAGATGATGAAGAATAAGGGCTAAAAGCATGCACATCTGAAGGGGACTGCTGGGCTCAGCAAGTTAGCGATTACTGATTAGCCAGCTCGGTCCTGTAGGGAGGCCTGTCTGTCCTTGGCTTGGGAAACAACATAAAAGGGAGCCGGCTGTTTTGTGACGGGACTTGAAAGCTTGGTAGCTATCGGGAGACATTAGCCTTATCAATGGCCGGTCACTAGAGCCGGGCTATATGAAGCAACAAGGGCACTGCTTTTCCAGAGGGAGATAACCGAACGCATACCTCGGCCCACATTTGCATGCGCTGGGGCAACAGGCAGGCAGAGAAAGACACACAATGTGATAGAGAGGGAAAAATGAAGTCAGGCAAGAAATGGTAGCTTGGCCAGCTGATAATGTCATGGTGCTAATGCAAGACAGCTAGCGAGTCAACCAGTGTGTATAGACAAAGTGTAATACGGTGTTTCTTAAATATTTCTGCCATTTTTGGAAACCAGGTATGTGTCCCGACTCATGTCCCGATCATGAAAGTGAGAGGTTAAGCACAATAACACTTAAAAAGGACCAACTAATACTAATAGAGGAGCAAACTCATGAACTTGGGTCAATCAGAAAGAATAACCCCCAACTTTGATGGTAAACTCCAACAAAATGACCGAAAGACATCAAAAGACTTTCGGGAATGACCCATGCGTTTGCTCACATCACCATGTACATAACACATTGGACCGGGCCACAATTTCTGTTGCACACAAACACATACGCCACACTTACAGTACTTCCCCAGCAGCCTTTCCCAGTATATTTGTGCTGATTGATTTCTGTGGGGTAAGGTCATCCTGAACAGCTGCTGATAGACGCGCAATTCATCTGGAGTTCAAAGAGTGCTCGGGGTCGGTCAGTGCCTTTGCTGTTTGTACTTCACCGATCGACAACGTCATCAGGCACCGAGTCTTGTCAACAGCGTGGGTGGCAGGGCAGTTAGTCCGCCCGTCAGTTGCTTGTCTATCTGCGATTGGCAATCACCTAATCAATGCTGTGAAGCCTTAGATGTGAATGGCAGATTGTGCACATAGAAAATACAGTACACATGATCGTATTATCAGAAGTGAGGCTGATTATTCAGGTTGATGATATGTGTATACACTGTATAAATATAATACATATCATCAGTTTGATCCTGCTTCTACCTGCAATGTCATACTTGTAATATTTGCAGTGCACAAACATCTGCAACACAGTTCAAAGAAAGCCACTCCGCACTCCGGCGCCACTTTTCTGCATTAGCCCCTATCACTCCTTTCATTCTTTCATGCCTTCCCTTGTTTTCTCTCTTGTTTTTGTCCCAGTTCTAACACCCCGACCCGCTTTCAGATCCTGTTTTCTTCTCGCTCAGCTGACTCTGCTGGTTGGCACACCTTCCAGAGGACAAAGTCCCCCCCCCCCCCCCGAGTGAGAAAACATTAGGGGGGAAAAAACAAGGCACGTGCGCGCACAAACCGGAGCACATATGTAATCATACGCAAACACAAGCATGCGCAGAGTTCCATAGAAACGTCTTACCATCGACACGCGGACGCAATACGTGCACAGGTAGGCAAAGCCGCAACCACACACACACACACACACAAACACAGACACACAAGCACACACTTCCAAAGTCCTCCAGCGTCATGCCTTCCCACCCTACACTTGATAAACCCTTGTGTGAGCCTGACAAAGCAGGAGAGGGCACTCAGCAGCCTTTGAACACTGGAGCATGTTGCATAAGACGGCTCAACTGTACGAAAACGGACGGCGTTCACACGGTTGAACCGTAAGGTTTGCGTCGTCATCGTCCGTGTGACTCAAAAGAATCATATCTAATCATGACGCACGACTTTGTGCTCGTTCTTCCGATTGTAAGAAACGATGATTACGACAGTTTTAGTTTGACACTGTGAGAACTCTCTGAGGAGGTTGATGCACTATTTAAATTATTAAATAGTGCTCGTAGCCATCAGTATGCAAATGTTGTGTGTCTGCGTGTGACTTGTGAGATACACAAATTCCTGTTTCCTCAGATAATGGCGGGGTATTTAAATGTGACGGGGAAGTGAAACGTTGCGACCGACTACTACAAAACAATATTTCAAGATCATTCAAGCGTTTCTATTTTTAACTTGTGCTGCTACGACAACGACCTGACTTTGATCATAACATAATATAAAACTACGGAGTTTCAATGACAAACTCTATAACTGTGACGGCTGATATGCTCGGTTGCTTGCCCATGTTTCATATCAACTGTGGCACGTGTCATTAATAATTAATCACCTTATTTCTTGCGCCATCTTAGTCTAAAGTCACTATACCAATGAAGTGCACTACTGTTCAAAAGTTTGGGGTCACCTATACTATTTTTTTGTGTTTTCCATTAAAAGTCACACTTTTATTCATCAAAAGAGTTGCAAAGTGAATAGAAAATATAGTCAAGACATAGACAAAATTAGAAATAATGAATAATTTTATTCAAAATAATAATAATTTTGCCCTTCAAATTTCATAAAAGAACCACCAAAACTGTTTTCAGTTGTGCTAACATCATTGCACAAGGGTTTTCAAGGGTTTTCCAATCGTCCAATAGCCTTCTAACGCGATACGCAAACACGACGTTTGCAGCTAGAATAGTCATTTACCACATTAACAAAGTAGAGACTGTATTTCTGATTAATTTAATGTTATATTCATTGAAAAAAAGTGATTTTCCTTCAAAAATAAGGACATTTCTAAGTGACCCCAAACTTTTGAACGATCGTGCATTTCTAAAGTCTCGTTTGGTCAACTTCATAGTGAAGTCACAACTCCAAAATGTTACCAATGTTTTTACTTATAATTAAATACATTGTGGTATTCTAAGACATGTGAGACCGAGTCTTATGTGAGCTTCACTCATATTAGGGAAAAACAAATGTTTGGCTAACTTCCTGTTGGTTGCTAGCATTCCCTTCCCCCTGTTCTTCCTCAGGTGATGACTTCCTCTTTGTGGAATCCTTGCTCCCGATTGGATAAAATTCATCCTTTTTGCAGGTGCCTGAGACTTTAAACTACTTTAATTTAGACAAAGGCGTGTAACTGGCAAATGTAGTTATTTATTGTCTCATAAATCACTCACGAACGTCACATGTTCACCGGAAGCAATCGTGCTTATCACACACACACATTAGCACAACGCTGTTTTCCGAGTATCAAGATCCACAAGGAATGAAAGGAGAAGTTGTTGGAGTTCAAAGCGGCAGCTCCCAGCCCAGAAGAGGAAACCAGAGTGCTCTGTTTGCCATTGATGTCATCGCCAGCAAACCACACTTCAAACTGGTAATAAGGGCAGCAGGGGTATTTACTACAAAACACAGAGGGCCTTATTTGTTCAAGCCGCACACCCTGTGTGCGCCTCCATGCTTCTACTGACGCTGCGCGCTAATGGTTCCCACATCAGACTCCCTCAGTAGCCTCAGTCACATATGACCGCCATGCATCACCATCTCCATCCACCTCACCCCCCCAACGGGCTCGGTCAATTAGTACGTATCGTGGAGAGCGCCGAGCAGAGCAGCTTCTGGTGAGGGATGTGAACGAGGAAGCACCGACGTATGTACTGAACAAAAAAACTAAAAAGTCAGATTCGGGATGCACTGATACTAATCTGACTTTAATTTAACTGGTAAAATGTGGATGTGAGTGCATGCATGTGTGCTTATATATGTGTGTGTGTGTGTATAAAGCTGAGGGTTGAGGGAGCCCCGCAACGGAGTAATTGAGACCGTATTTTCAAACAGCCCAGACCCCAGATCTTGACTCAATCACGTCTGGCCCCATGGATGGGGTAGACCGGGGTCTACATCTTTGTTTGACAATGTGTACGGCTGAAGATTGATTTTCTGGTTCCAGTGGGAAAGGAGCAAATGGATGTGAAAGGGAGGAACAAGATTAGGCATCGGGGGGGGGGGGGGGGGGGCAGGAAACAGTGTAGCATTTTGAGCATGTGCTGAACCGACTTTCTCTTTCTCTTCTGCTTTTGAGGATGGCACATTGACGAATCTCCTGAGTGATTCTTCTGTATTCAACATTGTAAACACAGGCATGATTGTTGTCTTGTATTTCTAACAAAAAAAAAGGTGAAGACATGACATTTTATAAAATATCCACTTGCATGACTCCAGTTAAATTCTAGTGAGAACCTTCACAATAAGAGCTTAAAGCAAAATCTGGCAAATAAAACTCAGTTTTCATCAGTGTAATTGTATAAATTGTTGTTTTTTTATTACCCCAGAATTAGCTTTTTATAGCTCTATAGAGGTCGCCATTTTGGACCACCATGTTTTGGACAAACACAATGGACAAAGTGAACATACTTTTAAAGGTGCCATATGTAAGAATGTGGCCTACATTCAAATTCAAAATACCGAGGTCTTTTAGGTTCCGTTTTCAGACGTAAATGGCAACCTGTGGTTGCTCAGCAGCTGAGACTCTACTGACAGCAATGATTGGTTGCAGGCGAGTCTGACATATTAGGAGGATTTTATGGCAAGTTGCTTTAGGTTAATTACATAATGCACCTTTAAATTATGATGCTAACTACAAAGGTGCTCCAGCACACTCGCAAGGGAAGGCTGATAGATATAGGAGATGTTTACATTTTCAGAAGGTAACTATGGCAGAAAATATCGTAGAGAGGTGGAATACAGAGAGTTAGGTCTGTGATTTAGGCAAAAAGAAAAAATATAGATTATAATTTGTGGTCTTGTAAAACTGTGTTAAATGCCTTAAATAAAAAAAAAAGGATAAAATAAAATAGGGGAAACAAATAAAACTGTATACACCATATTCACTTAGTATCCATATCCCATTACAGTTACATGAGAGAAGCTCAAATACAAGTCGGATGCAGGGCGTAAACAAAGAGGACGCGATGCAACTCAACACTAAAACCTACCAGTGTGAATGTAATTCATTTTAGGAAGGAATAAGAACTAGCTAGTAATAAATGTTGTCTTTTTTGAATAAATCAAACAATGAAAACTTTTTTATTCATTTTTTTTCTCTTTGGTAAACTGAGCCACATTGATGTTTTTATATTTCTCCCTCATGATCGACCATATGTGGATAAAAAGCAGTCCGACGCTCGCCTATACGTATTCCTCCGCAGATGTGAATCCGAACATTACAATTATCTATTATTGTCATAAATTTAGGAGATTGTTTATCCTCTGTGAAATTTCCGTATGCACGCTCTATCCATAATTTCTGGCTGCATCTGTTTTTGTTTTGTTTTTAGTTTTTTTTTCCCCTGATGCCACTGCCACAGCAGAGCAACTTTGGCTTTTAAAGGAAGTGGAGAAATGAACTGCACACACTTTCCTTGTGGGCACGGAATTAATTGCGTGCAACAATGAAAGAATTTCTCAGCTCGATACTGTGGCCGTCGCGCAGTATCGGTGCAGTATATCTTCCTCCGTGACGAGCGCTGACACAAATAACACGTTGTCTTTGAGCGTTGCCATGCGGAGGGCAATTACAATCACACATTGGAAATAATCTCACCCCGTGCATTCTTAGCAATCTCTCGTTTTTATCCGCCGTCTGATCTCAAACACATGATCAAAACCAAACACACAACATGGTTTGAGTTTCACATCTTTAGGGATCATCCCACACTCGCTGGGAAACTGAATGTGCGTGGGTGGGTGTCTAATACTTCCAGTTCAACTGCTTCACTACCTGTAGGCCTTGGGAGTTTTTGTTCCCTCCCTGCATTTGATCTCTGCTCAGTTGTGGAACAATGCCTGACCTCAGCCAGACCTGATAAAACATCCCCCACCTACCATTTTTCTCTTGCAATTAACATGCTGAACATGTAATTCACAACAGGATGATCTCGAGAGTCATATACAGTAAAGCCTCTATTAAATCCAGGCACTGTATCGGATTTCAAATGCTTGGTGAAATTGCAGTTCACTTTGCGCTGCAGGAATGCGGCGCAGATGCAAGTACTCAGCAGATAATGTGCAGTATACAATGTGAAGCCAGGAGAAGTAAATATTATGCAAAAGGGGTTACTAGTTTTATGTGAAGTCAATTAAAACTGGGGGGGAGTTAAAAAAAAAGAGGAAAGAAAGACTACAAGCGGTTACAAGAGGGTGAATGTATGAATGCATGACCTAAGTTTCCCATACTGGCAAGAAACATATGAAATGAGTTTTCCACCGCTGTGATGTCAGATACGACAAAATTCCATAACATCCTGAATGCACTGTTCACTCAAGAATTGGACGGCTCTACTGAAAAGGGGGTACAGATCAAACGCGGTGGCCTGGGGCCGATTAGGTCCAATTCCACTTTGTTACCAAGGCCTGCATTTATTTGCTGAGATCTACCATACAGTAAAGTCAGACATAGGCCTCGCGGATGAGGGCCCCTTCTTTGGAGTCTCCCCAACATATAAGTGGACAAAAGGGAAGAAAAAAAAAAGGGCCGATTGTAGATGTTATAACGAGCTGGAGAGAGCATCTGACTTCCATTGCTGAGCTCAGCTTGTGTGTTCCACTTAGCCACTGTTTTTTTTTTTTTTTCTCCTCTGAGGAGATGAGCAGCGCAAGTTCACCAAAGCCCCGCACTCAAACACTCGTGATGTCATTGAGGTTCTATCATTACAGGGTGCAGATGATGCTGCCGCGCATGGGGCTAGGTTAATTCCCACGCTTGTTTCTGCAAACTCTTTAACTCGAGGAAAAAAAGAGATGCCGAGGAGTTTCCGGCTGTGTGAGAAAAGAGAAAAAGAAGAAAGATTGGAAGATGGATGTCTTTTTTGTGTTTGTGTGTACTGCAGCATCTTCATCTCTCAGATGAGTTTCAAACGTTTGGGGTTACCTAGAAATGTCCTTGTTTTTGAAGGAAAAGCACTTTTTTTCAATGAATATGAAATTAAATGAATCAGAAATACACTCTATACATTGTTAATGTGGTAAACGACTATTCTAGCTGCAAACGTCTGGTTTTTAATGGAATATGTACATAGGTGTATAGAGGCCTATTTCCAGTGTTCTAATGGTACATTGTGTTTGCTAATCGCATTAGAAGGCTATTGGATGATTAGAAAACCCTTGTGCAATTATGTTTGCACAGCTGAAAACAGTTTTGCTGGTTCTTTGACGAAAGCAAAGTTATTATTTTGAATAGAAATCATTATTTCTAATCTTGTCAATGTCTTCACTATATTTTCTATTCATTTTGCAACAATTAATAAACGTGTGCGTTTTAATGGAAAACACAAAACAAATCGTAGAGGTGACCCCAAATGTTCGAACGGTAGTGTGTGTGTGTGTGTGTGTTCATCTATATATACATATAAATAAATAAATGAATATATATATATATATTTGTGCTAGGTGCGTTAACGGCGATTAACTGCATGACGACTGACCGGAAAAAGACGCGCGTGACGTCATGTTTGCGTGACTCCCAATTGTTAAAATGAGTCTCTAAAGTAACGCTAAACTTTAAGAACAGAGGCACACATACGCAGTACACAGGTACGGCTGGTTATTTGTAGCGCTGCTTATTCCGTTTAATAAACAGAGCGCTCCAGTTCGACTGTAGGCGCGCTAACGGCGCTAAACGAGCTAATTCAGCTAACGGAGCTAACTGGTAAACGGTGCCTGGACTCCGGTGTTGCAGCACGTAAACGTCACGCGGGCCTTTTTCCGGTCAGTCGTCATGGAAACGCCTCTAATGCGTTAACCTGGTGCATGTATATATATATATACATATATATATACACATATGTATACACATATGTATATATATATATATATATATATATATAAATACACATATATATATACACATATGTATACACATATGTATACACATATGTATACACATATGTATACACATATGTATATACATATGTATATATATACACATATGTATACACATATGTATATACATATGTATATATATATATATATATATATATATATATATATATATATATATGTATATATATATATATGTACACACATATGTATATATATATATATATACACATATGTATATATATATATACACATATGTATATATATATATATATACACATATGTATATATATATATATATATATATATATACGTATATATGTATATATATATATATATATACGTATATATATATACTGTATATGTACCAAATATTGAACAATTAAAATCTCCGTTCTTCAGTCTGATTCCAATGACTGATTTAAAACACTCATTAACAGAAATTATGATTGCAGTACAGTACGTAATATATCCATAATGAACAAAGGTGTGTGTGTGTGTTTTTCCAGCTGACTTTTACAGATTTACAATATAAGTGGGTGTTACCTTCGAGATAAGCCCAATCGCCACATTCATAATGTGCGCTTTCTTGAAACATCTGAGCACTTGGAGTGAATTCTTCACTTAAGATAAGGAGTATAGGTAATCTGGTCCAAATAGGCCATCTGCTGTTCCCACAGCCAACAACAGAGGCTAATAACATGCTGCGTCCAATCAGATTGGACCAGAGTCAGCCGAGATAAAGGCGAAGCAATAAAATGAAACAATCTGGTGCTTTGACACTACAAGGAAGAGAGCTTGCTATTTCGCTGCTGGGCCGGGGGCAGGAATGTGCTCTTTGAACCAGCTTTATTTAACAGCGGAGCAGCATGCGCACAGCACGCCCCGAATCTCCGAGCTGGCCCGGGGACCGCTTGCTCCTGGCGTGGGTACGTCAGACACAGGGCAACCAGGTCAGGGAGCTGGCATCCTCACCCCTGGCACAAGTTGCTTCCCTTGGGGGCGTAGGGCTCTGACACCGAGCTCATGGGGAGCACCAGACAGACAGGGGCCTACCAAACAGCTTGTGACCATAACCAACAGTGGCGGAGAACAATGAATGCAATTATTGACAAGAACACAGTCCAAGTCTCTTTTAGTATCTGCCCATTACGCCTGTTTACTCTCGCTCTCCTTGTGCGGGGCAGCATGGAAGGGCTGTGACCCTGTCGGTAAAGTCGTCAGCAGGACCTTTTCATAGGGCCCAGGGCGACCATCAGGCCTCATCAGCATCCAGCTGCAGCGTCTTCTCTATACAAAACTGCACATTTTTGATGAAAAGTCAAAGGGGGAAACACATGAAAAAAGTAAGCGAGGCAGATTTTTTAAAGGTTTGAGCGAGAAATAGTTTTAAAAAAAAAAGAGCGGCATAAAAGAAGAATGGGGTTTTCTTTAAGGTGCAGTGTTGAGGTAATGTGGAAAAGATCCACCAAGGGTTCAAACAATAATACAGTGGTGAATCATTACTTTCATGCACCATTAGGAAGGAATTTCTCTTTCTTTTGGTTTTTTTTTACTGCTGAGAACCTGGTACAGGCCGACAAGTTTCTGTCAGCACTGTGGCTGAGAGTTGTAAGAGGTGGTACTGAGAGCCGAAAACTCTGCCCAAGTACAAATATTATACATTTAGCCTCATAAAAAGCAATCGTAAAATACAATTTAATGTAATAGCTTTTAATATGACATGTTTTCTACATAGTATAAGTGATGACTGGTGTCATTGACGGAGACTCCTTTACTAATAGATAAAAAAAAAAAAAAAGGATTAACGACCATTAACACCAATTGAAGGTTGAACTCTGTAAATTTTCCATAGTCGGAAGGTGCTGCTTTTAGAGTTCGAGTGTGTTTTCTCAACTTCTGCAGTTTGGCAGAAAGCAACTCGCTGGCACTATCATTAATATATCAAGTATTTCTCTTTTTTTTTTTTAAATCAGATTTAAATATCAAAATATCACTGATAATCTTCATCACTGATGGAGCAAGGTGTAGTACTGCACAGTGAGAGGAAACGCTTGCAGGCATGGGCAAAATAAGCTTTAAACTGCAGATTCACACCCAGAACCTTTTTGGTGTGAGGTAACACGTCTAACCACAACACCACTGTTCTGCCAGGTTTATACATTATGTCCTCTGTTGAGATATTATGTCACAAACATTTGAGGTAACAGTCAGTTAAAAACAAAAATAAAAACGATGAGCTGTCCCCAAACAGAAACGTGCATGTGTTATCCCTTAACTTGAGGTTAAAGGTGCATTATGTAATAAATCTAAAGCAACTGGCCATAAAATCCTCCTAATATGTCACAGAGACTCAGGAATAATGTTCATATAACAAACTGAACTCACCAACAACAACAGTACAGACAAAATATTTTGCAGACTGCAAATCATGTTTATGTTTTGAAATCATGTTTTGGCATGTGGCGCCACCTACCGCCGTCTACCAATCATTGCAGTCAGTAGAGTCTCAGCTGCTGAGCAACCACGGGTTGCCAGTTACGTCAGAAAACGAAACCTAAAAGACCCCGAGTATTTTGAATTTGAATGTAGTAACCGTTTTTGGCCACATTCTTACATACGACACCTTTAACATTGCTTCATAAGATATTAAATGTGTACGATCTGACAGGAAGCACATATCACCTGCTGCGGTGGCTTTATTGTGCCTGAAACTCCGCTATCCACGCACACACTCACACAATGTGGAAAACCTGACTTATTTAGACAAATACAGAAGATACAGTCGGTTCTATCTTTTTGTCTTTCCCCATGTGGCTCTTGGCTGTGGCCCTTTAGGAGTATCCAGATGAAGAAAGCGTGGAGTGTGGCAGAGGGTCCTTCCATAAACAATAAACAACAGTTATCTTGTGTGCGGCCGTCTGTGTCGAGTGGCACACGAAGCCAAGCCCAGCATCTGAGAGGCGTCTGCTCTTCTTTCCACCATTGGTCTTGTCTCTTTGAATGGCTTATAAAAGTGTGGATGTGTGTATGTGTGTGTATACACCCAAGGGTGTGTGTCTGTGTTCACAGCACAGCACAGGGCTCCTCTGTATTGTATTCTGAAGCTGGCTGCAAGTAAAAAGGCAGAATTAAGAGTGGCGGGGGCAAGAGCGAAGGGAGCTGCCAGCACACTGCAAAAACTGCAGGGAGCTCCCCTACATCCCAGCTGCCCAGGACTGGCTGAGAGCGCCAGGCGAGTGCCAGGCTTCCTCGGCCCTCGTGGAGGTCGTCCAGAGAGAGTGGGAGGAGTGGGAGGTACGCATCAGAAAAAATGCCAAAAATAATGTCTGGGCCCATATAAAGTCGGCCTTCAGGGAAAGAAAACGCTGACATACACGAGAAAACCTCCTTCTACTGGCAGGTGAGACACATCAGGGGCAATTTGTGTTCAGAGAACAAAACAGAGTTTTCAAGCACTAATTGGTTTTATACAGTGTTCATATTTTATGAAGCACTGGAACATAGGAGCAAAGAACTTCCTCAATGGCCCAATAAAATGCTCTTTCATTATTGGTGGCCTCTCCCTCCTCTTACACAGGCTGGCAGCGCAGTGGAAGACAAGGTTTATCTGGAACGGTTTAATGCATTATTTGTCTAAAAATCAGAGGGAGTGAGTTTATTTTTGAGATAATTATAGCTTTTGCGGTGAGTCGATGGCCAAGATAAGCAAAGGGTTCCGATCCATTAACTGATTGTGCTTTTTCTGGCAAATGCCAGCACTGTAGTTTGTACTAGGAGTCCTGGCAACGAGCTAGAAGGTCCTACTGAGGGAGGTAGGTCTCCATCCACTGTCAATCAATTCATTTAATATGAAAAATACACTACCATTCAAAAGTTTGGGGTCACTAAGGAATGTGACTTTGTGAATTTTTGAAGGAAAAGCACTTTTTTCAATGAATATAACATGAAATTAATCAGAAATACACTCTATACATTGTTAATGAGGTACACGACTATTCTAGCTGCAAATGTCTGTTTTTTAATGGAATATGTACATAGGTGTATAGAGTCCCATTTCCAGTGTTCTAATGGTACATTGTGTTTGCTAATCCCGTTAGAAGGCTATTGGATGATTAGAAAACCCTGATGCTAGCACAGCTGAAAACAGTTTTGCTGGTTCTTTGACGTAAGGGCAAAATTATTATTTTGAATAAAAATCATTATTTCTAATGTTGTCAATGTCTTGACTATATTTTCTATTAATTTTGCAACTCTTTTGATGAATAAATGTGTGACTTTTAATGGAAAACACCCAAAAATTGTATAGGTGACCCCAAACGTTTGAACGGTAGTGTATAAAATTTTGGTGCATTATGTAATAAATCTAAAGTAACTGACCATAAAATCTAATAATGTTCATATAACAAACTGAACTCAACAACAACAGTACAGCCAAAATATATGCATTAAAATTTTTTTTTGCAGACTGCAAATCATGTTTGTGTTTTGATATCATGTTTTGGCGTGTGGCACCACCTACCGCCGTCTACCAATCATTGCAGTCAGTAGAGTCTCAGCTGCCGAGCAACCACGGGCCAGTTACGTCAGAAAACGAAACCTAAAAGACCTCTGCATTTTGAATTTGAATGTAGTAACCGTTTTTGGCCACATTCTTACATATGGCACCTTTAAACCCATGTATAAAACCAGTTTTATAGGCTTTATCACAAAGACTTCACTTCCCACCCTTTTGTCTCTACATTGGCTTGACTATACTAACATGACTCAATAAAAAATTCAAGCCATTAAATATATATGTTATTCAAACCATATGTAAAACCAATATCTGATCAGACTCTCCACACACACACACCAAATGGAGTGATAAAGTACAGTGCTGAGTGGAATGTCAGGCCTCCGGGTTAAAGTTCTACTGTAAGCAGTAATAATTACATCAGGCCTATGGAAACCCCCCCTCGCTGGTGTAGACACTTTTGCCCTCTGAGCTGACCCAGGAACCCGGCTGGAGCACTCATCCTGGCACTTGGCAGACGGCAGCATTTTTCCCCCATACAGGTCCTTGGAGAAAAAGCCCTTCCTCTGCAGTAGGGCAGGTAATCACAATCACAACAGGAGCACATCCCTCTGCTGCAGGCGAGGCCAACGAACGCACGCCTGCTTTGTCCAGTCCGGGGGCGGGGAGGAGTTCGGAGGCTATTTCTATGCGTTTGACAGAAACAAATGACCCCCGTGTCACCCTGCCTGTCAACCTCGCTGCCTGCTGGGGAGCTAATGTCAGCGGTGTTCGTCATTGTGCGCTACCCGCCCCCCGAGGCCACCGACAGGAAGTGAGCTCCACTACAACAAGGGGAGAAATCATTTACATCTACAGACGCACGGCTGGGAGACTCGATATAGAGGTGTTGAAAGGCTCAGGGATGAAAACGCAATGTGGAATATTTTGGCACGTGAGACACATTTGATTCGACAGACTAAAATTAGAGCTACATGTGGAGAAAAAAAACACAGATATACTGGAGTGTAAATTCAGGCCTCTGGTTCTCTCCGGTCTCATAATACGTCCAGTTTCCTGCTCAGCACATTTACAGCATTATCATCGAATAGAAGGGGCTCCAAGGTGTGCTTCCGGTGTCAGTTGTTGTGACGTACAATGTGTGTGGTTTCCATTGCTGCACGTTTTTCCTCTGGAAACCTGGAGTTCATTTGTACCTTCCAGTGGGGGCCATTTGGATGCGTTTCACAACCAATGTTGTCACATTTTCTCTCGAGCACCTTATCATGGCTACCTGAGCCATCCCAGAAATTTATTTACACGACCGTTCAAAAGTTTGGGGTCACTTAGAAATGTCCTTCTTATTGAAGGAAAATAACTTTTGATACTTTAAATGAATCAGAAATACACTCTATACATTATTAATGTGGTAAACGACTATTGTAGCTGCAAACGTCTGGTTTTTAATTGAATATGTACATAGGTGTATAGAGGCCCATTTATTTAAAGGTACAATGTGTTTGCTAATCGCGTTAAAAAGCTATTGGATGATTAGAAAACCCTTGAAAACCCTTGTGCAATGATGTTGTTATGTTATGTTATATTTTCTATTCATTTTGCAACTATTTTGATGAATGAAAGTGTGAGTTTTAATGGAAAACACAAAAATTGTATAGTTGACCCCAAACCTTTGAACGGTATGTCAATGTCAGAGATGCGCATTGCTGGAAATATGCACGACTGCCGTAGTACATGTTTTTTGGGGGGAATCAACATTTCGGTTTTACAAAATATGGAGGGAAACGTGGCCATTTGTACATAAAAAAAATACATTTAACATACTTCCGATGAAATTTTTTCATTTCAGCTATGCATTCGAGGCGAGCATCTTAGCAAACATCATAGAGGTTGTTTGTTTCACTGCTGAGACAAACAAACAGCTGAAACACTGCTGATGTTACACCAACTGCCAACAGTTCCCACAGTCTAAACAGGAGGTCCCAATTTCAGTGGCCACCAAATACTTTGGTGACATAAATGTGGAGAACTCAGCAACAGTTCTCATGCCAGACCACTTTTCCTCTTATCCACAACTGTGACTGATCTGAGTGATAAATGGTCTTGTGTGTACAGTCTGACAGGAAAAAAAGAAAACTAATTTCCTCCAAAGGCTGAACACCATAAACAAACCCGAGAGCAGGTATCCAGCTCAGGTGTCTGACTGCAGAGACTTGCTCTTTGCTTTCAAGCAAGCGCATGGATGAATGAATGAATGAATGCAGGCCTACACATGTGCATTCATATGAACCAGTGGTGGGCACGTTAGCGCGCTAACGGCATCAACGTTAATGCACATTAACGCATGACGCGTCACCATGACTACTGACTGGAAAAAGTATGCGTGGCATCATATTTACGTGCCGTGCCACCAGAGTCCAGGCACAGTTTACCAGTTAGCTCCGTTAGCTTCGTTAGCTCCTTTAGCGCACCAACAGTCGAACTGGAACGGTCTGTTTATTAAATGAAACGCAGTTAACACATTAACGTGCCCAGTGGCACCGGAGTCCACGCACCGTTTACCATTTAGCGTTGTTAGCTGCGTTAGCTCCTTTACCGGCGTCAGTGCGCCTACAGTCGAACTGGAACGGTCTGTTTATTAAACAAAACGCCGTTAACGCATTAACATACCCAGTGCTACCGGAGTCCAGGCACCATTTACCAGTTAGCGTTGTTAGCTGCGTTAGCTCCTTTAGCAGCGTCAGTGTGCCTACAGTCGAACTGGAGTGGTCTGTTTATGAAACAAACCGCTGTTAACACGTTAGCGAACCTGTTGTACCTTTAAAATTTGTAATCCCAAAAGTGTCCAGGTGACAACTTTAAATTCCTAATGGCGTACAATCACGGTGATAAGCTTGAAAAGAATGAAGCCACGTGACTTACATTGGAGGTGATGGCGATCCGAAGACGAAGCTCTGAACTTTTATTCCTTTTAGCCATGGTTAGCATGTCATCTCTCCGACAGCCTTGACCCAAGCATGAGGTCGTGTGTCGGGCTTTTCTCGTGCTGCTTACTTTTCTGTTTTCCCATGCCATCATTCCACGTGTCTCCAAAACACTGTTTTTACTTCACATCTGGATAAAAGAACACAGAGGGCGACATTTAGAATACACACATTGTCAAGAAAACCGTCTCAATCAAAACCTAAGTTTGCTCAAACATATGCTCTCGTTTGCATTTTTTTAATGTCTGTCGTCAAGGCCCTGAGAGGAGGCCTCTGTGTACATCCTGTGGACTCCAGATGCCCACAGTCGCCAGCTCCCTCTTAACCAGACCGAACAGGACTAGCCCACCATGGCATTGGCAGCGGCACAGTCAAGCTGACAATTATTATCTACATCACTGCCCTTGCTAGCAAGCTGACGGGATGGGCAGCATTTGTCAGTTTGGCTACAGAAGACAAGTATCTGTCTGTGCCTGTGTGGGGTCACTGAGGACATCCTGATCCCCCCCCTTACCCAATATTAAAGCTAAATCACGCTCCTTGAGTTTTGTAGGACTGGAGACAGTGGTGACACGTGTCTACTGAGATCCTCGTTCTTTAAATAGAAAAGTACAAAGAAAGCAAAACTGTTAATAAACAGCTGTCCTGTCATAGACACAGAGACGGATCTACACAAGGTTTGCAGGCATGTGTTTGCAGGAAACCCGATTGTAACCGACAAGGACTGTGGTGTGATTCATCCTGGGATCTTCTGATTATGTGTTCTCCAAATCCTCCTCTACCTCTCCTCTCATTACTGACTGGTCGTACACCACCGTCATCTTTCTTTCTTTTTTGTTGTTGTTGTTGTTAATCACCCTGAGTAACTAACAAGAGTCTTTGAGTCTGACAAACCTGCTGTCACTGGTAATTTCATCAAGCTCTGGCAACATCGCTGTGCACCTTTATGACTCAGGCCACCGAGTCGCTAAGCTTTCTGGCACAGCCAAAGCGTCCTTCCTTTAAAATGACTCAACTCCATAGAGGAACCATCATTTCTACCACTGTCAACAGAGACGAGCTTTTTAAAGACCTTTGTGACTCATCGGGGCAGAAGAGCGGTATAGGCAAACATCTCAGAGAAAACAATAAAATGCAGATAATGACAGATATGGCAGCCTGTAACACAGATGCGCCAGGACTGTTTTAGACAGACAGCCCCCCCCCCACCCCACCCCCATTCATATCAGTCAGAAATTGCAGATTTCAAGCACGCTTCCCTTGAAGGAAACATGAGTGGAATTGAAGGATCAAAGAGCGAAGACTTATGGACTTACAGTACATTATAGCCTACAGATGGTGCAAACTGGTGTTTTGGTGCGGTGATGCAGACAACTGTGTACAATAATTCATACTCTTGGTCATATGGGGGGGAAATGGGTTTTTAAATTCTATTTATGAACGATCCGTTTGCCTCTTGTTCATCGTGTGACCTTACGCTGCTTCTCGCTGCGTCCATTGCACTGATATTTAACAGTTTGGCAGAAATTATTAATAACTAAACGGTCCCACATTGCCAGACATAATGTAGCTCCTCTGTGCCGGGGTCAGCGCATGGAGAATAGTCCAGCAGGCAGCTGTTGATGATTTTGCAACAAAGAAATAAATAAGAACACTGGATTGTTTGTATGTTTTTTTTTTTTTCCCCTGCAACCAATCACGGCCATCTTGAGTGGTGCTAAGACCGGGATACAGCAATTATGCGTCAGGGTAACGTGTTGAGGCGGATCGTTTGCACACGGGCAGGTGATCGCGTTCTGTCACCAAAAAGTCACCAAAGAGCAAAACATTTGTCAACTAAACTATTTTTAGTTGCAGAATGACGGACACTAATAATCGTCCATTTTAGATAAAAATGAAACACATCAGCTCCAAATTAAGACCTAATTGAACCCAACTGTTCTTTAACGTGTGCCACAAGTGGTCTTTAAAGAGGTTTTGGGGGGTGTGAGGTGAGGAGATCCCCTATTCATCTAAGTGTCCCACGAACATCAATGCGTATGTGTAAGACCTTAAATTTGTGAGTTACAGAATGCAAAAATTGACAAATGAGAAAAGAGGAAATAAAACAAACTGTGATGCATCAAAGAAGATAATTTGTTCAAGTCTAACCATACTATGGCAACCAGAAATATGCTGAGGAAAACAATGAGACAAACATCATCTGGGTCCACAAGAAGAAATATCTGCAAATCACCCGAGATGCGACACCGCCGCGATAACCCTTCCCCGTCTCCCTCCATCTACAATCTTTAAGCGCCGATTGAAACATCAAAGCTTGGAACGGCGCCGCATTCTCAAAGTCAAAGTGACCACTTGTCCCGACTTGGACGCCGTCCGAGAACGTTTTGTGACATCGGTGTCAGCGAGACAGACAGGCTCATTCAGGCAAACTCGCTCCTTTTCCTGGCTCGGTTCTCTTGTTCTCACAAGATCCAGCGCATTCATAACCAAACAGTGGTCAGCAGCACAAGAGGATCAAGGACACCAAAACGTCTGTGATTCATAAGCAGTGCCAACGGGTTTTCCATAATACTCGAGACTACATTGCAACAAATCAATACCTTGCAGCTGGGGAAATATAATTCATAGCTTTAGTCAACCATTGTTCCCGATGGATGCAACCCCCCCTTGTGAACTCGGTGTCCTGTAAACATATGAATACTGTTCTGTTCTATTCTGTTTGGTTTTATTCTATTCTTGTGGGTCTCTGGTAGAGTCACCGGAGAACTCTCCAACCCCGGCACAAATCTTCTATTTACACTAAAGTTTATTTAAAGGAAATGCTCTGGAACTGATAATTGGAGGATATACATAGTAGCTTGAAAATAGCAAAATGTAGAAGGAAATAAAACAAGTAGAGGTAAGAATAGAGGGCTGGAGGATCAGAAACACCACATGAGTAGAAGGCAGCGGAGCTTTCTCCACTGGTGTCCCTCTTGTGGTGTCCCTCAGTGGCAAATCTTGGGCCCTGTCTTGTTTCCTGTCTATATCCGGCGTTTAGGTCATTCAACTGTCTGTCGCTGTAATATACATTATACAATCGGCTTTTTTAAGCCAAAGACCCGATAAAGCTGTCGTCGTCTGTGTGATATATCGTACTGTATGGAATCTGTTCCCGCGTACATCTGGTTATAAGATGTATGCAGGTTTCCAGGAATTATATGAGATTTCCTTTGTCCCTCACATGGTCTATGAGCTTTAGATGAAGTGTAGTTTTGTATCACATCTAGAGCTGCAACTAAAGATTATTTTCGTAACTGACTAATCTGTCGATTATTATTTCGATTAGTCGTTTGGTCCATAAAATGTCAGAAAACGTTAAAAAACGATCAGTGTTTCGACGTGAAAATTATTTAGTTTTAAAGCGGACCTAGACCGGAAGTTCCAATTAACGCTGTTTTTTTGGTGTGTATCTGCGACATTACCTCGTTTATGGAGCCCGGGACATTAACAGTTCAGCCACTGCTGAGAACACTGTGTTGTATTGTAATCTCGGGCTCAGCGAGATCTCTGAAAAAACCTGGTCCGGTTACGCAAACAGCATTTCTCCTGAACAGCTGATCCTCCTGGTGCGGGCACTAGTCCGGGCACATCCGGTTGCGTACATTGTACCACAGAAGAAGAAGAACGTCCGTTGTGGAGGTGTCTCACTAGCAAGTGTCTTCTGACTCTGGGTCCGACTCCGGGTCAAATGCGTAAAAGGGACTGTGGCGGGGAGTCGTGACAAAGCTATTTTAAACATTGTTAAAACAATGTTTTGATAATGAGTAGCAATGCATCCACCATTCCAGAAGGGGGAGCTGCGCTTCTGAGAGCTGGTGTATTGATTACGTCACTTCCAGGTATTGGCCAATCACAAGACAGTTGGGGAAAGCTCTCGTTGGCTGGCCAATCACAACACAGTTCTGTCTTCAGGGGGTGAGATTTTGGTCTGAAACAGCGCGACTGACGAGAGCTTCAGTGAGGAGAGATTTCTATCGGCTCGTTTACAGCAACTCGGAGGTTTTTGACCATAAAAACAACCTAATGTATGTAAGTAGACCTCCATAACTCACATATATGTGCAACAGGACCACTCTAGGTCCGCTTTAATGATTCAGTTTTAATGATTTCTTTGTTATGTGGAGCAAAGAAACAAAGAAATTATTCACATTTAAGAAGCTAAAACAATCAGGAATCTAGTTTCAGTAATGGAAAAATCTTCAAACTGATTATCAAAATAGTTGACTGATTAATTTAGTAATCGATTCAGCTCTAATCACATCATTATCTCTTAAAGTATTTGTGCTTGTAGTGCTGTGCATGTTATTTTCTTGTTGTGTTTGACTTCCTCCTGCTCCCACATTCACATTAATAATCTTTCTTTTGATCTCTCTTGGTCACATTTCCTCCCCGTCCCTGGACATGCACCCTTGACTATGTGTCACTCTCTCTTTTCTGCCTCTCACTGGCCCCTGGCACCATCTTGAATATTCATAACTATCCTCTGATGAGCATGCTAAATGGGTGTCAAGATGATTTGGCCACATGACAGGAGTGGATTGTCTTTGATAAGCCCCGACTTCAGCCACAACAAGGCAGCAAAGAGGGACACAGCCACGGAGAGAATAGAGACATTGACCCCGTAGGGGTTTTTGGGTACCGAGTTGGACCAATCAGAACATCGGACCAGGACCGTTGGTGCAAGGCCTGGTCAGAAATGGAGAGGTCAGTAGGGGGGCAGACCCCTGCAGTGGCCCTGGGGGTGAAAGTCATTGTCACCCAGGCTTTAATGGGTCCTAAAATTCCTCAACTGACCAAACGATTGAGAAATGAAAGACATTTGTGATTCAAATAGGGCCTCTGGGGGATCCAACACGAGGTCTGCTGTTGGAAAAGCTTCTCAGAGGAAACAAACACTCACTGGTACCCACAAGGATAAGCCAACCTGCCCCCCTACCCCCCTTTTTTTTGCACTACAGTTTCACATTTTCATATTTTTACATCACAAAACTGTGGGATTTAGCTTGATTTACTTTGACCTGGGAATAAAGGCAAGCTTCCATTTCGAGTATAAGTTATTTAATTCATTTGGCCATATGGCACAGTGAATAATCCTGCAACGGAATGGCGTAACCTTAACCACGAACAAGGTTGTTTTTATTATGTGAAGACCTGCATTTCTTTATCTCCAACTCTAAATCGAGAGGTCACCGTGCAATTTCAGAAGGTAATAACTTCCTTTTGTTTGTTTATTATTCTCCTAGTAGGAGTCTGGCAGAAACTACAAAAAGCACCTCCAATCTCAACAACAGGAAACACTGATTTTGAGATTTGATAGCCCTCATGGAGCAAGTCCAACTTTCCTATAGGCAAACATATACACAAAAGCATCTGAACTGTTTGCCTGCTTGCATAATGTTAGAACTCCCATGTTCCTACATGTCCAGGTCTGAACGGAAACACTATTATCATCATGTCTTTGAAGGTTCATCCAGGTCATAGTCATCTTCTGTAGTAAGCTGTATAGGTGACTTCAATTGCTATTATCATATATTGATCTTTAGATCTTTAGAAATCAGTGCAGCCAATGGATGCTAATATTAATTAGTATTTAATATTAATTGATAATAACAAACAATACATACAATTGCTTAAGTTGCATTTTGTTTCTGCACTTCAAAGTTCTGAACAAAGTTTCTGAGGACAACAATTAGATAGATAGATAGATAGATAGATAGATAGATAGATAGATAGATAGATAGATAGATAGATAGATAGATAGATAGATAGATAGATAGATAGATAGATAGATAGATAGATAGATATCTTGTTTTTTAATTAACATTTGGCTAATGTTTGGCTAACTTTTAGCTATCTTTTAGCTGTATCATAGATAGATAGATAGATAGATAGATAGATAGATAGATAGATAGATAGATAGATAGATAGATAGATAGATAGATAGATAGATAGATAGATAGATAGATAGATAGATAGATAGATATCTTGTTTTTTAATTAACATTTGGCTAATGTTTGGCTAACTTTTAGCTATCTTTTAGCTGTATCATAGATAGATAGATAGATAGATAGATAGATAGATAGATAGATAGATAGATAGATAGATAGATAGATAGATAGATAGATATCTAATTTTTATTAATGTTTGGCTAACTTTTAGCTATCTTTTAGCTGTATCATAGATAGATAGATAGATAGATAGATAGATAGATAGATAGATAGATAGATAGATAGATAGATAGATAGATAGATAGATAGATAGATAGATATCTCATTTTTATTAATGTTTGGCTAACTTTAGGCTATCTTTTAGCTGTATCATAGATAGATAGATAGATAGATAGATAGATAGATAGATAGATAGATAGATAGATAGATAGATAGATAGATAGATAGATAGATAGATAGATAGATAGATAGATAGATAATATAAGTACTGATTGTAGTGCAAAATAAAATTAAACATTAGGTGCAGTGAGCAGATAAGGTTCCATGAACAGTGTAAATGGTACAAAGGCAAAAGATGTCTCTACCATTTACTAGATCTTCCTCGAGGCACAAACAGACTTAATTCATAAAAAGCAAAAGCACAAGTCACGGACACAGATCTTATACTTTAACTCAGTTTATAGGCAGACTCTTAGAATACCTCTCTGGTTGTTACATAAATCTCCACATCCCCTGGGAGGCATCAGGGGCTGCCACTACATGCATTGTTTCATCTGTCAGCGCTGCAACCTCATCTAGCCTCGCTGCTCCTGCCAAATAGTGGACCCAGCCCAGGCCCGAGTGGCGGACAAAGCCCCCCCACACCCCCCACCCCCCAACTTCGACCACCCTCGAACCATCTTACTCCACAACCTGCCACTGGCAACCCCACGTTTATCAGGCTCATAAAAAACATGCTCATGCACACGCACGCATGACAGAAACCTCGGTGGAAATCACAAACCTGCTCGCTAATCTTCTCTAAATCTGCCCCCCCTCCCCTTCCCTTCCCGCCCCATTTTGGCTTTATCTGTCTTTTGTTATCAGTGCTAGAACTGGAGAATGGGAGGAGGTCACAAGGGTAAGGCTTCTTTTCCAGCATCTGCTTAAAAAGAAGTGGTGGTGGTGGGGGGGCAGGAGGAGAGAGCTAGGCAGGACAAGGGGGCCTCCCCTTACTCAACTCCTAAACCCCCCCCCCCCCACCCCCTCAACTCTGATATATTTGGAAGTCTTTTTTCCTTTTTCCTTTCCTCTAAAACCCAAATAAAGTGTGTGATGGATGAGTGAGCAGGGGCAACACCTCCCCCATCAATCTAGAGCCAGCAGCCGGGTCTAGGAAAGGAGGGGCGGGGGGGGCAGCATGTACCCCATGTCTCCCTTATGTACACTCACTGGACGCACACATGCACGATGTATTTAGCTGTCATACACGGCGCACGGAGACACCCAAAAACTGCACATGGCCCGCAAATAAGTGATGAGCGACACAACCGACAGCTCCACCACAGCACAATTAAACAACTCTCTATCAGCTCCATTAGGGGTGCTGTGTCTGCCCCCCCCCCTCTCTATGATTACAAACCAAAAATGTAATTAAAAAAAATATCCCAGACAGGAAGAAGGACAAGTGAAGAGAGGAAAAATTCTAAGAAGAATAAATGCAGAGGGGAAAAAAAAAAGACCAGGAGGGGTAAAATAAAGAGTGTGGAGAAAGGAGAGACCAAATGGTCCTGGTTAGTGGCTGCAGCAGAGCACACACACACACACACACACACACACACACACACACACACACACACACACACACACACACACACACACACACACACACACACACTGAACAACAGTCAGAACACCACCAGCACAACGAGTGAATTCCAAGAGAGTGTCGTCACCTGGAGCAAGGGAAAGGCAGGGAAGTGGTTTTAGAAGAAAAAAAAGAAAAGCCTGGTTTAAGCCTCTGGGTAAGTTAGTGGGTGGTTTGCTTGGTGGCGTTGTATATATAGTAAACCCTCTCTCTCTCTCTCTCTCGCTCTCTGTATATGTTTATATACAGCATGTGTGTGTGTGTGTGTGTGTGCGTGCGTGTGTGTTTACACTCACACAGTGGGCATTCTCATGTACATCGTTCATTTAGACGCCAAATACAGTATATAGTAGTGTAAACTGTTGAGGTGCAAAGACCACGCAAATGCCCAGTGTGCAGAAATAATAAGCTGAAATAATAAATGACGTGATGACAACCGTCACATCAGTACGGTATATTATGGTAATAGTAAGTTCTCACCTGTACATTTTATTTCTGAACAGAGGTTTATTTGACTTTATGGTAATTTGTGAGGTCATTGTTAGCGGTAGTGCTGTAGAGGATTAAAGTACATATGCTCATGTCTTATTTTGGATGGCAGGTGTTTACTCCTTTACTCCATCTTTTTGATTTAGGTGCACTGACACAAAAATTTTATCAACACGTCGCCTTCAGTGACTGTAAACTAAAGGGTTTGCCTTTTTTCTTTTTTTTTATGTCATTTCACGCAGCACATTCATATTTATGTAAATGACTCTGAACAAGAGCGAGGTGAAGGTAAATGTTTGTCTTGAGGAACAAATATAGCCCAGTGTGGTCGACTGTTTGTGAGTTGTACTGTCTCACTCGGTCAACTCTGACTGAGATGTGACATGCATGCAGCCAAAGGGCACCACCCTGAAAATAACATCCCAGCCTAATACTTTATAGTATCTCTCTATTTATCATATCACATTTCTGAGTTTCTTTTCTTTATTCTATATTCTTTATTGATTTATTGGAATAATACATTTCCCTGTGGGCCAATTTCAATTAAACCAGTGAGTTAATGTTAGCTGGTTGATTTTAAATTGTTTAATGTTTTAAATTGCTTTAATTTCTATAATTGATTTTGATTTCCTTGCCTGTACTAAAGCACTATGAATTGCCGTGTAAGAATGGTGCTATACAAATAAACTTTGATTCATTGATTATTAATCGATTACTAAAGTAATTGTCGACTATTTTGATAATGGATCAAATCGGTTTGAAGCTTTTTAACTTCTTAAACGTGAACATTATGCTCCATATAACAAAGAAATCATAAAAAAACTGAATCATTTTGGTTTGTGGACAAAAAACAAGACATTCAAGAACATCATCATTCCCAGGTTTGACAAACACTGATCCATATTTTTTTTAACGTTTTCTGACTATTTATGGACCAAAGATGAATCTTTTAATCATAAAATAACCATGAGTTGCAGCTCTAAAACACACTGATCAGATAAAACATAATAAAACATTAAAATAAAACTGTTTTAATGACAAGTGTACAATTTGAAAGCTCAAGGCCCCCTTACCCTAACCCTACTATCAAAAAACACTACTAGGTTAAGTCTAAGCCTTAACTTAAGTTTTAACCACTGACCAAAAAGAAAAACAAATCTTTTCTTCCCCAATTTGAGAGATGGTCAAGATCCAACCATTGTCAATCCTTCCCCAATTAAGTAGTCTTGAAATGTGTCCCAAAAGGTGTCCCATGAAACCAACATATGCAGGTACACAAATAGTCAGACTGGTGTTTGTGACTGTGCATGTGTGTGTGTGTGTGCAGGCAGTGCCTCTAACCAGCAGCATTGTTGAGGTCGAGCTCATTTGTAGCCTCCATAGCCTCTAAAATCTGTGAAGATCCAACTCATATGGAGCCAAACCAGACTCTTCAGACTCCAGACAGTTTGATGTGGGGGGGGAACACAAACCCTGTGTTGTCATTGTTGTTGTCATTTTTGTTTGCGGGCCATGTGAGGGCTTCCGGTAATTTCGCGCCACAGATTGTCAAGCGTGTGGTTTCCTAAACTATGGTTTTTGGATACAAAATAAACTGCAGGCCTTTAGCCGTTGGGCACCCACATGACAAGATAACACAGTATGTTGTTGTTGTCCTGCACTTCCAGGGCCCCGGACACCAAGAAATCCTTTATGATTCCCATGATAGCAAACTAATTACACTGCATAGATAGTAAAGTCAGCAGTCAGCAATAACGGAAAATGAAGCCACAGCCGAACTAAAAATATGGGCTATCGCCGACGCATAAGGAGCTGAGCTAAGCATAGCTGCACACTTCTGACACAGTGAGAGAGATGGATAGATAGAGATAGAGGAACAGAGTGAGAGAGATAGCCTAACTAACAGCTGTGAACATTTTCCATTTGAAGTGAAACATTCCTGTGTGCTCATGGTCATGCACACTCCAGCGGGCTTCCTCTCAGCTCCATGTGGTATTTGTCCCCAGCTAAGATCCAGAGAGTGGGAGAGCGAGCTGCAAACTTTCCCAAGGATACCATCCAGCCACATGCCACTCCTGCCCTCCCTCTCAGCTGAACGGCCCTGCTATCCTCGCTCCACCACCACCACCACCACCACCACCTCTCCTACGCAGCCTTATCTCCCTCTTCCACCACCTTACCTTCCTGGTCACGTTTCCATAAAGATTAAGATTAAGATTCCCTTAAAGGCCACATTATACTTCTCCGACTGCGTAATACGTTATCCGACTGCGTAACCACGGACACCCCTCGAGCCTTCATACTTCTGCGTCGTGGTGACGGATACGCACTGCAATTTCCCGCCCGATCAGTAGGTGTCGCTACGCAAGGTTGTTGTTGCTTTTGGCTACAGTGAGCGGTGGCGTCCGAGAGAAAGACTGTTGTTGTTGAAACAGTGGCCGTTTCTCACTTTTCTGTGTCACAGAACGCAGTTACAAGATAATTTGAGGCGATAAATTGACCATTTAGAGTCTAAACATGTGCTGTGTGTGTTAAGATATGCCGAAATTATAGTTTGGCAGCGACGTTGTCGGCGGTGATCAGCTCCGCCTCTGTGGACCCTCGGTGCGCACAGTGGCCGGCACAAAGTAGTATTAGCTCGGCCTGTCCTGGGGACCAATCGCAGCCCTTACTATCTCCGTTGTCCCTTGACACTTAAGAAATATTTCGTGCAGTCGGAGACGATGCAGAGGCTCTTTGAAAAGGCTCTCCATCGACGCAGAGGACTCTGTGTAACCCACGTAGAGCACTTTACACTTTTACTTTTTTAGGAGTATAAATTGGGCTTAAGAATTGACTATGAGAATCAGCGAGAGTCTGTATTCTACCAACGTCTCTCAAGGTCATGACCGAGTTTCAAAATAACGTTAAACTATAAAAATTAGCCATGACAACTGTATCTGACTTCATTTTCATTGTCACAATTATCATTTTTTGAATGGAAATGTAACAAATCTAAGCCACACAACATCTCGCAGGCCATAGTTTGGACACCCCTAATCTAGATCTTGCACCAATTTGAAGTTGACATACTTTGAGCAATGTTTCTCTATAACTACATTGGCATAAAACCTGAAATGTGCATGAATGAAAAAAAAAAATTGTAGATAGAGAGATGTAGAGATTGAGATATAACCCGCTAATAGCGATCATTAGCATTACCATTGCCTTTGTTAGCATATTATCTGGACTCGTCATCCTGGTCCCATCAGAGAACAGAACAGCAGTTTTCATTTATGCATATTTGTGACATCTGCGGCGCGAGGATCTTGATAATGTGAGAGCATAATCATCAGTTGTTTTGGTTTGCAAGATCCAGATTAAATTGTGAGAAGATCAGATGAAAAGTCAAAAGTTGTTACAAATACTTTGCTAGCGTCCTCCATTTTGGACATCTGCTTCCTCACCGGGTCATTAAACCCGTTAACGGCGTAAATATGAAAATATTAAATCGTAGATTTGCGCTGCATTTGCTGTGCAAACATTTCTACATGTAATCATATGCGATATCTTTATGTTGTTCCAACTTCCCAAGGGACTGCAGGTGCAAATTAGCACAAAGCTATCATGAATCAGATGGTAACATGTATGTTTTAGCTGCTGTAAGAAATGCTGTGGTGGCCTTGCCCTCCCTATACCAGGGGTGTGCAACCTTTAGGATGAAAAGAGCCATTTTTGTCGCCTCTCCACCCAAATAAAATTCACTTGGAGCTGCAAAACAACCCACAAAATGAAGATAATAACACAAAGGTTTTTATGCAGATATAGTACATAAAGAGCAATAGTTTTTTTTCATTTATGAACTTTAAGAACCACAAAAACCTCCTATAAAGTGGAGCAAAAATAAAACACATGTTGATGTAGACCTAGTTCTTCCATTGTTTCATTGTTTGTGACAAATTATTGAAATTAAAATGAACCCACTTTGAAATAAATTAAGCAAACATTCGGTTGGTGTGTCATTTATACTTGAGAAAAGGGTATGTGGATCCAAAGATGGACAGGACATTCAAATGTGTACTGAATATTGCATTTAACGTAGACGTTAGACGTAGATGTGTTGCACAACATTTTAAAACACTTTTATTTGTCGCCTTGTTCTCTAAAGCTACAAGGAGCCACTGCAGAGTGGCTGAAGAGACACACGTGGCTCTAGAGCCGCAGGTTGCAGACCCCTGCCCTATACGTTTAAAAAGTGGAAAAATGACTTTGACTCTTATTATTATTTCGTGCCATTTTTCCCCTTCTCCCTCCCAACGATCTATTCCCTGCCTGAACTCCTTTTTGGCCAATCCTCAACTCACTAAAGCGCTCACATTGTTTGTTTCTGAACGTTACACATTAATCCTGTGTATTTCCTTCCAGGAACATTCTAACACTTAGTCCCAACTTTTCCGCCCGGGGTCCAAATAAATCCACAATAAATAGCCCTGGGCATCTCTCAGCTCTCTTCACCGCTGCCTCATGGCAGTTACAGTTGTGACTATCATGAGATACAGTTATACGTATGTGTGTGTGTGTGTGTGTGTGTGTAAGTACACGTGTGTTCTCAGGATCTTGGCCCAAGGATTTTGGGTCTCCAGTTGTGTGTGTGTGTGTGTGTGTGTGTGTGTGGGGTAACATGATGCTTCAAGCCCAGCCAGTTGCCACAGATGGTAAGAGCACAACAGCTAAAAAGTGCAAAAAAAAAAAAGAAAAAGAAAAGGAGAGCGAGGAGGAAGTGCTGTTATCACCAGCTGGCTCAGTGGCTCAGCCCAAGCAGTTGGTAAGACGAGTGCATGCAACAGGAACGCGTGGGTGTGCATGTAAGGATGGAGGCCCCCGAAGTCTGAGAGGGTGTGAGGAAGCGTTAGGAGTGTGTGCATGTGTGTGCATGTATGTTGTGTCTAGGTGCAGTGCATCCATGTCTGCCTGACGAGTGTGTGTGTGTGTGTGAGTGTGTGTGTGTGGCCTTTAACCCTCCTCAACGCGGTGGCCCACACATGACGTACGCGTAGCCCGGAGCGTTTTTCTTCGACCTTCATCTTGTTTGTTTGTGCAGCCTTCTGAGCGGACGCTGAGAAACTTATACTTGTTGCCGTGTTGTTTTAGTCCTGATTACCCAGCGGTTAAAGTCTAAATGTTACAGCAATTTGCAAACATGTGAGATAAGGGAATGCTGCCAACAAAAAAAACCCTGTAGTTTTACTTTCTCATTTTGGAAATGAATGGGCAGTCTGTCCTCATTTAGTGCAGAAGTAGCAGAGCGTCAGCTGGGGAACGTCAGGTTCTGAACACCTGAAGGTCGCGTTATTCGGATGCTGAACATTAGCACCTGCCTGAACTGATAAGTCTCGAAGGAATTCAGACTTAGCCGAGCGAACGTGGGCCTCTGACAGTTGGGAGGATGCAGCCATGAGACCTTGCGTACCAGTAAAGCTAAGAACACGTTTCCCGTCACATACATTTTTAGTTTCTCTCTCTCTGTGTGTGTGTGTGTGTGTGTGTGTGTTGAGTAGTCTTTTTTGTGGCCTTGCGGTGTTACTCTCCCCCCACACACTCACATGTCTGCCTGGGAAATTTGCGCAGCCTAATATATAACCATCTAAACATGTAATCGAAAGCGTCTTAAAGAACACTGCAAACATTCAAGAGTCTGTTTACAGTTTAGGGGGCGGGGATGGGGGGGGAGAGCTGGGACTCCCCTACAAGTCTGCAACAATATGACGAAACACCATTTTCCAAGTGCTCTCTTTCCAAGCAGGCTCTCTTGTCTTTCCACATTAATCTTTCCATATTTACATCTAAATCTAAAAAAGAAAAAAAGAAAGAACAGCCAAGGCCGACATTCCCTTTCTCTCACCGTGTCATCCCACCCTTTCCTTTAAAACAGTTATTGTTAGCACGTTTCATCACTGCAAGCCAAACAACAAAAGGGGGAATGTGCACAAAAGCAGAGCTCGACGAACCCCTGACATCATCTCTTTCTGGTCTTTTTTTTTTTTTATTTTGTTTTATTGCCTTTTGATGTTCAAATGCAGCTCCACCTCTGCATGCTACATCTTTAAGAGACTGGAGCTCCTGTTAGGGAAGGCACTGTTACATAACAGACACCCCTAAGCCCTCCACACCCACCCACCCAACCCCCGGCCCCTTCCTTTGCACATGTTTCAGAGTGTGACAAGAGTCCAACAGTGAAAAAAGGGGACAGAGGACCCTCTAAGTGATTGGAGATGGAGGAGGGAGGACAGAGAGAAGGAGTGTGTGCAGTATAGTCCTCACAGTACATCATCCCCCCCCCCCTCTCTCTCTCTCTGTCTCCTTCCACCCTCTCCCCCCCAGGCAGCAAGCCATCCCCTGTCCATAGACAATGGGAGTGTTAAACCAAAATAGTACCTTGTTTTAGCCAGGCTTCCTGCCTGCGCAATGGCCTTGCAGTACTTTTTTTTACGCCTTATCAAAAAGGGATTCAAGTGGATTTCTAAATCCTAAATGAGATTGCAGTGTGTGGGAAGAGGCGAACAGCTGTGTCAAGGGGAATCTCAGGGATGAGGAAGGACTAAAACACATACAGTATCTCACACAATGACGTCAAGAATAAGGCAATGGGAGGAAAGAGTAGTGCCTGTGCATCACGGAACTTTGAGCATTGCATTTTGGGTGCCATGCTGTTTTTTTTTTTAAGAGTTGGGTCTTCACAGTTTCATTGTCTGTTATGTACAGAATGTCGTGTTGCTGTTTCAAAGTAAAAGCATTCAAGGTTTTTGCTTTTAACAAGGCTCAATCAACATTTCTAATAGGACCGAATGATCAGTCAAGTCAGCCAGGGTCATGGTAACCATCCAGGTCACAGCGGACTGGACTTTAAATCAAGCTTCAGTTTAATATTGACTGTGTTATTTATTTAAAGCAAGACTAAATACAGTATTACCACATTATGATATCATCAAATTACTAACCTCTACACTAATTTAAGGATATTGTCTATTGGTGTAATACAGGGGTGTCAAACATACGGCCCTTGGGCCAGAACTGGCCCGCCAGAGGGTTTGATCTGGCCCGCAGGATTCATTTGTTGTTGAATTACTATACTAAACTACCTTTGTGACGTGTAAATGGTACATTTAGGGATAATATAATTGAAATTGCAGTTATTTTTCTCATATTTTGTAACAAAAAAGATACTTCATTAAATGTAAAGCTTTTTTTCAGGCTAACATCGAACAATGAAAAAAGAGCACTTAAACTGCAGCCATTGCAATTTGAAAATTTTGTTTTTTTTCAAACTGCAAAAGGGAACACAGAACTATTTATTTCTGGCAATTTTTCCATATAGGTAAATAGGTAAACCCTATGTTAAACACAGAGCTGTGCACACGTTTAGTGTGGCCCAAAGTATAAAAGGAAAAGGTGAAGAGCAAGACCAGTCTGCACCAGCGCTCCAGTGCCAAGGTGAGTTAAGATACAGATGGAACACATCTCCAGGCTGATGAACCTCTGCTTCCTCTCTCTTGGCCTGCATGCAAACGCTTTTGAGATTAGCGGACTCAACAAGCGCACACAACAGTGACTCATGTTTCAGAGACAACAATGGACACACATGTTGTCATAAACAGGCTGATTTCACCCACATAATACACAAATTACGGCTTTAAATAGGCTTATTCACTGGGAGAATTCCCCCAGGAAACTTGGCCTGGAGATGGGGGAAAGAAAAGTGAGGGAAGTCTGAGAGACATTTGCATTATCGTACGAATATCTGTTAAGTGGGTCGTAAAGTTAACCGACTTCAGACTGGTGTGTGTGATCGGGTTTGTGGAATGTTGGGATAAGTTAAAATCGTCTCCTCGGCATAATGTGCAGATTAATTTATATTGTTTACAGATTGTATATCTACGAATTGAAAATAAACAGACGTTGACAGTGGGAAAGACTGTGGGGTATAAACACAAATGTGATCATTAGTCAAAAAAAAACCTCTGATGGAACTGAAATGTTGTCATTCTTTCTCATTTGTAATCCAAAAAAAAAAGTGAAAACCAAACAAACGGCAGGTCAGGACTTGAACAATTACAAAGTCTGGATACGTTATTGTCTGAGAAAACAGCGTTTTTTGTTCTTATTCACTATTATTCGAGCTCTTTGGCTCCCAGCCGCGGGTGTAATTGCAATCACAAAAAAAAAAATAATAATCTGATAGCCGCTCGGGTTTGGCCTCCTGTTCACAGCATTGGGTACGGCGTTTGATTCCTGCTTTATTTTCCTACGTCTGTATATTGTAGCGCTTTTCCAAATAACGTGGCCCTAATTGGGCGCTGTTCATTCCAGTTAAACGCTCGCGAACTGAGACAGCCGCGCGAGCTCCAATCTCCATCACTGTCAGACCCACAGCAGTTTTTGTTATTCATCAAAACAAAGCAACAGTCAGGAAAAAAAAGCGCCGCTTTTTCGCAGGCAGACATAGACATATTTGCAAGCATGGGGATATTACGAGAGCTTAAGACCACATAGAGTGCTGCGAGATATGAGATTACTCCCTATAATTCGAAGAAAAGTAAACAATTTCTCTCACGCTGTTTCTAACTATATCTCAATTCTCTCTAGATATAGTATATGCTGCACTCTGAAGACACACCGTGCCGGTCCTGTATAGTTCCGCTTGGTGCAAACCCAAGAAAGTGACTTTGTCTGCATTGTCTGGAGGACACGTTGTGAGAAGTTTTGGCACGAAGCATCTGAGGGCAAGTGGGGGCTGTCTGTATGAGGGCCCTCCCATTCATGGCGGTCGAAATATGATGTTGTGAGTAGATGAATACATCTCATCTGTGGTCCTACTGAGACCTTGGTTTTGTTGCCCAGGGGAACACATCGTCTCAGTGGCCGGAACAGCAAATGCACCTCGTTGATTGCTCGATGGATTACAGCATGTGTCCTCTCCCCCAGAATCATCCTGGTTGCAACCCATCGGATTACAGTGGGAACTCTGCGGAGAACTCTGTGATCTGAACACATGTGGACAGCGCTAAGTACGACTGTTCACACCTGTCAGGAACATGCATCTCCTTAGACCACACATGATTGGATCTGGCGTTCCCTTTTATTCAAACACGCAGTGATGCCATGACTATTTTTTTTGCAAGAACAAAATGTTTTTTAACAAGTCTGACTGTACAGATGTGACTGCTGTCAGCGTGTGTGTGTGTGTGTTGGCGTTCGTAGAGTTCAGACCTGTACTCTGGCGTGATCTGCCAGTCCTTAAATCACTCAGAAAGAATGTAAATACCAGCTCTGAACAAGGCGCATGTGTCATCGAATAGAATAGAATTCTACTACATTATTATCCAGCCAGAGCGGCACAATTGTCTTTCCTGTACCAGCTGCAATTATCCTAAAGGACGCTGTGTACTTTCAGGAAAGTTGCTCAAGGGAAATTTCTAAATGTCAAAAGGCATCGATATATTTCCTTCAAAAGCACATTTAGCGTAGGTGTGTGTGTGTGTGTGTGTGAATGCACAAAAACGGCCTACAGCCAAAAAGCATAACGAGCTGTGTGTGAACACGCACGATAATCGCGGTGACACGACCATGTGATGTTCACATGTTACGTGTGAGCGTCAGAAATATTAAAAAAAAAAAGAGCACAATCCACAAAAAAAAAAAAAAAGACTCAGAAGAACAAAAGGCATGCATTGATCATCAGTAAGTATACTTGTGTCTCCAATTCACAACAAGTAACACATACCAGCAGCACTTGGGATAGAATGCAGTCTCATACAATTAACAACAATTGGTTGCATTCCCTTAAGGATTTTCCCAGACAAAAGTCCTTCCCATATCAATACTGTCCTGAGCTCCCTCCCTCGCCTGCAGTGCTGTGGTATCATATCTGGCCTCTTTGTGCACAGGGGGATTTCCAGCCTCTGAAACGGTGAGCTGGTTGGGAATGGGCAACCAACCTCTGGGCAGCATTTCTTTAACCGTGTGGGAACGGAGCACTCCATGTGGGACAGGAGGACACAGTGACAAATGCACATATGGCCTTTTTTGACTGTGTGACAGCGGTGGGAGGAAACCAAGCAATGTTTTAAAAATAATAACGACAATAATAATAATGGATTTTGTTGACATAGCGATGTTTGCACGTCACTTTACATTAACCCTTTAAGGTATGCACCAAGAAAAAAGCAAATGAAAAAATATTTCTTTGCATTTTTTTAATTTACTTATTTAATTTGACTTTTGATTACAACAATAACGACAATCAATATTTATTATTATTATTATTATTATTATTATTTTATTTTTTTATTACAGATACGGGTCTCTACCAAACAGTTGAGACGTCTGTTCATAATAAACCTGGTTTGCAAAATTCATAAAGTACAACAGTTAGAACAAGTCCACATTAAGTGTTAGTGAGTTCAGCTTGATGCATTTTTCAATGAGATATAGTGACTTTCATATAGTGGTCGACCAAATGGTTGAGTAGTACCTTAAAGGGTTTTAAAAGCATGGCATGAATAAGATAATTAAGGTTTATTTTGGCTCTTGCGCTCAGTTAAGATCTTTTTTAAACAAAACCCTGATTGAGAAAGCTACATTTTAGCATCACATCCATCAATTTAAAGAAAAATAAAACCATTTTAACCCTTAGAACACAGCATTTTGGCCCATTTAAACATACAGTATATACACAGGGTATAAGAACATGCAAAATAGTTTCTTATATCCTTTATTTTTCCAGCACAACCGACAGGCAATCTAATAAAAACATTTTTTACTATAGAACTATAGAAACGAAAGCAAAAAGTCCTCAAAATGTTTAAAAATCTTATTAAATGTGTGAAATTTGAACAAAAACATCAAAGTTCACTTGGCATGTTTTTATGAACTAAAAGAAAATAAGAAACGCTCTTATTTTGTCATTTCTGCAGAATGAATGCTACTTTATATCATGACTAAAAATAACATATATAATAATGAATCATTACTTTGACTCAGCAACACATAGCAAGAAACCTGAATTTGTGACCTATAAACACACACCCGCAGGATGTCCATATAAGGAGTTGCGCATTATTCCCACAGCAAATTACCATAGGTGCACCTGCGGCACAGATAACAAGGCTCAACTCTAACTATACAGTAACTGTGGAATGAAGCAAAAGGACATCACGTCCATCAAGGGAAGGAAGCAACCATCAGTCGAATCTGCCTCCAAACCCTTCACTACATATTTTAAAAGCCCTAATCAGGATTGGCTCACAGCTGTAAATCAATCTGCAAATAGTCCCAGACAGCCGAGATGGAGCAGATAAAAGCACGTTTGCCATGTTAAGTAGAAACCAGTGGGACCGTCAGTGAAAGAGTGTCATTAAAGTACAAACAATAATAATTACCTGTCTTGTGCAAGACATACCGACACAAAGGCAAAATGACAAGCCTTTCCCTGAGCCGAGTGACAGGACTGGAGTTCACAGTGTGACACAGCGCGTGGGTGTTGTGTCTGTGTGTACTTTGTTGGCCATAAAAGAGATACCAAATGAGTGACAGGGACTCGCTCTACCAACCAACACGCATTCCAAACTCAACTAGGCCAACTGAGGATCTGCCCCTTCATATATCAAGATGAAAATGATGAGTCACAATGTTTTGTTTTTTTTGGATCTTCTGCCAGTTTGCAGGCGGCGAACATCTCACAGACATTAATATGACAATGTTGGCTCGACACTAAACTAATTAAGAGGTTTGTGTATCTCAGTGTTCATTGACACCCCCGTCGTGGAGGCAACATTGTGTGAGCATGAGAATGAAAATATGAAAAGGACTCTCTGTAATAATGTCCCCCATGTAATTACTGCCAAGTGCTACCCCCCCGAAGCTACACACACACACACACACACACACACATACACACAAATATCAGCGACAACTTTCAAAACCACCTGCCTGATACAATTGACGTCCCTCTTGTGCTGCCAAAAGCAGCTCTGACCTATCAAGGCGTGGACTCCACAAGACCTCTGAAGGTGTCCTGTGGTATCTGGCACCAAGACGTGAGCGGCGGATCCTTTAAAGGGAGCCGGGTGCACTTCTCATAAATGTTATTGTGGCTCTCAGGGTTATGCCAACTTTGCATTCACCACCTCTGTTGAAAGGGGTTTTTGGGAAAGTTGGGCTAATCGTCATGTAGCAGTGCAAGCACCTTATAAATAGAGGTTCTGTTGACCTGAATGGAGCTGAAACAATGAATCGATTAATCAATCTTTTGACGATCGATTAATCCGCTTGAAGCTTTTTTCATTATTAAAACAAGATTTCTGATTGTTTTAGCTTCTTAAATCTGAATATTTACTTAGTCCCTTTGCTCCACGTAACAAAAAAATCTTAAAAAAGTAAAGTTAAGCGACACGAAATGATCAGCCACAGAGGCTACTGGGAGCTAACAGCAGTTAGCATTTGGAAAAGTGATCATTTGCAGGCTCTAGCAGGCACATTGCTGTCATATATAACATGTATCTACTGGACAGATAAACCCTCTGAGGCTGGAAGTTTGTGTAGGACTCTGTGCTGCACTGTGGAGCCAAGAATAGAACTTTTAGTTGACTTTGCGGACTTCTGGTTTTCGGATGCCGTTGCCCTCGCCTGCACTCTCGCGTGTTTTTTACGGACAAAGCGGCGCTCCGCGAGATAACAATTCCAGGAATTTAGCGCATTTTGTCGCCCCAAGGAGCGAGGAAGTCAACATTGCGTGCTTTACCTCCTGTACTTAGACTGAGGAGGACCACAAAAACATGAGCGAGATATCTTTTTTCACACTTTGGCGACTGATAGGACCTCCAGAGTCCCAAATATAAGGATTTAAAATGTTCTGACATTTTATGGACCAAACGATTAATCAAGAAAATAATCGACCGATTAATCGTTAGTTGCAGCTCGAGACTTGAATCATATCCAGCACTTGTCTGTGTCTGACTATACGTAGGCTAAAGAACTGCATCCGAGTTATCCATCATCTGATCTAATCACCCTCCCTAACGCTGCTCTGGGATGCGACACTTTACTTTAATGGCCAGTTGTCAGTGTTTACCGCAGCTGGGACAAAAAACAAAACAAAACAACAAAAAAAAACAAAACATACAGTAATCTCTTTGTGTGTTTTATACGATGCAGAACACTGCCCAGAGCATCACACTGCCTCTGCCAGCAATATGGATTAGAGGCCAGCAGTGTGGGGTTTGGGAATAATTTCAGTTTTAATGACTCTGCTGATCAATTACAGATTTTGTATGACGTCCTCGTCCTGATTCTTTTTGTATTTGTTGAATAATAAGATCTAAAGCAGCATCCGAGTGGAATTTCGGCAGATTTATGCGACTGGAAGTCTAAATTTGACATGATTGATACGTTACTTCACAATTAATTCGAATAAATGGGAAAATAAATAACAAATAAATGGATGCGACAAGACTTCTGATGTGTTTTAAAGCAAAGTGCGTTGTATGTTTAACACTTTCCAACTTTCTTGGCATCTCTTTATGGCATTTGAAATTAAACGAAGAGAAGGATGGAAAATAGGCTCAGATGTGACATTTAAAACATGTTAATCATAAAAACACATCTGTGTTATGTTAGCCACTTGTAAGAAATTTGAACGCAAATTGCAAGTGACTAAAAATGTATATGCATCATGTGAATTTGCGCAAATTAATCCAACACATTTCTGATAAAACCAAATGCTTTCCTTTCACCACACAACATTAATTGAGCTACCAAAGCTATTTCTCCTTTCAACAAAACTTTTTAGTTTCTCTCTCCAAGTCGTGCACACTTCAAAAAGCTCTTATGACTTCTCTGCAGTCAGTGTGAAAAATTCTTGCTTTTTTTGATCAAACAGAATTATTATTAACCAAGCACGACTCTGAAAGTGAAAGGAGACTGAGATGGGTCACCTATGCAATTTTTTTTGTGTGTTTTCCATGAAAAGTCAGACTTTTATTCATTCATACAGTTGCAAAATGAATAGAAAATATAGTCAAGGCATTGACAAAATTAGAAATAATGGCATAATTTTGCCCTTCAAACTTTGCGTTCGTCAAAGAACCAGCAAAACTGTTTTCAGCTGTGCTAACATCATTGCACAAGGGTTTTCAAGGGTTTTCTGATCATCCAATAGCCTTCTAACATGATTAGCAAACACAATGTACCATTACAACACTGGAAATGGGCTTCTATACACCATTAAAAACCTGACTTTTGCAGTTAGAATAGTCGTTTACCACATTAACAATGTATAGAGTGTATTTCTGATTCATTTAATGTTATATTCATTGAACATTTTTTAGTTTTTCCTTCAAAAATAAGGACATTTCTAAGTGACGACAAACTTTTGAACGGTAGTGTAATCGTGCATATAGATGGCGTAATAAAGTTATTTAAATATAAAGTGACACATTAGTCCGTCGACACACCAGATACATCCAATTACAATTACAAAGTGCTCCGACAAAGAACCTCACACAGAGTCTGTGACCTTCCATAGTGCAGCTCTTGTACAAGCAAAAAAAAAATCCTAATCTTGTGTCTCAGTGACTGAATCACTTTTTTTTTTAACAAAAAAACATGTCTGGTGAAATGGTCAGTAATAAGTAGACAGAAGGTTAATCAGATCTGCTGGGCAAACGCAGCAGAAAAAAGAAAAAAAAAAACCCCCAGCTGCATAGAAACCATTCTTCTATTAACAGACTTGTAATTGCTGAGACAGACAGACAGATGCGGCTTACAAAACAACTCGTGAGGAGGAATGCCGGCCATTTGGCGCGTACAGTACAACAGATGAATGGCTTTTGTTGAGGGGTTTTACCGGGCCTAGTTGACAGAGGGCTAAAGTCAGTGCTCCAGCCCTGCAGACAGACGGGACAAAGACAGACCAAGAGTATTTTGCCCACAGTCTTTTTTTTTTTTTTTTTTATCTGGGGGGCCTTTTCACAGCTAATCCACCGGGCCTGAGAGGAGCAGCAGGACAGGTCAGCAATGCTGCTCCACCTCTGTGGAGGCCTGAGTCTTTGGCAGCATTATAGAGGCAGATAAAGGAGCTAGACGGTGCCTTCTGCGTCTCAGAAGTCATTCTTGTCAGACTGATTTTGATCCCCGACATCAGGCTATTGGAAGTAAAGCTCGCAGGCCCCGTGGCTCAGTTTGATGGCCAGGTAAGCTGCTGTAGAGGCTGCTGTTATGACAGTCTGCCCCAGCTGGATGGTCACAATATGGCCCGACTGTCACGGGTTCAGGAACACACGTCCACTGCCTTACATTAACGTGCATCCTTCCCTATTTTCTGTCTTTCTCTTTCTCTTTGGCTCTTTCCTCCACCCTAAATAACCCAGACCACCTTTTTGAATGGTGGCCAACGCCTATGAATCAAAAGCACTCTAAATATGTCACATTCCACATGGTATCTATCTCTGTGGTGGCAGCAGCGCTTTCTCACAAAACTTAAACCCTATTTTTCTTTGAAAGAGAGCACTGCATTGTTGCTCGAATTATCCATCCAAAACCCTAGCAACTTTCCCAAATTGGTATGCCACAGGAATTCCTGGCTCCACTGCCAACTTTAGCTACCTGGTAAAAGGGATTAGGGTTGCTTTATCCTTTATTCAAGAATGCGGAATGGTTGAACTTCTGACCAAGTCAGACAGGCTTGACATTCAAAGCCTGTGTTCCAGGGTGATGTCTCCAACCTCTGTTGTCATTCGCTCAGCCTTTAATTTCTATGAGGACAATTGGACATCAATGGCACTTAATTAAGGAATTAAAGCAAAACCTCCTGTACTTAGTCATCAAATGGCTGCAACAACAAATCTATTAATGGATTACCGGAGAGCACAGGGGCTAAGTACTCAAGGGAGGAGGGGATAATCAAAGACAGGTGAAACCAATTAGACCCAGGTAAATCACATTAGGGCGGGGCAGCCAATCAGGAGGGAAGACAGGGCAGGAAGTAGAACGTAACGTGGAAAAACTACAAAATACAAAATAAAACAGGAAACAAGGAGAATAGAAAACCAGAAACAAAGAACTGAAAACAGAAAGATCAGCAAAAAGTCCAAACTGAATATTGTCCAAACAAAAAGCGCCTGGTGAAACCCAGGGGTCATGGTAGTGAATTATTTCTCATTTGAAAACGTAATATATATTTTGTTTTGTGGACAAAACAAAGATATTCAAAATTAAAACGTCAGTCTGAGGTTTCTCACCATCTGAAACAGAGAATGTGTCTTTGTTGCAGGCCGACGAATGAAAAGTGATGCAAAGGAGTAAATAAGGAAGTGATGACACAGAAGTGTTCGTGAATGCTGCAGATCAAACATCGTTTCAAGAAAAAGGTTAACACCCTTGCAAATGCTTGGCCAACAGCCACATCCTTAATATAATTATAATCCTAACATTCATGTTTGAACACCATCCATCCCCATCAAAGATGTGGAGTTCCAACAGGTACAATCATGTGCCCATCCCACTCCTCCTCCTCCACAGCGCGCCCTCAAGGCTATCATGTAAAAATAGCTATCATTGATAGCATTCCTTTGTCGTGACACTGTGCTTAAGGTGACTACCACTCCCAGTAACCCAACAGCAAAGTCTCTCACACTCAAGCCCATTCATGAATACCTGTCCCTGTTCAAGCCTTCTCATTAGCAATAAATAGGTGCTGCACACGGGGGCCATCAAAACATAAAACAAGACAGCGGCAAAACATTTAGCTGCTGTCGTCCACGCCAAGACATCTTCAAATACAGAGAAGATTGTGTCACATCCGAAAGTAACATTTTCCCTCTTTTTAACTCACAACAATAAGCTATTAATTGCATAAACTTGTAAAGATGTACTGAATAAAACTATCATCTGAAGGTAGGAGGGGGTGTCTTATAATTCTAAGAAACTGTTACCAGGCCACAGCCCAAAACTATGATCAAACATACAAACCTCGTATTTATCTCAAATCAAAACCAAGCGGGGCTTTTTCCATTTCTTGGTTGGCTGCCTGCTCAAGTGATACCACATAAGACAAATGAACGGTATAAAAACATAAGCAAAAACTCTTACAAAACAAGGTGTGTCTCGCTTTTGACGAGGCAAACGCGTCTTCCTCTCGAGTCGAGGAGGAATCAACAGGAACTTCTCTCTAATATGTTTATTTTAAAGATGAAACAGTGCACTGACTTGTTTGCATCTGTAGAACCGTCATTTAGAAAGACCTGTTATGCTGCTTCTGCAGTTTGGATGAGGCGTCTGTCTGGTTAGTAATTCTAATACCCAGTCTGCAGCTGAGAGCCTCTCTCTCTCTTTCTCTCTCTCTCACTCTCTCTCCTTCAGTCAGCTTCACAAGCCACTGTTGCTGTCCTTCACAGGGGGATGAGAGGCACCTGTGAGGGGGATGCTGCAGTCGACCTTGCTCCTTTCTCTCGTTGCTGTAGTCCCAGCTGACGTCTATCAGAGGGCCAAGTCTGTCAAGGACGTGAACACTCAGGGAAAAAGAGCTACACTCCCTCCTCCAACAGTTGACTAGAGTCCAGAAACAGAAATGGACATAGTTCCTGTACAGGACAAAATAAGATACACTACCGTTCAAAAGTTTGGGGTCACTTAGAAATGTCCTTATTTATACATATACATATATTGTTAATGTGGTAAACGACTATTCTAGCTGTAAATGTCTGTTTTTTAATGGAATACATAGGTGTATAGAGGCCCATTTCCAGTGTTCTAATGGTACATTGTGTTTGTAATCTCAGCAGCTTTTTTTTTTTTGTTCCTCATTCCTCGAAAACCTCACGGCAGCTATAGCAAGGGGAGGACTGGAGCTCTGGGATCCGACACCTGATGCCCTCCTCCTGGCACCAAGGGCCACTGAAAGATTCCTCAGGCCTGTGAAACCAGCCGGCTGTGCACGGGGTTCAAAGATTCAACAAATTCCAGGGCAGCTCTCAGGAGGGAGTTACTTTGTGGACGGCCACACAGGGACTGAAAGCCCTGGAAATATTTGAGAATGTTAATTATAGACTTACCGAACACATCTTATGCGTTATAAATGCTCTCTTTTGAACGCTCCATTGTAAAGACACGGTTATTTATAGTTGTAAACTACCATTAAAGTTTTTCTTTAATCTCAGATTACCAATGCGACAATTCCATTAGGATATGACTCGAGTGCTTATATGATTGTAACGCGATCGATGGGAAAGACTACACTTTGATCACCTATGGCCATATGCAGAATTAGATGAAACAATATGCAATCTGGGACTCTTAAAAAACTTCCTGTTGGGGTGGGAAACTGATGGTCTGTGTGTGTGTGTGTGTGTGGGGGGGGGGGGTGTCCAGATGGACTGAGGGCCAATATGGACGGAGCGGGGTCATAACAGAAACCAGAGTATCAAAGCTAAGAGGGCTTATTCCAGAAACTTGGCACTTTCAAGTAGCACTTATCTCGGGGTATCATATAAACTTAACCCTGCTGTCAGAACGGCTACATGGAAGGAAATGAGTTGAGGGTCGTGACCTTGAAAGCACAAGTCAAACGTTGCTGGCCATGGCACACAGAAAGTCACAAGGTAAAGCCGCACAGGCCCGGCTCCGGCGCGCCAGATGGCTCCAACATCTGAGTCGACGGCTGAAAGAAATCTCTGAAGACCTGCGTCCTGTCTCAGGCCCCTCCACAAGAACAGCAAACTGATACATAAGTAAGAGCAACTGTTGCGGGGCGACCACACACCGGTTTTGGACTAATTTCCCCCTCATTTAGTTCCCACTAAATCCAAAATCTCATCACTGTCAAACATCTAGATTAGCAGAGAAACTTCACTGTGTTTGATCACCGAGTTTGGACAGATTCAGTTTCATGTTCTCAACGTTTTTTTTTTTTTACACGAGTCGCAATATTTTCTTCACAGTGACAAATATTTTTCAGGCTCCCTCCTTCCAGACTTCGAGCCAGCGATATACAACCTAGTGTGAACAGTGTTATGTCATTGACCACACTGCCAGCAACACGAGTGGGCCATAATGATGCATCACCACTGCGCTCCAACATCACCATGGTAACAAAAGTAACAAATAATTGATGCAGCACATCTTCCTTTTGCACATTCCATCTTCACCACAGGTTTATCTGAACATGGTAAGTGTCAGCAGAAGCAGCAGCAGCAGCAGCAGCAGCCTTCTGAGTGTCTGATGAATGTGCCGGAATCTACCACGTTGGTTACAGCGCGAATTAAGCACAGGTTAATATGACAGACGAGGTCATCTCAGCACTTTATTTTGCACGCAAGACGCTCTTCAAAATCCCCTTGAGCCTGGTTTGTTGCAGTGGAACGAGAAACTCTGCTAATCACTTTTTTTTTTTTGACACAGCTGCTTGACTGACAAGGTAGCGTTAATGACTCTCTCAGCGTCTGCTCTCACTAGAACAAGCAAGGTAATATTGAATCTAGGGCTGCAGCAGTTAATTGAGTCATTGCTTAGATATGGGTTAGGGTTCTCTGAAGTTCTGAACGTTAAGTTTTCTCCAAAGTGATAATAAACAAATATCTCTGTCATCTGATGTTGTCAAGCATTTGTGTTTTTTGTCCCTCGTCATGTTCGCGTGGTATGTTGTAGCATGTCATATTGTGTGAAGGTGTAAAAACCTGCTGCCGTGAACGCATCATTTAAAAACCAGGAAGCGTATCGCGTAGCAACATATGCGGATCTCAGCGATGATTAGAAAAGTCGCTATGTGTTAAAAAAGTAGGCAACATTTTCAGCACAATTCTCTGCTCTGAGGAGCCAAACACACCAACCCTAACCCTACTAGCTTGTATTTTTTATATCTTAGTGAGGACGCATCATAGCCATAATGCATTCCCTAGCCCCTTATCCTGACCTTAACTATCACAACTACAGGCCACATTATACTCCAACTGAGTAATGCGTTATCCGCTTGCATTATTATAGTTCGGCAGTGACGTTGTCGGCGGTGATCAGCTCCGCCTCTGTGGATGCTCAGTGCACCCATGAGCCGGCACAGAAGAGCTTATCTCGGCCTGTCCTGAGGACCAATCACAGCTCTTGCCGTCTCCGTTGTCCCTTGACGGAGTGACGGACACTTAAAAAATATTTTGTGCAATCGGAGACGACGCAGAGGCTCTCTGACAGGCTCTCCATCGACACAGAGTGCTTTGCGTAACCTACGCAGAGCACTTTACGCAGGAGTATAAATTGAGCTTAAGCACCTAACCCTCACCTTAACCAAAACCCAAATTGAACCCTAACCCTAAAAAAATCAGGACTTAACCCTGAAAAAAGGCCTTTAAGGTTGTGGGGCCCCAGACAAAGATAGGTTTGTACATTTATTGGACCTCACACAGATACATGTACACACACTTTAGTGGGGAACAAAGCAGGTAACATGTTCAATAAATATTAAAAAAAGGAAACATTCACCAGTTTTGGCTTGCACTAAAGCATTTGGACAGCAAAAAAACCCACAACAAAACAAAGCCTTATCCCTGATCTTAACCATTCTTTTGTTCCTAACTTCCTCATTCTTTCAGAATCAAAATAAACGGCAGCACTTTTGCGTGTGTTTTTGCTTCCGTAGGGAAGATGCATTTGCGGCGGGACAAAGCCATTTGAGCTAACTAGCAAACCAAACTCAGTAGAGTAGGAGCAGGTGCAGTTGCCCACGGGTTTACGATACACTGCTGATTAAATGTGCCGAGGGGTTTTATATCATTACAGCATTTTGAGTTATGCTATGCTAACTATTGCTCTGGTGAGGCACCACCAGTGAGTCGTATTTTTAGGAATGCCAACAAAAAAAAAGAAAGAAAATCTTTCCGCAATTTTTAGTCTATAATTCTTTACTCCACAGTTGTAATTGTTGTCACATGTTGTCAGCCACTATTTTCTAACATGTATTATGTGTGAAGAGGAGAATCTGCCTTTACATTTGAGGACAACATTTCAAACTCAACCCATTTTTGGACCAACTGTTGGATAACTAGTAGCTTTAACACTTATCTCCTCAAGACTTGAGCTCTTCACAAGTCATGATACCTCCATGTGTGACAATCTGCCAGGCTGACAGCAGTTTCCTTTCATGCATTTGTATTACATTTCTAGCTTTATACAAATTGGTGGTGCAATTTGAAGAAAGCCTCCCTCTCATCCCCGGTTTAACCCACCTGCTCGACTGACTGCACACTTCAAACCTTCAGTCACCAGTTCAGCCTGAGGGCTACTGCGCAGTGCCATTAACACATGCACAATAGCTCATCAAGGTGTCTTATTTCTGAGTCACATTCTTGGATGAATGCAACCCTGAAATCAAATCATGTGGAAATGAACAGACAATAGGAGGTCTCTGGTCTACAGGCTGATCTGTGGATGTGAGTTTATTGAATTTTAAACTGTGCAAACAAAAAAGAGAAAGCTTTAATAAATGGACACTCATCAAATCCAAAGTCACGAGGTGAGTATTTTTTTTTTTTTTTTACTGTACTTGATTAGTCAGCGAAAAATAATAGGCAAAAGTTTGTTTCCCACCATCAGTGAAGAGACCACAAAATTGGCTTATGGACAAAACATGTGGAAGAAGCTCGAATGCAACGTTTCCAAATCAGTTCCTCTGTTCAGATTGTGCTTTTGTGTACGTGTGGTCTGTGTGTGTGTGTGTTTTTCAATATGTAGCAATATATGTAATGAAACAGACTCTTATGAAATCATCTCACTGAATGGCCTTTCCCGGCACTGACTCTAACTGACAAGAGGGAGTGACCACGAGCAATCTATAGGTTTCAATCAGGTGACTCTTTGATTGGTCCACAGCCTTCACAGTCATTTTGTTATTGAGCTGTCATGGTAACCATATCATTTATATCATTCTAGAATGAGAATTATTCAGTTCAACATAAAAACCATTAAAGGGATAATGACGCCAAATTAGATGATTACACACATACTTCATGGTCCATCTTTTGACTATAATTACACATACTGTAGAGGCTTTGTGAAACAAGCAAAACATGGAAGTCAGTGTGAAAGATGGCAACGTGGTGAACCGTACAGTTAATACTGGTTTCTATGCACATATCCTGTGATTATGCTTTCAGTACTTGAGTACTTCAGGACCCCGGCTTTCATAACACGAACTGTCGGCTCATCCTGAAAACTCTCCGGCTCACTGACATGACAAAACAGAAGAAGGCAGCCTTCTGCAAAAAAGCAGAACAAGGCTGATGTGAGGCAGTATAGATGTAGAACATGCAGACAAACAATACAAAAAACAAAAATGCTAACACACTGTTGACCTGTGTCACAGCCAATATTAAGAATATTGTCAATAAGTAAGGTTTTCTATGCCTCTACTTCAACTATTAGACTACAGACTACACATGGAGGGCCTTTCCATGTGGAGTTTTGCATGTTCCCCCCATTTCATGTGAATCTTTGGGTGGCTCACGATTCGGTTTCGATTCCGATTCTTATAGTCACGATTCGATTCAAAATCGATTCACGATTCAACCGATTCAATTCATATGATTCTCGATTCAAACAATTTAAAAATGTATACAATGCATAGTGTGTTAAGGAAAATTGTGGCATCAAAACAATACAGTTTGTATAAGATAATGTGATAATGTGATCACACAAAGGCAAACTTAGGACAAAAGTTAAAATTTTTTCAATCAAAACAAATAAAAACTTACTTACTGCACAAATAATAACTTGCATAAATAAAAGCTTAGGCTAGCAGACTTTTTCTCCCAGAAGTTACAAAAATAACATGTACACATACAACACAAACTGGCGATTTAAAAAAAAAAAAAGATATACTTAAAATAAACTTAAAATATATATATATATTCAGATTCAGAATTGTGAATCGATTTTTTCCCCCACCCCTATTAGTTGGAACCCTCTAAATTGACCAATGAATGCTTGTTCATCTTTGTAAAATTGGCCCATGATGGACCAAGCGGTAGAAAATGAATGCGTGAAAGAGCATAAAAAATATCACTTTTATTTGCCTTTCCTCATCCATTGAACTCAAGAGCAGAGAAGAGGACTTGGGCCAAATCAAAGAAGAAGAAGAAATGCTAAGCATTAAAGTATACCCTCGGGGCATGTGTGTCTTCACACAGTTACAAACTGTTGATGTAAAGTAAATCTTTAATAAATAGGAGGAGGAGATCAAATAAACAGCATCCGCTTTGGCAATGATACGTGCAGGAGATAACGACGCCGATGCCCTTAATACAATAATAGCACACTTCATGCGTGTCAGCGAGGCGTTGTGCCAATTAGGGAAAAGTTCTGCCGTCACAGAGAGGTGGTTCCCATACAGTGCCTGACGTGGGAAACTGCTGCCACTCTGGTTTGAATGTCATGTGGCACACACAGTGACATTCTGACTTTAGCATTCGGGTAACTTGCCTTCCCCACTATATGTAAAGCTAACAGTGTGTGGCTGTGAATTCAAAAAGGAAAAGGCTCTTCAGGGAGACATATTAGTGTTTCAGGTTCTGTTTTTACATAATTAGCCACTTGAAAATGTCGCATATTCTGTTCATTGTGGTTTCAGTCAGCTGGAGACGTTTTGAGGGCCGTGTCTGAACTAGTTTTTCCCTCATCTGTTTCTCTTGCGTAAAAGACAAGTGGCGAGTTGGTTTTAATTTGTTGACATATAACACACACACACACACACACACACAGCCTATGCGATGCACCATTTTCTAATAAGAGATAATGGTTCCCAGTACATGGCCCCAAAGCAAAAGTTTTTTTTTTAAACTAGAATTCCTGAGATACATTGTTAAAATACATTGTTATCATGTGTTCAGAGATGATTCACTGTCTCACTGACACTGTCACTCTCTCAGTTGCCAGGTGAAGTTTACGAAATACCTCTCCTAAAGTGATGACACCATGGCAACCGTTTAAAGATCACTTGTGTATACTTTTGAGAAGAAACAAAAAAAAAAACTAAACAGGAAATAGAAAAGAAAAAAGTTGCTACACATTCCTCGAAATCCTCCAAAAAATGAATACCCAGAACAGGACGCGCATGCAGCTTTCACTACGTCACTGCATTTCCATTCTGTTGGTTGGTTGCTTGACAACGGCTGCTTTGTTGCCTTTTACACACACACACACACACACTATGCTCAACATATAACATTTTATATCAAGTGTGAGGTTGAAAATGAGTGGTTAAACGCTCTATCTGCTGAACTGTGCAGCTTGAATTTTGAAAAACAAAAGTGTAGATGAAACCTGAATAGCTTTTTCGACATGAATGACATGGTAAATGAACATCTGCTAGTAAAGAGCACTAACCTAAAAAAAAAAAAAAGAAAAAGAAAGAAGACACAAAATTAGGTTAGCAGTTGACCGTGTGTTCTAGTGAAATGTGTGGTTCACCTGAGGGGAAACTACCCGCACGATTCTTTGCATTAGCCTTCCAACAGCTGTACGATCCACCGTGCAAACGTGGACGTACGGTTTAACATGAAACTAGCTGCAGGTCCATCATCACATGCTCACTGTTCGTTCACGCACTGACTCATCCTCGACCTCAAGCGCTGTATTCTTTAGGACACAAAACCCCAAACCAAACATGCGCGCAATGAAGCGAACAGGAATACTGGGACGCTCATCGTGGGAAGCGTAGGTACAAAAATGTGAGGTTTGCTTGGCAGAGTCCTGGTTCAACGGTTAGGCCTCGCACACCTGGAGGCTTCAAAGTGAAGACGCAGCACTGAAAAAACCTCCAGAGGCTTGTGATAGCATGGAATCTGACGCATCCATGACCATAGAGCAGGTTACATTCACACACAAATGTAAAATAATAATAACAAATAAGATATTTTGTGTGTGTAATTAATTACACAGACACAAATCATAAAAGAACAACATCTGTCAGTCATTATAGGCCAGGCAGGCGTCTTCTCCCAACTGCTCAAACACATCTTTTGTTTTGAAATTCTATACATGTACAGTATACGCCAAACAAAACACTCCCCTCCCTTCTGTGCTTTCACGTCACTGACACTGCGTTCATCTTTTGTGTCGTTAATAATAATGATACAGTCAAATAATACGGAGAATAAATCAAAAGCAGCACAGGTGGTGGAGTCAGTGTGACATATGGTGGGATTTAAGATGGATGCATTGTGTTTGTATTCGGCAGATACATATGAATCCATTGTGTTTGGACAGAGTTTGTGACCTGACAACTGGTCTCAGTGGGAGTAAATGTGCGAACGGACATGTGTCAATCAATCGCTTCACACATCTACAAAAAATAAAAAACACCCACAAATAATGTGTTTTGCCGGAACAAAAATAAAAGATGATTTCATTCAGTTATTAATGGAATAAATTGATAAGCGATGTACGGTGTCAGATGTATGGGAAACTATGAACTGTATGATTTAGCAATCAAATGAGGTTGTTATTATTGATGCTTTATAATTATATAATGTGCACTAAGATACTTAAATATCTTTAAATAAAAATGTAACTGAGGCACAAGTGCAAACAAATAATTATATAAATAAATATTTTTTTTATAAATAATGAAAAAATCTATAATTTAATGAACTCATTCCATATTCAACTGTATATGAATGTTGATCTTATATATTGGCACGTTGTCATTTAGTGGAACAACATGTGTACAATTTGTAAACCTGTGTTATTTTTAATTATTAATTAACTCCCGGCTAAAGAGAATCATTATCCAGTAGGTCCCACTACAACCTGTAGAAACCTTATGTTTTTTCTAATGTGTTATTTTAAAACTACATACATGTTTCCCACATTTTGTGGATGTGTTCCAAAAAATGTGGTACAAAAATAATTATATTATACAGTTATAGTTTGTTAAAAACAACAAATACTGTATTGTTGGCCTAAGGATTTGGAACAGTACATATATACAATCTATATATATATATATATATATATATATATATATATATATATATATATATGTATGCATATATAAAATGAGGAAATCAAAATAACAACAATTCTTCTTGAATTTTTGCCACAGTTCTATTGTTGGGGAATAAAAAGGATTGTTGAGTTTAAGAATGTGTAACTCAACAGTTACAGCAGACGACTGGAATGCAGATAAGTTTATCCCCAACAAAAATGCTCTGTGTATCGGAGACAAAAAAAAATCTCCATCTCCCATGTCTCATTATGACAATGACTGGGAGCCTGCTGCTGTACACATGTGATTCCCTACAACAGCCTGAGCGTGTTACGGTGGCACTGTACAACCACTGTTGTCTATTTTGAATCAGATGGTGCCCCATTATATCATCGATATTACACATTTCCATCAGGTTTATCAAGCCTTCGGGGGTATTTTTCTTTTTCTTTCATTCATCAGGCCTATTTACTTTTATTCTCATTATACCATGTGAACACCACAGCACAGTGTTTTACCAGGGGGGAAAAAAAGCATTAAATTGAATGCAGCAGTTCCATCTTAAGGTCAGCTCTAGGTACTACAACAAGAAACAAAACATCTTTCACTCTGGGTCTTTCTAGGTCTCTCTATCTATTGAATAAATCTGTTTCTATTACACACACACACACAGACAGAGGCATTCTTTTCTGACGCTTACCACATTCAAACAAGAGGATATTCATTGTATGTGTGTGTAATGTATTTGCCAGACGGTGGAATGAGAGAGGAGAAATATGCATTATATGCGTAGGACAGCTCCATCAGTGCGACTATTGAGGGAGTTGTACTTGGAGGAATTTAAAAGGTCTGCATGTCATTGACCAGAAAGCTAAGAGCCCAGTTTGTTTGTTGCAAATGGAGATTTTTTTTTTCCACTATGAGAGCCGGGAATACGTGTACTCATGCAGAGATGCAAAAAATGCAGGCATGTAAGTTCGCACATGCTCAAATACACTGCATTGTTTCAGGGTGGGATGTCTAAACCTCTTGGCACCAGATCAGTACGAGTTTCCCATGAAGTTTGTGGAGCAAAAGTGACTTGGGCTGATTATGGCGGATAAGTGGCCTAAGCAAATAGCCCTTCCACTCTGACAAGGGAGTGGAGAGAGCAATTAGTCCGGTCTTGAGATCTACAATTCCATAACCTCAGATAAACCTTCTTGATTACCCCATAAAACTGGCCTTTCCTGAATGGCATGTCATTGAGGAGAAAACAGGGGCCATGCAAAGTGCAAGGCTGGCAAAAGTCCTGGAGTTCAGCGAGTTAAAACTGTACGTGGAACAACGCCAATCATCCATACAGCGATAGCTCTGGGAATGAACGCACATAAAAAAAAAAGAGAACACAGAGAGTATTAAAGTGCAAATAAGAGTGGCGTGCTGCTGGCAGTTAGGAGGCATTTTCTGCTAAAAAAGAAGAAGAGATGAGCACATGCATGCAGGTCATTATTGATTCAGACGCAGACTGCTGGCTGCTTAAGGGTATTTAACTTGACACCCACTCAGTGGGGCTACATTTGATTAACACTTTGTAGCACAACAGCAGAGAAAAACTGAATACGTTGAAATGGCTTGATGGTTTTACCCAGTTTTTAAAGGTGTCAACCCATTGCAAACTGACTCAAAACACAAATTATGACTAATTCTGTCTCTATTTTTTTGTCAATGAACCATTTCCTATGGATTCCTGGTTTGATAAATGAATCACAACATTATGTGTACTTTGTTTAAAACATAAACCCATAAATCTTTAGCAAAAAGCAGGAAAAAAACAAAACAATGGTATAGTCAAACCCCTAAAAATAATCTCCTGCAAACCCATCTATGGGTCCCAACACCAGGGTCTGGGAACGACTGCTGCAGCGTGCAATACATTCCAGTTATGAGTCCAAAGTTCTGACAGCTTCATAGTTCACAAAAGATAGCTTGTGTAGATGGCCAAAACACCAAAATTGGGAAAGATATCCGTCACACTGCACGAGGTGGTGAATGATCGAGGCACGACTTTAGCACACACACAAATACAGTAGTAGTGCAACTGGTAGATGTCAGTGCAACTCAAATGGAGTTAAGAACATGTCATCAGTCAGGGGATTATGGTAACATCTATACCATGTTTTCATTTAAGTACGGTGTAGTCAGTTGTGTGATTTGTTCTGTGATAGTCTCAGAAAGACTTACTAATGAGAAAATCACTAGTAAAAAAGTAAGATTTCTGGAATTTGATGATGTTGATGACGTTCACAGTTGATGGTCGAGTTCTGGCCACTAAGAACCAATCAGGAAGAGAATGAGGGCAACTGCCCCGTCGTTACCGAAGATCTCAGTTTTGCCCACAGTTTGACAATAACATGTTTTTTTCGTTTTTGGGGGCTCTGAAAGATGGGAAAGTGTAGAACGCAGGTCGATCAGAATTGAGTAGGGATGTAGTCTGAGTTACATACAGATACAAATACAGAGCAACATGCTAGATCCATATAGGTCCAAATAGTATGGAACCAAAAGAGCCGAGTTATAGGCCATGGTGTAGTACAGTAAAAGGTTTCAAGATGAGGGGGCTGGAGGGAAATAGGGGGAAGGAGCAGTGGAGAGATTGAGCGTAACAAGCAAGCACACATAAAGCCTGTCTCATTCTTTTTTTTTTCTCTTCTCTCTCCACTCCCTCCCTCTTTCTGTCTCTCCCTCTCTCTCACCATTACAGCAGCATTAGAAGCTGAGCTGCTCAACTGTTCCAAGATGTCAGAACTACAAAGCTCCCTTGAATGAGGGAATGTGGGGCCCAGGGCGGCAAGGGAGTGTGGAACAGCTGGCCCAGTGGTGGGGCCTCCTGTTCCCTCGCTCTGCAGCCGCTGTAGCTAGCTGGGACAAGACAGGGAGGGATGTCTGGCTTGGGGGTGGTGTGTGTGCATGTGTGTGTTTGTGTATTTGAGAATCTGTAAAGGGAGGCTGGATAGAAGGGGGGATCGGGGAATGTTTCTGTCTTCTCAGTGTAGGAGGGATGACACAGGGATCACCAGCCAGGTCCCCCTGACCATAGCTGGAGAGGATTAGGTGGGTGGGGACAGCGGAGGAAGTGTGTGGCTGGATGAGGTTGGAGAATGGTTGCCAGTGATGTTCATGCTCATTTCAGGCTCGGAGATTTCACTGAGCGGTGGTTGCAGCATTGCACAACGACGTGGAAGGAGGGCACACCACCAAAAAGGAACTGAAGCAGGGAGTAGGAAATGGAGAGTGCTAAGTAGAGATTCACACAAGGGTTGTATAAATTGATTTCATAACACGCTCGCGCAAATGCATACACACACACATATGGACAGAGCGTTGCATCTCCAGATGCTCATGCTCTTGAGCTTAAGGAGACGTGGAAAATTACAGGGAGAGAACACTTGTGGCTTCCATCTTGTCTTTGGTGTCAGAGAAGTGTGACTTAAAAGGGAGGAGGATAAAAGGAGACAAACTATTTTTGACAACTGTAAACAAGAGAAAGCAGGCAAAAAGATAGCACATAAACTGAGCCAAAGGAAGGTAATGAGTTCAAATAAAGCATGAACACATAGCGGACGAACGTATGGGTGTTCAAGTGAGCATGTTCTTGGCCGCCGCCATACGACGCTGGAAAATATGGCTAAGCTAGTGCAAAGAAAAAGCACAATGAAGGCAATAGAAGGGGACTTGAAGCGGCTACATCTGCACTCATGGCTATAGAAGACCCGTAATTACTAGCTGCAACGGATTTACAACTTTCAAAGAACAAACTCAAGGCAAACATTTAATGTAAAACCGCTATACGGTAAAAGCATCCAAAGGACACTGGGTCCCATTAACGGGCTCTGTTGTTCATTTAAGACATTGCATCATGTCTTAAGTCGCGCTATAAATGTATTGTTGCTCGATTTCTTTTTATTAGTGTTTGTTTTCGGGGGTGTTGTCATTTGTATTAATAAGATACACATGCATTTGCTTGAGCTTTGTGCACCACATGCACAGAAGAGCATGCACACAATGGGGTTACACATGAAGCATATCTTCATGCTACATACATAGAAGAAATCCACGTGCACACACACACACATGCCACGTTCCCATTGGGCGTGTGAGTGCTCAAAGATTGTGAAGTGTGCACAAATTCCAAAACAGAGAAGTAAAACATCCCCTTTTAAAGCAAAGACTGGGGATTCTTTTACAGGAGTTTCCGTTCGAGGACGCCACACAGTCCAACGTGCACTCGCTCCACACACCATAAAGCTCAGTCTCTGGGCGGCCTGGAGAGGAGAGGCATCCAGCTAAGATTAGAGCAGGTCTTAAAACCGGATCTTAATTGTGTACGTTTGTAATTATACAATGGTTCGCCTCTCCCAGTCCGAGTAACTTAAACATCTGGAATTGAGCATGACAGAGGTTTGCTTTACCACTCCAAGAGGAAGACAGAAAAGTGAAAGAGGGAGAGAGAGAGAGAGCGAGTAAACGGAGAATGCTATGAAATTAACTGGTGAAGGACTAGTAACGCAGGCTTTTCCTTTTTAGTGTGGAAGCATGCGAGGCATGTGCTGCTGTAGGAGGACACAAAAGATGATTCCTGGAGTTCCTCCTTTGGCACAAAGCAAGAGCAGCAGCCCAGTGAGCGAGCGGTTCCATCACTCAGTCAGTCCAACAAGTCCCACTTGCAGCACCCATATACTGCTCATAAGGGTTCCCATCACTGTGGAGGCTGCACACAAGCTGCATGCAAGCATGAACATGCATTATGCAAAGTTCAAAACCTTTGGCAGAAGAGGGGTTAAGTGAAGGGTAAAGTGATTCTACTATCAACTCAATGTGTCACAGTAAAACTTTAGAATGGACGATAAGTGAACAACTCATTGAGAAATTATCACTTTGACACCCCCCGACTAACAAACTAGCTTTAAATTGCTTTGTGAACATCACGGGTTTCTCAAACTTTATCATTATCTTGCAACTTTTACGCATTTCCATGAAAAACAGAAGTGGAGGCCCTACTTGGCATGACAGAGAGACCTGAAAACCCTGAATGACACAACCCTTATAGTTCCTATAGCAGATCAAACACGCTGATTGACACGCAGGGCTGAGTATTTTACTTTTACAGAGTGTTCCTAGTCAAGGAAATCACTGAGACAATTTCCACCGCAGCAAATGAAAAGACTTATTCATGCAGATGGGGTCAAACTCCGGTTTGATTGACATAATGGCATGGAAACAGCTCATTCATCTCTCCCATAAACTACTGCTTGTGAGGGCCCGTGCTTTGAAACCTGAGCCTCGAGCAGTCCACCTCCTGATATGTATAATGCTAACATTAAGTGGAGCAATAGCACTCATTTCCTCAGTTTATTATTGCACACACTAGTTACACAAAGACGGCAATCTTACACAATTCACTTCTGCAGCGGGAATGAAAAAAGAAAAGAGGAAGCTTCCTTCTTTGGGAATGTAGAGGAGAAACACTGATAGTCACAGGGGAGGAGGTAGCCTGAAGAGTGGACAGAAATAGCAGTTTGCTGCTGATCATCAAATTCAGAATTCAGATGAAAATTGAGGATTAAGCAAAAGAAATCCATGACAAAGATACTCATTTCATACAACTTAATATGCAGGGATCGCAGGGGACACCACTTTTCTCGCTGAGCCTTTAGTATCAACTCAAATCAAACAATTACAGGATAATACGTTGCAATTGCACACTAATAAAGACATCTGCGGCGAATCCTTCGAAAATCCCGAGCTAAAAGAGAACCTCACAGCAAAACGATCAGATGGACAAAGACAAGTGGCACAAGAACCAAACTTTAAACGCATCCTAATTTCCCAGTCTGGGCTGAAAAAAGAAAGACAACCTCTCCTGCATCAGATGAAATACCACGAAATATCACATGAGTATCACCAAATCCCAACAATGAGTAAATTATACTCTCTCCCTCAATCCGAGACATTCGGTGACCTCAGACTGACTGTAAGCAGACATAAAATGACAGTCCGGCTCTGACTGCAATGTCTGTGAGACATTAGCCTTAAACTGTCTTTGTGGTATTTTTCTCTTAATGCTTTCGAAAAGACACCGACGTACGACTGAACCTAAGGCGGTGTGACGTGAGACACACGGCTGCTCTGTTGTTGGTTGACTTCGAGTGTTATTGTCAGGAAAATATCAGGTGTGTGAACGCGGGAGTGTGTACATGTGGCTGCTTTTCTTGGCAGGTGGCATTCCCCTGATGGGGGGGCGTGCACACAACACACACACACACACACACACACACACACACACACACACACACACACACACACACACACACACACACACACACACACACACACACACACACACACACACACACACACACACACACACACACACACACACACACACACACACACACACAGTCCTCTGCATGAGATGACTCACATGCCGTGACATCTGGTTAGTGTTGGATACATTGTTCGGGGCAGCTCAGTGACTTCACAGTACGTATAATCGAAGGAAAAAGGAAAACGAGAAAGCCGTGGAATAAAATACATTATTACAATATTAGGCCCCATTTCGCCCATTGTTTTTTTTCCTCCGCTAACAATGGGAGGCCATGACGCCAGCACTGGGAGCAACTGTGAGTCGACTCGCTCCAAGACGACTTCAACCTCTGGTAAGAGAGGTCAGAGGCAAGATATGGAACACATTACAACGTGGGCAGAGAGTTCTCGGAGAGTTTTACTTTTTCGGAAATTGTACTCTCTGCTCAACATTTAACAGCTTGTTTCTTGGGCAAAGCCGGGCGACGCCATCACCTGGTATGTCACCTTCACGGGTGTGAAGTTGGCTTGATTGTGTCCGTGAATATGAAACTGAGCTGTTGTCACAAAACAATAGTGTTAATTGTGTATGGAAATGAGCTCCGGGCAAGATCCGAAGCAAACAACAAAAAAAATAATCTTCAATGAATTTATCCTCTCATCCCTCATTACTGCATCCCCCCACAGCTTCATTTGGGAGAGACAGTGGTAGAGAGAGGCTGTTGAAGAGACCCACCTCCCTCTTCTCCCAGCGCTGCCTCAGGAATGCTTTTCTTCTGGCCCCCTTAGCCCCATGTGTAGACGCCCTCTCTGCAGGGTGTGTTTTGCATGTAAAGCAGGCTGCAGATGCTGTCCGCAAAAGGGACCAGGAGGGACAAGGGGGACCGGGACACAAGGAGGCCCCACTGCCATGCCACCCGCCTGGCCTGGCCTCGCTTTGCTGCCACCCCCCCCCCACCCCTCCCTTCGCAGCTCCCCTCCAACAACACCTCTCATTACTTCACCCCTCAACAGCCCCCCCCCCCCCCCCCGCTTTCCGTTCAACATGCCACCCCTCTATCACCCCATTCCCTCCATCCACCCCTCCGACCATCCCTCTGCCACCCTCCTAGCACACGCAGTTGTGTGTCTCCTGGGAAACGAGCTCTGGTCGGTGTATGGAGGCACGCTGAGCTCAGACAGACACACACACACCACACCACTTCAGCGGATAGAAAGACCTGAGAAACAGCATTTGGACGGAGAGAAAAGAAGAAAGGGTGAAAGAGGAAGGAGAAAGAGAGTGATCACCTCTAATAAAATGGTTCTTTACAATCCTGTTATGCATATTCGGCTTGACATGGCCACATTCAGGGGAAATAATTAACAAGTGTATGGCGTGCATTAATATTGTATTTGACAGCAGACAGGTGGCTGGCTGAGAGCAGATGTTAGGAGGCAGAACGGAAAGGCTGAGTGAGAGGGCGAGATGGGGGGGGGGGGATTACAAAGTTCTCTACTAGTAACACAACTAATATTGAATCACAGGATTGTGTTAATACAGTATTAGTTTTTTAGTCGTTATCCATAAAAATGCAAAATATGGCTTTCAAATACACAAGGATTTGAGGATTTTCTCCCTTAGACCATTTTTAATACTTTATTTTTTTGACCTGACGTTAAAAATGTTTTTTGTTTTTTTTTTAAGTCAAAACATCGCTTCATAATGAAAACAGCTATAATTTGCGGTCCGCCATCCCTTCACAGTATATATACTGCATGTACTGTATCTCTACATGAGTTGATCCGTCCCTCCAGTGCCTCTGTCTGCTGCTCACAAAGCACCACAGTGTGGCCAGTCAGGGAGGGTGCAACTCAGATGACATAATGGTGTTTTCCATGCAGCTTCTCCACTCCCAGGATCTGAACTCTGCTGAACGAGGTGTGGTGGTGGTGGGGGGGGGGGGGGGGTGTATGTGTCGGCAGTGTAGCCGGTTGAATAATTGTCGTATCCAGATAATTTGGATAATGACCTTTTACTGTTTACAATATTTATAACACATCCAAAAAGAACACCTTTGGTAGTATCTGAATTCTCCAATTTGGGGAAGCTCATGTGAATGAAGTCTTACACCTGAAGGCATTTAGCACATAATGTGTAGAAAAAAGCAGCACCTGAAAGTGCTGAGCATTATCTTCAGACGGAACGGAGAACTACGGGAACGTCCTCCAAGCGCGGCTTTGTACCACGGCAACATAAAAGGGAACCATCAAATAACAAGAGTAAACATTCATTTCCTTGGGTAAAGCCTGGAAGTGAGGGAGGGTTGATGCCTCTATTGTCTGAAAGCCAGATAGATGTGTGGCCAGCGCGCCAGTTTGTGTGGGCTGTTTCCCCCTGAAGCAGCTTGAGCCCTCTCTAAATTTACACTTCACACAGTAGCATATCATCACTTCCTTTCTGTTCTATATCACGTACATCGAGCTCTTTCTGTGCTGAAATAGACCTCTCACTATGATCTGTATATCTCATTGGAGAACATACTCAAAAAGGTATTCCCATGACCTGAAATCAAATCAACTACTTCTCGAGCCTTAATCTGAAGGCTGCATTTTTTTTTTTTTTATTACATTCACTGCTACAGACACTCACTGTGCTCCTGTGTCTGACTGTGGCTCAAAGGCCCGGGAGCAAACACACGGGTCAGGAGGCAGGAACTCTGGTAGTCCCCATGCTTTACTCCAGCATTTGGAATCACTCTCAACGTATCACAAATTCCTCTTTCTTGGCAGTTGTACACTTTTCCCTCTCTCTCTCTCTCTTGCTCTCCCTCCCTCTCCTCTTTTCATCAGTGCTGGCAGTGGAACTGTAGTCTACATTCTGCACTAATTAACAACCTCCATAGAAAGACCACCAAACTCGTGAACTGGCACACTCATCGCACGCTTACAGTAAGACTCTCTTTCATTCTGTTTTCATCGTCCTTCCATCTTTGTCCACCTCTCTAAATGCTGTGTGTTGTGTTTCGAGCAAAGGAAGGACGGGGGGAGGGGAGGGGAGGGGAGGGCTCCTAACCTGAACTTCACCAAGGCGACACCTTGCCCTCGCCCCCTTACTATTGACCCAACGACCAACTCTTGCACGGCAGTTAAGTCTAAAGCTGGAGTACATTTTACATATAAACATATATAATACAAGAGTTGATATCATGCTCTCTTCCCATTTGTATTAATTTGCACATGCTACAAATACACCCTAACTTGTGCTTTCGTACACCGAAACCAGACAAGGAAAAATATAATTAACATATTCTGGATTCCAGATATGGCAGATCGATTACATCTCTTCTTTTATATATCGATTAACCCTATTTTATTGAGAGGATAAAGCTAGTAAAGAAACAAGGCATGGGCCTTGCATGTGACTCCATCAATGGCCATCCAAGTTAACTTACTACACCATACAGGGACAAAAAGGTTTCTCCATCAAACTGCGACGATAAGAACTCGACTGTGAAAGCATTCCTTGGATCTGTTGCACATGTATGTTATGGCATAACACTCCAGGACATTCGGTTTACAAGAGAGTGGAGGGAAGTGCTGTATGGCTCCAGCTGTTCTGACAAGTAGTCCTGGTAGATGTTATAGTCGTCTGCAACTCAACACCGAGGCCCAGGTCAGGTGAAGTTTATCAAGCATTATCAGGGTGTGGCAATTCAGATTCAAGGATGTTTTCAGAATAGTAAGAATACCCGCTACACTCTTAGAAATAAGGGTTCCAAAAGTGTTTGAAAAGTGTTTTTTCTAGGGTTCTTGGTAACACTAATGGTTCCAGTAAGAACCATTTTGATCCAGAGAACCCTTTGAAACCCTTTTCTGAATAAAGGGTTTCACTAAGGGTTCCAGGTGGAACCTTTATAGAAGGTGGCACTTTTATTTCTAAGAGTGTAGTTTAATGAGCAAGGGGCAACTAAGAGGCAAGACACGTTTTCTATTAATTGTTTTTGTATCCTGCTTTAAAGCAAGCACATGAATATTAAGGTAGACCAACATGCACACATGAGTTTTTTTTTTTTACACAAACACACACACAAACCCACATGAGCACTCTGCATCAAAAAACCTCAACCTGCCAGTCTGGGGCATAAATCGAGCCTCTGTTCGAGCCTCTCCTCGTCTCCACTGCCATCCTCCACCACCAACGTCCACACCACACAGTTCGTCACAGGACAGCACACGGACAAAGTCTTCAAAAAGAAGACTTCAAGTCAAGATACATGTCCATACTAACCAACGCAGTTTACTGAAATGGTATGGGTTATAGGAGGACATGATGCTGGGACAAGGGTTGGATTATGTCTCATAAAATGTCATCACATGTTTTGTGTGAGGTCCCCTAACCCCTAACCCTAACCCCTTTGACATTCCATACTTGACAGAGATTTGGGAATCTATTTACAAGAGTACTGTAAATCAGTCCTAATATGCGACAGTTGCCAGACTGGGTGGTAAAATGCACAACCAGGACTCCATCTGAGTTTTTTCAAGCATCTCTGGGGTTAAAAAAGCTGGTAAATGTTTGTTTATGAATAAAGTTCAGCTACTAAACTGCCGTTTACAATTATTTTATAGCACCTGATGTAACCTATTGTTTTTTATGGCTGTTATCGCAGCGGTATGGCTATAAACATGCGCGGTATGACATAAACATTTTCTTTTTTTACTCTGTTACGCAAATCATTCTCAGCTTTCTACTTACTTTTACATCAGGAAGAAGAAATGATGTTGGGCTTAACATTGTGAAAGAAATGCCAAAAAAAAGCTCTGGATAAAAAAAAAAAACTGCCAAAAAAAGTACTGCACAAGTGTGTGGTTGAGTCTGAATATGAGACAAATGGCTAAGTGTGTTGTTTTGACTTTCCCTGGTGTAAATAAAGGCCCTATAATACATCCCTGTACTCTTTGAACCGTCATGAAAAGTACCAGGGAAAAAAAAAAGGAACAATTAACAAAAGAGGGGGGTGACATTACGGAGCGACAAGATGTCAACGTTATTGGGGTTCATTTGACAAACTCAACTATGAGTCAAAAGCCTTACAAGACGGCCCAAACATATAAAACAAGAGGTGAAGGCTAAAGAATGACGGAATTCCGAGAAGAGACACAGGTTCCAAGGAGACAGTTTGCCCTGTTTCCCAAAGAGATGCTCTGGCATGTCGGTGATCACAGAAAAACCTTCCAGAGTTAAGTGACTCTGAATAACAGCGAGGGGGGACACAACAACAAGACTGCTGGACCAGAGCGGGGGCAAGTGGTGCTGGCAGGGCCGACGTATTGTTCCGCGGGCCGAGCGGGAGGCTATCGAGGCCAGGGCCAGCGGCGAGCCACGTGCTCCTCGCGTAAGGCCTGCATGAATTATTACATTTCATTCTGTTATCTTTCATCATGGTTCATTACGAGGAGACAATTGCGATTCAAGAGAACACCACACTCTGGGGTCAGACGGGAGAGAGCGAGTGAGCGTCAGGAGGGGAAAAGAGAGAGAATCCCTGCACTCTCCAGTGAAAAGGATGGAGGAGGATGGACAAAAACACATTGTCTGTGGATTTAAAAAGAAGGCTTATGGCTGCTATGAAAAAAAAAGAAGAAAGAAATGTGCTCTTAGAAGAGGAGAAGAATGAATCTGCCCCTGATGCACACTCAATGAGATGTATGCTGGTGGAGCCATAGAAAAAAGAATTGAATGGGATGGAATCTGAGGCAAATGACACTCTAGTGTTTTGAAAATAACTGACAGCTGCACAATAGGACACCAAAACAGGCTGCAATCTGTCCGCAGATAAGATGAAAAGACAGGGACTTGAATAGAAGTGCGACCAAATACATACAGCGATACTGTCCATTCATAGCCGCAGTGGATAAATAGACAGCCATGAAAATGCACATGAAAGGTGAAGCTTTCGCTCCGATAAGTGAACCGAACCAAAAAAAGATTCCCAAAGAATTTGTGACACAATTAGGGCAATCTAATTTTGGCAGAACATTGTTAGATTTAAGGCCTGAAGCGGTTCTGATTCTCACTTATTGTACACAATAAGCACATTCATATTCACAGAGACTAATAATAAGCTAATAAATAAACACTGGAGTTGCGGCGAGTTCAGCAGGGGACACCGTTATTATTGTTCGTCCAAAACCGCAGCTGATTACAAACCTGCCCGAATCGGCGACGTGTTCCTGAATGAATGAGCTTTAACCACCTACAAGAGTCGCAGTGTGAATTTATTTAATCACCGCCTCTCATCACGGCTCCTCCGACTGTGTGTCCTGATGTGTGTGAGCAGAGAGGTGAGTATCAGAACACACTCCTCTTGTCACTCGCTGCTCGCTGCATAACACAGACATTTTCCATTCTGTCAGCGCGTGAGCGGCGAGCACACTGGCTCCTTCTAAACTCAGCCACCACTTCATTAAATGACTTCAGACTCTTGGCAGAGTCAGTGGGAAAAGTCTATATTAACTGTGTGAGATCCACGGGGTGACCAACAAAGGCCATAGTTGTTCCTCCGTGCTGGGTGCTGCTCAGGGGGATTTCTGGGGCCTGTCGGGGTATCCCTCCGCCCGGGACCCTGTGCCCCATTCGTGTCTCACACTTACACGTCACATACATGCAGACACAAACAAACGTACGAGGATGCACACCGGAGTCGTAACGCATGACCTTTGCCCTACTTTCCAGGAAAAGGGGCTGGGTTTGTGAGTTACTGTACATTTGGCGAGTATAAGGCATGAGCCAGCGACAGTGGAGAATAAAGCGCACATGAGTTGCACAACGCGGTGGGGGCACGACGCAACAGCTGGTTCATTTGTTTACAGGAGGTTCGCAAGAAGAAAAGCTGGTTCTGATGGTACCGAATGGCCGCTCCGGTTCACTGTTGCTGAGCTTCAGGTTGAAGATCTATGTCATTTAAGGTCAAACGAGCAGTGCAGCTAAATGATCGGTTACCCCCCGGGAATCAGAACTTGTGTATTTTGCAGTGCTGGGCCATTAACGGCGTTATCGGCGCTACTGACAGCAAAAAAGATGCGTGTGACGTAGGGCTGTAACGATACACAAACTCACCATTCGATTTGTATCACGATTTTTGACCCACGATTCGATACATTCCATGATTTTTTTGAAATTTAAAAAAACATTTTATTTAAACAACATTTACTTACATAACAACTTAATGTAACATTTAATAACAAATATTTTGGAGCACTGTGAACAGTTTTGTTCCAGTGGAAATAACTTGTTTTGATAAACAGCAAAGGTAAGACAACATCAGTTGTTGTTTTGCTCTTATTTTGGGGCTGGATCCGTGAATCTTGTTCGTAGTGTGCACTGGAACGGGTTTTTTTCCGCTCCTGCTGGTTTGATCCATCTGTGTTTTAACTGTGTTCGGTGAACATAAGAATGGTTCATATGAGCTTTTAGCTGAGTTTCTGACCTTTCTGTGGGTATGCAGCATGTCTGTGTTAGACATGATTTTATGACGCTTTTGTCGCTGTGTCTGACGCTGCCCCCGGTAGCGGGGACATCAGTAAAGAAGAGATTAACACGATTAAAAAACATAACGCGTTAATGATGACTGTAATTAATTCATCACAATTAAGGCGATAATTTGACACCCCTAATAAAAATAAGTTTGGTAGCAATAACAGCTCATATCATGTGGCTGACTGGAAAAATAGCTGGGCGTTAGAAAGGGCGTTTTGGGATTCTGTTTCTCACGCCACGAGACAGGTTCGTGGCTCTGAGTATCGCGATTTCGGTTTCAATACGCATATCGTTACAGCCCTAGTGTGACGTCATGTTCACGTTTGTTAAAATGAGTCTCTAAAGTAACGCTAAACTTTAAAAACGGAGGCACACACACGCAGTACACAGTTACGCTGGTTATTTGCAGCGATGCTCTTTTCGTTTAATAAACAGACTGCTCCAGTTCGACTGTAGGCCCGCTAACGACGCTAAAGGAGCTAACTGGTAAACAGTGTCTGGAAAAACTGCGTTACTTTAGAGACTTGGGAGTCACGTAAACATGATGTCACACGTGTCTTTTTCCGGACGGTCGTCGTGGACACGCGCTATTACTACGGCACTAGTGATAAAAAGTGCAAGGAAAAGTTTTGTTTATTAATGACACTTTTTCAAGAGTTTTGTTTTTAAAATGCTCAACATTTGTATCCGTTTATGATACACAGCAACACTGAAATGTCAGATGCCTCTTTGCAAAAATATGACATTTCGACATGTCGTAGTAAGACGAAAAGCCCCGGCTTTACTGATAACTGATAACATTAGCAACGGCTCTGATCAGATCAAACGCCGCTCCGACGAGACACGACAGTGTGAGAGCCTGATGAACACCAGAACCCTGAAACCGAAGCAGCGAAATGGAATTCAGCCATTAATCATTTGATTATTTACATCAGCGGCAAGCAAAAAAAAAAAAAAAGACGCCACAGCTACAGAGTCTTTCAGATGGATTGACTTGATATGCCAGCTTGTGAAACACTTACTTCCACTTTAACCCAATCAAGTGGATTTATTTGTTTTAATTAAGCAAGTCGGGGGGCCATGTGCCTTCACACATTAAGTCATTCATCTTGATGTGAGAAGTTGGGGCAGGCTAATTATCCTCAGGGGGTAAAGACCCGGTCAAAGAGGGTTAGCGTTTACACCCACACGTGATGAAAGTCCCACGTGTAATTGTCTCGTGTTCAGACTTAACCACCTTTTGTGCCACTCGTGTGTTGTTTCTTAAACTCCGACGCGTTTGTAAAAGGGGCAACAGGCAACTGGCGCGTCCGCCAAGTGGTTCCTTGTTTAAGCGAGTGTTGTAAATGCGCCGCAGAGGCGAGATGTCGGTTTTAGGACACAGGTACTTGTCCTCGGATGCAGCGCTGACGCTATTCTCGACACAGAAATAATACAGTACATTCGTGCTGTCAAGACGTAGCTTATAGGGGACCAAAATAAACACGGCTGAAACTAAAGACAAAATTAAGCAAAACAAGTTGTCCATCCCAGCTTTATATAAGTCCATGGTATTTGTACAACCAGTCTGGACTACAGTCTGGATTGTCTGCGCAATAGAGTGCATATATATATATATATATATATATGTAATGTTCTGTAATGTCTCACATTGTGTAACGCTGTATCAACACAGAAGACAGAGCATGAGCTGCAGCATTGCTGTGTGTCTGAGTCTACACACAAGAGACGTCCAGTGTCGAGTACAGGTCAAATACGTGTTTTTCACTGTGCGTAAAACGCAGAAAAACAGACTTGAAGCGTAAAAACAAAACAAAACAAAAAAACGCTTCAGGTCACGTTTAAAAGGCATGTCTCTCAAGTCAAACACAAACTCTCGCAGGGGCCCGGCGTGTATGGACAGCTGGATCGATTAAAAACGGAAAAGGTTCACGAACATCTTCCCTTCCAATGAATGAACCCTCGACGTATGAGTGCCAGAGACCTCCATTTAGCCATTTAGCCATATTGAGCACATTACCCCACTGTTTTACTAGCATCACTTCATTTGGGGATAAACCCTTTTATTGTTTGCTATGCTATTTCTAAAAGTTTCAATTCATCATCAGGAGAAAGTTGGATGTAAACAATCGCACGGCAAGACCCTGAGGGCGAAAAAAAACAGTGTCTAGATCTAAATAAGCTGGAGTTGACAGAGGCTTGAAGGTGGACTGAGGTGACGGAGCGAGAGGAATCTTCCACCAGCCTGGATGAAAGGAAGTGAAACGTGTAGCGACGGGGACTGCGTGTTTATGTGCGATCGCCTCGGAGGAAGCATTGTTTTTATAATATGTTAGTCTGCAGATCTGAGGATGGAACATAATTGAGGAAACGAGGATAAACACTTTCTGCCACGGCTACGATACATTCAGTCGGGAACTTTAATTGTCTTTTGTGTGCCCACTGCCTCCCACTGCATATGATGATAATGCAGCTCAGACTCCAGTTCGTCATCCACGTTGCCAAAACTGTACAAGGTTCACCTTTCACTGGAAATTCCTCATCAAGGGAAGTTTACTTTCAATTAAAACACACCGCAAAATCACTCACATATGCACACACACATACACATAAGCCTTGGAGCATCCTGAGCCATCCACCGCATCACACAAAGAGAGCCAGTGCACAAAATGACGGAATAACACGGAGCAACAATATGGCTCAGTTCTTTTCACCGTGGGGTTTCACATGAGTAAATTTCACAGAGTTTCAAAATACTACATCCTTCCTACACTGTACCACCATTCTGAATAAGACTCTGTGTCTTCACTGTACCTTTCTTATCAGAGTTTGATCCTCTCGCTCTCACACACACACACATTCCCCATCTAATCCACATCCATCCTCTCTGTGAACACACACTCCAGATTGATTTTGCGTCTTGTATAAACTTCCAACTTGAGGTCAGATGCTGGGGTCACAGAAGGGCAATGCAGCTTCATTTCAAAAAGAGGCCGGTCATAAATGGGCATAAATGGGTTAGTTATATTCTCATCAGCCCAGTATCTCTGTCCATTTACTATTTTTAATGCAGGAGAGAGTCAAGGCCGTGTTAGCTGGCTGCTCGCTGCATTCAAAATGTCTTTGACGTTTTCTTGGATGTACTTCTCCGAACAAAGCAGAGAGCCGTAAATCACGCATTGAAATAACAAAAAGTAACCGTATCTCTGCGCTCATTAGTTCACGATAATCTCATTCCATAATTTAGTGACTCTTTGATTTATCTATGCTGTGAAAATGTAAGTTTTTTTTTTTTTCTTTTTCAAGAGTAAGTCTTGGACATTTGAGACAGTGTGGTTTCTTTCCCACAGTGAGATAACAGCACGAAAATAAAAGGTTTCAAGTGTAAAAAAGTGACCGAACAGTGGTGGTGACAGATGCTCTGTCTGAATGAATGATTCCATACTGAGAGGAGACCTTTAAACCCTTCCTTTGTGATTTCATCTGCATGACTTTTGCGCCATCTTGTGGTTAGAGAGATGAAACAGCAGCTGAAAGAGCCCTTAAGATTTAAGAGTTTGAGTCACATGACAGGGAAGCTATTGAAGACTTTATATAGAAGACACTACAATCCAATAAAATATGTGTCTATTTATTTGTTTAATAATACTACGTATATGCGAGTGACATGACATGAAAACTATAAACTGTTGGATTTAAAGGGCGATTTCACCCATTTTTCCCCACTTGGTCAAATGAAGAATTAACTTAAAATCATTATGATGCTGCTGTTTTTGTTTAATTAACATTCAATTACAGAGAAGGATTAAATTTGAACAGATTTTAAAATGTATTAGATTTGACAAAAACAGTAAAAGAGCAATGTAGGGCTTTTATTTACTTTGAAGGAAGTGACTTTGATGTGGACTTTTTTGTCAATTTTATTTAATGTTTTGTTCAATTCCCAACTTCCTCTGCTGTTGTGGGAATGAGACATGTTTCTCAAATCCACTGTCTGATGATCTAATGACGTACTGATAAACATCTGCCTGACATAGAATAACAGACATATTTATAGACTTTAAAAGGTACTTTAAATCGTGATCGATTGGCATATAAACAACTCGACTCTCTGTCTCAGCTCCCGCTTCATCGCAGTGGCCCAGTTCCAGATCCACGCTAATATTACTGCGGACACCGCACCAATCTGCCTGTCAAACTCATGCCAATATTTCCCCCTCTCACTGTGATGCAAGCCTTCTGCAAACATCGGCCTCAGGAGTGTAGATCCATCCATATACGCCTGCTCATGTCAGGTTAGGATAACATGCTGCTGATCTCAGGCCAGTGAGTAAAATCTGTATACAACTACATTGGTCAGGATTGTTATAGTTGTGTATGAAAACTAAGAGGGAGGCACATGTCAAAATGTGCTCAGAAGCAGAAGCAGTACCTCTTATGACCACTAGAGGTCAAAGTTTTACCATGTATTTTGGACAGAAAACAAGTGTCACATTACTTTCACTCACATTGAAAACAAACAAGAACATGCATAACTTAGTGACAAATATTGTATTATGATAACTGTGGAACAGTTTATATATTTTACATTTACTTTTATGTAAAATGGTTTTGTCCAAGTTGACCACTAAATGAAAAAACAACAAAAATACATCTCTCGGGGAATATTTTAACGTCACATATTCCTGCATTTCAGTCGAGCACGGGAACCATTTAGATCATCGGCGTGATGAGCAGTACACAAAAAAACAAACACAAAAACAAACCAACAACATCCGGCCGACTTCATGACACGTGTGATCTCAGTGCACCTTTGGGAAATAAGCTGACATGCTTTGACGTAGGTACACTGGGGAATTTTGTTTTTAGCACCGCACCATCGCGCACTGCGAGCAGCTGGCATGACTACCAGAGAAAAAGACACACCTTTGTCTACCAACAAGCCAACAAAAAAACAAGCCTCACTGCATTTCTCTGGTATGGTCTGTATCATATCGGATGTTTGAGTGAATCAAAACAACCAAAAGCACACAAACAACAGTTTGCTGTAACAAAAAATGCTGACGTGTAACTCTCTCACATACATTCATTTCTGCCAAAAGTAAACTGGTATATTCAGCATTGTCAAAAAAAAAACCCCAGATGTTCTTTCTGTAGAGCAGCTGCTGCGTCTCATGGACGATCCAGACATGCATCTCCTAATAAAGAAATTACACAAACTGATCATCTGGAGTTGCCCCTTTCACACAGAAGGACAAATATGAATCCTAACAGTGGGAGACACATGGAAACACACCCGAGGTGAAGGCTATAATCTCTGTGAAAGCTTTAGCTTAAAGTGATAGTTCGGAATTTTGAACATAAGACCTATTTTCCAACTCATCCGGTGTGATGGAGACGTCTGGAGACGTTTTCAAGAAATTTCATTCAGTTCTTCTAGTTGCCGAGTTCGCTGATGCTATGGCTAGCGCAAGCCAATGATACATGTTAGCATGGCATTAAAAACACTCATACCGACTCCACAGTGCACCTGAGGCAAATCGATTGTAACGGCAGACTATAGATGTATATATCTGTGTTGATAGAATAATATTTGAAACAAAACGAACCTCGCATCGCATGGATTTTTGAGGGACTACTTTCTCAGCAATATACTTCCGGCAGCGGAATCAGTCCGCCGCTGCCGGAAGTATGACGCGCTGCTGCTGCTGAGACAGGTAGAAAGGTAGCTACCAGGAGAAAGGTAGCTACAGTGAAGACAGAGGTGGGACTATGACATCATCGCATTGGTTGTCTATATCAAAACGTAATGATAAAAAACATCTAGACTTGTTTTCGTGTGGACAGTCTCAGATGTCAAATGTAAACAGGGTTTAATTGGAAATACTTACTACAAGAGAAAGAACATTAAGATCAGGTATTTCTTTGCTTGCTGTAGAGCTGTGAATACAAATATCTACTCTGAAAGTGACTTTTCCAGAAGCTCAGTATTCAGGGGAAACCACTCATGTTTACTTTTGCTTTAGAGTCTCTTCTCAGTACGTCTCATCTGTGAATTTACGGCAAAAGCAAACCAAACCACCAAAACACCACGGTCTGTCTGCTCTGCTGACATACGCCTTGTTTATGTACGAGTGGTGCGAAAGGGAAGTGATGACGTCAGCGAGTTTCATGTACAGTGGCGAGGTGACAACAACAACGCCGCGGGGGAAACAAAGTGTACTCATCTCGCTAGACAGGTTACTGATGTTAAAGTTATGCTTTTGATATTCAAAAAAGGAACTCCAACAGTGGTAGATTTCAATTTCGAAATCAGTTGACGTGTATAGGGCGGACGATAAAACCATTTTCTGAAGAAGTAAGTCGGGTCTTAATTTCAGCAAAACCACATTACAGCTGCGAGCTCAGCTGCTGTGACAACAGAGAGCATCCACATGACAATACGGGGAACTTTTAAATGACTGATATGACTCGTAACTCCTATTCTGGTGAAACGCTTACAAATTGTTTGATATTTTTGGATTAATCAGCATTTCAGGACAGTCCCCAAGTTTATCTACGCATGTAATACATAATGCAAATGTGAATGTTGAGTTTGAGTCAGTTTTTATGTCTCATGGTGCTTTTCCATGATACAGTTCTAGCACTACTCAACTCAACTTTTACTGGTCAGAGAGTTGTCACTGGACGAGTCATGAGAGCGATGTTTGAAACAAGAATCAAACCTGCCATTTTTAAAAAACCAAGCAAGAGGGTTACAGCTGCTGTTTGCAAAAATACACTGTGGTCTGTTGATGAGGTGCAGACGTTCCCACGTACCCACCTTGAAGAGGAACTGTGAAGTACTGGAAAAAGACATGACTGATACCGAAACTGAGTCGAGGATTTCATAACCAATGCCCCAATGTTGCTGAGGGTGTAATCGCATAGCTGTTTGTAATAGTTGCCCTATTATGAATTACTTCTTCGAGGTAGCCTGATGTGTGGCAAACTCGCAATTATCAGTGTGCGAATAAACGCTAGCTTAATGAGAAATCACTGACAACAGGAGGAAGCTCCAACAGCTTTGAACTAAAATGTAACAAAGTATACATAGAACCTAATTTCTAATACGACTTGCTAGAAACACGTATATCAACTTGATTGGGATTGAGTACTACTGTGAATTACAAATAATATCACATTTTAAAGGTGCCATATGTAAGAATGTGGCCAAAAACGGTTACTACATTCAAATTCAAAATACAGAGGTCTTTTAGATTTCATTTTCTGACTGGCAAACCGTGGTCTCTCGGCAGCAACTCTACTGACTGCAATGATTGGTAGACGGCGGTAGGTGGCGCCACACGCCAAAACATGATTTGGCATATTTTTTTTAATGCAAATATTTTGGCTGTACTGTTGTTGTTAGTGAGTTCAGTTTGTTAAATGAACATTATTCCCGAGTCTCTGTGACATATTAGGATTTTATGGTCAGTTGCTTTAGATTTATTACATAATGCACCTTTAAATAAAAAAAACTCACAGCCACAAAACATATTTTATTCTAAATGGATCCATAAATTAAAATAAGGCTATCATATGCTGAAATTCAAGATTGAAAATGTTTGCTTACATTGTATAGTTAGTGAAAATTAGGCTAATTTTCCCATAAACTGAAATGTACACTTTTTTAAACTACTGTAGGCGCCCCCTGGTGGCCATTCGTTTTAAATTTCAGGCCCTGAGACAACCCCTATTTGTATCTTTTTGTTTAGTGTCTGGCAATAATGTTACAGTAATATTAAAATATGACAATAAATACTGACATGATTGCACACTCACTGCTGCAAACGTTGCCACTCAGCTGTTTATTATAATAATTATGACACTCGCTTTCATCAGATGTGACATCAATCTCTCTTTGAAGAAAATTCAAAAGCGTTTCCACGTCTGCTTTTGTTTTGCTTTCCCGCATGTCTGATGCTCTTAATTATGTAATATAAGGAGTTTAGAATAAGCAGCTTAATGTCTTCAAGAAAAACATTCTGTGATACTTCCCAACTATTAATGCGTCTCGGGAATGATTTATCTGATATGGCTCAGATATCACAGTTAAAGCTCAGAGTTTCCATTTTAACCTTGTTGCCACGGTGTCATTTTTCATCCGAAACAATACCAAGGAGCCAAAAGCTGCCAGCTATGAAGCCAAAAATACAACACAAGCGTGTTCCAGGCCAAGGAACTCTGGAAATGAGTACTGCTTGTTAAGTCTTAACTTAAGGCTGTTTGTCAGGTAGTGACAGAGAAATTACTACACCACAGATGCCCTCCTCCAACTACAAGCCCACAAACAAAGAGCAGGGTGCAAACAAGGATAAATACAAGTGTACCAGAAAGAAATGCATCACACTTGCAGAGAGAAATTAGTAAAGAAAAAAAAAAGAAAATATCGAGTGCAAGTCTGAGCCTCTGCCAAAATTTTCAGACGATTCAGTTTCGCAGCCATTCTCACAGGAAACCTTCTTCACTCCCCCTTCTTCCTCAACCCCTCCTACAGCTGAGGTGGGCGTGCTGAGGGAACACAGAGAGCGTGCAGATGTTGACGTTCCACAGCGAAAGTTGTGCCCACATCCGTTCTGAATGAAGACTTCTGTAGCCTATAGCAAGCTGTTCAGCCTAACAGTAAAACAGCAGGCAGCAGAACGCGGCACGTCGACAGCGAGGCTTCCTTTCAGCACCACTGGAGCTCAGAAACAACAGCGATGGCTGTCAGTGGGTGGGTTAAGAAAGCAGGACGAAAAATCAAGGGGAGGCACTTATCTGAAGAAATCGTAAAAAATTATACGTCTCGAAAAACATATGACACTGCCCGTATTTTTTTCCGCACATAGTAAGATTATATAAAGTGAGCACTTTTAATCCCCCACAGTGACTACCTGATGAGTTAATGTCTCAGATTAAAAGCAGACCAAGCAGTTCCGGCCACTTATCACAGACGTCACGTTCACATTTACTGCCTAATCACAGGTGCGTCGCCTTCACTCAGGGGGCAAATGATAATGTTAAACGGATTCAGCTCCATTATAAAGCCCCGCTCATTGAAAGTAGTTAAAAGGTTAGCGGAATGCTAATATAGCTGACACCACCAACTCTTTACACAGACACTCAAAACACATTATACTGTATGTTACTAGGGAGATTAGGCCTGAAAGCCTTGGAGCTTTATTCTCAGAATTCTGACTATAAACTCAGAATTCTGACTATAAACTCAGAATTCTGACATTATTCTAATAATTCTGAAATTAAACTCAGAATGCTGACTTTAAAACTCAAAATTCTGACTTTAAACTCAGAATTCTGACTAAACTCAGAATTCTGACTTTAAACTTTGAGTGAATGCTAAAGAACAGAAAATGCTTCAAACACAAAAAAAAAAAATCTAAATGTGTTTGTGCAATGCGTGAACATTGTAAGGATAAACACTGTTGATTTTGCATTGATTTTCTTATTCAATTTCTCCACTGAATAATTCACAAGTGGATTCAACCAGGGAGAAAAACACTGGCTTTTTCTATTGCATTTATCATTTGTGTTACTTTATGCACACACACACACACAAGCGCGCACACACACCCCTCTGTATCCTTGCAACCTGAACTCAAGCAAATGAGGTTATGCAAAATTGTGTTGCCGCATCTTTTGTATAAGTTAAATAGATTATTTAAAAGTATGCATTTTGCAAGTCAAGTACACATTGTAGTACAACAATAGAGTAGTGCTAATGATATGGCTGGTTTGGATTATACTGAAGTTCCAATACATGTACAACTATATACTACTATGTAGGTCTACAACTACTGATGAACAATTTCTGATTATTTAATCTGAATAATCTACATCTGTTGTTCTATGAAAGTAAAGGAGGGAAAAGGGGTGGACATTTGACACCTTTTCCCTGACATTACAGGGGATGAAACAACAAACAAACAACAAAAATAAACAAGATAACAACCCACAGATGAATCAACACATCATTGTTGTTATTGAGGATTTGTATTGTATTGTTTAACACGGAACACACACACACACACACACACCAGATTTGGCATCACTGGACCCCAGTCACCACACCCTTGAATGTCTCTCAAATTGAATTAAAGTCTCATCTGCTGATAAACTGTTGTGACACGACTGCCAAGCACACATCACTGATTGTTTGATGAACTTAAAGCCAAATGAAAGAGAAAGTTAAACAATAAAAAAAAAAAAGAGAGATAACAATCAGAAACAGACGTTGTGTAACGTTACGCTGTCGTACACTCAAGGTTGTTGACTACTCTCTGGTATGTTTTACGTTGTTGAACTGTGACTCTACAGAGCGACGACGTCACTCCGTGAAACGTCCTTTAACGTCATGTTGTAACAAGATAACATAAAGTATCCGTTTACTCACGGCGCGGTTCACTTTGTTTATACGATACTTTGTAGCTACATTACATGACAGCTGTTTAGCACGAGCGCCGCTACTACGAGTCACGAGAACACACACACACACACACACACATACTCACACACTCACGCATACAAACGCTTGGGCGGTCACACACACACACACACACACACACACACACACACACACACACACGCTTATTACACATGCCGCAAAAGCACAGTTTACAATTAAAACACAACCGCTTCTCACCTGTTCGGGTACTTTCGACGCACTTTTGCCGCAGCACGGTCGCGTCGCGTCGGAGTAAACAGACGCTGGGGAGCTTTAAAACAGCGTGTAAGACTTGTTTACAAAGTTTTCACCGTAGACTCTCATTGGTTTGAGTGGAGTTTAGTCGACGCCCCAAACCTCGGTCACTGGGCCGCGTCCCAATCGTTGCTTCCTGGACTCGCGCTGCCTTCCTGCACACTTGATACACAGCGAAGGAGACTCAAGAGTGTTGCTGTGATGGATGTTGCTGTTTCTTTTCTTTACTTTACTCGGCCATTTTTTCCCCCCAGCACTAGAAGAGATATTTGTAAACGATGGAACAGCATTAGGGCCACAAGATATATAACAGCATGAATTCTGAGAATAAAGTCAGATTTCTGAAAAAAAAAATGTCTGAGATTAAAGTCAGGATTGTAACTTCTTAGAATTCTGACTTTTTCTTAGAATTCTCACTTTAATCTCACAATTCATGCTGTTTTATTTTTATTCTTTCTTTCAGAACATCTTTTTACATGTGGTACTTATACAGAAAAGGGCCACACAGGAAAAAAAACATGAATTCTGACTATAAACTCAGATTTTCTTACTTTAAGACTCAGAATTCTGACTTTATACTCAGATTTCCTTACTTTAAAGGTACAATGTGTAGTATTTATGGGTTTATATAACCCAAAATCCACTTTTTATACATATTATGTGCTCCTGCATTGTCTAGTCGCTGTATAATTCGTAGTGCTTCAAAAAGTCATGTAAAATAACATGACCGCGGACCGCGGTTGCATAGCCACTGTTAGCAGCGAGACGCCATGTTTCTACCGGAGCCTGTAAGGACAAACGCGAGAGAACAAAACAAGTGTCTCTTTACTTGTAGCGGAAGTCCCGCCTCCTCTCTCTCCGCTTCGTCTGCTATGGCCGCGGTAGCTCGCCCTCTCCCTCACCTCACGAACCTCATCTGCTGACACGGAGAAAGACAACGAGGACGACATTTGACCAGCTGAGGATACCGTAGCACTCAGGGAAGGGAGGGGGTGAGCAGAGCAGCAGTTCTTTGTTGTAAATTTCAGCCTCTCCTCTAGATGGCACTATAAACTACTTATTTCCCCTTTAAGACTCAGAATTCTGACTTTATTTTCATAATTCTGAATTCAAACTCAGAATTCTAACTTTGTTTTTTAGAATTATGACTTTAAAACTCAAAATTCTCACTTAATAACTCAGAATTTCTGAATTTATTCTCAGAATTCTGACTTTAAATTCAGAACTCAACTATTTTTTTTTCCTTTCTGGCCCTCATCCTCTTCCATACAGTAAACAGTCCAGATTTGAACCCACTTTTTTTGAAGGATGGAAGTCCATCACACAAACACAATTCACAAGAGCATGTGTGCGTCATTCTAAGTTTCTGAGTATTCCGAGATGAGTCAGCATTTTTAATTTTTCTGAGAATTCTGACTCATCTCAGAATCTATGCTGTTTTTTTCTCTTCCATAGTAAACAGTCTTGCCCAGATTAACATTTTTATACAAACTCATACCCACTTTTTGAAGGATGGAAATTCCATTACGACACAATTCACAAGAGCATGTGTGCGTCATTTAAAGTGTCTGAGTATTTTGTTTTTACGCGGTTTCTCTAACAGCTAATAATATCATAAAATATTACTGTAAACCAGCCATTTGTAACCAGTCAATCACAACACTGTATGCATAAAATCTTAAGTAAATAGGCAAGAAAAAAAAGAATCATCTGCTCATTTAGAGAAGAGACTCTTGCCTACTATAGCGTTAACACTAAAGGTTTCATGGAATAGAATTAACACGTCGCACATGCTCCCCCATAAATAAATCTCAATGATGATGCACAGTTATGCTACAGGAATTGTTCAGTACAAGGTAGCTTTTTAAGTATTTATGTTTTATTTAACCCTGTCAACATGTGATGTGATGTAAACAAACACAAATTCTGCAGCAAACTATTTCTATGCCCCCCTCGTTTTATAGGTCGCTATACACGATGTAGAAAGAGTGGGTTCTTCAATGTTTTGGCAAATTATCAGACCAGAAATGATTGTCTTTGTAAAAAAATATGGTTTTTTTCGACTAACATCTAACTTCTTCAATTTCGACCAAATGTAAATGTAAATATTACAAGCACAAGTACCGTATTGCGTGAAACTTGAGTGATTTTGAAAATTGTAACACAAATAACACATAACAACATAATAACACGTACATTCCACGAGGCAATTCGACCTCTGTGTCTAAAAGGCCTGTCCTGAGTACGCGTATCATCACCTCTAATCACCTTCCTACAACAAGCATGCTGTACATTTCCGTAATGCAAAAAAAACATGGTCAGGGTCTAACCATGTAATCCTGGCCCGCAATTATATTCCTTTCAAAATATAATTGGCAAAACAAATTAGTACATGCACATGACCTGAATTTTAGGAGGCAGGGTCATTATCAGGGCAACACTGTCTGTGCAGCGAAGTGTGCGGAGAGGTCTAAAGGTTTTGTATTGGAGGAAAACACAAACGTTTAATGATTTATTATAGATACAGAATGTTCAGAGCATATTAATGTAGAGGTCTCACACTCAAATTTCACAATATAAACTTATAATGAGTTATTTTTTGTACGTTAGTTTGTTTTTATTACGAGCTATATATTGTTCCATGTCAAAACAAAGACTTTTATTTTGAAATGCGGTGAAATATCCTCACTGATATTCTTACTTTTTCAAAAACTTTGACTTAAAGAAGCATAAGCGCTCCAAAATAAAGAGGACCATCCTATTTGTCTAGGCTAATAATAGAATTCTGCATTGGTTAAGAGTCAGGAGTCATTTTGAATAAACAACAACATACAAATAAACCCCATACACATAACTTAAATATATATATATATATATATGTATATATATATATATATATATATATATATATATATATATATATTTATATATATATATATATATATATATATATATATATATATATATATTAAATAGGAAGCATAGAAAGCACCACAACCTGGAAAGTATTGAACAATAATTTACATTTCTTATTAAATAGAAAAAATAAGAAATAATTATATAACATTGTCTGTGATTCATTCATGTGATACATTATTAAGTACCGGAGTAAAAAATATATATATATATAAAAATAACACTTAATTTACAAGATCATTGACTTTTTCTTTTCACCTTGCACCAAAGGTGTCTGTTGAAACATTTCTGCATCCATATGCACTGTAAATGTTAAAGTCTTGTGGCCTAATTAAAAAGATGTATTTTTAGCTTCATTTAGCTCTGAAATCTCCTGATAATTAACAGAGCCAGGCTGCGAGCAGTGAACAACAGAATTACTCGTGTTTGTGTGTTATGCGGCGGTTACCTGTGCACAGACTAATTGGATATATGAAAACAGAGACAGGTAAACAGCATGCAAATTGATGAAAAAGGAGAAGATGAAGATAAAAAAAAAAATTGCTTAATTAGGCCCCGCGGTTTTGATCTTTGTTTCGAGTTGAGTTTGTGCCGAATCTTCTTTTTTTTTTTTTTTTTGTGGGTTTGCTTAATTGTGATTCTTAATCCACAGGCTCTCGTGGGGGTTTAGACTACAGCAACGCAATAATGAAGTCAAAAGAACCCGAAATGGGAACGAGGCAATGCTTTTCTTTCTGACTTAATCTTTCTTTCATTCTTTCTGAAGTCGAAAGTTGTTGGAAAATCTCTAGTTATGCTAATGTTATTATGTCTGGAAGCTATGGATTCAAAGAATGCTCATTATTGTGAGATTTTAGATATAGCAGCCCGACATGGGATGAGGGAACGAGGGCCAAATAAACTCAAAAGTTACTTATATGTGGGAATCAATTGAATACACTGTAAGCCCTATTTAATTATTTTTGATCTGGTTATTCTCCCCATTGATTCACTAAAAACTATAGTGGTGGTTAAAAATATCAAATTGATGATATATCGTCGTCCTTTCCTGTGAAATACGATAAGTTTTCAGCTTCACTCGCTGGGCGTCACTACTTCATGGCTCCTCGTGGTGGCGCTGTTCAAATGAATGAAAGGATAATGGTGGAGAAAGCTATGTTAATAAAAGTTAAAGTTAAGACTTTATGCACTTTGTTCTCTATGTTGTGAATAAATATGAGAAATCCTGCACTTTTAGCTTACGTTACTTACGTAATTATTTAGTTTTCTTTAGTTCGACAGATATCGTGACGTATCGTGATATCTTGCAATACATTGATTATCACACAATCGCTGTATCGCGATATTTTTAGTATCGTGGACCACATATCGCGTATCGCATCCTGTGATTCCTGCATCCTTACTGAAGACTGATATAAAGTGACTGGACAAAAAAAAATTCACGAGCCATTATAATGCTGGATGAAATCAGTGTCAGTGATTGAAATTAAAACCCAATAAAATCTCAGTCAGAGTTCTGTGGGTGTTGATGCGTTGGCTCGTTGAGCTCGGGAAAATGAATTAGACCCATGCATATAAACCAAGTACAACTATTAGGGAATTACTATGTGCTAACAGAGACAATTTAATATGTAAATTGTCAATCACAGAGTAGTGTTTGTGCACAGGAGATGGTGAGAATTATTGTCTTTGTTCACAGAAACACAGAAGCAGACATCACAAGGCTTTTTCTTTGATACTTTAATTGATGTTTTGCTGACAACACTGTACTTTATCGGAAATTTCACGAGAAATACTCATGAAGCAAAAGTTTAAAAGACATTTAAAGACACCTTTATTCCAAAATAAGACACAAGTCTAATTCATGCTCAAGTGTGTTGTAAATATTGTTAAAGGGGACATGTTATACCTTATTTCTCTAAGTTAACCCAGTTCCCTGGTGTCCTGATTTGGTTAAAATGCCACAGCAGTTCAATCACCCTGCCAAAACAGCCCTTTTCCGAACTCCCGGTTTAGTAGTATCTATTGAGGTCGACCTTAAAGGACCACCTTAAAAAAAAGTAAAACGAAACTTGAGGGACAGGAAATGACATCAGCCACAGAGGCTACTGGGAGCTAACAGCAGTTAGCATTTGGAAAAGTGATCATTTGCAGGCTCCAGCAGGCACATTGATGTTATATAACATGTATCCACTGGACAGATAAATCCTCTGAGGCTGGAAGTTTGTGTAGAACTCTGTGCTGCACTGTGGAGCCAAGAATAGAACTTTTCGCAGACTTACGGTTTTCGGATACCTTTGCCCTCGACAGTAATTCATCTCCTGTATTTAGACTGAGGAGGACGACAAAAACAGTCAGTCATCTTTAGTCACACTTGATAGGGCCTCCAGAGTCCAAAATATAAGGATTTAAATTATTAAAAAGTTGATTTTGCATAATATGTCCCCTTTAAAGGTGAAGTAAGTAGTTTATAGTGCCATCTAGAGGAGAGGCTGAAATTTACAACAAAGAACTGCTCCTCTGCTCACCCCCTCCCTTCCCTGAGCGCTACGGTATCCTCAGCGGGTCAAAATCGTCCTCGTCGTCTTTCTCCGTGTCAGCAGATGAGGTTCGTGAGGTGAGGGAGAGGGCGAGCTACCACGGCCGTAGCAGACGAAGCGGAGAGAGTGGAGGCGGGACTTCTGCTACAAGTAAAGAGACGCTTGATTTGTTCTCTCGCGTTTGTCCTTACAGGCTCCGGTAGAAAAATGGCGTCTCGCTGCTAACAGTGGCTATGCAACCACGGCCCGCGACCATGTTATTTTACATGACTTTTTGAAACACTACGAAAATGAAACAAAAACTATTATACAGCGACTAGACAATGCAGGAGCACATAATATGTATGAAAAAGTGGATTTTGGGTTATATAAACCCATAAATACTACACAGTGTCCCTTTAATTTAATTGTATCCATGCTGCTTTGCTCTTTTACTCACTGAGTGTGTCCTCTGCCATTCAACAGACAAGTACACGCTGTTTCTTTGACGAAACGGACGTTCCTCAGCAGGACGTGGTCTCTCTAACCGCCCGCCCCATGTGTGCCTAAATGACAGGAGAATGCCGTCATTGCGTTGGCAACGGGGCCAGAGGCCGGACGGCGCCCGCAGAAAGCCTGATAATGCCCTCGTGTGGTTAATGCCCTTTTTTTTGTTTGACGCTCACTTTGGGGAGCGCTATAGTGGGCCAATTACCACAGTGCCAAGTGCTTAATCCCCATCTAAGTCTGCGAGACAAACAGCGGTGCCGAGATTGAAGGTAATTAAGAGCGATCCCTGACATGCAGGCTGAATGTTATGCCTCTAAGCTCAGCTTTGCTGTCAAAATGACTCCCTTAGCTTGCGTTCGGCTGCTCCAAAGCATGGAACGAAGACACGCGTGTGCTCATACTGTAGACACTTGGCCTGACACTGGCGACAGGGCAAACAATCCAGACCCTCAGCATTTACCCAAGTGTAATAATTACACCGCTCCAATCATAATTCTTCTTTTTTTTTGCACTCTCAACACCATTATATTCAACCGCCTGGATATTATTACTACCAGCTATGAGCAGGTGTGCATCTTTTCATTGTTGCGTGTGTTTTTGCAAATTACAATTCACATTTAAAGGCAGTTCCGGTTGAGTCGCCTCATTTAATTCTTCTTATCGTCGCCATTATCGAGCAGTCTCACCTCGGTGGCTTGATTGCGGTGTCTAAACATTGACTCTGCCCAATGGACACTGGTAAAATAACAATCACTGGATTGAAAAATGAATAGCGAGTAGAAGTGGAATGTCGAATGCATTCACTTTAGCGAGGCAGACGGGAGAGTCTATGATCTCACTGAAGGCTCATAATGGCCTAATCATCGCAGATATTTGTGTCTTTCGCGGAGCGCTGTATATTTATCGCATCTGTGAATAGACGTTTATTCATCTACGTCGAATGTTAACGGCGTGGCCGTGAGACAGAAGCATGCTAAATGGGGGAGAAAAAAAATCCATCACTTCCAGTCTCCGAGGCTCGGATGTTTTTGCGCTAATTACACATAAAAGAGTCAGCGAGCTTTAAATGGTCTGCAGTTATGTCGGGCTTCTCTAATCTTGATGACCACTCAAAGAGCTTTACACTTACAGTTGTGCCAATCACCCATTCACACTATCAATGAACTGCCGACCCTCTGGTGAGAAAAAAAAACAAAAACTTGGAAGTGGATTTTGCTTTGGATAGAAGCAGAATAAATGGTTCCTTTATATGCTAAACATAACAGTTTGGATTAAACTGTGTTTCCCCACCCAAAAGAAGGCAGACAAACAGTAGCTTATATAGTGCACTGTATGTATTTTGTCATAATTATAACAGTAAATATTGAAGAGGGAAAACCTTAACAAAGGAAATAATGAGGATTAGTAATTTCACCGTGGCGTTATTTTGCTGCCCAGAACAATGCATCACAGAGTTTAAATTGCCGATAAGTAAAAGAGATTAGTTGCACTGAGACGATCCTCAGACGATTGTTCTCCTAAGCAAAGAGAGAAAAGAGAAGTCAATTAAAAAAAAATTACAGTAATAAGTAGTAAAAAGACAAGCGTCTCGGTAAGAGCGCTTTTGTTTTTGTGTGCGCTTTGGATTCTTAATGCAAATTACAAGTATTTTAATCAAGATCCTCAATTTTCACAGTGCTGTGAAAGTCCCTGAGTACGTATAGTAGTATATTACATATATATTATACTACAGCTTTAATACGAACAATTACTCAACAACTCTACAAAGACATGATGTCACACACATTTCAAAGGCTATTTTTTTTTTTTCCCCCAGCATACAAAGTCCTTGGTCTCATCAGGGGTCCCACTACAACAGCAGAGCTCAGGTGTACGTGGACCACCCACTGATTCATCTGGACTGCAAGGACTTGCATCCGACATCCTTGACTCTTTGTAAGCAGAGGATGGAGCAGACGGTGCACAGTCAGGGAGGCTGTTAGAGAAATGTCTGTTTCGCGCTGTCATTATGCGACTCAGCGGACCAAAGTACAGCGTAGCACGTGCTAATTGGTGTAAAAAAAGCACAACAAAACAATCCTTCCTTTTAGTTGTAAATGTACAGTGTATACTCATCGTGTGGCAGCACAGCGGCATGAAAATCGTGCGCTACCAGGTCACGATCGTCATTAAAAGTTCCAGCGTGTCAGAATTTAACGACATCCGAATACAGAACGCTTTCTTTTTCGCTCATCCTTCCTTTTTCTGGCCTTCACGTTCAAGGGGGAAAAAAAGTTCTCTACTTACTCTAGCAAGATGGCAGAGTCTGTTAAGTCTGCACAAAAGAACACACATTTTGTTAAATATATGTATGTTTTCTGTCCTTGGCCCCTCCCACCAGATGAGCACATGAAGAGAAAATGTGCTTCATGTGTAACACATGATACCTTAGGTAATCTCTCCATTTTTGAAATGCTCTGCCCACATTGATGTGCATGTTTCCCCCCCACTGAATGAACGAGTATACGCAGCTGCTTAGCACACCAGCCTATAAGAGTGCTCTTTTTCTTATCTGCTCTATAATTTGCCACAGTGCCTGACTTTAACTTTAGTGTTTCCATCATACATCAGCCAGGCTGGAGTATTTGTTAAGCTGCTAGGATTTTATTTATAGTTCTATACAGAAAACATTCATCGAGTGGCAGTTCTGAGAGAGGTCAGCGGGGAATGGCCAAGTAGGTTTGAGCTGACGGGTGACTCAGACACATCCTCCTCTTCTTCAATCTGTGGTGAGGAGTAAAAAAAAAAAAAGAAAAGTCAAACACATGAAGCTGATGGGATGAAACAGCAGAAAGAACACGTCAGGTTCTACTCTTGTTTGGACGTTGGTTCACCATAACTGGACAGCTGAAGACCAGGAACATGTTGTCTGCACTGATAAAACATGTTTTTTTTTACATGTTTTTTTCTTTCTTTCACAGATGGTTGGGAATCCTTGCGAGGAACCACAGTGACAGGGTAAACCAACTGACCCAACTGGTCTTGTGTCAACAGTCTGGGCTGCTGCTGCTGCTGCTGCTGCTGCTGCTGCTGGTGGTGGTGGTGGTTTAATGATGTGGGGAAATTATTTCTCTGCACACTTTTGGACTAGCTTTTCAGTGCTTTGCATGCAGCAGGGGCCATGCGGTTTGGTGCAGTGGTTATTGCTCTTGCCTTTACAGCAACGAGACCTGGGTTTGTGAACCCGGTTGGAACAATGGCCTTTCTGCATGTTCTCCCCATGTGTGCATGGGTTTTCTCCGGGTTCTCCGGTTTCCACTCAGTCCAAAAACATGCAGATTTGGGGATGAGTTTGTTTGTCTCTATATGTGGTGAACCTGCCTTTTGCCCTATGTCACCTGAGATTGCCCCCCCCCCCCCCCACCAACGACCCTCATGCGGAGGATAAAGTGGTTGAAGATGAGTGAGTGAATGAATGTAGCAGCTAAACAGCACTACTATTGCTGACTGCATTCTAAAAGTGGTAAGTAGAACCATATAAGGTTCTTCGGCTTGTCCTCATAGGAGAACCCTTTGTGGCTCCATATATAATTTTTTTTTTATAAAGGTTCCACCAAGAACCCTGTTATAACCCTTTATTCAGGAAAGTGCTTTTAAAGGGTCCTCTGGATCAAAATGGTTCTTACTGGAACCATTAGTGTTTCCAAGAACAACCCTTTCTTCGGGAAAGGACTTTTCAGAAGCAAAGGGTTCCAGGTAGAACCTCAGCCCTTGTAGAAGAACCCTTTTGGAACCCTTATTTCTAAGAGAGTATCTGAAAGTAACAATCAGGGAGGCCATCGAGATACAAAAAAGGAGCCAGACAACCATCAGGTCACGCGTAACGTCACAAGAGCCTTCTAAGGAAGACCACAGGAAGTGGTCGAAACATGTCAAACATGACTGAACGAAACTTAAGCTCAATGATATTAGCAAGAAGACAATATGAACCTTTTTGAATAGGATAATCACTTATTGGTTTCACCAACATGACACTGACTTTAATGACCTTCAGTGACCCATTACACACTGAATCTGAAAACTAACAGATTACCTTTAAAACATACAGCACTGAAGGAACGCACAGCTGGCAATTCTATAAAACAAAGAGTCATGTGGAATCCAAGTCATGGTGATGAGATTTCACTCTTTCTATGACTGTTTTCCTGCTCACCATCTGAAGGTCAGCGTTATATTTACCGCTGCATCGCTGATGGGAGTGGACTAATTAAATTAAGACGTACATATTAGTGAGGCAAGGTGCTGCGTGCGGTAAGAGCAGAGTGACTCACTTGGAACTGGTTCAGCAACCCAACAAATCCAATGAGCATCTAAAATTAGACATCACATCACTGTAGTGATATTTAGTGCACGGTTTGCATTTTTTTACTATTCTGGCTGTTGTTGAATGATGAAGGCGCTTCGCTGGTTAGATTATCAATAGGGAAATAAGCTGTTCATACCATGTCTGGCTTTCTACAGACATAATGGATCATTTCCTTTTTTGAGAAGAAAATCAGTTCACTGTCAAAGTGCATTCGGGCAAATGGATAATTTCCTGAATTTCAAAAATTCACTAAAGTTATTCCTTTAAGAGGTTTGCAAATATTTTCAACGGATCCTTGTTCAGGGCGATGCCGACTATTATGATGGTAAATTTCAAGTCATTCCGAGATACTTTTTGTTTTTGAGAAGAAAGTCAGTTCACTGTCAAAGTGCATCAGGACAATATAGTGTCCGTAGAGTCAGAGCCAGTGCTGTTGCTTCTGTTTCTCTGCTTATAACTGTGATACATTGGCATGCCGTGCTAGTAAAAAGATACGTGCTATAACCAGCATGAGTCGATACACCGCCGGCACAATTATCTTTAAAAAAAAACAGCGCGCCCATGATGAATTTTATTACATTTTACTAGGTTTCTAATAAAAGTTACTGACGTTCCCCAAATTTTTATTTGCTAAATTAAATTGCTTTGAGTGCGAGCCACGTCAAAGAAAGTGTGTTGATACGTATCAATGCACATTTTTAAGTGGTTATATTGAAATCCTGGTGCTTTTGTGTAGAGGTTGCAGACTCTGCAACGTCCTGCTTAGTTGCAGATTAAGATAAATGAGAAACCAGACCTGGTTTTTTTCCCTTTTATTTGACCTGGCAATGAGGGGTTGCACTGTTGTTGCTGAGAGAAAAGGATTAATACTCGGCAGTCATCACTGATTTTGTGAGGGACTTGACTACACCAAACATAAATATGGAAAAGTGAAGTGTTTTAAAACTTAAACGAGTTAGTTTGGATGTCGCCTCGGGCTGACTGCAGGCCGATTTGCATATTTGAATAGCAACTTAACGCCCTTTGAAATGTATTTTTTTCCCCACTGACCTCCAGTGGTTTAGTGTCTAACCTTGCCTCACCAAGAGACATCACTGTCAACAACAAAGTGCACTTTTGATAAGGCAGATGTGAAGTTCCAGTCGGAATTAGCAGTAATCATGACTTAAGTGTTTTTTTTAAGTCAAGAGTTTTGTTTTTGTCACCAATTTTTCCACATCTCTTCCTCGAAGTAGAGCTTTAAATGAGAGAGTGAGGAAAATAAACCCCCAGGAAATTTAGTAATTAATTCATTGATTAATCAGTCAATCTTGAAAAGTCAAACTAATTGAATTAGGGGTTGAATGATGACCACCATTTCAAAAATGAAATAAAATTCATGTGCCAAGTCCCTCACTTGGCAAAAACATGAATAAAACTTCACATTGGAAAATTATTCTTGCAACTAAAATGGATTTGACACCAAAGTCATTATTATTCTACCTCCCTGCAAGCCATTTGAGTTGAGAACCTGATGCTGGAGAAAAACAAATTGGCCAGTTGGGCATTTGGTGAACCTTCAGGTAAAGTAGAGTGGCTGCAAATGTGTGAATAATGTGAAAAAAAAACCACATTATTCTATGATTCATCAAATCCTGCTTCTCTTCATCATGACCGTGTCTTAATGTCCTCTTCTTAATCCGTGCTACTTCTAAAAAAAAAAAAACGAAAAAAAAGTGTGGCTGTTTGGCATTTCATTATTTTTTGGAGCCTGAGCTCAATTACTTTCCCTAAAAAATAGAACTGATTGAATTCAGAATTTTGCTTTGAGAGAGGTAATCGTTTCAGTGATGATTAATTAAATGACCAAGACGGCCAAACAGCAAAAAGTTCTTGTTGTGAAGTTGGGTGTGCTGCTGCTGCTGTTTCTAACATGTTTATAAGCGACGCCCATGTTAAAGGGGACATATGCAAAATCAACTTTTTAATTCATGCTTATATTTGGGACTCTAGAGGCCCTATGTTTAGGCAAAGTGTGAAAAAACATGACTCACTCATGTTTTTGTGGTCATTCTCAGTCTAAGTACAGGAGATAGTAGAAAAATAGGGTACCATTAGGGTATAATATGGGATTTCGGCGTCTCGCCCATGCGATATTGACAATTCCACACTACCTGATCCAGAAAAAAGTCTCTTCGCTGTCTGATGTTCTTTCTGTAAAAGTCAGAGGTTTCCGGAGAGAGCGTTAATGCCATTGATTGCACTTCCTGTGCCTCTTACCTGGATTGTCTGTAGCAGTGGGGCACCTTGTTAGCAGTGCCGTCCTCGTGGCTGCAGGGTCCAATCGTCGGTACTGATTACCGCTTTGTTGCCACCATTATCACCTTGCTCATCAGCGAAACTGTGGAACTGACACAGTAATTGTAATTGCCCGCTCAGAGCTTTTGTGTGTGCCCGTCTGCCTTTTTGATACTACCATAGCTGTCTGTTGTCTCATAATATATAATTAGCTGGATAATCTTTGGTCTTTAGAGGTTTTTTTGGGGGGGAAATAACTGTTTTTTTCTCTCTCTGTCTCTCTTGCAGTGAGGGAAACAGAAACTCACTTATGAGGCTCACATGGGAAGTGACACCATTTGGTGTTTTTTTATTAGTTAGGAAGCAGGGAGAGGTAATTAGGGGGCTCGCAGATCCGCATGTTTTTCTTTTCAAGCTGAGAATTACTTGATAATCTTATTGTCACTATTCTACACCCTTCTCAGACTCAAAGCAAATTTGAAGGGCAACAAGTAGGAGATGATAAAAAAGAAAAGTCAAATTCAGATGTGTCAGGAAAGGAAACAAGTATTAAACAAGGATTTGGAAATAACTGCCAGAAAAATGGGCAAAACACTTAGTTACAGGACGTTTTCTGGCTCTTTTATGGTTAAAATAAACAATACATAACAGACATAGGTGTTAAAGGGTTAAGCAAAATCAGACTCTGCGTTTCAAGTCTGTTCATAAATAATAAAACCTTGATGTGACCCAGCAGCAGCCTATAATACGAGTTGTAGCAAAAGTAGATCAGAATAGTCGTTGGCAGACCCACTTATGCAAATGAATCATCCCTTGAGCTAAGGAACAATTTGTTGATAAAATAAAACTTCCGCCGCTGCAACGCTACACACCAGCATCTGAGTCACAGCTCACATGATCCTTCAGCGTCCCCCTGTGTCACTACATCGTAAACAACATTGCATGCTCATGCCAAAGCCGCCATCTTAATAAAGCGTTAAAAGCTATTCTTTCAGAGTGGCCGTAATTTCTGGCATTGTTGATGACGACACTTTATTTTGACGTTCACCGCTGTCAAGGTTGAATCGCTTTGAAACAGTGAAACCATTGCTTTATGAGTCTTTGCCATGTGCAACCATGTCACGCTCACAACAATGTAATCAACAATGTGCTTCCATTTTTTTTTTACCTCACCGTTGAACGCATGACCTGCTGATGTCACTGCAGCAAACACGACAATGAAAGTACCATTCAGGTTCGGCATTAAAGGCCAGTCAGCCAGTATTGACGGTCTGTTTCCACCTCAGGCCAGTGGTTAGGGTTAGGGTTAGGGTTAGGGTTGTTGACGTATGTGCGGCCCACAATGCATAACCACGTGGTTGACCGTAAGTGTCTACGACATGTTCTCCACAAGGGACGACAGAATAAAATATGTAGACCGTCATTTTACTATGAATGGAATTGTGGGCATGCATGTGTGACAGGAGCTTGTATGTACTGTAAATCCTCATGGACAGAGAACATGGAAAGCAGAAGACACCATTCTCTCCACTAAATCCTAAAAAATACATTTGATGCTGTTAGTTTGAGATAAAAAAGAAAACCGAAACAACACATACCAGTTTAGAGGATTTGTGTTGCTGCGATAATGCTTTGCTAACCCCAAAGGATCTCACCCCCAGAAATAACAACAATGCCACACTGTCTAGTCAGTGAATTTGCAGATTTTTCACATTTTTGTTACCAAATATTTGTTGGGCCAAGAAATTTACAGTCAATTTTAATCCTGGAAGAGCAGAGAATTAGCACAGTTTCTGGATGAAGATCCAGTTAATTGTTTGAATGCGGAATTAAAGCAGCTATATGTACCATTTTATGCATCGCTATCTGAGATGAACATTGGCATCTAACACCGATCCAGATGGAGGCTAAATGCAAGGAGGCTGTATCATGAGTCTACATAAAGCCAGCCAGACTAGCCCTCCAGAATTTCCACTGCTGCCTGGAAGCGATGCTATAGTCGGTCAAAACTTTAGTGGAAGTTACAACAAGAAAATGGCGGAGAAAGCTACGTTAAGAGATGTCCAGATATCGTGATGAATTGCTATTATGATTGTCTTGCAATATATTGATTATGACAGAATCTTTGTATCGTTATATTATTGGTATCGTGGACGCACCATGTGATTCTCACTCCTAATCTGGATGTTATATGAGTCAAGGACCCTGATTTTGACATTGTCCAGTAACACAGCTCACATTCAACCTGGGGTTATGGGACCTTGACTTGACTTGACTCTTTTTCTTTTTGGGCGACTCTGGCTCAAACATCAGGGACTTGGGACTCCAGATTGCGTGACTTGGCCGCAGCAACACTGTCAACAGCAGACAGTGATGTCACACATGAATGACAGGTGACCTTGACTTCATCTTTCCGACTGGAGGCTCAAACTCTCCGCAGCCTTCCACTCTGACGCCAGAGGTGAGACCACAGAGCCCTGAAAACCTGTGTGTGTGTGTGTAAACATCATGACAGTTTAAATATCAAAATGACATTTCAATAGCACACTGAATTGGTTAAACAGTCTCTCAATGTTGGATTGCAATATATTTTAGCGGTGGCTAAGCGGCAGTAATTGCAGGTGAAAATTAATGATTGTTACGTTCATTCACAGCCGTAATTATCAAGAGTCGGTAATCATCCATCAGGCAAAGTTATGCAATTGAGGCACTCAAGCGGTAACAGATTTTTCTGCCAATAAATAAACAAATTAATAGATAAAAAAGAGACCCGATGTTTAGTATGTTTTTCTCTTCTTCTTTGATGTACTTCAAGATGAATAAACATCAAAAATAATCATAAATTATCTTTCTGTGTTTGCTTAGTAAATTGACCTTGGTATATTGATGAGCGTTTAGCTGTTAAATGAATCGTTGTAAATGAAACAGAAAATCACAGTGTCGCTAACTAGGTAGACATTGAACATTTAATATAAGAGGAAATGTGTCCTGTTTGAAAAGTATGTGAGAATCTTTAAACAAGTATTATCCACAGCAGCGCTGGCGTTATCTTATTAAATCCATTGGAGTTCCCTGAACAAAATTCAGTTCACCCTTTTCGCACTGGGTTGGCGACAGAATAGATGCTGATAAAAAAAATCGGAAACTAGATACCGGGCCACAGAACAACAGACTACCGTGTTCACCTGAAGGTGGAAAATGACATCTTATAAATCTGTGTTTGTTGTTATCGCAACGACGTCTGCCCGCCCACCGCGGTCCTTTGAAGCCGCATTCAACCCAATTATAAGTGTTTTTCTGCTGTAATTTACGTGGCATGTTTCTATACACATAATGTAAAATATGTGTGAGGGAAAAGACAAAGAGGGAAAGAGAGACACAAAGAAGTGCTGGATGGACCTGTGCTCTTATTACTGATGATTAGTGTCACTGCTGTGTTCTTGTCTTTCCTGGAAATGTGCGATCGCCGCAATGTCAACCCACTCACCCACGCCAATTACACGTTATAATAACTTAATCCCTTACAATGATTATTACCATTATCATATAATAATAATTATTATCATTATGTGTTATTTATTTGCTCAAAATGAAGCGTTCAAGTTCAACTGGAGAAAAAAACGGGGGAAAAATCGTGCTCTTTTGTGCTATTTGACATCAGGGAAGAGTGACTCTGACCATACAACAGAATTAATGTGATGAGCGAACAGGACAGAGAGAACCCAATGAGGGTTATAATTAGCCTCTGGGTTAGAGGGTTAGCTGCTGGAGGTCAAGCCTGGATGCTTCTCTGCTGGCAGGTGAATGTGTGTCAGTGTGTGCTTGTTTATTCCACTTTGCGTGGAAGAAAAATTGTAAACCACAGGAAGCTGAGACGTTTTGTTCAAGTGAGGACAATTTGCTTCAGGTTAGTGTAAGGGGTGAGGGGAAATTAATAACGTCAAAGAGCGTCCTCACTAAGAATGCTGTACAAGAATGTCTGTGTGTGTTTGGAGGGAATTAGCATTAAAAAAAAAATCCAGCAATTTCCATCAAGTTCAACAAATACTGAACCTTCGGAATCCACCAGCAGACGCGTCTAATTACTCGTGTTTTACATTAGTAAACAAAAGGCTGTGTTTTTTTGCACGCACGCATTTCTACTTTTGGGTGCCTGGCGTCCGTCCACTAACTTCACAAACTAAGCAGTATTTACAGGCTGCTCAGTGGATTGTGGATCCAAGCTGAATTGGAACAACAGGAGCACACTACATAACAAGAAAACGGTCTCATGGCGGGTCTTTTAGACAACTGCTGTCAGTTGGCATCATGCAGTCACGCAGGGAACCAATTTGGCAAGAGCACCATATCGCCCTCATAACGGAGATCAAAAACGCCACGGCTATCCAAGCCACCACTGCTGTCAGACTGTGGCACTTGTTCCAGTAGATTGCTCTCAAAACACTATCACTCTGCCCAAGACTTTCTTACGATTTATTTAAATCTACTCCACAGTGTAATCATTAAACATGACCCGAATTCAGTGGATTGTAAACTTTTATGGCGGAGGCGGGGGGGGGTTATGATATTACAGGGAATGGCATTTTTGATGTGGAGTCTCAGCTGTTAGTGTGGGAATCTAACGTATAGAAATGATGGCTCCAAGGTGGAGAGGTTATGAGAGCTGTAAAAATGATAGACGGCACATTGAGGTTTTTGTTAGTAGGTAATTTTGTCCACATACACTTGGCATGTGGTGTGTGTGTACTGAGATAATTCCAGGAGGATGATGATTTTGTATGTGAGATATTGCAATATGTCAGACACTAAAGGCCCTGGTATACTTCTGTGCACAGTGAGCGTGGAGGCAGATTTCGTTACTGGAACACAAAGATCGAAGAAGTAGTCGGCAAGGACAGTCATCCGAGCCTCGAATCACCTGACACCCCAACTCCCAACAGACCTTTCTGTTGATGAGCTGCTGGAACTGTAGCATCGTTCTCTTCTTCTTTGGTAGGAATGCATCCTATATCCTGCTTCCAGACTTGTACCGCCACCCAACGGTGAAGTCCGATACTACAGGACCCGGGCGCTCGAGTATACCAGGGTCCGGGCAATGCGATGGGTGGTACAGTACACTCTTCGAAATAAGGGTTCCAAAAGTGTTCTTCTACAAGGGCTGTTGGTCTACCTGGAACTTTGAAACAACATTTTTTTTCAAGGGTTCTTGGTAAAACAAAGGGTTCCATTTGTTGGTAAGAACCATTTGTTTTACCAGGAACCCTTGAAAACCCCTTTCCTGAATAAAGGATTTTAAAATGGTTCTTGGTAACACTCAGGGTTCCAGGTGGAACCTTCATAAAATATTCTACCTGGAACCTAAAAGGGTTCTCCTATGAGGACAAGCCGAAGAACCTTATATGGTTCTACCTAGCACTTTCAATTCTAAGAGTGTATGGTAGCCTTAACTGAACTGTAGCTTATAGTTGTGGTTTTTCAGCTTTACTTTAAAATGCAAACAGCCATAATTCACATGGAGTCCATAGCAGCTCCATGGACCTAAAGGCATACATCCATACATCCATCATCTACCGCTTTATCCTCCACATGAGGGTTGGTGGCAATCCCAGCTGACAAAAAAAGTGAAGTGTACCCTGCAGGACCAACACATTATGATCAGAGTGTCCACTTAACCTCTGCGAGAACATACAAAGAAAGGCCCTCCCGCCGACTGGGTGGTAAACCCTGTGCTCTTTTTGCTGCAACAGCGCTAACCGCTACTCCGCTACATGTGGCCTTACTAAATGAGGCAAATTCCAAAGCTAAATATTTTAAGCGATATCACACGAGAGGGAGTGCTGTTGTACTGGATGTCGGCGCGGCCGTGATGCGCTCGGAGATATCACAGCTGTGCTGATATTCAGCAGCACAGCATCAAGAGTAATATTGCTGTAATACAACACTTCTGCACACACACACACACTATTTAATCGTTGAAAATGAGGATGATTTCTATTCAACCAGTTACTTGGCTCCACCGACAAAAATAGTTCCACAACCGGACCGACTTGCATGTTGCCTAGCAATGCAAACAATAAGCATTTACTGCACACAATAATATGGTCACTACTTACTCCATAAATTGTGTAATCAGATCAATTTTGAGAGTTGTTGTGGTGGTTTGGACATTAACAGCTTGATTTGACATATGTTTCGGCTTTTATTCTTGTGTTCAAAACACATTGTGAAGTCATTATGCTTATTTAAAGTACCTCACCTGTGCCCACTCACTGCAATGATCTCCCTCACTAATGTCACATTATGGGCCAATTCCAATTCCTATCTTAAACCTTAATCTTAACTGGCCCTCAAAACCAATTATTTTGTCACTTAGAAATGGGACACCCCTTAAATGCAGATTCGTCTTCAGACTGTGGGGGGCAGAATAACGCGGCAAATATATATAAAGCTGCGTACCACACACCACGGCTCATTGAAAAGTAAACCATAGCAAACGATCGCGTGTGCGCACCTGCCGGCTATTGACAAAAGATCGTAAAATAAAAATAAACGTTACGCAACAATGACGTCAGTAATCCATAATATGGGCCGAAACTAAGATAATACAATGGTTTTCATCATTTTTATATCTCTATTAACAAAGAAAATACTTAATTTGTAGCGTACTTGTTTTCGCTGCTTTCATCACCATCTTTGTTGTGGAAAAACACGCAATGCATTCTGGGTAGCCCTTGCTCCCAAGGGTGGTCTCGGAAAATCTCAATATTGAGGGCGATACAGCCCTTAAACTTGGCCCTCAACTTAATTTTTCTGAGAATCGGGACAGCACTTGCACTAGAGGGAGCGCACATTTTTGAGATTGAGGGTTAAGCAAGGAATAGGAATTCACCCTATGTATCCGGCTCCTCGTCCTCTTCTGATGACTATTAATAGTTTAATTCAAATGCTATCTCTGGAAAAATGTCATTTGGGCTTATTCTTTGTAACAGTGCCCGGGGTTGACTGTGCCTGACAGTCAGTGTTATTAATGATTATCATGAGCACCTGTGAAGCTGCGAGTGATACCACAGATAAACGTCCCAGCGCTGATACGCTCACTATCAGCACTGTCTTGTTGAACTGAACCACTAGCTCGCAACTGGTCGGAAAACGAACTGTTGTATAATTCATGGTGGATCAATCACAAAATAATGAGTACAAAACTTTGTAGTTATTTATAAATGACAATACCCTAATTACCAGTGTGTGTCAGCTTGTTTTGGCTTAAAGGATCAGACTCATAGCAAATGATGCCTTCTGTTGGTTTTTGTGGGGTGTTTGAGGAGGAACGGCAAACAACTCTTATACATGTCCAAAAAGAAATGACTTTTATATATTAATAATAATAATAATAATAATAATAATAATGGTGTTATTTTGGTTTCTAACGGTGTCTGACAGCGATCTTTCCCGCCTTGTGAAGCCTGAATCCATCCTCCATTAAGATGAATCACTTTCTGTTTGTTGTTAATGGGTAATTGCCTGCTAAATTATACATCCATCCATTGTCTACCACTTCATCGTCCACATGAGGGTCACGGGGGTCTGCTGGTGTCAATCCCAGCTGACATAGGGCGACAAGACGGGTGCATAATGGACAGGTCGACAGTCCATCGCAGGCACAGTCAATCACTCAATCTTTGAAAAACAGGGTTGGTAACATCTTCTGTCCTTAGACCCTCGTAGAGACAAACACATAACATTCATATAACACTAAGAGGGTCCAAGTAATGTCTTTGTTTTTGGACATTTGGAGGAAACTTGGATAATACAAACTTCACACAAGAAAACGCCCTTGTTTTGACTCGGACATGAACCTGGGTCTTTTTGGCTAAAGTACTAGCATCCAAATCAGCAAAGACTAAAAATTAATTAAAAAAAACAGCCAAGACATTTTCTTTTTTTAACACAATACAGAGTTAATACCCAATGTTCTTTTACCACCATTTGTATGCTTTACCGTTACATGGTCAATTTGCCGGTAATAATATGTAATTTTAGCCATTTTAAACGTCTGAATCTAATGTGTTTCCCAGATGCAATTTGTAATGTATGGTGGGATGAAGGAACATTGCCAGGTGAATCTATAGCTTCTGGTTAAGTGTAAACATTGGTGTAAGACATATGTGACTCAGTAATGGTGTCCATTTCAAGCCCAGTTACCCCGAGGTGAGGACATCAGCCCCCCATGGAAGATACCACACTTCTGCCCGGGCAGCATTCTAAATTATTCTTCCCTGAAGAGCAGGTGATTTTCCATCTGGATGAAAAAAAAAAGGCGAGTGAGTCAGTTTAGGAGTGAGAGGATTACAGCTGGTGTTCAGATCAGACATATCGTAGCACTTGTGCGTCCGGGATATTGAAGTGTGTGCGAGAGCATGTGAAGTCCACGTGTGGGGAGGGCATTAAACGAGACAATAAAAATCAAGTGGAAGATAGTAGGAACATAAAAAAAAAGGAACTACACAGAGAAGGAGGTTTTGAGGAGATTTTTTTTTCAAATCAAGAGGCCCATTGAATGATATTGGGTGGCTTACACTGGCTGATGCAGCAACCTGTGCCTGGACCAAAGGATGCAGCTGCTATCAAAGTGGAATGTTGTGATTGGTTTCTCGAAAATGGCCGAGTCTATTTTTCATGAGACCTGACGTGGAGATGGATATGTGAACTCTAGAGCAGATGGATCAAGCAAAGGTTTAACATATATAAAAGTTGAGCCTGTTTCAGAGATTTCTTTATGACATCTGTGACATGTAAAGCAACGTCAGCAGAAGAACAGACCATGTACGATTACAACACGAGTCATGACCATGAAGGACCTGATCTCTGACCCCAGGTCTGTCTGTTTGAACAATACAGCTGATCTTCACCTGGTGCCAATTCAACCAGCCTTCATTTTTTTGTCTCTCTCAGAGGTGATGGAAATAGACAATTCAAGTCAGAGCCATTCTACTACACTTTTGTTTTTTTTTCAGATTGGCCCCAGGCTCAGTGTTTCTGCAGTATACTTTATGATTTAATTTGCTCCTTTTGGAGGCAGTAGCAAGAAAGACTTAACCTAACAGAACAGCGATAGGGGTGATACTATTCTCTCTCATTCTCTCTTGCTGTCTACTACAGTTACAACACTGTTGTTTACATTTTTGCTGCAGTATAACGCAGATACACATTAAAAAAAAAAGTATATGAAGCAAATTTCTTAGCCGTCTGCTGACTCGTGTACCATGTTTCAATCACGGTACGTCGGTGTGATACAGTATGGTGTGGTTTTGAATGGTCAGGCTTGCGTTTCTACAGAGCAGTGCCTTAACTTGGTAGGTCAGGGTGTGGACAACAATGGAGGGCATCAAGCACATGTTTTTTTGGTTGCAGTTTGTCTCAATAAGAGGTTGAGCTATGCATGAGAGAAGACTATAGGCTGAAAAAAATGACTGTCGTGGGTCGAACCCTTGCCATTTTTACTCTGGCCTGGTTATTTTGGTACTAATGTCCTAATGGAAACACACAATAATATACATGCCATACTGTACCAAACCAAACTGTTCCACTCAATGGAAACACAGCATAGATGGATTTTGTCATGGTTCTCAGGGAGATTGACCCTCACTGTTTTGGTTATATCCTGTGTACTATACTGTGGCTGATTGTTAAACATCTCAATACCTCGTTATTTGTTTCGCCATGCACGCAGTATATAGTAAATTAACACGCATATATTTGAGGAGTTATGTAATGAGATTGACCTACAGCTCATACTCTGAACTGTTGATCTGTGGCTATCCGTATAATCAATCCAATTCAGAGCAGGGTTATGTGAACACTGGAGCTTGTTTCCTTTCAGGTGATTGCTGTTCATCCCATGTGATCAGAGAGCAGCGGGGATAAATCAAGGACTGCAGAAGACTGCCAGCAGCCGGGGGGCCTATGATCCGCTGCTTCTCTTATCCTCACCCACAAAGAAGACGTATATAGGAAAGGGGTTATGAATAAAAAAGGGAATCAGAAAGAAAGAGACAGACATGGAGCTAAATTCATATGCACTGCTGATAAAAGCCGCTGCAGTAATGAGCGCGAGCTAAAGAGAATGTGGCGAGGGAGGCAAATGAGAGACATACAAATGGTGCAAAATATATCCTTTTCATCTAGGGGTCTGCCAGTTGGGAAACACACAAAAAGGGATGTTACAATGAGCTCTCTCTTACTTGCAGTGCACCCCCAGTCTCTCATTTTCTCCCAACTTTGTGCCTTCTCTCCGCGGTTCACTCGCTCACTGTCCTTTTCTTCAGCACTGTTTGACGAGAAGAGTGTCAGGGCCGGGAGCGGCTGGGGGACTCAAAGAAAGCACAGGATAAAGTAGACCATCAAACACTGAGATGGAGGTGATTTGCCATGTGTGTCTGCCGATGCCCAGTTAAGGCCTCTCAGTCTCCCCTGCTGCTGGATAATGAAGTTGGATGGTCTGGCACAGAAATCACAATGAACCTTGGTCAGAAAGGCCACAGAGCGACCATGTAGATGTCTCACTCGCTTTAGCAATCAGTGTCGTCAGGATTTGGCCCACACTTGGTTGACTTGGCCCGCCCTGACTCCGGAGGGACAAGCAAAAAGGAAGTAATATAGAAGTTGCTCAGGGACAGAGGCTGAAATGGTGCTGTGGTTTCTAAAAGTGATATCTTTTCAAGCTGCACAGAGGCAAGGCACAGAAATCTGTACACGCAACTCTCGGTTTCATCAATTTAGATCTCTAAATTAGGCTGCAACGGAATTTAGTGACATAAAAACTGCATCGCAACACTTCTACTGAAACACCAGCACTGTTGAAATAACCCACATTGTTTTCAAATCTCTGCAAAATATAACCTTTAATGAGACAAGGGAAAATATTTAGACACTTGCTCGCACGTTGTTGTGTAACACACAAGTTTTAAACCGACTACATTACTCCACATAATATAAAAGCAAACTAAAAAACACAAATTAACCCAACACCCAAATTAGATTGTAAAAGAGTCGAATAGCTTAAGAATTCAAAATCCTAAAAATACACAAGCCCTTAGTACAGCAAGAAGCATAAAGGACTCTACATTCTACAATTCTAGAAAGGTAATAATGTTAATTTATCACATATACAGTGATAAATAATAAATAAATAAGAAAACAGGCACATCCTTTCTATATTTAACAAACCCAGAAATAGAAACTTTAGACCTTTTAAGCTCATTTATCTAACCAAGACTGTGTATGTTATCAACAGTCATCAGTGCTTCTGTTTTTCCCCAGATACAATGTATAATGTATGGTGTCATGCAGGGCGGCGGGGGTGGGGCATGAAGGAACATTGACAGAATGTGCTGTCATACTGTATGCATGTATTATACATGTGTATTTGTACAAATTGAACAGCCTGCAGGAACCATCTCTCCTGGCAGCATTACCAGCCCTAAATGGCTCATTAGCCATTGGCCGTAATCCTGTTGCACGCTCTCTGCTTTGCCAGATAACCAGAATGGCATCTCTGCATAAGAAAAAAAAAGAAGACACACACACACACACACACACACACACACACACACACACACACACACACACACACACACACACACACACACACACACACACACACACACACACACACACACACACACACACACACACAGGCTCTTTGAAACTGCAGCCGTTTAATCACCTTCCCTGGTTTTTCATCTGTTCCTCCCTCTCGTCTCTCTGGCCTGACATGTTCTCTGACTGATTGCCTGGACAAGCATGATATACTCACAATGAGAGACATCAAGAGTTTGACATCATTAGAGTTTAGATATTGCTCCCATACATTTGAATTAACTCGGCCAGTGGAAAAGTGAGACATCGCAGCTGAAGTCGCCGCTTGTACCGAGAAAGATGAGAAATGAACCTTACCGCCTCTCTCCGTTTCTCTCTGTGCTTTCTGGTTTTTCTTCACATGAATAGAGCTGTGGCTCTTTATATTTTGCGTTATTTGGGGTTTTCATCCCCTCGTCGCTGTTCTTTTGAATATTGTATGATTTATTTTATTTTTGCAGCTCGCCGACTACAAGCTGGTTTTGTTTGTTGGACTGTAAAGTGATTGATGCTGTAAAGTTGGGACAGGATCTCCTTGGATACCTTCCGCTGTGAGTAAAAGTTATATCACAGAGAACAAAGAAACACACAGAGATATTATTATTCATTTTTTGTTAAGTCTTAAGGGACTTAAAGTATTTCCGAAAGCCACGTTTTTAAAAAACCATGATATAATAAATCATAGTCTCAAGAATGAAAATCATGATGTGCATACAGGGCCGTGTGTCCACAATACTGGCAGTGATTCAATTGTCCATAACAGCGGGACACACCCCATAATATCACTAGTTTTGTGACACTTGTTAAGGAGCTGATATTTCCTCCAAAAACAGATTGACAGTGTTTTCCCACAGTAAAATTAAATCTCACATAGAGTGGTCCTGTTGCACATATATGTTAGTTATGGAGGTCTACTTACATATATTAACTTGTTTTTATGGTCAAAAACCTCCTAGTTGCTGGAAACGAGCCGCTATCTGTCCTTTTTGAAGCACTTGTCAGCCGCGCTACATAAATCTCGCCTGAGAAGACAGACTGTGTTGTGATTGGCCAGTACCCGGAAGTGACATACGGCACACCCGCTCTCAGAAGCGCATCTCCCCCTTCTGGAACGGTGGATGCACTGCTACTCATTATCAAAACATTGTTTTAACAATGTTTAAAAATAGCTTCTTCACGACTCCCCGCCGCAGTCCCTTTTATGACTTTGACCCGGAGTCTGACCCAGACTCAGAAGACACTGACACTCGTGAAACACCTCCACAACGGACGTTATTCTTCTTCTGCGGGTTCCATGTACGCAACCGGATGTGCCCAGACTAGTGCCCGGAGCAGGACGATCTGCTGTTCAGGAGAACCACTGTTTACGTAACTATTACGGGATTTTCAGAGATCTCGCTGAACCCGAGATTACAATAAAACACAGCGTTCTCAGCAGTGGCTGAACTGTTTGTTTTGAACCTTCAGGGCTTCTTAAACAAGGTAATGACGCAGATACACACTAAAAAACAGCGTTAATTGGAACTTCCGGTCTAGGTCCGCTTTAAAGGATCTTGTTTTGAGGAAGATTTCTGGGGATCATGGTGTTGTTCCAAATTGGATCTGATTTCAGGAATTAGAGGTTTACATGTCTTTAAAAAAAATGAATGAGCAGGTGCAGGGTGCCTAACGTCACAGAAAGAGAAGATGAAAGATACACGGTGACACAAGACACGGGAGGAAATTGAACAGAGTAGAATAAACAGGCGACATAGAATCTTTGATGGGGGTCACGGCTTTGACAGAAACCTGAACAGCAGCAACACCATTAGAAACCCTAATGTGGAGCTTTGGCAGGAGTCTGGCTGACATCATCAAGTGCTACACCTGTGACCACACGGCACAAACACACACTGCTTACATTACTTGAGCAGCCGAGCCGTTTTCAGCTTCTGTCCGTGGCTGATTGCATTATATTTTTAGCGATGCAGCCCTGTTATTTTCGACGTTAACGCACTTGTACGTCGCAGCCAGTGTTTTGTCTATCTTTGTTCAATTTGCATACAAATTAAACATAAAAGTCATATCGTGAAATGACGTACGAGGAGCTCCCATCAAAGTGTTCAATAAGACAAATAAAACAATACATTTTTTACAAGCATTTATTACAAAATTGCTTGAAAGCTGCTGGGAAAGGCACTTTTCTCACCTGGATAACAACTGTGCATGTTATACGTATAGGAAGGCTGACAACTTGTGAAAATCACAGGTTGCATATATGAGTAATACGGCTAAAAATACTTGCGTCTCTTCGGCAAAAAAAGCAACAAGAAACTTCACAATCAATTTCGTTTTTTTTTCTTCTCCGAGTTGAGCAAATTGCCACAAGAGAGAGGTACGGTGTATGCGAAATGTCTGTACACCGCCTTTGTTAGAGAGAATTAGATTCTGATGTGATGCTGCTCAGATTGTACCTGCAGGTCTCCAACTGGAATTAAAAGAGGAGGAACTCTGTCATATCCACCAAAAAAAAGGGACATATACAGACCATAGTAACAGGATGGGCATGTGGCAGGACATGACATGGTAATAATGACATTTGAATCAATGGTATTCTATATCAGTCCTATGTACATTAAGCCAATAAAAATTAGACAAATGGCGTGTCTCCACTGCATGGTCCCAACTTGCCTCGCCTCACCTTGGCATGGCATGGCTCGACTCTTTACGGTTTGGTTGTCATTAGTGTTGTGTCGGTCATAAATGATTCGTTCGAATCATTTGAGTGAACGACCTGATTGGGATCACTTCATGAACTGATTCGTTAATTTCTTAGCTCAGCAGCGATCGTGACGGCCGGAAGTGAAACTGCCGCATTCTGTGAATCACTCGTGAAGATGTTCGCCGACCGCCGTCACTCACTCATGAATCTTCGGCAAATGACGGCAGCCAACGTGCGCCGAGCGGGGAGAGAGTGACTGGTAAGAAGAACTGTGTCTGCCGTGCTGCTGTGACTCGTTCGCGCTGTCAGTCACTGACTTACTCATGATTCGCAAACGAACTGACACACAGAGAACTGGAGAACTGTGGCTGTGGACGTGAATCTCGCGAACGAACTGACACAGAGAACTGGTGAACTGTGGCTGTGGACGTGAATCTCGCGAACGAACTGACACAGAGAACTGGAGAACTGTGGCTGTGGACGTGAATCTCACGAACTGACACAGAGAACTGGAGAACTGTGGCTGTGGACGTTAATCTCACGAACGAACTGACACAGAGAACTGGAGAACTGTGGCTGTGGACGTGAATCTCACGAACGAACTGACACACAGAGAACTGGAGAACTGTGGCTGTGGACGTGAATCTCGCGAACGAACTGACACAGAGAACTGGTGAACTGTGGCTGTGGACGTGAATATCGCGAACGAACTGACACAGAGAACTGGAGAACTGTGGCTGTGGACGTGAATCTCGCGAACGAACTAACACAGAGAACTGGAGAACTGTGGCTGTGGACGTGAATCTCACGAACGAACTGATACACAGAGAGCTGGTGAACTGTGGCTGTGGACGTGAATCTTGCAAACGAACTGACAGAGAACTGTGGCTGTCGACGTGAATCTCACGAATGAACTGATACACAGAGAGCTGGTGTACTGCGGCTGTGGACGTGAATCTCGCGAACGAACTGACACAGAGAACTGGAGAACTGTGGCTGTGGACGTGAATCTCACGAACGAACTGACACAGAGAACTGGAGAACTGTGGCTGTGGATGTGAATCTCACGAACGAACTGATACACAGAGAGCTGGTGAACTGTGGCTGAGGACGTGAATCTCGCGAACGAACTGACACAGAGAACTGGTGAACTGTGGCTGAGGACGTGAATCTCACGAACGAACTGATACACAGAGAGCTGGTGAACTGTGGCTGTGGACGTGAATCTTGCGAACAAACTGACACAGAGAACTGGAGAACTGTGGCTGTGGATGTGAATCTCACGAACAAACTGATACACAGAGAGCTGGTGTACTGCGGCTGAGGGAAGAAATCTCGCGAACGAACTGACACAGAGAACTGCGGCTGTGGACGTGAATCTTATCCACGCTGTGGATGAACTGCCGATCCCGTCACTAGTTGTCATCACAGCGGCTGCATGAAACTGCTCTGATTTTGTTTTAGACACACAAACGAGTGACTAGAGACTCGTTGACAGTCGTTTTCAGTGTAACTGCATCATTAGAATCAGTTAATTAAAACTATGTGTTCAGTACTTCCTCCATGACCCGACAGTCACTGAAAACAGCAGCAGGGTCTGGAACCCAACATAGATTTTTGGTGCTCCCAAAACACCATAAAAAAGGCCGATACAATATATTTTTTTTTTACTTAGTTTGAAGATTACGTTACATGACATAATGAGATGTGTCCGCTTGCTTAACTTCCCTTGCTTTAAAAGTGTCTTGGCTATAAAAGTTTCAGTGAGCATCATCACTGAAAACATCTTTTGTGGGCTCTTGTAAAAACAAGGTGATCTAAAATACAGTAGTGCCCCATGAGTTAACCCAGATCCTGATGTAACTATGAAAGGCTCAGTCTAGCACCTAAATAATTTATCCCAAATTCTACACATCGGACCTTTAATAAAAAGCAGAAAAGAAAATGTGTATTGCATACTCTCACGGTGCCTTGTTGTCGTGTCAGCTAACATAACTTTGAACATCAGTTACTTTATTAGACTTAATTACACAGTGATGAGAAAACACGCAGGGCTAATGATGTTGACAAAAAAAAACAAAAAAAACATTATGGCTACGGGAGACAGAGAAAGAGCGTGTTCCTGTGTAATGTTAAATTATTACGACGCCCGGTCTAATATTTACAGGAGCGCAGACACATTACTCCAGTTAATAAGAATTAATTTGTAGTCGCTAACAAAAATGCTACTGTACTAGAACAAGGCAACCTACAGTCTGCTGTCATGTCAGAGGCACTGCGAGAGTGTGACGCTCACAATGAAGCTTATTTCAAGTGTATACAATGCATATATCATGAATATCAGTTTATCGTGTTAGCATAGTTACTGTATATTGTCTAATTAATGATGAACATAAAACTGAGGCTGATGAGATCACTTCTTTGGACTGGAAATTGGAACTTTGACCAGATACTAGTGCTACCGGAAAAATAAGCTCTGTGGATCAACATAGCCTGGACACATAATGTATATGTACAATATTTTTTGTGGGAAATACCTTTCCCAAATATACAAATGTCACCGTCATATAGAAACTATAAATAGACAGCAAACTCTGTCGGCTGCAAGTTTGCAACGTTTGGTCTGGACTTTCTTTTTGTCCAGCAGTAGCTGTATTAATATTAATTCAACCCTCTTAACGTAATCACAAATTGATCCATATTGTCTAATCACAATCCATGTAAGATGAAAAATAACTGTAAACACATAAATAAAATATGGGTATTGATGTGCATACAGTAAGAGCAACAAAGTACCTTGTCCGTGTCCTGTAGGCCCTATGTCAACTATCCTTGAAATTGTGAAGTAAAGTCGAGGGCATTTAAAGGGGAAATATTGTGCAAAATCAACGTTTTGATAATTTAAATTCTTATTTTTCCTATCAGTTGGCAAAGTGTGAAAAAAGATGACTCACTTATGTTTTTGTGGTCCTCCTCAGTCTAAGTACAGGAGATAAAACATGCAATGTTGACTATGGGGCACTCATTGGGACGTCACATTGCGAAAAAAATTCCTGGAATTGTTGTCTCGCGGAGCTCCACTTTGTCCGTAAAGGGAAACAGTATCCAAAAAACGGAAGTCTGCGAAGTCCGCGAAATGTTCTATTCTTGGCTCCACAGTGCAGCACAGAGTTCTACACAAACTTCCAGCCTCAGAGGATTTATCTGTCCAGTGGATACATGTTATATATGACAGCAATGTGCCTGCTAGAGCCTGCAAATGATCACTTTTCCAAATGCTAACTGCTGTTAGCTCCCAGTAGCGTCTGTGGCTGATGTAATTTCCTGTCCCTTAAGTTTTGTTTTACTTTTTTTTAAGGTGGACCTAAAGAGATACTACTAAACAGAGTGTTCTGAACAGGGCTGTTTTTGCAGGGTGATTGAACTGCTGTGGTGCTTCATTCTTATGGTATTTTGACCAAAGCATGTCACAAACATGTTCATTAGGACACCAGGGAACTAGGTTAACTTGGAGAAATAGGGTATGATATGACCCCTTTAAGTTGAGGGCCACGCGGTGGAGCAGTAGCTTGCATTGTTCTCCCCCTGTGTGAGTGTGACTTGTCTCCAAGAATAGCAATTCAATCTGCAAATCCCCAAATGCAGATTTGAGGTAAATTGGATACTAAATTGGATACTAAATTGACCTTAGCTGTAAGTGTGACAGTAGATGGTTATTTGTCTCTTAAAGCGGAACTAGACCGGAAGTTCCTATTATTGCTGTTTTTTTTGGTGTGTATCTGAGTCATTACCTTGTTTATGAAGCCTGACGGTTCGAAGCAAACAGTTCAGCCATTGCTGAGAACGCTGTGTTTTATTGTAATCTCGGGGCTCAACGAGATCACTGAAAATCCTGTAATAGTTACGTAAGCAGCGGTTCTCCTGAACAACTGATCGTCCTGCTCCGGGCGGTAGTCCGGGCACATCCGGTTGCGTAAATTGAACCGCAGAAGAAGAATAACGTCCGTTGTGGAGGTGTTTCACGAGCAACAGTGTCTTCTGACTCTGGGTCTGACTCCGGTTTAAAGTCATAAAGGGACTGCGGCGGGGAGTCGTGAAGAAGCTATTTTTAAACACTGTTAAAACAATGTTTTGATAATGAGGAGCAGTGCATCCGCCGTTCCAGAGGAGGGCGCTGCGCTTCTGAGAACGGATGTGCTGGATAGTACTGGCCAATCACAAGACTCTGTCTTCTGGGGGTGAAAGTTCACTCTGAAACATCGCGGCTGAAAAACACTGTCAGAAAAGAGGATTTCTATCGGCTCATTTACAGAAACTAGGAGGTTTTTGACCATAAAAACAAGTTAATATATGTAAGTAGACCTCCATAACTAACATTTATGTGCAACAGGACCACTCTATGTGACCTTTAACAGTATGTGTCCCTATGATGGACTGGTGACACCAGTCCAGGGTGTACCCTGCCTTTCGCCTCATGTCAGCTGAGACATACACTACAATGTTTTTTTTGTGCAGATGGAGATCTCTTGAAAAGAAACGTCCGACAAAAAGGTTGTGTAGTGGAAAAAGGCCAGAGAGTGGATGGGAGGAAGTAATTCATACCATGAGCTCGTATGATGCATGCACTTGTAAATCTGAATGTGGCCCACATGCTTACATCCCAGTATGCATCCGATGCACGCCATGGTGGGTGGCAGCCACTCACATGGATTTGTATGCTGCGGGAAAACAAAAATCACTTAGCGTCATGTACATTAACTCATCTCTCCATTAGATGCCAGCCACATATTGGGGGAAGCTTGTAATTAGGCTGCGAAACAAAGCAATGAGTGTCATGAACGCACACATCAGCCGCGCCGAAAACGTACGACGTGAATGACAGAACGAAACGGAACGGGAGCGACAGCGAGAAATGTATTTTAAGGAAGCCTCGGGGCTGAGTTTGTTGCCGCACATTGAGATTAAAGCTCAAACCTAATACACGGCCTGCAGAGCCTTCTGCCCCCCCTGCCAGCCATCAAACCATCATTCCACTCTCATTTCCCTAATCCTGACAGTCAGGGGGTTGTCTCTTCCTTCAAAGACACATTATTAACGTCAGTTAGCAGGAAGTGCCATTGGCATATCGTCTTCACGATGCGTGTTGTCTTCCTTTGTAATGGGTTTTTGTTGAAAGCCACACATAAAATGCAAGATGATGGTTAGAAAAAATGACGACATGACTCGACACCAAAGGTCAGCTTTGGAGAGATAAGCAACGAGCGTCTTTGTGAATTCTGTTGGTGGAACATGAATGCCAAGACAGAATTAACCTTTTTAAGGTGGCCAGAAGCCAACAAAGAAAGTATATGACATAATTGATTGGCTTCCATGAACTGTATTTTAAAGGAGTCATATTATACCCTGTTTCTCCAAGTTAACCTAGTTCCCTGGTGTCCTAATGAACATGTCTGTGACATGCTTTGGTCAAAATACCATAAGAATGAAGCACCACAGCAGTTCAATCACTCTGCCAAAACAGCCCTGTTCAGAACGCTCTGTTTAGTAGTATCTCCTTAGGTCCACCTTAAAAAATAAAATAAAAATGAAACTTAAGGGACAGGAAATGACATCAGCCACAGAGGCTACTGGGAGCTAATAGCAATTAGCATTTGGAAAAGTGATCATTTGCAGGCTCCAGCAGGCACATTGCCGTCATAACATGTATCTACTGGACAGATAAATCCTCTGAGGCTGGAAGTTTGTGTGGAACTCTGTGCTGCACTGTGGAGCCCAGAATAGAACGACTTTGCGGTCTTCCGGTTTTCGGATACCGCTGCCCCTCGCCAACACTCTTGCACCACAAAAACATGAGTGAGTCATCTTTTTCACACTTTGCCGACTGATAGGACCTCCAGAGTCCCAAATGTAAGGATTTAAATGATTAAAAAGTTGATTTTGCATAATATTTCCCCTTAAATATAATATTTAGTGTGTAGATTGATAAAATGGAGACAATCATAGGGCAGTACATTTTCCTGAGGAGCCTCAATTGCCCATCTCAGGTTTTCAATACAGCATAATGGTAACATTGTAATTTATGGTCCCATTTTATAAAATGGACAGTAAAGCACGGTATGCTTTAGGGAGTGGCTAATTACCTGTGCTCTCAGTAAGCTCCACCCCTTGCATCTTCCCCAACCCCATCCTCTTCTTCCCCTGGCTTCAAAAGACCAGACTTCAAACCAGCCATTTTGAAGCCAGGGGGTTGATGTCATAATGGGTTATCTGTTAGTAGCTCAGACAATTGGCAGCTACCTGCATGAACCACTTATCCGACTGCCTCATCACATATTCCCTTTCACATAATCTTGTACAGAATCTTAAGTACTTCAACAGAGGAAAACAAGCAAACACAAAATCCTTTGAATGGATTTTTTTTAGCTATACAAATTGACAAGGAGCTAACCAATATGAGACACTGACAAAGTCCAAAACACCAAAAGTCAAGGCCAGGTCCAGACTGCCTACACAATTATATGTAAATATATAAAAAATATCCTCACATCAACTTAGCTTCACTATTTCAAGGATAATTGACAGGGCCCACAAGAACGCTTCAAGGTGATTTGTCTCTCTCACACACATACATATATGCACACACACTGTATGTACATATTTCATTTCTGTGTTTACAGCTATTATTCATCTTTGAAGACATGTCAGTCTCCGTGATTATAGGTCTCCTTTATTTTGACCAGTCCAAGGAGCACTTCAGTGGGTGACAGAAAAATCAATGTCCTGCCTCCATCCTTTTCACGTATTGGATATTTATGTGCCGTCGCCGGTGTGACAACAGCGTGCAGGTCCACACAAGAGCCGTCCTACGTGGAAGAAATATATATATATATATATATATATACGGATATATCTTACTATTTTGTTTGTAAAATCTCAGAAAACAAAAAAAACAAAAAACATCATGGGAGTATTACACCTACTGTATCTCCAATATTCACTCACTCTTACTCGCTCTATTTTGGTCTCCACCAGTCCCTCTGGATACCATTTATAAGTTGTTAAACAATCCATAATGTTCCCATTAACTTTGTCTAACTTTAATTGAGATAATATAAATAAATAAAACAGCAGCAGCAGCGACAGACTGTGTACAGTACTTACGGGGCCACAAGAGACCGCACAGAAAAAAAGTGAAATTAAAACAATAAACTGAAAATCTGCTCTGTGGATTATACCATGTGATGATAATTCTGTTTTGTTTTTCACTACTACAATTGGCCTCTATCATATTACTATGTCATTTAATCCTATACTCTCTCATTCCCTCTCTCTCTCTCTCTATGTATACACTTATTGATCAGTGCAGCTTTTTTTCTTTGTCCTGAAATTGTTTTATTGATTATGCTCATTACACCTCTGTACCATGAGCACGGCGGGAGATGCGTTCTATTATTTATGGAGGACCGCATGAAAAATGCAAACGTTATAAGTAAAGTAGAGGGAAACACAATCAGCAAGTTCACAATTATTACAAGAAACAAGACAATATAATAATAAACTCCACTACACTATTTCCACTACACTCAAATTCAAAATACCGAGGTCTTTTAGGTTTCGTTTTCTAACGTAACTGGCAACCCATGGTTGCTCAGCAGCTGAGACTCTACTGACTGCAATGATTGGTAGATGGCGGTAGGTGGTGCCACATGCCAAAACATGATTTAAAAACATAATATATAATATTTTTTTAATGCAAATATTTTGTCTGTACTGTTGTTGTTGGTGAGTTCAGTTTGTTATATGAACATTATGCCTGAGTCTCTGTGACATATTAGGAGGATTTTATGGCCAGTTGCTTTAGATTTATTTTACATAATACACCTTTAACCCTTAGAACAAAGAGCATTTCGGCTGGGTTTTTTGTGCAATATAGCGTGTCTTATATCCTTTTTTTTTCAGCACAACCTCTGATGAAAAAACAACTATTTGCACCAACTATATAAGTACTAAAAATGTTGAATTGAATTTGTGAAATTTGGAAGTACGTCACATTTCAAAGTCCACTTGGATTGTTTTTGGCAACAAAAACAAAAGAAAAACGGTCTTTTTTGTGACTTTTGTCACAACTAAAAATGTGATATAAAATGAGTCATAACTTTGACTCAACAACACATAAGAAGACGACAAAAAAACGTTTTTTTTAAAAAGCCTGAATATGTGACCTATATACACCCACACCCAGGATGTCCATAAAAGGAGTTGTGTATACTTCCCATGGCAATTTACCATGGGTGCACTAAGGGTTAACAGTGCTGTTTGGTGTGTTTACATTCACAGACACCACTGACTGTGGAACAAGTACAAATGTTTCCACATCAGAATTGTCATCTCCAGCTTAAACAAACAAGAGATTCTGAAAAATCTGATATTTTCTCTCATTTGTTTTGTTCCGCTTACATCCACGTCTCTCTCTTTGTCAACATATACACAACACAACATAAAAACAGCATTTTTCCGGCCCACATACAGCGTCTCTAATCCTGTGACTTTCACCAGGGCGCGCCCCCCCCCACCCCTGTCCAACCTCCACCTGCGTTTGATTCATGATTCACGCTCCCTGCTTTGTCACGGACCGTGGTCTTACATTACGTTGTCATATCCTTTCACAAAGAGAGGCCACACTTGGAGGCTTACAGCGCGGGATCAATGTTCGACATCATTCTTCTCCTGATATATTTTCCCTCCGACGAACAAGGTTGCAGTTAGAAACAGTTTGTGCATGAGTGATTTCTCCCACTGCATGTTGGTTCACTTAATGCACCCGAGTACACCAATGCAAGGAGAGGCCAAGAAGAACGACGCGCTCATCCATTTTTTATGGAGATCCCTTTGACAAGATTGCAAGTCAATACACTTGACAGAGAACGATGGAAGTCATTGTGGCTCGCTCTCTCAAGGCCGTCCCTGTGCTTTGTGTATGTGTGTGTGTGTGTAAGAGAGAATGGATGAAAATATGCATTTCCTGCTCCTTCATCTGTGTGCAACCAGGAGGTTTCATAACTGAAGCAGTCGCAGAGTACGCGCATCGATGTCACTCGATCCCCCGCTTACTCAGCGTGTGCTGTAACTCGGTCGTGGCTGAGACCGGATGAAGCTGTTATATAGAAAATGACAAATTAATTGCTTGTCAGAGAACAGAAAAGACAACAGGAAGCAGCCAGTGGTGTTGTTGTTATTATTATGTATTTTCCATACACAACGCACCTCATTAGCATTTGCACTGAATGCACAGGAAACAATGTAGTAGTGTAGTCATGTAGTCATGTGATCGCATATATTACTTTAAAAAGGGCTCTTACTCACAACACAATTATCTCCTGCAGTTGATTTAGCCTTAAAGACATTTATACTATGTTTTTAAATAATTATTGTAGCTTTCTGACCTGAAATGTGTTTTGTTTTGCCCCTACTGTTTTTTTATAGCACTTTATAATCAGCAGGAAGCGGTTTTGATATAAAAAAAAACAGAACAAAAGAGAAAAATACTTTGTATATATGGATCAAAAACCATGCTTTTGCAGAGCTTGTTGATGAGCAGACCATTTGATTTAGGTGTGTGTTTGATCTCAAAACAACATCGTTGTCTCTGCATTACCTGGATGTGTTAAGAAGCTGTTTAAAATTACATTATATTACTCTTCAATTGCTGCTACAATTGGCCAGCAGCGACCGGCGACAGTCTAAGAGACGATTATTTTGTTTGACGTGTTCACGTTCAATTACACAAATCGTGGCAGAGCAACACATCGTCCTGTTTTTAAAAAAAAATGTATTCCTATTCCATCGTCAGTCAGCTCCCTCCACCCTCGGACGTCGCTGCCCAGCCTTGGCCGTTTCATCAGATCCATCATTCTCCTCTCGTCCAGAATCATCCATCACTCTGTCCGGACTCCATTTACCTATACAGTTCAGTTCCAGATGCGTCGAGCTCTCTCTCTTAATCGTCACATTTCATTGCTGCAATCTGTAATACATATGACAATATTTCATTCTCTTTTCAGCCCGTTTGTAAGGATATCGAAAGGATATTGAAAGGACATACGATGACTGTTTGTTGACAGTGACCAACGACCATCATGGTGATGAAGTCACGATCCAGAGGAGCCAGACATTCAGACTTCAGTTATCTCTCTCTCTGCTGCACTGGAAAAAAGTATAACCTTGCTCAAATAAAAAAAAAAGAAAAATGATGTACAGATATCACATCTAAAATATTTGACTTCACAGAATCTACTTCCTATGACCTGATTTTGTCTCTATTTTATGTTGATGTAAACAATACTGCACTCGACACAACCTTAATTCTTTGCCCTTGAGCCAAATGATTCTCTTAAAGGCGCCATATGTAAAAATGTGTCCAAAAACGGATACTACACTCAAATTCAAAATACAGAGGTCTTTTAGGCGAATATTTTGGCTGTACTGCTGTACTGGAGAGTTCAATATGTTATATGGATATTATTCCTGAGCCTATTCCTGAACGATATCTGCGATGTCAAATGTGCGCGTGTTGGCTAGCATGTCGAAAAAGAGCTACAGGACTTGACTTGCTTTGACTGTGCAGTTTGCAATGCGCACGAGCGATTTGACTCAAACTAAAAATATTACCTGCAGGTCATGAAGAAAAAAAAGAAAACGAATTGAGAAAACTTTGTTTTGAGACATATATTTAGTTCTGCATAAATCAAACTTGATGTCTGTAAATGCAACAAGAATGAGTTTCACAATCAAATCAGTCATTTTATCCTGTTTTAAATGGCAGTTATCAGTTTGAATGTTACACTTCTTTTCAGTGTGGCCTCCCATGCTCAGAGGAGAACTTTTTGCATAAAATATTAAAAATATACCTTTATTTATCTCCTGCTTTTATTGCACCATCTTCCATATGCTCTCAGTAGGGAGACTTCTCGTTATCAAGAACTTTGTGAGGAAACAGAGTCTTCCTACTGTGCCTGTACTCTCCCGACTGTAACATCCAACTGTTAAAAAGGAAATGTGAAAAAAAGTTTAGCTCGATCAAAGCACGTTCCACGTTACCAGCAATAACCGTTTTTTTTTTTGTTGTTGTTTTTTTTAATCACTGTCACTGAGGCTGCACATGAGAAAACACTTCAGTAACAAGCACCATTAACCTGTTTACACCTTCTTTATCCTTTACCTTCGGCAAACTGACTAAAAATTCACTCATGCTGGACTTAATACATTGGCCTCGTTTCATGGAAAAATCTTTGTCCTATTAAAATCATACAATCAGACATCAATTGGAATGCTCCCACTGTTTGTACAATTGCTTTCTTTTCATTTTTGGAATTGACTTTTTCCCCACCTACGGTCCAACTAAACCCCCGGGGGAATTCTTTCTTTGATTTCACGCACCCATGCGGTTCTCTCTTTGTGTTGGGTTTGTTTTGAGGGATATTTCATCTTATTTTGTGTTATTTTGGGACGAGCCGTTAACCAGCGATAATGAAGGTTTAGAAAAGCCACTGAAAGACACTGTACTCCATCAGTTTCTTTAGTATATGATAATAAAAAAAAATGTAATTAACTTAATCGATATCCTCTAGTCTTTTCAATGTTATATTAAATTATATCAATTTACGGTCACCGTAATTAGAAGCCTCTAATTCCAGAGGTTATTTAAACTATTATTAACTGCTGATAAGTGGTTATTGCAAGGTTAAGTACATCCCAGCCTGGAGCCATTTACAGTATTTCATGCTCTATTGCTGCTAATGGTTTTATAAATATTTTTTTACTCAGTGACTCTTTATAAGAACACTTAATATTCCGACATAAACACACTCAAAAGGTTCACTTGTGGCTCGACTACTCTCACTCCGCCTCTGCGCTGTAGTGGCGCAGCAAGATCAGCCGAAGACAAACGATGCTAAACGTCCATTAGCGGGTTTTGCATCTTAGTAATTGCCTCTCATTAGCCTCCGTGCACCGAGGTGCCACAGCTCATCATGACATTCATCAATGCACTCATATTTCAGCGAGGTGTACCACAGGAAGGGCAGTGAGAGGGAGACGGGGAGGAGAAAATGGAGGACGTACAGTGGAAGGGGAGGATGAGGCGAGTATTCATCCACGAAACTGTTCTTATCATCAGCAGAATTATTTAAGACGCTCTAAAATGTATGCTTTCAATACTTTTTCTGCCAACACACGCAAGTTTCTGACCTCAGAGAGCCAGATGCTGACTCATTACAGAGGAGACCGGAACAGAGAGCATGACAGGGCCTGACTTGGGATATGCACCAGAAAGATTACCTCTCATTATTTCAACTTTGATCGACATCAGTGGCTTGTGAGCAGACAGGGTGAAAGGAAACGGGAGAGGAGGCGACGGGAGGTGACAAGTGGAAGGCTGCGGGGAGAGAAAAAAACTGGAAAGGAATTCAGTACCAATAAAATAAGGTTTTTAAAGAGAAAGGTATGGCAGGGCGGCAAAGGAAGGAGAAGCAAGAGAAGAAACAATAGTCATATGTGAGGATTGATATACAGAATGGTACACGTGCACATTTGTTTATTTCTCATTGGCCCGATGCTCAGCGTTAACAACATAATTGATTAACATGGCTGCCGTTGAGTGAACTCTTAATGTTAAACTGGCAGTCGTTCATTTTTCATGTGACAATGTTGAAAAAGTGTTTCTTTTAACTAACTTTGGTCGTTCCACGACCGAAAACTGCAAAGGTTTGAATTAAAACGTTAAAAGGGGACATATTATACCCTATTTCTCCTAGTTCCCTGGTGTCCTAATGAACATGTCTGTGATATGCTTTGGTCAAAATAACATGATCATGAAGCACCACAGCTGTTCAATCCCCCTGCCAAAACAGCCCTGTTCAGAACGCTCAGTTTAGTAGTATCTCTTTAGGTCCACCTTAAAAAAAAGTAAAACGAAACTTAAGGGACAGGAAATTAGCCACAGAGTCTACTGGGAGCTAACAGAAGTTAGCATTTGGAAAAGTGATATATTTGCAGGCTCTAGCAGGCACATTGCCATCATATATAACATGTATCCACTGGACAGATGAATCCTCTGAAGCTAGAAGTTTGTGTAGAACTCTGTGCTGCACTGTGGAGCCAAGAATAGAACGTTTCGTGGACTTCCTGTTTTCGGATACCGTTGCCCTCGCGTTCTGACGTCCCAATGAACGCGGAAGTCAATATTACCTGTTTTATCTCCTGTGCTTAAACTGAGGAGGACCACAAAAACAGTTTTTATGCCAATTATCTGTTGCTGTGCAGTTGGTGTGCTGTATCTAGAGATGCGGACATTTGGATCTCACCTGAGCAATCCCCTTGTTCATGTTAGAGCCATGGTTCTCAAACTGTGGTACTTTCTACTCTATATACCAGGGTATGAGAGCTGAGGAATTTTGACCGGAGTGCGCAGAAAATCAAACAAATAACAATAAATTCATGAAATAATAATCACCTTAACTCTCGCTCCATCTTAATCTAATGTCACTATACCAGTGTGTGAAGTTTAAAATGTGAGGAAGAGGAGAATGATGAGAGAGCGAATTATCTTATTGGGGATAAATCCGCATCCTGTGAAAAGTCCAGCGGACTTTGCTCGACATATTTTGTTTTTTAAAGTTAATAGTGATATTGGTTTTACTTTGAGAGCTCAGTATTTCCTCTGGTGCTACTTTGTATAAAAGTTTGACTTGTTTAACACAAGTTTAACAGGTTACGAAAAAGGCTTTTATTGTTTCCATCATTGTCATAATTTATATTCGCTACACTGAGCTGATTTGACAAATCAATAACAACACATTTCACCATTAAGATCTCACATTACATTACATCTCAACATGAATCACATGTGTTGGTGTGTGTGTGGATTTGTTCCGCACTCTGAATAAAACAGAGGACATCCATGACAATTTTTCCAGACGACATCCCAGTCCTATCACCACTCCGAGTACGTCTGTCCATTAATTAGTCATGGTTAGTCAATTATTGATTGCAATTTGTTAATAATGAAGAACACATTTCCCCCCTCCAAGTTATTTTGTAATTTGGAAACCAGCAAAAAACAATCTTTGTGGAATAAAGCCGCGCTTTCATCACATTTACACAGCTCACTTCCATTTCAAGAAAAGTATATATACAGTAAAGTTTTTTTTTTTTAATCATTATTTCATTAACACTTTTCCCTCATTAATTCTCTGCTGTGACAGTGGCGTAATTAGCTCTAATGACGCACTCAACTGCCTCAGAAAAAACACATCTGTTAAAGCTAATTGCTGCAAAACAAATCCTGTTAAAATGGGAAAACAGTGTGAAAAACGGAATATGTTCTCCCTCTGATGTACACGCTGCACACTGCCCTTCAGATCAAGTTATTGTAGAACAAATACACACACACACACACACACACACACACACACACACACACACACACACACACACACACACACACACACACACACACACACACACACACACACACACACACACACAAAGCTTTCAAATCCACACTTCAACACTTCCTCTAATAAAAGCACAAGACTGTATTTAATCTACTATGTTAACTTTAATTTGCAGATGTCAGAAAAGAGACACTTTCTAAATAGCTGCATAATCATGGTAACACTTTAGATTAGGGAACACATATCACCATTAACTAGGTGCTTACTAACATATAAGTAGCATACTAGCCCTTTATTAGTAAATATTAAGCACTTATTAACACCTTATGTAGGAAAAACCTTAGTTAATGTAGTAATAAAGGGCTAGTATGCTACTTATATGCATGTTACTAAGCACCTATAGTTAATGGTGAATGTGTTCCCTAATCTAAAGTGTTACCATAATCATCAACACGTATCAAATCACTTTCACCTGATTGGACAAACACACACTCCTGAGATGGTCAGCGCTTCACAGCAACTGATTCAGAGTAGAGTTAGAAATTAAGAGAGACGTTGTTTCCACATAATTATTTTGGGTTCTGATGTCCATTTTATGATAAAACTCCATGGTTACAACGACTAAATGAAACATCATGGTTCTGGCTCTTTTTTAAGATTAAGGTACCAGTGTGGTTTGGGTTGAAATGACTATATTAGATTTGCCCAAGATAAGGCCTCCATGGATACGATAACAAGCACCTGATTATGGAACTGTAGAATTGTGGTCAAGGTAACCAAAAAATATGTTTCCCTGTCGGGGACAAAAAAGAACAATGGCCTTTTGTCTTCAGCCTGATGCAGACTCTGTGCACGTGCATATGGATGTGTTTATTGTCCACAGTAACCAGCAAAACCACAGCAAACACCAGTGATTATATAATACAGCATAACCCATAATGGGCGGTTTAATGGCGTTTGACTCTGGGCAAAGGAGGAGAGATTAGCACTTAATGTTTCATGTACATCATCTAGATGATGTTAGGGTATTAGCTTTTATTAAGACATTTACACACACACACACACACACACGCACACGCACACGCACACACACACACACACACACACACACACACTCATTCTAATTGCTAATATCGTCAAATGCATATACATACATTAGCCTGGTCATATAGCCTACAGTCCACATGCTAAAAGTTAAAGCTGCTACAATATAAGTGCTTGACAAACACGGTATTCTCCCATAACCATTTAAATGACAAATCAAGCAATGGATGCACACATTTTTTTTTGTTGTAAAGTAAATTATAACCCTGTTCTTAAAGCACTCGCCCTAATAGGTCTATTTTCATTAATGCCTCATTAACATTACAGGCAGTGATATGAATCTATGTCTGTGATGACAGGCCTGCAGGCTACACAGCGTATGCTACACACATCATGGTGAATGATCACTGTGTTTTTCCCATGTCCTTAACATTTTTCCTTACATTAGTATAAGATCCATCAGTATAAGACAACGCCCCTATATAACAATATGTTTTTTGTTTTTTTCAGTCAATAAACGACAGTGAAGGGTGCATTCACACCAGTCCTTCTTAATCGAACCATAGTTTGTGTAATGACTACAACACAGGGCATTGTGGGTACAGCACAACCAAAACATACGAGCGTGTACCACGACAGCTGGGAGAAATGGCTGAGTCCATTTTTGCATATTATGTGTGGCATGTTTACAAAAAATGATCGGATTTGATGCAGCTCCATGCTTTGCTCTTATGTAGAAACCAACAGATGAGCCTGAGTTTACTTGTTCATTGTGTGTTTGTTTGTCTTGTCTTCTCCTTCAGTAAGTCTCAACGCAGCGCATTCAAAAGCTTGTTTCACTAAAGAGCGAAAGTGTGAAAATAAACTACGTATGAGTGCCCAATCGTACTTAGATGTGAAAAACGACGGTGATTTCACCTGATCCCATAATGTCCTGCACAAGGAATGGGACTTGAATGGTGCATTGTAAATGACTCAAATGTGTGACTGTACGATGATCTATTTCGGAATTTAGACAACACAATACTATATATAATTACCTAGTAATATAAATAACTTCTAATAATGCTGCTGTATTTGATGAGTGCAGAACACCAGTGCATTGTGTTAGTATAGTAAGTATAAGTATAGAGCTCCAATAGAGCTACATTTACACATATAGATTTTCTATTCATATGCACATAGCAAACAATTTGGAGTTGCCCATGGCAAACTGCAAATTGTTCATTTTTGAAATGAAATAAAAATAAATACAACCCCTGAAGAAAAGAGGCATTGAAAATAAAAGTTGCAGCTGTGCTCTGTTGCTTTCATTTCATGAATTTGAAAAAAAAAAGAAGAAAAAAAAAACTCCTCTGTACTCAGAAAAACCCTTGGGAGATATCACAGCTTGCAAGTCTTTCTACTCCCAGATTTGGTAATATCCACCCACTTCTTTCTCGCAGATCCGTTAACGCTCTGTAGATTATTCAACGCTGTTTTACATTCACAGCATGTTTAAAACCTGTCCACAGATATTCAACGATAAAGTGAAAGGGAGTGAAAGCAATATTCCAAACGGCTTCAGCTTGCGTTTTGAAGTGGTCTCCGTTCGGGGTGGATTTTGAGGTGATATGGTTCTTTTTTTTTCTTCGACCAAACTTTAAGTTCTGTTACTGAATGACATCAGAACATTTTGTCGAAATAATTTTTTCTCTCTTTTTTCGTGTATTCTAGACATGGATTCTGCAATACGTCTGAAAATTGGGTCCAATGTTTGGACTGTCTGGATCAAACGTAACGACAGAGCATCAAGGCTACTTGTTCAAAGTCGATAATTAGAGATTAAACTCAGAAGTTTTTAGAATAAAGTTATAAACTAGAATATCATTTAAACTCGACGTGTCCATCAGAGAGAGCGACTGCTTCCTTAACGCACCCACCCGTACTCTTAGGTCTCATCCTTCCACCCGCTCGTTTGACCACCAGCGGATGAATTTGTTAAAATGTCATATCATGATTACAGTCTGCTCATAATGTGACAAACGACCGTATATTTGTCAGTTTTAGAAACCTGTGACTAAATGTGTTTGTGCCTTTGTGGATCCACTGTCATCTGTAAGGTTGTTGTGCAAATGCTAAACTTTTGCACAACATTGTTGAAATTGCACTTATTTCAGGCTGTTCATAATCTGTTTTATAAAAAGATTTATATGTTTATAGGTTATTATGCTATTATTTAACTGGTCCTTGAGATTAAATTGCGTTAAAATGAGTTTGAGCTTTAGAGGGTTCTCCTAGAATTTTGTCATGAAGTTGCATGAAAACGCATCTTAAAACCCATTTTTACTCTTTGGCTTTTCGACCCAGTGTGAGACGTTGTTTTCTTTTAATGGTTTTATTGTATGACGTTGGATGGGATTGGATTGAAAGGTGTCCTTCTGAGTCCTCATCTGTGCAGACTACAGTCGGTGCTGCACCGCCGCTCCATTCTCTTTTCTCCATGCTGTGTTTCCTTACAACTGAGCTATAATGATTTTAACGAGTTAAATAAGAGTGGCGGATTGTCAAGAATACAGCTGGGGCTGAATTGATGGATGGCACAAAAATGTTTTCATGCTTTAGTCTAGTTGGTTAAACACCTTCATTTGGAGGAGACGAGGGCTGTCTCTGCGGTTGCCAAAAGTTTCGAGTAATCTGAGCATTTTTAGAAATGTCAACGTCAATCTCTGCGGCTTCCCGTTTATTTCATTCATTTGGATTAAAAGCTTCGTTGTCGTCGCGCCAAGTATAGCACAATGAAACACAAAGGTTCACCCACACTCTAATTCACACCTATCTACGTATCTCACAAGAACATTTACACAGTATTAAAATAGTTTATAGGGACATTATATTGTGTAAAAAATGTATAATGAGCAGCTATATCGAGTTCAGCTCAGTGGTGAAGTAAAACTCTTGGTTTTTTTTTTGCAGCTCATTCCAGATGGTAACAGTAAGACGAGACGATGATGATAAGAGGTCGTGAGTTTCATCTTTCAGGATTCCAGGCTGCTTCTTTTAAAAGACGGTCTGTCAGACCCGAGGGGAGTCTGATGAGTTTCTGGGTTGTTGTTTTTTTTTTCTCACACTCTCTGGAGCGTCTGTCTTTCTACCACGCTGTGTGACGCTGTATGTTAAAACACAAGTTTAATGCTAATTCCAAATCTGCATGCACACACACACATTCTTGTACTTGCTGCATACTTGCAGGACCCGGTAAAAGTGCTGACGAAGTGAGGACCAGAATTTTCACTTTATAAATCAACACAATTACAAATAACTACTTCGTGAATGACATCTATAAAGAACTACTGGGTGCAGTACCATAAAATGTCTGCAGGTGGAGCCCCAGAGAAAAACGTGTGTGAAACACCAAGGGTTGGAAAACGGGTTTTTTGTGCCAAATTGAGGACTGCTCTTAAAAACAGAGTATAGCATGTTTACAACCTAAGTCATTTTTACAAAGTGAGGGCCGGCCAAAATGTCCCCACTTTGTAAAAATGACCTCACTTTGTTGGTTAAAAACCCTCACTGGTCCTCAGTATGCTGCAAGTACAAGAACACACACACATGTCTCTCCTGGACAAGGACTCACAAAACTTTAAACAGAATACTTGCGTTACAGCCGACAGAGACATGCACGGAATGAGTTGCACGAGGGTTGACGCGTTGGTCGAAATGTTTGCTCGTGTACCGAAGATCAAAGTCTGTTTAAATATTTAGACGCTACGATGGAGCTACTTAGCGAACGCTATCGTTGAGATAATCCTGCAAAACATTTCAGCAGATGAAAAGACTGGCGGAGATGCAATATTTCTATAATGGTTGTGTCATTACATGAAATATTAAATACTGTCATTTGCAGTGATCATGACATCTAGTTCCAGCAGGAAGTCATAAATGTATTCAAGTGCTTCTTCTGCTGCTCTCAGCTCTCAGCCAGCCGCTGAATTATTACTGATCTGAAAGTGAAATGAAGAAAAAGTGCTCTCAGTATTTTTTTTTTAATTCAATCCTGGCTCTGCTTTTCCTAATATTTCAAAAGGAACCCTGAACCACACAGGTCAAAACAGTTGTTCAGCCTAATTGCCCTACACGCCGAGATGGACGCCACGCTGTTCTCAAGCCAAGTTTGGAAGTGAAATCCGTCCATCGTGTTCATGCGTGGGGATCTGTGAACAATACATGTTCCACAGATGAAAGGCGTTGTTTCAGTAGATTTTTGACAGTCTCGCTAAAGGCAGCGTCTGGTTTTTCACTCTCTTTGCCGCGCCGTGAAATTCAACTTGCCGAGACTCGCTTGAGTACGACGGCATAATTGTGAAAAGTAAAAATGTGACGGTCTCGCTAAAGTCGTTGCACAATTGATTTTGTAGAGTGTCTTTTTAAAAAAAAAAAAAAGGCATCCTGTGTGTCGAACATGCTCAAACACATGATTAATACTGACTTGTGAAAACATGAATGGTGAAAAGTCCTGGTGTTGTTTTCCCGTCCTGACAGGACTGCTAAGATGCCAACTGGCACGGGAATGAGTTGGAAGAAGTTTTACCTCTGCTCGACCTGATATCTTGTTATTGGTAGTGATTGAACCAAATTTAAAGAGGCGAAACCAGACAAATTTGGCTCCTGTTTGGTCACTGTTGTAAAGACCTTTACTCAGTGTGTAATAACAACGTAGCTACAGAGCAGTATTAGAGTGGATTCTCTTTGTTATTTTGGATCCTGAATAATGTAATTCTTTTGTGCCATCAACTGAGTCATAACCCTTTTTCAATGACAATCCAGTTGGGGTGACCAAAAGAAAAAATATTATGAAAGTAAGACTTCTAAAGAATCATAGTAACACATAACTTTACACTTTGCAGTCAGTTTTAACATCAAAATGACAATTTTAAACAACATAATTATCTATTTTGCTGAAGACTTCACTCCAAATGCTTGGCTTTTCTTTGGTGGTCCAGTGTTGTTTTACCTGTTCATGGGTTTCCTTCAATGCCGTCATCCCCATCTTGGTCTTAAGTCTCCTCACAAATGACAACGACACACAGCCACAATTCTTAAGAGGAAGAAGAAGAAGAAGAAGCCAAGACTGGGTAATGATTTCCATGATATCCTCAAAACTCTAGCACTTCTCCCTTAACGGTGGGATGAAGCAGTGCAGACCTCTTCTCACCCTGATGGTGAGGTTGTTTTCACAGCTCATGTGTTAATAATGCACCACACCGCACCACCACTGATGAGGATTTACTCAGTTTTATTGCAAATTAGCTGCTGGAAAAGTTTGCCCCGGGAACCATTTGCTTATGACAAACCCTTTCTTCAGAAGGTTTTGTCAAGGGTTCTTGTAACACTAATGGTTCCAGTAAGAACCATTTTGATCCAGAGAACCCTTTAAAACCCCTTTCCTGAATAAAGGGTTTTAAAATGGTTATTGGTGGAACCCTCCAAAAGGGTTCTCCTATGAGGACAAGCCGAAGAACCTTATATGGTTCTACTTAGCGCCTTTATTTCTAAGAGTGCAGTGACAAAGCGTAAAGTCTTCTTCATTTGTGAAAGAACTCCATTCATATGACTGTTTCCACTGTATCCACATCCTGCTTGCATCTAAGTGCCGAGCACAATTCCTTTTGTTTGCGGCAAATTGAATTTTACACTAATTCACTCATGTAAGTGTCTCGCGATTGAAATGTTATTGGATTAGCGAGAATGCTGAGGCAATCAAGGCCTCTCTCTGTAATCACTGTTGTCGTTACTGTTCTTCTTGCAGTAGTTTTGAGCGTTTGTCACAAACAAACCAAACATTCTATAATGTACTCACATGCTCGGTTGACTTCCCTTTTTAGGAACGGGGAGTTTGATTGAGTGTCATTTTTTTTTTTTATGAAGTCTGAATTGACATGCAAATGAATAAAAAGAATTCTTGTCATTAAGTGTGGACGCAGGCATTGTGTTTAGAACAATGTTTAATCAACGGTCGTGTGGGTAAGAGGGGGAAAACACTAATGAGAGAGTGTTTTACATCCATGGAGTCGGCCTGTTGTTTGGAGAGGGCGTCCTTTGGCGGCGGCAGAGAAGGCTTTGAATGGAAATGCAACGTGTCGTCCATTGTGTGTCTGTTCTCCCGCACAGTGGCCCCGCACCAAAAAAAAAAGAGAGGGCAGATAAGATTGCTAATTGAGAAATGCTTTTGCTTTGCTTTTGTGCATCTCTAATGGTGTTTATTGTGGTTGTGATTGCTGCACTGGGTTAGCTTGGAAATGTGAGTGTTTAGAAGGACTGGGATAACCTGTGATGGTGTAGAATGTGGTAGTTGTTGGTGTGGTCGTTTTCATACTCTTTCAGTCTATTTTCCCTAAGATTCACAGTAAAACTGACCTAATGCATCTCATTTTCGGGGAAAATATATGATACCAGCAGCAGTGCAATGCATGAGAAAGAAAATACACACGTCTACAGTGTTTTTATAAACCCTGAACATACTTTTATTCCTTCCACAAACCCTCATAATTAGCCCTTGTTGACTACATGCTAATCTTATAGCAGAAGGACACACACACACATTAATAAGGTTCTAAGTCCAGTTCCCTGTTATAATGTATACAGTAAAATGAATAATCTCGTATAATCGCCCTGCAGGCTTCAGTATTTGTTTTGAACAAGGACATTCATCCATTTCTGCAACAATCGCAGTTGTTATTCACATACACTTGTGTGTATGGAATTAAACACCATACTAGGTCTGTGATTATTATATTTACTTTATCCTCTTTTTTTAATATACAGATACAGTGACTGGTGTTGGTGTTGGTTGTTGGAGTGACCCATGGTGTTGATGACCAATGCCAATATCATCCATCCACCCATCCGTCCGTCCGTCTTCTACCGCTTTAATCTCCACATAAAGGTCACAGGGGACACTGGTGTCAATCCCAGCCGACATAGGGGTCAGGTGGACAGGTCGCCAGTGCCAATACTGACATTTAAAATACAATTTTGCCCAAAGCCAGTATATTACCAACGTTTTAAGGAAAATAAATTGTAATTATGATTGATAACTTGACCAATACCAACCTCTGGCGCCACTATGGCGACATCAGAGTCTTTGAATAATCACAAACTCAATCTATAGGTGACTTCATGTATGAACTAACGTTTAAAGCGGACTTCTGTTTGGCCTCTTTTTCCATCTGTACTTGTTTGATTAGACAAATTTCTCTCACTGCCAAGATAAACATCAGCAAACGTCTTTTGTGCCACCAGGCTGACGAGGTGAACACGAACGCTGCGCAACGTGCGGCTGTAATTCTAAATCCAGGCCTGTGAAAACTAGAGGGACCTCTGCAGGGACTTGACCTCTGTGAGAATAATTCTCCTCTCCTTTTCCTTTTTTTTTGTATTTTGCAAGTATAGAAAGACACAAACACAGAAGCTTCTCGAGCTTGTATTCACAGTCAATTTGGCCTGCATTCATGGAATCGCTGTGGGAGTGCTGTTAATCTCTTTCCTTTGCCATTAAAACCTGCCAGATAAACACACTGCTGGACGGCTTCACTGACACCTCCTGCTGAGATTCTCAGAAAGTTACATTAAAACATGCCCTGTAAACCCTAACATTACATATACACCATATATGTAACATGATTCTTCTCCCAGGATTTGCTGCTGTGCCATTTTTGACATACGGCAGTAACATTTCAATTAGGTCCACTTTGAGCATCAGCCACAACCTCTCTGCCTCTCCCCCCTCTTCACTGAATCCATCGCATCCATTAGAGAAGTGGTGAATGTGCATGTGTTTCAGCGAGTGAGCCGAAAAGGGCCGAGAGTGATGGTCGACAGAGTCATTCAGGGACGGCAGTGTGCAGTGAATACTTATCCAGTCGTTCTGCCTCCTGCATCTCAGATCAAGCTGGGTGGTGGTGGGTGAGGTGCTCTCAACATTTCCTTGTCTTTTTTAAAACAGGGAAGCACATAGAAGCTTGTTTTTTTTTTTTGTCTTAGTGGGGTCAGATGGAAAAATACAAAGCCTCAAGGATCAGTCAATAACTTTATGCATCCAGTGTGAGTCGCATGCATTGAAAACAATCATCGGAGTAAATTGTTACCAGACGAAAAACTGTCTTTTCTCATTTTGTTTGACTCAATTGAAATTGATTCGTTCGTATGATCAAATCAATCAAACACCAACCTTTTCTACTTGGAGGTGTTCATCATGTCACTATGTTCTGCATAATAATGAGTACATTCTTTTATTACTTTACAAAGAATCAATCAACTCCATGCTAACGGATAACGGATGTAAAGTAAATACAAGCCAAAACCTGCATGTCATCAATCAATCTTTTACGACAAATGGAAATGTAATGAAGTCCAATTCACGCTGTTTTTTTAGTGTGTATCTGAGTCATTACCTTGTTTGAGAAGCCCTGAAGTTTCTAAACAAACAGTTCAGCCACTGTTGAGAACGCTGTGTTTTATTGTAATCTCGGGCTCAACAAGATCTCTGAAAAAACCCGGTCCGGTTATTAAACACCGGTTCTCCGGAACAGCAGCTCGTCCTGCTCCGGGCACTAGTCCGGGTACATCCTGTTGCGTACATTGAACCGCAGAAGAAGAATAACGTCCGTTGTGGAGGTGTTTCACGAGCGACAGTGTCTTCTGACTCTGGGTCTGACTCCAAGTCAAAGTCATAAAAGGGACTGCGGCGGGGAGTCGTGAAGAAGCTATTTTTAAACACTGTTAAAACATTTTTTTGATATTGAGTAGCAGTGCATTCACCGTTCCAGAGGGGGGAGCTGCGCTTCTGAGAGCGGGTGTGCTGAATATGTCACTTCCGGCTACTGACCAATCACAACACAGTCTGTCTTCTGGGTGTGAGAGTTGAGTCTGAAATATCGCGGCTGGGGAACAGCGCCAGAAAATAGGATTTCTATCGGCTCGTTTACAGCAACTGGAAGGTTTTTGACCATAAAAACAAGTTACTGTATGTAAGTAGACCTCCATAACTAACATTTATGTGCAACAGGACCACTTTAAACTGCCTTCATGTTTCCAGCCCTGCCTTACAACACTGTGACCTCTGAGAAAGTCTCGGTGTATTGTGAAGCTTATATAGTGAGGAGACAATGATGCGGCTGATAAGATGCACCTATTTTCACAGATGCATTTGATAATGTGATTATATCCATATACAAGAGCCTTTCACAAAGACCACAGTGTTGCCAATAAATTATTCCAAAGGGCTTTCAAAAGAGTTGTGTGTTGGTATAAGAATTTGTTTTTAGTATCCAGCACCTGACCCCATTGGTTCCTTTGAATATTTGAGTCATGTTTTTTTTGGTTTAAACTCGACTTCTATCAGAGCAGCAAACAAAAAGAGTCCTGCATTACCCTCTCAGGCTCTGGTGTTTAGGGTTTACAGGCTTTTATTTAGATACAGACTGTGTCGACGCTCCACCACACAAAGACTCCTGCATTCAGTTATTCATCAGGGTTTCATTTTGTAAAGACTTTCAAGGCAAAAGTCAGAGGACGGAAACTTTGTGTGGGAGTTATTTCTGCTTTTTTAATTAACCAAGATATCAAACCTTGAAAAAACACAAAAAGTGTTATAGCACAATGTTTAATGCATATTGTGTAAATCGCTTGTGAGTTTTGAATGTGAAATGTAATATTTAATGACAAGAAAATAAATGGATTCAATGAATTGGATTCAATTATTGATTCACTCGTACTTTAACAGTGTTTTAATAAAAGGATATTAAACACAAAAGATGGAACCCTTAAGTGGCAACAGGTCCTCTTCCTGGTGTCTACCGTTAGGGATTTTATGGAATTTGGAATAAAATGTGCCCCAGCCATGAGAAAACCAGGAATAAGTGGGCCAAGGAGCATTTTTGAGTAATTTACAAGCTTTACAACACCTTCTGGGAGCCAAGAGACAGAATCATCACATTCACATAGCCCAAGCCCGTCTTGGTCTAGCTGTCTCTAAACTCTCATTAATCCTACACCAAAACCAAAGAACCACGCAGAAAAGGAAACAAACTTTGCCATCATCTTAACACCAACATCAGTGAAACAGTGAACAATAAACTGAACCAAAGACAAACAAATTAACAAGTGCCTTGAACGTCATGCATTCTGCTCACTGACTGGACTGCCACTGATTTAGTTCCACCTTTGAATTGTAAAACAAGACTGCAAACTCACATGCAGCGCCCCCCCCTCCTCCTCCTCCCAGCGTGCCACGTTTGTCTGAATAAGACAATTTTGATTCAAAGACGATGAGTAGGATGTGGCTTTTTTAACCGCACGTCTCCCACCGGCGCTCTGAGATCAGCACAACCTTGGCGTGCGTGCACGGACACAAAGTGTAATTTCTGGATGAAGACTGGGAACATCTCTGCTTTAGCAGCTTAAGGGTTAGGAGGTGTTGACAAAGGATGCATAATGCATAAGTTTCACTTATGTGGCGGAAGTTTAGTGCCACGTCTTGGCATAGAGGTGTTATGGATGAACACTGTAATATCGGTGGTGTGTATTTCTGGTTGTGGCAGCCTAAGGGCAGTTGCTGAGCTGGAAATAGTTCAGCACCATGGAGAGATCCCCGCTCAGCCCCGTTCTTTCCATTTTGAGATCAAAAAGCAGCAAAATGCCTGTAAGTGGGAGACGCCAAAGAATCCCATCCAGCTCGCAGCAAACAGGGCATATTATATAAGTCACGCTTTGTGGTATCGAGTGCCTTGTCTCCAAAAAGAGAGAGTAGGCTTGTTAAGGTTAGGATCCTTTTCTTAAAACGCTTTTCTTAAGGAGACAGATTGATGTCAGCCTTAAAGGTGCTTGGAGACAGGCGGTCTTTTTTTTCATCTTTAATTCCTTAATTAGGGCCTGCGTGTACTTACATTTGTAAAAGGGTGTGTCTTCCCATAAAAATCAAAGCCACAGGTCCATATTCTGTTGCTATATAGAACTAGAACAGGGGGATAGAGATGGAAGGAGATGGGGAACAGATTGCTTCTGCTGCCTAATAAGGACATAATGAGGAAAAGGGTGTAAATGAAAGGGTTGATTGACTTTCTCAGCGTGATAGGCAGTGCAGATGATAATATCATGTCAAAGCTTTTAGCTGTGGTTTCCGACAAACAAGATAATGCTTGTCCCCCCCCCCCCCACAAAACATTAGCTGCAGCCAGGGGAACTGCGTGGTTGTGTGTATCCACATACGAGTCCGTATTAAGCTGCGATTCGATCGGCACGATGTGAGCCGTGGACTCCTCACCACCAGGCCCCTATACATCTCACGTCCTGGAAAGGAAGCTTTTGTCAGTCACCTTTTTTCTTTTGCATCTGATTACCCACTGGCTTAATTGATCTAATTATTGAACTCTGCTTGTGGTTGCTTTGTGTTTATCCAGTCAGGCAAAGTCTTTAAGATAAGGATATGCGTTTCTTATCTTTTTTCCTTTTGCTCAGGCTGAACCGTTCAGTCTCGGCACGCCGTTGTCAGGTTGATTGCACGACTTAGTGGAGTTTTGCCGTGTTGAATATTACTGTATTGACAGTCAAGCGCAAGATACACGTGGTTGTGTGTATCCACATACGAGTCCGTATTAAGCTGCGATTCGATCGGCACGATGTGAGCCGTGGACTCCTCACCACCAGGCCCCTATACATCTCACGTCCTGGAAAGGAAGCTTTTGTCAGTCACCTTTTTTCTTTTGCATCTGATTACCCACTGGCTTAATTGATCTAATTATTGAACTCTGCTTGTGGTTGCTTTGTGTTTATCCAGTCAGGCAAAGTCTTTAAGATAAGGATATGCGTTTCTTATCTTTTTTCCTTTTGCTCAGGCTGAACCGTTCAGTCTCGGCACGCCGTTGTCAGGTTGATTGCACGACTTAGTGGAGTTTTGCCGTGTTGAATATTACTGTATTGACAGTCAAGCGCAAGATCCCACAAACCTCATTAAGCCACATGACTCTCTCTGAAATAGCAGGGTTTTTTTGTTTCCGTGTCTGTGATAACATCCCTGCGCTGCACACACAATGACACATTTTACATCATGAATGAGACGTCGACGTGGACGAAGAACAAAGCAGGACGGTTTCACACAACAGTGCGACGGCTGAAGCCACTGAAGTGCCCAAGTTTCAGACGTTGATTTATCTGCTAAATATAAACCTGGACTTTCAGCAGAGGATCAGTGGTGCCCCGTGTGTGCATTCCCCCCCCTCCCCCCATGTAGGCCAAACAACGTGCGTCTTTGTTTCCAGGCTGTAATGTTTCTGACGAGCACAGAGAGGAGCAGCAACTCGACGTGAGACGTGCTGTACTGCTGAATTTTAACCAGTTCACCAGTTGTGCTCACCTGTTATCATCCGTACAAGCCGAACAGAACAGCTTCCACGCTACAGAGGAGGAATTTAATTGAGAAAAGAAAGCTGGCTGTCCTTTACAGAGCCTCACCAAGCCAATCCAGTGCTAAATCTGCTAAGTCTGACTTACTGTTTTGCTTATGACTTTGTTTTAAACTCTTGTGTTTGTGTATTCTTTTGGTTTCGTCGCTTGATTCTAACTTGTATTTCCTTTCCTTAGTCACCCTTGCTTACCACGTACAACCCTTTTTTTTTTAAACGGCATTGAAAATGATCTTTTAGTGAAAGTCCTTTTACCGATTGCTGATACGGCCTCATAACCAGTGCATTACAAAGAAAGGAGATGTCAGTTTCTGGCCAAGTTCAACGACAGCCTTGATAGAGATTAGTGACCGAGATCCTTCAAGATAAAATGGATACACTGGGAAATTGATCTTGCTATTCAAACATGGGGGGGGGGGGGGGGGTTCATGAAAACATGTCCCGAGAGCATTTCATATCCTTGTTCATAATCGTCAGTGACAGTGACATTCCAAGCCGTGGCCAAAAGACGTCAGGGCTTTTCTGCGGTCACAAGATTGCGTTTTTTTTCCTGCTGACCTCAGCACAAACCTTGCCAGAAATGTGCAGCGCTGCCTCACCGTGTATCTGTGAATAATAATAATAAGTATTTATCTCTGAAAGGCTTTGAGCCTCAACAGAAGAATCAAAGTGATCATTATGGTGAGTGACAATATGTACAAAGAGTGAGCTTTTGCACCATTACACAGCTTTTGACCTGATTTCAACAAGAAGACATTGGAGATGCATCTTAAATCTTAAGTGTCATTTTCTTTCCCCTTGGTGCGATTTTTGTGTCTTAAACACTCGACTGCAGTTTATCATCACTGCATTTCCCAAATGACAGAAGCCTTTGACCTCAGAAAATGTACATTTCTTCATTTCGTCTTGTTTGTGCACTTTTTTGCAGTTTGTCTGGTGCAACACGTGTCACAAATGCCACACTTCATCAATCCATCTATTTTCTTTTAGCGCTGGGAAGCCAGTGACTGCAGATCATCTGCAGCGACAGAGACGAACATCTTTTTCACACTCCCAGTCACACGTGGTCAATATAGAATCTCCAGTTAACAGTTTCCTCACTTCCTTTCCTCACCTTCCTTGTAACACATAATACCAGCCATACGTTGGCTGAGACGGTTGTTGGATGGAGGGGTTTATGTTTGTATCCTGTGAAACACATCGAGTTGCATGGCCTTGTATGAAAAGTGCTATATAATTAAAGTGTAGATTGATTGACTGATTATGACCTCAATCTCCATGTCTTTAGACATATGGAGAAGCATTCAAACTCCACACAGAATCTTCTATGTTGCAGTGACGCATCAATCCTAACCGCTTCCCCAAGATGCCAAGATCTTTTTATAAATTCTGTATGATACAGTTCCTCCGCTGTGTGGAAATTTCTGGGGACTTCTCTGTATTTCATTTGCTTTATTTATTGTTTTGAGTCCATTATTTCCATTTGTGGCTTTGCAGTATGTAAAGTCTGCATTGGTAAAACCTAAGGAATTTGAGGTAGTGTTACTACCCCAACTTACTACCCCAACTTCATTTTGGAACAAAGTTCCCGTGCAGAATGTTCAGTCACAATGTCTTGCTGAGATAAAGAACATGTGAACTGAATAGTTGAATTTAAAAGAAAAAAAAAAAGCCACTGCTGTGAGTGTTAACACGTATTAAAGCTTAAAAAGCAGATGTGAAGTGTTTTAGCTCGTTTGAAGGCGAAGAAAGAAAATTCAGGATCGGAAGCAACCACGTGTGCCTTTGATTCGTCGAATCTTCCTCTCCGCTTTTAACATAAAACATAGAATTATATAGAATTCATAGAATTCAGTTTACAGCCACTGACGTAAAGCCAGACATATGGAAAATGAATAAAAAATGTGACAGAAAACAACAGGAAGATGGTTGAGACTTGAAAGAGTTGAAGGAACTTAATCTTATTTTCCAAAGATGGTGTATTATTGTATGGTTCTAAATCATAAAAATTTAAGTTTAATGAATACGTCCCAAATCTTTGTGTGTATGGAAGGTAATGGGAGCAGTGGATAACATGTGGTTTCCCCTTAAGACATACATATACTATATATACACAGACACGAGAATTAATCTATTTTCAGTTAATCATGTGTTGTGCAGCAGTTCTGTATATATGTATATATATATATATATACACACACACTGCATATATACAGTATATAGGCCAAGATAGAATCATAATTGCCTTTCCAATGCTCTAAACAAGACAATGACAATTATTATCCTGGAAATCTCCAAACGCCACCATCCTTTTCAATTTCATCGAGTGATGCAAGTTTTTTTTGGTTTCTTCTTCGAAATAAATAAATAAAACTCCATTACGGATGGATTCTTTAAGGGATGGACACTGTTCATTGAATTTCAATAACCTCTAAACCGTGCCTCCAGACTAAGAATCAAATCGCTGACCTCTTTATGACGGGGGGTAAATGTCCATAGCTCAATCCACTAAGTACACGCTGCTATCTGTTCGGCTCAATCTGTGAATAATGTTGAACTTCCTGACTAGTCCTTTGGGCGGTCATTAAAATAGGATGATATGTATTAAATCTGCCACGTCTGTCCTACTTTTACCATAAAATAATTCATATTAAGAAAGCAGTTCCATCATCCGCTTATTTTAATACCACATCTGCAAAGTTAGATGAGTTTAACTGTACCAAAGATCGAGCTTCACATCCATCCATTCAGCCACGATCATCAGTGTGTTTTAGCAGTCTGTAACTATCTCGTACTGGGATAATAATGGATATGCTTCGTAACCAGTTACAACAACCTCTAAATGATGTCATCACTGCAGATTTTCGCTTTCCTTCCTCCTGTCACTCTCTTTCTGTGAACTCTGCCGTCGGCCAAAATCAATCAATATGCACCGGTTTGTCCGAGCTTTTATTTCCTCACTGTCAGTCACTCCTTTGTTCCACGGAGGAGGAGTCATTCCAATTAGCTCGGACGAGCATGCATCTTAATTGTCTGTCGTCTTTTGCATAACTTCATCGCGTCACATGGCAGAGGAGAACGGCGCTGCGTTGCTTTCAGGGTTGTGCACAAGCACAGAGACACTGACCCACTTCAAGGTTTTTGCCTGGTTAGCTTCTCTGCAGACACGAAGACAGTGAATATGCGCTATAAATAGACAGACGTAAGCTTGAGGAAAGCGAATCACACGTGTTGACAGACTGAAAATCTGTGGAGCCCCTGAAGTATTTCAACTTTTAACACTTATTAGCTCTTCAGGCTCGAGGCTTCCGCACATTCAAATAAAATAATGGATACAACATTTAAGTCTCTTCTTTAATTTGAATATATCAATATAGAAAGAACTGTGTGGGAGCCAATGATCAAGAAGTCTTTAATGGTCCATAAAAGGGGAAATTGCTTTTTTTTACCCAATTGCAAAACAAACTATTAGAAAATAAAAAGTAAAATAGCATATATAAATAGCAATATAATAAATAAGTAGTAAAGGAAACGTATAGATGTAATGAAAAGTAAATGTGCAAAGTCGAATATCCATTCGTCTTGAACACCGAGGTCATTATCATCTCAAGGAATCCAGTCTATGAGCTGATTAAAGTACTCGTACCATTTGAGAACTCAACAGTTCAATGTATGCACTGCAAAAGCATTCCAATTCCATCATGTCTGCTGTCTGAAAGGCATTGATGGAGATCCTGTGCATCTGTAGCCTTGTCTCTATGAGAAATGCGAGCAAGATACTCACAGTTCCTCCAAATACTTACTGGACCATTATCCGTTGCTGTCCAGTTTTCTTGTGTTGGCCTTCTTTTCATCTCTCGTCTGGACCCTTATCGCCTTGCTTTGCTCCTAGACTGCATCCCCAGTGTCCCGTGGCGTTTCTAAGCATTACAAATAACCACAGCAAAGGAAATGTGGAAAAACTGCAAACAAAAAGTGATATAAAATGAAAACAATAACCTAGCAGCAGAAGAAATTCCGTTTCCCAAACGACCCATGGCTTTCCGAACTTATTTGTAAGTGTGCCAGCGTTTAATTCTTCAACATTCATGTGCTGCTGACTCAAATCTACACCCACATACTGTATGTATGTGGAGTGACAGGACTTCAAAGGACAGATTCTGAGATTTTAGAACAAAGTCAGTTTGGCAAACGAAAGGAAAGAGAAGAATGAGGTATTAATGCAACATTTTGATTCTCTAAAGAATCAACACCTTGCCATAACAGCACATGTTTGCATTTCTTCATGTAACAACAATATGAACGAGCATAAATCAACAGAAATTTCACTTCTTTTTATTGTGCAGGGCAACATTGCACCTTTTGATGTACAGCCTGCCGTAAATTATTATTAGAAGAAAAAACATGCAGCAGTATAAGGACAACAGCGTCACTCCCCTCAGTGTACAGACTGTCAGAAATTATTAGAACAAAAAGAAGACATTTTTAATGCAAGGAGAGGAACTAAAAAGGTAGACATTGAAAGCAGGGAGGAGGAAAAATGAAAATCCAAAAGGAAGATTCCAAAAGAACTGTCGTAAAGCACAAAGTCAAGACACTCAAGACACCGTTGGAGCCAGACACAAGTTCCTGCAATGATGATTTTACAGCAAGGGTGACAACAGTGAAGAGGAAGGCGTCCAGAAAGCAAAAGATAGCCAGAAAACAGCAAAGGTGTGAGCCAGCGACAAATGTCAGGGACCTTGGGAATGAGAAGGAGACTAAGGTGCTGCCAACAACCAAGACTCCCAGGACAAACAGGACTTCCAACCAGGCAAATAAGAGCACCTTCCTCTTAGGCCAAACCAGCAGAGCCGACTTCACGGACAAATATATACCGCTTTGCACCCTTGGAGAAGGAGGTCATGGTTCTGTTTTTGCTGGAATAAGAATCACCGATCAACTTCCAGTGGCAATAAAACACATCCCAAAATCATGTGTGAGGATGAGATCGGTGACAGTGAACGGGAGTAGATACAAGATCCCGCTTGAGGTGGTGCTAATGCAGAAAGCAGGTGGAGAACCAGAGTTGGTGGGCCAATCTTCAGCCGTGTGCATATTAGAGTGGTACGATCTGGAGCAGGAGATTGTTCTGGTTATGGAGAGACCAGTCCCTTCTGTTGACCTTTGGCACTACATCAACCACAAAGGTCCGATGAATGAGGATATGGCAAAGTTCATCATGAAGCAGCTGATCGAAGCGGCTATTAAGATCGACTCGGCAGGAGTCTTCCACCGGGACATCAAAACAGAAAACATCCTCATCGAAGAACGCTCCGATGGCCCCAGAGTACGAGTCATAGATTTTGGATGCGGCAGCATTTTGAGCAAGAGGAATTACGGTTACCGCACCTACTTCGGAACACCTCAATACGTTCCCCCCGAGTTTTTCGCGGAATGGTCGTACAAGGCTGGCCCCACAACTGTCTGGCAGTTGACTGCAGTGCTGTATGAAATGCTCGAAGGGTTCCCCCATTTCGACACCACGCGCTTTCTATGCAAGGTCTTCAGAATCAGCAGCAGGTTGTCCCAGGACTGCCAGGACTTCATGAAAATGGGTTTTGCTCTTCTGCCAGATAAGCGTGCGACTCTGAAGCAGATGCAGCAGCACACCTGGCTCAACAACCCAGCATCTACCATCACTGAGCCTCCACCTGCACCAGGACCACCTCCCACTGCTGCTCTTCTCCTGTTATCTCCTTGAACAAGTTGTTCTTTAAAAGCCATTTTTTTCTTGTAATTGTCTCAAGCTCTCTTATTATTATTATTATTATTATTATTAGAAGAAGAAGAAGAACTGTACAAATGAATTTCCACTCATCCATAAGACTTCCTCCTCCTTGTTCTGACAGGCCATTTGACATTTCCTTGTTTTCCTATTTATCCAAATTGACCATTCTGCCAACTAACAATTTGCCTTCTTTGCTTTATACCTCAAATCACTGTGCGAAATACGTGGGGGTCTGGGCAGGGTTAGACCCCCCTTATTAACATTTGAGAAGGCAAAATTTGAGGGGGGTCTAAAAAAAACCAACAAAAAAACATTATTAGCAATTGCCATGAAAACTATTTTCTGAATTGCACTAAAAATAAACCTTTTGTGTTTGATCGTGTCAAGTTTTTATTTATGTTTAAACAAAAAGAACATGTTTATTTTCTGTTGATTGAACATGTTTTTTTCCTAGAGGTTTTTGTAATTTCAGTTTTACATATATGATTTACATACATAGTACACCTTGCATGTTTTCTTATCCTTTATAACCAGACAAAATAAAAAATTATTTTATTTGTAATTTTGTATTTTAATGTTTTAATCATATTGCTTTCCAAATGGCACTGTGGAAAAGGCCCACATCTGACAGGTAAGATCGCCAGTACTGGAGGGTGACACCTGGGGTGGTGAAACAGTATTGCAAGATGTGACCCCACGATTATTAATGGGTATTTCACACACTGCTTCAAATTCATAAACTGTTTAGCTCATTGAAACAGTCTCTTTTTGGTTTCCGCACAACCTTAACCCTCTAAAGGATAATTGCACATGGAAGTTCCAGATGCATTTTTTTACACCACTACCATGAACTGGTTTACAGTTGGGAGCTCGTTCATTCATCTTCTACTACTTTACCCTGCTCATGAGAGTTGCAGGGGGGGCGCTGGTGCCAACCCCAGCTGACATAGGGCAAAAGAGGAGGGGACATTTCCTTCTCAGTGACATCTGTTTATGTCGATATCATATTAGCGCTGTAATCTTGTGTCATTACACCAGTGTGTGTATGATGATGATGATGGTGATGATGATTCAACCTCCACGGTGCAAATGAGCTGACAAATTCCCCCCTTTTATCAGCAACGGTGATAAAACAACATTGTTTTATTAATTTTGTCAATAGTCATTAGACGTTAATGGAAAGCGATGCCATTTCGGAGACTAATGAATTGACTTTGAGACAGGGCCTCACAGCGAAAACTGCCACTAATCTGAATGCAAAGGGGAGCCTTAATGGGCCATTATGTTACACTGTGAAATGGGGACGGGGGGGTTTATTCGCCACTTTTTTTCTTTTTTCTTTTCTTCCAAAATGAGAAAAGAGCATAATATGAGAGAGAGCCTCACTGCCTCTGCAGGGTTTACTGATGATCGAAGGTGGCAGCAAAACACATATGAAATGCTTGGAAAGTACAATTCCACTGTGGCTTCTGGTTTTAATAATCGACTGTTGTTTTTATTATTATTTTAATTGTTGCTTTTTTAATGTTCTCACATTCATTTATTTGTTGTGCCAAACTTGCTGCCATCTGCTGAATTCTCACATGTTCATACCCTCTTGAGGCCGCCACCACTCCATGCCCAAGTGTGTGTGTGTGTGTGTGAGAGAGAGAGAGAGATAGTCTCTTGGCCTCTTAGACCCTGAAGAAGGCTTGAGGCCAAAATGCTTCTGTAGATGTACGTTTTAAGTGGCTGAAGTTGAAGATAACCATTAAAAACAGAGGTTTTCTTAGACTTGGATTGTAGATGTCTTTAACTAATAAAAAGAAGTGTTTGTTCTTGGTGTGAAACTGGACACAGTCCATGATACTTCAAATACGTTGCTATATCCTTCCCCTTTGTTCACTCTTTCTGCACTCTGAACTTTTTCAAAACATCCTCTGGTGTGTGTGTGTTCTTTAGCTTGAAAGAAAGAGGGAAAAAGGAAGAAAGTGCAAAAATATTTCACAGAAAGACATAGTAGGTTGAAGGACGGTGGTATCAGCATAGGGATGATGAAAAGCAGGTCGTACAGTGATATGTTGGTGTTTTTTTTGGATCAGTTGGCCTTGTCACAGTGGTTGAAGCAGTGGGGTGAAGTAGTTCTCCACCTACGCTCTCCTTGTCCTTGTGTTTGTGTGTGTTCACAAGGTTGTTCTGATGCAGCGTACACTATTACATGCAGGCCTATTTACACAGACGATGCAGACTAACAGTCAGAGTTGCAAGTCAGTTTTAACCCTGCGGCAAAAACTGAATCTACTCTAAATCCTAGGTGCAAACAGTCACTCGGTTGAGTTACTCACAAGGGAATGCGTTCCGCTAGATATCACGAGAGATTCACAGTACGTCATGTAGAACCACTTGTTTTCAATGTCATTTAAGAGCGTGCTAATATGATGTTTGTTTGTCAGTTGTTGTTTTTTTTTTTTACACGCAGGTCCCTGTTCATTTCATTGTTGATGACAGTCGTTAAAATATCCAGTGAAATGAGGAGCGCTGAGAACCATCGCAGCATGTCTCCCCCACAGTATCACCACAGTGCGTATTAGTTCCCTTTTCTATTGCTATTTAATGAAAAAGAGTACAGCAGCTGTTTTTATAACTAAGCCGAGGGAATAATGCACTTTCAGATAACAGTGGAGCTCGTCCATTAAGTGTGTTGTTTCCTTTGGCCTTTTTTCTCCAGCTAAGGTGATAAATGTCCTGACTATTGAAGATGTACTTTTCTCTCTCTTCATTGGGGACAGTTATACTGCATTTATTGTGGCAATGAAGGAGGCTCCTGCAACACCTTGAAGTGTAGCATCCGGATATGAAGATCTTCGTAAAAATCAGCTCTCAAGTGAGTGACACCGGTATCATACTCTTACAGTAACAACTTGAGCCATTTATTGAAAAAAGCAAGGCCTTTTTTTTTATTGGACATGAATGTTGCAGTAGCCACATCTACTGGACCACTTCTAAAAAAATCGGTGTCCCGAGTGATCGCTTTACACGTCCACATAAATAAACATGGGGCCGAGATTGAAAACTACTGCAATTCCCCTTCAACAAAAGGCCATTTTTATGTCCCAATTTGAACTTGCAGGGAAGTGAAAAGGATACGTCTCGAAACGAAATGAGAAAAAGACAAATTCTAAGGTCATATTTACTTCTGAAGCACAAATGCATACTTCATTTTGAAGCTGTGATGCTGCAAAATGTAATTCAAGAGACAGGAAAACAAAGAGCGCACACCCACTGCTGCATGGTACCCAACTGATTTGAATGTTTGTTATGTAAAACGTGTTCAAATGTTGCCCGGAAATTTTCACTTTTACATATAAATTTGTCTTTTGCGTGCCTGGAAAATCTGACACGGCGAGTGACCTTATATCACTATCCAATGAAGCAGATGGCGACAGAAGTAGCAAACAAGTCATGTCCGTGTTGGGCAGAATAAATCATGTCTGGAAAGAGAATATGAATGAGGTAATCTGTTTTCATTTCCCGGTGTTTGAGAGAGTCAAAAGTTTTGGGAGTTTGCAATAAAGCCCCTACTGACTACAGACAACTTATATTTGCGAAAATGTCAGAAAGTTTTCCGATGGATATGAATAATCACAATAAAGTCCTCTGGTTGTTGTTGTTGTTGTTGTTGATTTAACCCAGGCGAGATGTGTGTGTCTGTATCATGTATATCCGGGACTAATAGATTGCACAAAAGCAAAGCGTCATGCTTTCTTATTTATGTTCGGACAATTTGAGGTCATTGCCTTTTGACTGATGAGACTTTGACCGGAACCGGCACACATACACTCGCAATATTTTGAAATCAAATCAAATTGTACTTGTATCGCAACTGAACAGACTGAAATATTGCTTTGTCGACTCCAGTTAATACCCTTAAGTAGTACATATAATCCAACCTGAAGGACTCTTTTTGAGTTTCACCATCTCTTGCATCTGGTGACGTGATATCAGGAGCTGCGGTGATTTCATTTCATTATTTAGCGCTCCTTGGCTCCTTGTCCTCGCTGGCCAAAATGAGTTGTGAATCGTGCGTTATTGACAGCAGAGTTTGAAAAGTCCAACATAGAAATAATTGAAAAAAAATCATTAACAATAAACTTTTTTCTCCCCCTTTTTTTTTTTTGATACCAGTCAATAAGCTTTAGAGGTTTTAACCAGGTCAGTCTATCTGTTTCCACTCTTCATTCTAAACTAATAGGCATGCAAGCATACAATTGGTATTGATCTCCCATATTTAACTCTTTGGAGAAATTGGTTGACGGTAGAATTAGTTCAGCTTCACGACATAAAAAACATGACATATTGAGCTCCATGCATGCTCGGCTCTTTTGTGTGTTTTTTTTTTGTAAATGTTCCTCGCTTCTGTTTTTTTATCCCACAAGTCTCTGCTAAGACATTTCAGACGCTCTCAATGATGTGTCTGTTTTCACAATTTCGAAGTCAGACACTCTGCTTTTTTGTGTTTTGTGTTTTGTTCAACCATTCTGTTCTCTGTCCATTTGACATGTTGTGTCTCCGTGTCTTGGTTTCCCTATGCATTTTGTGAAGGCGCACAGAAAGACACAGAAAGCACATTTTCTGTGTCTTTAAATGTGTGAGAATGTCAGAAATTCATGATGAAGTTGACACAATCGACTTGATTCAGACTCTAAAACAAGTGTCTCAGAAATCAGGTGACAAAGGCTGAGTGTTATATTAGGCCATAGAGTTATTGTACCCATGAAAGCACTATGTCATTTGCTGGACATGGTGATCAAACCCAAGGAAACCCAAATACACAAGACCAAACATGAGATCTGAGACACAGGGAAAATGCAGGAATTCACTGTAAGATCCAGAGAGAATAAATGAAAAGTTACTAAGAGCTAAAAGCCTTGAGACACCCCACATGACAAAAGCAGCACGATCTGGCCGAGACTGGAGCTGAGAGCCGTGGTATTTAGAGTGAAGAGTCTTGATGACGAGATTAGCTGCAGGTGAGAGGTAGAGGAGGGGATTTTAAATCTAGGTCAGCCACACCCACTGAACACACACACACTAACATGAACAGAAGAGACTCTCACAGCCATGTTTCACATCATTCGAGTTTCTCATAAACGTTCCCCTTATTCTTCTCTGGAGAACCTTTACAGTGTGCAGTAAAATCATGTAAAATAAACAAGATGTTTAGCGTTGGTTAGGTTGTAACGTTGCTCTAAGATCCAGTGTCACGGCTTTCCCGACAGTTTTAACATAACAACGATCGAGCCCCCAGCTTTTACAGATAAATTAAAGGTTTTATTAATGTATTAATGTCACACATTAGCATGTCCTGGTAGTTTCCGGAGTAACATGTTTATGTCCAGTTATCTGGGCCAGTCCGCTCGGCTGCGGGCGGTCTTTGGGCGCTAAATTCTGCGCCCCAGAGTTTTCCTATCTTTTGCATTGCAAGGGTGTGTCTGTGTGCATCGGTCACTATAGCGATAGAGTCTATGGTAAAGACTTGTTAGCCCTAAAGAAACAGGAAATACGTGACTTGACCGAGACTTGTTGTAAACGAGTGAGAGAACGTTTTTAAACTAGATTAAACAGATGACACACGATAGTCACAGACTGTATAAAGTGTAGTTCGTTTATTTAAGTTTTTTAAAAGATCTTTTTCTTAATGTGATACTGGTGGGCCGGTGCCCTAGCGCCCTCTATGGGAGCGGGCCACCATTGCGACGCACTTAAACATCAATAAGAAGTGTAGTTTTGTTGTCCCCTTAACCGCCGCATGGGAAGCTGCAAATCTGGATGCACAATTCTGCGTCGTGATTCATGACAGTACACATTTATCAAAGTATGAGACTTTACCTAAAAAGGTATACTGCTTTGTCGCTCCAGTTGTACCCTATCAGGGTACAAGCACCGTACCTTTAATATTTGTACCTGCTTGTTTGTACATCTAAAGAAACATTTCTGCACCGCGAGTGACAAAAATTAACCTGTACACACTGAGAAAGGTACAGTGCTTGTACCCTGATGGAGCGACAGCAAAAGGTAGGTCTAGTACTTTGATTTCTTAGTGTGTACCTGATGTGCAGTGATCGCTCTCTAAACAGAATCTGTTGCCTGTGGGTCCCCATCACTCTTCACATCTTCGCTATCTCTGGTGATGTAGTAAAATGCTCTCCTATCAGCCTGTCCCCCAACTGTTTTGGCATCCTGGTGCACCGTCTTCAGTTTGTATGTAAACAGCTGGCGAAGAGACAAGTTCCCTGGTATATATGATGCTGGTTATATATTTGTTTATGGATATAAACAGCGCCGTTTCCTGCCAAAAAATGACTTCAGCTGTGACATCAGCTATCGGAACTCTGGATTATGCTGAATTATCCAGCTGCTGTTGGATGTTGGAACAAACCACGCCGCATTATCTCCTTTCCAGCGAGTCTGTGTACAAATCTGTGAGTTGGCTTAAACATTCCAGACAACCTTCTCAACATCTCGCACCATCTGGCCATGAACTGTTCTCGAAGCACAGACGAGGCATTAGTTATGTTGTGCAGAGCTTGGTGCATAATGCAACCAGAACACAATCATCCAGAAGGTAAAAGCCGTGCCCCGACTCTGACCACCTTTAAAACGAGACACATTGAATGTTTTTCATTACTTTCAACAGGATCCTTAGCATCCAGACCATTGTGCAGCCTGCAAAGAAGGAGGTTTCTTGAGTTTAAATCTTTTATATTTCTCTCAAAATGACTTCTATACAATCGAGCTGTATGTCTTTGTTATTGCTTTGATTTAAAAGCAAATTAAGTGGAGCGAGGTTGTCATCAGGTCAGGTTTGTTGTATCAACAACTTCTCCCTACACTACCTTTGATTTACAGTATCTGATTATAAAAAAAAAGCAGTATTAAAATCAACAACAGCACTTCATCACAAAAACATGTTGGGGAAACAAGCTGATTATGTGTGTGAAGCCAATTAAATGTTCTCTTTTCTCCCTAGGCTGATTTGTGCCAGTGACAGGACTAAAAAAAAAAAGTTATTATTTTAAACAAATACATCCTTAAACTGAAGTAGAATACGGAAACTCAATAATTAATAAAACATACATTATTTATTACACAGAGCAGTATTCTGTGTTATCTGTTCGGAATCATAAATCTGTACTTTCTCAGTGACGCATTCTGTCAAATGCCAGACTCATTAAACTACAGACAGAATGTTAACTAATTAAAACTTCTTCTTTTTAAAAACAAATAAACGTATGGCTCATTTGATGGATTTTATTTCGCAAATAACAAACATGTGTCGCATCTGTCCTCGGTTGCTACGGTTTTTCTTTGTACATTTTAACCATTTAAATCAGGGATTCTCAAAGTTTTGATACCTGAGGGCCAATTTAGGAACCCAACATTGGACTGAGGGCCGCCAAAGGAAAAAAAAAGGAAAAAAATACAGTAATTTGGCCATTGTTCTTACCTTCTAATTACAGGTTAATACCAAGTAACACATTTCTGTCACCATATATTTATTGGGTAAATAGCTAGTAATTGGGAGCTGTAACTACCTGCTTATTACCAGCTTATAACCCAATAAAACACAAAAATTTACCATATAGAAACCAGGTAAATACCCATTATTTTTGTTTACACTTATTGGTCTGTATCCAGTAATGTCCAATAAACATTTAACAAGCTTAGTACCTGCTGGATTAAAACTATCAACTGTAATTCATTGCGGGGCGCCAGAAATATTTCTGCGGGCCGACATTGGCCCCCAGGCTGCACTTTAAGAACCGATGATTTAAATGAAAAGTTTTTGCACGGAAGAAGCAATGTGAATGTGTCATTTTAGATTGTAACATATTTCATGTAGTTCTGTGTACGTTAAAGCTTTCAAAAAGTGGAATTCTAAAGTCGTTTTCCTGCCATTCGAACATCAACTTTGTCGGAGCACTGAGGCCACGACTTTTGACGTAGAGAAAATCCTCTGATCATTTTTAAGCAATAACTTGTCGAGAACACATGGACCGAGTTTGACGTGGGCTAGCTCAAACGTGCTAGGACGAGTACGTTCAAATGAGTACACTAGCCATTTGGTTTCTTCCAAAATGGCTGACTTCTTTGTGGGCGGAACTAAAGTGTACCAAGTTTGGTTAAAATGGGAACAACTACGTTTGATTTAGACACGATTAGAAAAAAAATCAAACATTTACCATTTGACGCAATTTCAGCCGCTTACTCTCGCATCGAAAATTTCCCAAAAATTCCTCAAAAAACTTTGTAGTAAGGCCAATAAACTCAGGTCCCGATCCGACCACTTTTGTCTGACCATGACCCAACTTCTGGGGGCGCTATAGAGTTTTTTAAAGAGGTTTTATGCATATTAACACCCTCCGAAATGACTGGAAAGCCACGGATAACAATCAGTTCCTCACACTTCATCCACGCTCGGGCCCTAATAAACCATTTTAAAGGTTTATTAAAAAACAGTCCACTGCAGCTGGGAGGATCAGGCTTCTTGTGCTGGTACCTGTACCTGTGCAGGACCAATGAGCTCCCAGGATCCACCGAGACTCTAACACACGTCATTCTATCAAACAAGCACGCCTGCAACCCAAGGAAAAATGCAGTCACGACCCTGGGGTCGTAACAATGAATAATAATGATAGAATAACGGAAATGGTCACAGGTGATATTTTCTGTCTGCACTGAGTGGGCGATTAGGAGCGGGGTTAATGTAAAGCTTTGGTCCCATCCATCAGTAACAGACACTGAGCTATTTGTGGTTATGTAAAAAAAAAAAAAAATACTTAGTATGACATTGGCTTAGCCTTAAAACACATAATTTGGATCATGTACATCAGAACTCAGTCAAATTATTCACATTTTCAGAAGCAATTGTCATCTTGTCTTGGCTAAACATCAAATTATGACTTTCGAATTACAATTTATATTTTACAATATTAAAAAAATAGGGCAGGTGGAAGACTTCTGTCGAGATTGAAATCTTTTTATATGACACGTGACGTCGAGCTGTGCTTGATTCTCCTTTCAAGGGCTCATTTACATCAAAAACATTTAGAGCTCCCACTTTTGGTGAGAGGGGACACGGCCAGAGGGGGAAAGAGATTCCCCTCGAGGAGGACGAGCGAGTCTCTGAATCAGTCAACCAGGCGCAGAGACCCCAAAGGACAGACGGCATCATACATCTGACCTGCTGTAAACTGGCCGGGCGTCTTTGTAGGAGCTCTCACAGCAGGAGACGAACATGTGGGAGTACAGATTGTGTTGAAGGGCCTTACTTTTAAAGAAAATAATTATTACTTCGTTGCAGGGATTAGTGAGTGAATCTAAAGAGTGGGTTTTTACGAACGCGGAGACTATTTTGGAATTGGAAACACACTGAGAGCAACTGCTGGTTAAATTAGTAATGACTAGTTGGCCGCTTGATCATTCAGTTTGTTTCGCTGAAACTAAGCGATGCTGATCTCTTCCCGCTCGGCGTGCCGCGCAGTGTGTGTGTGTGTGTGTGTGTGTGTGTGTGTGTGTGTGTGTGTGTGTGCCTGTATGGATGCTTGAAAATGAATTAAATAATCAAGTGATTGGAGTGTTGCGATTGTTCTTGTTTTGACCTTGGGGCTGTGAATCACAAATCATGGCCACGCATGCAAAGCTGCATGAGACCGAGGCATTAGAAGTAGAGGTCTATTCTTCCTTGATTTATCTCGCACGTTCAGAAATGCTTTATTGTTAAGCCTTATTTATTCTGCACTATAACAATAGTTTATCACAACGAGACCACGCTTAATCACTCAGTTAGTTACCATCTGCCCCAGCTCCCCGGGCCACTTCTGGATCAATGGTTGTAAAATATCTTCAGCGGAAACAATGTAGGTTTGTTTTATTTTGAGATGAGATGTGGGAAATAATTAGGATAAAAAGTTACCTGAGTGAGCACTTTGGTCCACAGCAATTAACGGCAGCATTGTGTTTCAGCATTTTGAAAACAACGTACAAAAGTGCAGACATTATATGCGGTCGGGCTGAGCGAGGTATTACCTTTATCCCACTGTGAAAATGTTCCCTTTTTTTTCTTATAGCAACAACACCCTGAGTGCTTTGACATTTAGGTATTTCTTGCTCAGATGGCATAGAAAATATCGCAGTGACGTACCAAACCCAACACTGAGATCATCGAGGGAAGGCGCTCTGGTCCTGTCCGTCACGCGGCAGACTTCATGGGGACTGACTGAGGATCTGATAAAGTTATAACGAAAGCCAAACTACTCTCTTTTTTCAATTCGGGGTTTGTGTGAGAGGCACATTTTTATTTTCATTGCGAGATTATTCCAGCAGAAGTTGGACATTTGCATATAAATATCGACTGACCCTGTGTTGGCACAGACCGAAATGGAAAAAGACGACACCAGGCTCGGCGATGGCAGACACGAGGAGACGGAGAGAAGACGGAGAGAAGACGGAAATGTGGCAACAATTGCATATTAGATTTTTCTGGTAGTCTATAAGTTGCTCCTAATGATCCGCGTCAGATACACAAGTCTCCATACATCACTCCTGCCGTCGCAGTTGTCACTGTTTAGTGTAAGGCGGCCGTTTGCAGAGTTTCACATCAGACTTGTCTCTCCCTGAAGGATCATATCTGCAGTATCTACAACATCAACTGTGACAAAAAGAATAAACATGCATGGTCCAATAGTCTTTTCTGTGCAATCAATAGACCTAATGCCATTCAACCAATGAAGCTGAGCGGCTACAGGAAAAGGTTATTCTCTGGAAACAAAGCTCGACTCTCGTTTTATTGTACCGCTAACTGTCGTGCTTTTTAAGCCTGAAAATGAAATAAAATGAAACACTGTCTCAGTTTTTTTTTTGTATTCCACATCCATGGATGTGTTCCAATGAAAGGGGGGGAGAGCATTCACGGCATAACAACTGCACCAGCTGGCTGACGAGGCTCGGAGCTGCTCACATCCTGACAGCAGGAAGGAGCTTCGCTGTGTGCTTCCTGTCTGCTGTAACTAAAGTCTCTGCCTCAGAAGTAAGGCGGCTAATTGAGTTCCAGACATTCGCCCGGTGTTGCAGTTTCTTTGATCATGTGATTTTCTACACCTCTGGACGGCAACCGTGCCTCCTGGAAGAGGAAAAAAAAATGGTAATACAAGTATCACTTGGTATTAGGTCTGACTAAAGGGACAGTGTCGGCGTTTGTCACAATTTGTCCTAAAACATCAGCTGTCAGTGAAAGAATGTTAAAATGAACGAATCAAGTATAGTATGTGTTACGAGTAAATGTAAGATTTCACACACACTCATTAATCATGGAAAATTCATTTGGAATAAGACATTTGACAGGTAATGAGATAATGATAGAGGACGTATGTGTATTTTTTTTATGTGCTGAATATGTATTACAGCCTCTGCAGCTGAGGGAATATAAGTAATAAATATTACACAGCACATGTAATTTCAGAGTGAATGCACTATTGTGTATTTCTATTATAATTATCTTGGTGGTACACTGTTAAATTTTATGGCGGCATATTATGCTCTTTCAGTATTTCCCTTTTCATCTATTGCTATTGTATGTTATTATATCAGTGTGTGTATAAAAGCTGTGCCGTTTTATAAAGCACAAAGTGCACAGCACAGAGCTCTCGCTTTCACTCTCTCTGTCTCTCTTTCCTTCTCTCCCTCTGTCGAAATTCTCCCAGAAGATGATCAGCTTTCAGACTGCTGTAACTTGTGACATCACCGATGTCGTGACGTGATGAACGCACAGACGAGGACGTCACCCTTGAGACTATGGGCACAACCCCAGACAACCGCCACAGATCGATGGCCGGCTTAGAAGAGTTTTTGGATATTGGTATTGTTCTGGCGCCATGTTAATAAATGTGAGGGCAACGTCTCTCTTTCATCACTGCCAAACAACAACAAAAGTTGTGGAGCCAGTAATTAAAATGTATATCTAACAAACTCTTCAATAGTCACGTGGTGATGGAGTGGCTAACGTTGCAAGAAGTGTGACCTTCTAACCCCAACCCTAACCCCAACCCTAACTCTAACCCTAGTTTTGGATCTGGGTTTGACTGAGGGTATTTCTGTGTGGAGTTTGCATCTTATTCCCCCATCTTAAGGCCATGGTATACTTCCGTGCACAGCGTATCTTTGTGTAATCAGCGCGCAATGATTTTGGAACCGCGAGGAAAGTTGAGTGTGCGTGGACAGCACCGGTACGTGGAGTTTTAAGCCCCGCCTACCAAGCAGAAAAACCATTTCGACAACAGAAGAAGTAGTCGTCAAGGATAGTCATCTGAGTCTCGACCTGGGGACCCTCGAACCGGCTGACATCCCAAGTCCCTTGTGTCCAGACTACTCCAGGACCCTGACACGTGATACTGGTGGTATACCAGGACACTCCAGGATGTTCTTCCGCTACAAGTAAAGAAACGCTTGATTTGTTCTCTCGCGTTTGTCCTTACAGGCTCCGGTAGAAACATGGCGTCTCGCTGCTAACAGTGGCTATGCAACCGCGGTCCGCGGTCATGTTATTTTACATGACTTTTTGAAACACTACGAAAATGAAACAAATTATACAGCGACTAGACAATGCAGGAGCACATAATATGTATAAAAAAGTGGATTTTGGGTTATATAAACCCATAAATACTACACATTGTACCTTTAAAGGTGCTTTCTCTGCTTATACATGGAGCTGACCTTGGGTCAGGCTCAGCAAAAATATGAAGACGAATTGTGTAGACAATAGACTGGAGCCAGCACTATACAGAGGCCGCTGTGATTACAACAGTTGCGGCATGCGCCGTCCTGAATTTTTTAGGCTTGTGCTTAGGAATGGGAGCTGATAACTTTAGAGAAGGCCGAATAATGTTTGTCCCTTTCAGTCTGCACTAAAAACGTTGAATGAAGCCAGTTGCTTACCTTGTTTACCCCTGCATCTTTTATAACCCCAGAGAGATGTACTGTTGTTCAATTGCAGACTGTCTACGAGATTGGTCATCTTTATCACACGACAACCCAGATACTGAGTACTGAGCATATACTTTGAGCTGTGGTTGAATATGAAGTGAATGGATGTCTCTGGAGAGACCCTCAGAAAACTGTATCCTGGAACAAAAAGATTCTGCAGGAACTGTGAAAAACAAGCACACTATTTGTGTGTACAGTAAAGTGATGACAGCTTGAGTGACCCAGCTGTCTGTCTCTGAGGAAAACAACAAGTCCAACCTTTTGTTGGTCGCATCTGTGGTGAAGACGGGGAGAAAAATAGAAATCATTTATGTGGGTGCGAGTTACACAAGAACCCCGTCCCATATCTGCAGTTTTGATCCACAGGGATCACTGGGAACCCGGTGCAGGCATCCAGAGACAAAGATGAGTGCAAGCCCAGGGTGCTTTACTGTGACTTCTACTTCAGAGGGAAGAGCTTTTCCCCCACTTGTGCTGCAGTGAGTGGTGAGCAGTGTGTTTTTAACCGTTCTGTTTGGCACATGTACATGAAATATTAAGGTGGGAATAAAGGGTTAGTTTCCCTGGTGTGGACACTTCTACACCATCTAGTGGCAATGTTTCTCAGGGGGGACTGAGCTATTTATAAAGACAAAACTACCTACAGTACATTGTATGACAGGCTACATGCTGAAATTACAAATCTGGTCCTGACAGAGAGAGAGAGAGCTATACAGCGAGAGTGAGCAGGTTTTGAGGCTTAAATCTGATAAATGGAGCTAATTGCTTCCACATGGTCCCTGTGTGTTCATGTTGTTGTTGTTGTTGTTACGGATGATTAGACTAATGGATCTGAATAATTGGAAACATGGTATACATGGCGATATTGTGGTGAGGTTCAAGGTTCAGCGTCGTCGAGGGGTTTCGTACCGTGTGTGTGTGGCGTTTGGAGAGGAAAAGGGATGTTTACTTACCATTTTGTGGACATTTAATCTCAGAAACCACAAACGGCAATTGTAAGGACGTTATCAGTGCTTTCCTGCACTAATTGTCAATGAACGCTGGTGATATACAGCATTTCTACCGTTTTGTATTAGCGATACGATCTCACGTGCGCAAGGTTTTCTTAAAAACTACAGAGTGACATATACATGTTGAATGATTTGCGTTTGTTTCACACATTCATTTAGCAAAGCCTCGTTGACGTCCGAGGCGACGTGTGTTCCGCGGCATGAAATAAAGGAAATGAAAACTCACACTGATAGTAGAAGCAGTGTTCGACGGAAACCTTTGAAACATCTTGTTTCATTTCCTACACACATCATTGCAATTGTAAATCAACATCAGTCAACATGCTTCACTTTTACTATATATATAATTCTATATATATACTGGACATACATTTGCTGTCAAGAGCCGAATTCTGAAGCAGCATATGAACTCGAAACATAGTTTTCTTTGGCTTTAACTTGTCATTTTGATTTTAAAACAGCATAATTGCAGTGGACAAACGACACCATGCAGCGTATACTGATCCCTACAGTGTAAAAGTCTTGCTTTTACTGTGCTATTTTCTTGGCGATACAGTTTTCACAGAGAAATGATGACTCAATTTCTACTGTTGATTTTCCCACTTTGCTCCTGCTGCTTCACACTAAAATGATGCATGACATGTTTTGGAAGTATATAGGAAGTTGTTTCTAAAAAATAAATAAATAAAGGAAACAGATTGAATCGGCTCTTTTCTCTGTGTCCTGCCAATCGGTTTGCATAATGATTTCTTCATTACTCTCATGCAGGGCTTACAAACATTATTTCTCTCATTATTTTTAAGGGAATATGTGGCATAATTTGTCATTGGGCACTGTTTTTGATTCATCATCATTATCGCTGATGCTTCCACTCCAAGACAGAGAGTCACTGGTTCCTCCACGGCTGAAGCTGTGTGTGCTCTGATCCAGCCTCCTGCTGATGACGTCTTCCCCCGGTGCCTTTACTTTTCTGATAAATGAATATGGCAGAAAAATTGTCCAGGAAAAGCAATTCCTCAAGCGTCACAACAATTCCTTCTCTCATTTTTCACATCTATTGAGAGAGAGAGAGAGAGAGAGAGAGAGAGAGAGAGAGAGGGGTGAACTTGACTGCTTTTCCTGTGCTTAGAGACGAGACATGCAGGGACCACCCTGGCCCCCCCTCCACCTGATTTTATATGAGGCTTAACCTTTTTCCTTTCACCGACTTAGGATGGATATGTGAGGAAATCTCTCGCTGCCCTCTATAGATGTGTTTATGGCTTATGTGTGAGGAAAGGTGAGAAGTAGATCTTAAATTTAGCCTTTTATCCAAATCTTGCTCATCTTTACATGTTTATTTACTTTAAAGCTGAGTCGCAGACTCATCCATCTGTTTCACTCTCTGGTGCTTTGTGTGTGTGTGTGTGTGTGTGTGTGTGTGTGTGTGTGGCAGGGTGATTATAATGTGCTCATTGACATCTTTGCCTCCTAAGAGAGACCGATGTGCTCCTTTTATAGACACCTGACCTTTGGGCTCAGACTGAGAGAATGTTTGCTGCTCAGGCAGTGAGGAGAACTTGGTGATGTTTGGGTGTGACGGACGTCTAAGGTCTTTACTGTAATGGAAGTCTACGAGAAATAATGACCGTCATTCTGTAAAAAAAAAATCAGTCTCGAAAATCTTTTAATAACGTTTTTTTAAAAGCTTATCTAAGCAAATGTGTTTTACTTGCATACATCATTACACAACATCCTCTTAAAGTGCTAAAAATCCAAATATAGTGATGGTAGGCCTTAATGAACCCTATTAAACGACTAAAAGCAATCCAAACACTGATACATCGCTTTCAGGCCTTCAATCAGCCACGGGGTAGAATTCAAAGTCCTCCATATTTAATAATTAAAGGTGCATTATGTAATAGATCTAAAGCAACTGGCCTCAAAATCCTCCTACACAGAGACTCAGGAATAATGTTCATATAACAAACTGAACTCACCAACAACAACAGTACAGACAAAATATTTGCATTAAAAAAAATATTTTGCAGACTGCAAATAATGTTTATGTTTTGAAATCATGTTTTGGCATGTGGCGCCACCTAGCGCCGTCTACCAATCATTGCAGTCAGTAGAGTCTCAGCTGCCGAGGCAACCACGGGTTGCCAGTTACGTCAGGAAACGAGACCTAGAAAGACCTCGGTATTTTGAATTTGAATGTAGTAACCGCTTTTGGCCACATTCTTACATATGGCGCCTTTAATTGGTCGTCATTTGATTATTTCCAACCGGAAACTCAGAGGTCAACAACAGCATTACTGTTGAGGGTTTGGCTGAAGGACACGATGGTCATCTTCTAACCTGAAGAAAAGAACGGTGATAGTTTTGGTTTTCTTTTTAAGCCACGTGTGAAGACCAGGACCAACCAAGCCTTACTCTCTATAGGTGAATGAAGGCAGTAGTGATTTGCTGTACATTTTCAAACAGTAACCAGAATATAATTGCGTCTACAAATACAGTAGAAGAGCATTCATCCATCTTCTAGCGCTTCATCCTCCACATGAGGGCCACGGAGGGAGCTGTGCCAATCTCAGCTGACATAGTGTGATAGATGGGGAACACCCACATCCACTCTCATACTCACACCTACGGTCAATTTAGAGTGTCCAATTTATCTAATCCCCATATCGCATGTTTTTGGACTCTGGGAGGAAACCGGAGAACCCAGAGAAAACCCCACGCACACACACGGTGAGAACATGCAAACTACCAAAATAAAGTCTTCTTGTCGCTCTTCTGTGGTGACCCACATTTTAACATTCCCAGCCACCTACAACGTATGTTTTTTTTGATCTACTCTTTGCCACTCTTCGCTTAGTAGTCGTGAAAAGAAACACAGTCACAGACATGTGCGTGTGAATTTTTGTTAGATTTGTTCAAGTGTCGTTCAAATTTGCCATACATTTTTTTTCGTGTGCAAGTCCCTTAAATAGTAACTGTCGATTTACAGGTGGTGATACAGCGATGTCAGTCAATCAGTTGACGGTGACGCCGCATGAAAAACAGTCTCTGATGATCTTGAGCAGAGGTGTCTGTGAAGACACAATGAACAAATCTGTATTTCTGAGCAATTAAAAAAATAATACCTTAAAAAAAAAGTCTTCACTGAGATGTTTTCATAATACAATGGGCGTCTTTTGTGTGTTTTGAAGTGTGGGTGTATTGTGAGGTATTGACACAATATCAACACCGATTTTACGCGTACCGTCGCTTCCATCGACCTTCCTGGTGTCTGAACAATCGCTGTCATTGTTCACTTGGCTGCTGACGGAAAAACAGAGTTTAGCCACTTTGCAAAAGATGATATACACGTCTGTTTTAGCCTGTGATGTTATGTGATATTTATGATACGTGATTTATCTCACTGTTCGACAGCCTTTTTTGGCTGTAAATCCCTCATTCTCTGGATATGTTTTGTACCTTGTGAGGACACAGGGGCTGCTGCTGCACTGCTGCCTGGCTTGTGGAGGTAAATTCAGGCAAAGGATTTTCAAACATCAAACTCACAAGATAATATTTTTCGAGCTTGCTGGTGGAGGCAGCCATCGATCAACAACAACTCCTGTGTCGTGATGTAAAATCTTTGATTTTTCTCTCTGAACTTTAGAGTGAGCGCTTCACTTACTTCAGTCTTCAGCTGGAAAAAGGGTGGTCTAAAAAAAGTGAGAGAATATTTGCGGCACGTTATCAGATTTAAGCAGGCAGAGAGTTTATTATTAGGTATGCCTCTCACTGAGTAGCTACAGTATAATTTGGCACCCACCCTAACAGAGGTCAGTGTTAATACATCGTTTACCACACTTCGGCACCAACGTAAACATCCATCCATCTTGTCGTTGTCCACCGATATATCCTCACTGTCCTTTCTCTTGGCCATGTTCATGCCAGTTGGCACGGTCAGATAGTCATTTCCTCTTCCTCACTTCCTCCACCAACAGCTTTCTGAGCTTCTTTTTCGTCAAAAATAGCGCAATTGTGTTTCTCGCTAGACTTCCTGATTCTGAGGACTCTAAATTGGCGGCCCTGACCTTGCAAGGTTGTTTTATTTTTTTTTGCTAACAGACAGTAGGGGCAGCGGATACATCCCACAATCTCCCAATAACAAAGCCACAAAGCCACAGCGACTCAAAAGCTGTTAAATTGGAGTAAACATCTTACATAGTTCTTCTTTAACGCCAGAATTCTCAAAGTCATTTTTAAACTGTGCAATATTAATTTGTACACAATTATGCAGCATTTTCCTCCAATACACAATCCTGAAATCAGATCAAACCGATGTATTTAAAATCACAATTTATAGGACACTTAAGAAAGGAAGGCTGATACCTTACAGCACACGTGTCAAACTCAAGGCCCGGGGGCCAGATGTGGCCCGCCACGTCATGTTATGTGGCCCGCGAGTGATTAATTGGTCTTAAAAATCTGTGTTAAAATAAGTCTATGCTGCTTTAAGGCGTGCGTTGACCATGAACTACATTTCCCACAATGCATGGCGATTGCGATAATCTCAAAGTGACGGCACCACCACTAGATCGCAGTGTATCATTGTATATGCATCATGCGACGAGTGAAACTAAATAAGTATTAAATACAGAAAGTTATTTAGCAATATGTTACAGAGTAGTTACCTTTATTTTCCATTATATTTGGTTACATTTATTCTGTATGACGGTTACATCTGGCCCTTTGAGGGTCACCATTATGCTGAAGTGGCCCTCAGTGAAAATGAGTTTGACAGTGCATAACCAGACTAAAACAGATGCAGTGCAGTCATGTGCCTGGGCTGGTCGGGGTGAAAGGAGACAATTAGGGAGAGAGGAGAGGTGGAGGGAACGGTTGATGGTTGGCACACAAACATTGATCGGTGGTTGCCAATGAATGTGTCTCTTACAGTGAAAAATGATCACGTGATGAGAAGAGATAACAGCGAACAACAACAGACTCTAAAAACTTGATTTACATTCAAAATCCACGGAAGTCATGCAGATTTGGCAAACTGGACACTCTACATTGGCCGTAGGTGCGAGAGTGAGAGTGTATGGTCGTCCCTGTGATGGACAGGCGACCTATCCATGTGACCCCGCCTTTTGCCCTATGTCAGCTGGGATTGGCACCAGCGCCTCTCATGTGGAGGATAAAGTGGTTGAAAATGAATGGATGGATCCACTGGAAAAAAGGACAAGGTTAACTTTCTCTTCTGTTGTTTTATCTCCAGGAGAACACTATCCACTCTCTTCCACTTCCACTTCCAGTCATCTATTTTAATGCATCTCCAGTGCTGGGTGTCAAAGTGCTATTATCTGTGCTACCGGGTGGGAAGCAACACTTCAAAAACACCAAAATCTAGACAGCGGCTTCACCGTTGACATCTGAGAAGCCGATGTCCAGATTTATCGCGTTCACTTAATCCTTAATGACATCTCATGATCATTTTATCACTTAATATATTCTATTTATTACTTCATATCCCTTTTTAAATACCGTTAGCCAATGTTATAAAGACAGCAGTAATATTATTTAATGAGTAATTTACACTAGCAGCAGCACTAATAAAAATTATACTGATATCAATTTTAAATTTAATAAAGTTTTTTTTCCTTTTTTTCTGGGCTGATGGAGTGAGTCATGAGAAGGAGAAGATGAGAGAGAAGAGGAATAACGACAGTATAAGCGCTATGAAGCGCCTCCAAAAACCTGTGGGATACAACTCTGACAAGTGAGTCTGCTCAAAAACCAAGGATACTGACCCTCCACTCGGACGCAAACCCCTCCTCATCCCAGCATCACTCTCTCTTTCACTCTCTCTCTCTCTCTCTTCTCTCTCACCCACCTCCCTCCTCCGTCCTCCTCATAAATCTATTGGTCGTGGTCTCCGCTCTCTCACTATCCACTGCTCTGCTGATCATCACACTGCAGTTGTATTTTGGTGGAAGTTGGCAGCTCGAGCGGCTCCACGGCGAAAAGGAAAAAGGCGTTCCTCTCTCTCTCTCTCTCTTCCTCACTCTCTCTCTCTCACACTCTCTCACTCTCTCTCGCCCTTGGACAGTGGAATTATGAGCAGAGCTGACCCAGCCTGAGCCTCTCTACCAAAACCCCCCCGTGTCTTCAGTCTGTTACCGCTTTTCACTCTGAGAGAAATTAAAAGCCGACCAATGGAGATTGGAGTGCGCATCCTCTTGGCTTTCCTCGTCCACCAGGTAAGACCGGACTGTGTGTGTGTGTGTGTGTGTGTGTGTGTGTGTGTGTGTGTGTGTGTGTGTGTGTGTGCGTGTGTGTGCGTGTGCGCGCACGAAACAGAGCTGGAATAAAGAGCGGACCTCACTCTTCTTTTCACACTTGTCTTTCAGGGTTGCCAAGTTTTTCTCTCTCGCGCAGTGTCTGCGTCTTTTCAGCACTCCAGAGCACAAGTTTATCCCCCGTTTCGTTCTCCCCATTTTTTTTGCGCGCACTGGCTCTCTGTCGTGTATGTATGGCACCGAGATTTTTTTTTAATTTTTTTTTTATGAGTGTCTGGGAGTCTGCAGTGCTCTGTCACTTTAGGGAATGCCTTTCATATTTGTGACAGAGAGTGAGAAAGAGGAGGGAGTGAGAGATATGATGGATCAGAGAGAGAGAGGAGAGAGAGGAGAGTGGGAGCGCAGGGTGGATGTTAGACATGTGCAAATCTCTGCTGTGGCTCTTGTCTCCAGTCGCATCTATATTCCGCTCAAGCCACCAACTTGAGCGTTTCTTTTGGCTTGTGTGTGTGTGTGTGTGTGTGTGTGTGTGTGGGAAGCACACAGGCGGTTGGAGGAGGAAAGAGAGAGTGAGGAGGTGGTGGAGAGAGAGAAAGAGGGGCAGGGAACTAAGTTGGCCGCCTTCGTTATTTGTGTCGTCTCTGAGGATATTTTACTCCCTCAGTGGACACGGTGCTCTCCCGGGATATTTAATAAAGCCTTAATTCCCACTGTGACAGAGCCACTCGCCTGTTTGATTTGACTTTAATCTGTGGAGAGAGAGAGAGAGCAACAGAGGAAACTTGGAGGAGCTGCTTCTTGCCAGCCTGGCTCTTTAAATGATCATTTAAATGGAGATGGATGATCAGTTCGTGACTCCAGGCTCTAAGTCCACTTAGTGCGACCGTGTTCAATCCATTCCCCTGCCGATGTGCCCTCGTGCAAGGGTGAATCCAGCTGTGCGGTTATTCATCTGCCTTAACCTCTGACCTCTTCTTGCATGCAGCAACATTTTAAAATCACCACTAAATGACACCGCGATGACAATTCGGCAAATTCTTCACTGTATAGACTAATTTTGAAAAACCCAAGTTGAGGTTATTTCTAAACCCAGCAACAATGGGAGAGCCCCGAAGCGTGGCAGGCAAACAACTCATTTGGGAAACTGTGCTGCTTCACTCTCTTCTCTCATCCCCTCTCTCTCTCTCTCTCTCTCTCTCTCTCTCTCCCCCTCTGGCAGCAGACATCACAGCTCATTTGGTATTGCTCGTATGACCCATGTAGGCTTATAGGGCACATTCTCTGCTATTATATTATTCATCTTTTAATTGGATAAGCCATTGGTTCGTTTCCACATCGTGGTTCAATTTTTTCCCGATCTGGAACAATGGCGCTAATCGTGCCTGCAAAGAAATTACTTAACTCCCCCTTTTCATTGATTGAAACCTGCCCCTCGACACACACATAACTTTTTGCATTGCTGCACTTGTGATGAACTCGTCTTCTGTGAAGTAACAACCATTCCCCTGAAAGTTCACTGACACACACTGGAGCACAGAGCCAGTGTCCAGCAGGTCACTTGGCTGTCCTTTGGCCTGTGCTTGTGTTTTGGCTGATTTACTGGCATCAGCTCCTGGAGGGAGGGGAAGCTCTGGTCGTCTGGCTCTCCCACTTCTCTAAATCATTTGATGCTAATGAATCATGAAGGTGAATCACATGCACATAAAAAAAAAGAAAAAAAGATTCATTTGTCAAAAAATGTTAGAAATCAGGAATCGGAGAGAAAAATCCAATCTCATTATATGACAGAGTAGAATGAGGGATGGAATGAGGTGCGTTAATTTATGGATATATAAACGTTGGGAGCCAGGTTTCTTTCAATGATAGAGGTGCCATGCACTCCTCTCGTCCACCACCTTACGTACTGTATATCACCTGCTCCTCACACATATTGGCACACACACCTGCAGCAGCAGCCTCTTCCTTGTCAATAAATAGCTCTTTTTCAAATGCAATGCTGAGCAGTCTCTCCGGGTGGAGCAACTATTCAGAAAACAGAACAGCTGGGAGCTGCAGGTGCAAGGATTTTATCTTTCCTTTTTTCCTCCCTTTCTCACTTCACTTCCTCCCATTTACCTCCTCCCTCCTTCTTTGTCTTTCTCATATATTTGCCTCCTCTGCTCTCGTTCTGTCTCACATCTCTCCCACTCTGTGAAACTAGTCTTTTACCTTAATTAAAGGTGATTTACCCACTTAAATCCCCCATTTATTTCCTGAAAATGCTCAGCACCACTCACCCACCCCCCCCCCCCCCCCTTGCTTTCACACTCCCGCTCTGTCTTACCAGCGGAGGATGACGGTTACACTCACAGTTTAAATTCCGGGGGTTGGCACCTGGGTGTGTCTTCTGCCGTAAGATTTGCTGTCGTGGACGTTTATGGGCGCTGTGACCAGCCGACTGTTGAAGTTCCCGTTTAAGCGGCTGCGGGCACAGAGAGAGACAGATAGAGCGCGGAGAGAGGTCACGGTCAGCGGGGAAAAAAAAGAAGAAAAAAGTGTGGCGACGAAAGACAGAGTTGCCATGGTGTCCGTTTACTCTCTCACACACACACACAGAAACACACACGCGACGCTGACCTTCGCTGTAACACTTATACACACCCAAGCGATGCCTGACACAGACAGCCACACTTTATCCTTTTATCCTTCCACTCTGACTCCCTTCCCCATGTCCATTGTGGCTCACACTTAGTCAGTCCAAGAGGACTGCTCATTGATTATCAAAAGAGAGAGAGAGGACACAATCTCTCCTCGCCATATTTATTATGCAGGAGTGCAGCATATGAGGTGCACTCACTCATACAGTACTCAAGCTGTGTTCAGCACATAGACTGTCACTGAACATAAATTATGGACTCTCCTGGTCTGGAGAGCAAAGTCTGAAACCTTTATTCTCCTGAACGACCATCGGGGGGCAACACCGCTGGTTGCAAAAGTAAATGTTTGTAAGTGTATTAGAAAATGATCCTGCTACTCCATTGATTGACAACTTTGGTAAAATTTTTGTCTTAAAGGAGACATATTATACCCTATTTCTCTGTCTGTGACATGCTTTGGTCAAAAATACCTTACGGATGAAGCACCACAGCAGTTCCATCTCCCTGCCAAAACAGCCCTGTTCAGAACGCTCACTTTTGAGTGCCTGTCTCTTTAAAAGCAAATGAGACACAGGAAACTATCAGTCAGTGTCACTGAGGCAGTGGCAGCTAACAGCAGTTAGCATTTGGAAAAGCCATCATTCGCCGACTCTAGCCGGCACATTGACGTCATATATAAAATGTAAATCCTCTGAGGATGGAAGTTTGTGTAGAACTCTGTGCTGCACTGTGCAGCCAATATTAGAACACTTCCGCTCTTCCAGATACTATTGCACTTGTCTGCACTCTCGCGTTTTTTTTTTAGGGACATAGTGGAGCTGTGCAAGACTACAATTCCAGTAGTGTGTCATTGTGACGTCACAATGATTACGGAAGTCAACATGGCGTGTTTTATCTCCTGTGCTTGGACTGAGGAGGACCACAAAAAACATGACAGAGTCATCTTTTTTTCATACTTTGCCTACTCATAGGGCCTCCAGAGTCCCAAATATAAGTATTAAAATGATTAAAAAGTTGATTTTGCATAATGTGTCCCCTTCCAGGTGTTCATGGCCTCACATTTTCATGTTATGGTTCCCTTTAGAGTTAAATCTGACGATAAGGCAGGCCGTGCTTGAGGACATGGCTATGGTTTGATTGACAGCGGATGTCATGCACTCGCTGTTCCTCAGTAAAACTCATCCCTCACTTCTCCCGCAGCTCTGACGTCTCATCCAAACATGGTCCCCTGTGCTTTCAGAAAATGACACCGGCCAATTCTTTCGTATCTTTTATGAGCCACACACACGGCCACATGCGCGGATTATTACTCCATCTTTGTATGTGTCCAGATACTCCAATGCTACATACAGTGGCATCCTTCTTTGTAGAGGACAAAAGAGCGATGCTCCCAGCTGTGTTTTCCTAATGTCTCCTTCTTTGAAGAGTACAGATAGAGCCATGCCATGTTCAACACGTGCTACAATGAATCATCCTTTCAAAGCAGACCCCGGCTGACCCCTTGCTTCTACCCGAGAAGATTTCTATGTCTCAAGTGTTCTTTCAGGCCGTCCATCCTTTTGTCACTGAGTGCTATTCCAGTTATTTTTGAAATGAACATTGTTACAACACCATACGACATGCTACTCAAGGCTATGACACTAATGAACAGCAGCAGGGTTTCTCTTTCTTCTGGTCTTCCGTCTTTTCTTCTCACTCCTCCTCGCTCTCCTCTGACCCTGTTCAGACCTGGCGTTTTTTAAATGATCTGATCGCAAACAGATAAGTAAAAGGTGTCAACGCGCTCAAGCAGCACAAGTGACCACATCCCTGTCCTTGTGATGAATTTGAGTCCACCTCCTCATCATCATCTGATTCATGAATTTACTTCCAGCCACAACATGAACACCGACCATCACTCAAGATCCTCTTGTCTCTTGTTGTCTCTCACTCTGTCAAACACAAACACACACACACACACCTGCTGACACCAGACACTGTACAGACAGACTCCTGAAATAACATCATTTTGTTCTTGCAAACAGCCGCGCCATCATTCTCTATTTAAAGAAAAAGGGGCTGGGACACCAGATTTGGAGACCATTTCAATGTCAGGTGTGAGCTAAATTCTGTAACTTCCGTCGCCCAAAAACACTGCTCAATTGAAAGCTGAACTTCATAATAAGAGGTTTTTTCAGTATTGGGACTTTGTGGTTCCACTCACTCATTAATTTTTTACCTATCTGTGCTATTACCTGTGTGAGAGCACACAGTTAACCACAGTCTGTGGTGCAGGAGTGCACCTCTGAACCTCTTTTTGTTTGGGTCAGCTGTTACTGACAGATAATTCCCAACGCTAAAAGCTTCCTGTAAATGAAGCACACGTGTACAACGCACTTGGGCAGTAACAGAAGAGCCAGTGGCACAAGTCGACGAGTCGGGTCAGGAGTCGCCAACTCTGTGCGTCTGGCACGTTAGGAAGGGGGAAAGCAACATGAATAACCGGATGCAAAAAAAAGGTAGTTTAAAAAATGAAACATTATTTTAATGAGGTGGTAAAATCTTTATTTAACACAACACCGAAGAACAGGAGGAACTGAGGGAGGAGGATGCTATTCAAATATAAAAGGTTGCAGGAAACCAAACTAAAATACAAAATAATAGCATCCTCAAGTCTGACCTGCTTAGACAATAAATAACTTAAGAGATCACAATAAATATATGGCAGAGAGACCAAGCAAAAAGGCTAATAATCAGCCTCTCAGCAGCAATCTCATCAGCAATACGAATGTCTTCTTCTAAATCAGTGAAAATACACACAACATATCCAGCAGCACACAACAACCTGTTCCCATGAAAATCTCAGTTCCCACTGATTGAGTCTCAACTGCTGTCGTATATATACAGGTGTGGCAGATCAGGAGGGAAAGGACGATTGGGCAGGTGAGCTGGAAATGGGGCAAACTAATCACGGTGGTAGAAAGGTGGGCGATGTAGATGTTGGAGGAGTGGCAGGAAGTCAGGAAGCAGGAGCACCAACAGGGAAGGAGGGATGGCGCACAGCAATCTGCATACACAGAGGCTTCCACACAGTACAGACGTTGACATAATGCATGTTAGCCATGATGGCCAAAATTGAACGATAATGTCTGAAACACTGGGACCAGGTTTTTTTTATGTCATTATTTATCCCTGCGTTCCCTTGTGACTGTGGTTGCTCTGTAATGGACAATAAGGTCAAACGCTACCTTAACTCCATTGTGGGAGGGTGTGTGACCTTTGAGGGAAAACACAGTCTTTTTCAATCTTCTCTCCCATGACACGTCCGTCCACCGCCACTATCCTCGGGGGGGGGGGGGGGGGGGGGGGAGTGGCGAAAGGAAGTGGATGCGAGGAGGATGAGGAATAGAGATAGTGAGAGTAGTAATTAAAGTAAATATGTCCCCTTAGCGCTCCATTAGAATCTGCCCCGCATTTGATATAAGTGGCCTAATTATGCAAAACGCCAATGGACACTGTGCGGCGTAATCGTGAAATGTGCCAAGTGAAAAAAAAAAAAAGAGAGAGAGATAGCGAGAACCCTGCGTCCTAGGAGAGTGGATTAATGGCTTATTTGTGAGTAGTGATGAGTTTTAATGGGTTGAGAAAGCACTGACGACACACACACACACACACACACACAAACACAGACAGACAAACACACAGAAAGAGAAGGCCTTAGTAGCCATGTGTGAAGGACACCGCAGTACAATGGCGACGCTGTCTCTCCGGCGGAAATGCGCTGCATCTCAGTTTGTCGTCCACTTGCTTGTGAATGTTTTTGGGTCAAAAACAAGCGCACAGTTAAAATGACAGACAGACAAAGAGCTGCAGGTCGAGATAACGACTGTATCCCTTTCTGATAACGATATTCAAAATCTCAAGTATGTGTGTGTGTGTGACAGAAAGAGCGCCGAATGGTTCACACCCTCTTCTCTCTCCATCTCTCACTCTCTCCACCACCACCACCAACAACAACCACTCCGACAAACACCCTCTGTAATGCATTACAGATATTCATGAGCTTTATTCACCCACTCTGTCTGTCTCCTCCCCGCACTCACAAACATCCAGAGATGTCCTCCCTTTCTTTCCCCCGTCTCTCATGCACAGTGGCGTGTGCTCACAAGCTCCCAGTCCATGTTTGGCAGGAGTCGGGAATTTTTTTTTCCTCTCCCCTTCTCAGTGTGATTGTGTTAACTCCTCTACCACTGCCACGAAAGTTTGTGAAGCTGCCAGCAGCACAGTGGCCGTATTCATGGTTAAAAGAGAAATCCTTGCAGATCGCAGTGGCGAGCGATTTTTAATAACGCATTAGTTATTCAATGAGCGGTGCACCGTTGTTTATGTGATTCACTCCTGTGCAAGTTGAGGTAATAGATGGGGTGCTGGACCATTCTTGAATCGTGAAGAGCCACTTAGCAGAGGTCAGTGAATAAGCCACCGTTTCATCACTGGCTCCATTGTTAATTGATGCTGCAGGGGTCAAAAGTGGGTGATAAAGATTTCTCCCAAATGAACTTGAACTATTTTTTATGAATATATTGGTCGGGGTTGAGTTGCTCCCTAGCGGTGTTTCCTGCAGACAGATGGATCCTGTGCTAGCGATGCATCTCCGGCCACTAAGTGGTGGCTAAATTGGTCGGTGAAAAGTTATACAGGATAGGCAACTGTATAAATCAGAGACACACCATTCGAGTGTTCTTGTCTGCATATTCAGCTTTTTTCCCCTGGCCTCGTATTTACTCACCCTTATCAAACTAAATGGAGCACTGGGGATGAAAATTCAAAATGCTAACAGTTATCCACTGCGCTGTAATAAGTACCTCGGGGTGGGAGCACACCACTCAGTTTCAGCCAGACCTGGCCCCAATTAGGTTACATACAAATTAAGATGAACATCTAAAAGTACTCTTATGTGTACTCCTTTGTCTGAGGTCCTGAGTAGATTTTTTTTTTTTTCTGGACGGCAACTTTAGTGTTTAATGAGGTCTATAAATCTCAAAGTGTGTATCTGAAGACTCAACTGAATAGGTGAAGCATGGCCTGCTGTTTGCTTACTGTGCACTATCCTCTATGGATTAGTCTACCCTTAGCTATGTGGAGGGGGGTAGTTCAACTAGCACATAGTTGGTAGTAGCAGAACAAAGTTCACAATTAGGAGAGGTTTAAGACCACCTGAAACTAAATCAAATCAGATTAATTTCAAGAATAAAGTGCCATTTCACAACATATTCTCTAAAACACTGTGACAGTAGATTGTGCTGCAGAAAATGTCAAAAGAAAACTCAGGGGGAAAAAACCCCCCAGTAATAATGTAATGTCAAATGCAGTTCAGCACACAAGCCCTGAATCCTAACTTTTTTTTTTGCATTTAGTGTGTACTTTGAGACATGCACACACTTTGCTTCCTCTCACACTCCAGTGGAGAGGCACTGTCTGCAGAGAGAGCTCATACCTTTACTGTCTTTTTCTTTGTTGTTTTCAAAAAAAAAAAGTTTTCCTTTAACATCGTTTCAAGAAACGTCTTCATGCACAAGAAACCCTTTAAAAAAACGACTCTTAAATGCTGTCGTCCATGTGCCAGGGCCACGGAGAAGGACACTTATAATGTAAAGCGAGCATGCTGTGCACAAACTTTTCTTTCAAAAAATAAAGCTTTATTTGAATAGGTATCTATCTATAAGTTCCAGTAATGTCTGCCTTTTATTGGTATATCTATCGAACCAATGGTCCAATTGATTTCAAACTTGACAGGTGTCTTGCTACGGGCATGCGTAAGTGCAGTGCCAAGTTTGACGATGTTTGGATAAGTAATGCAAAAGATATCATATAAATATATCGGTAAAAGAAGCACAAATTGGCTTTCGCCGCTCTACTGTAGCCACTCCCCCTCTCACTCACACAGCGCTCTGGGCTACCTGAGAGGATAAGTGGGCCGTTTCAGCAGAATTGAATCTGCGGGTAAAAAAGTTACGCGAGTGCAAGATGTGTGGATGATTATAATGTCAGATAAGGCGCCATCGTTTTGAGATTTCTGAATATAGTGTTCCAGAGCTCCCAAAAACGCAGATTCCTTGTGGATAAGAAGACGATGCAAAAAAAATCATAATTTACATGAGCCATACATTCATCATTTTCTTGTAAATTGTTATATTTTTAATGAACATAACATCGTGGAACTGAAACTGGAAGTGTTGTCGTGATGGCTTTGCAGGTACCCATCACATAACACTGTGTAGTATTTATGGGTTTATAAGACCCAAAATCAACTTTTTTATACATATTATGTGCTCCTGCATTGTCTAGTCGCTGTATAATAGTTTTGTTTCATTTTCGTAGTGTTTCAACGCCATGTTTCTCCTGGAGCCTGTATGGACAAACGTGAGAGAACAAATCAAGCGTCACTTTACTTGTTGCGGAAGTCCCGCCTCCACTCTCTCCGCTTCGTCTGCTACGGCCGTGGTAGCTCGCCCTCTCCCTCGCCGGCTTCTGACAGCTCTACCGCGGCCACGAAGAGCTGTCCCTCGTCCTCGCCCTCTCCCTCTCGTTGTCTGAATAAATACTAGAACCTCATCTGCTGACACGGAGAAAGACGACGAGGAGGACATTTGACCGGCTGAGGATACCGTAGCGCTCAGGGAAGGGAGGGGGTGAGCAGAGGAGCAGTTTGTTGTTGTAAATTTCAGCCTCTCCTCTAGATGTCACTATAAACATCTATACTTCACCTTTAACAAATTGTGACCCTAAAACCGCGTCACGTACAAAACCCTGACTTATGTGAATCGCTACACCTCTGCAATGATGTAAAGCTAATGAATTACAGGCAGAGGAGTTATTGCTGTGGGGAAACACGTTGTTGTTTGTATATTCACGGACATAATGCATTCCTTTGCCTCTCACCCAAACCTTATGCACGCTCAACTAAATCCTACCCCTAAACCAAGTAAACCCTTTGATGTCATGAGCACCAAAAAAGAAGCCAAAATAGACTGCCAAAAGTACTTGGTTCTTTAGTCAAATATGTGTCTTCACAAACATAAGGAGGACTCAAACACAAACACATGTACTGTATAGGTACTTGTTGTGTTTTAATCAAAGCTTCTCACATTTTTAATCTGCTTAATTTGTTCGACTCCTTCCTAATAACTTTTCCGTGTCTATGTTCATTTCAAACGTACCACGTTCACAGGGTCGGTGCTGCGTCACAGAAACAGGGCCACGTAAGCTTGGAGCGGATAATACCGCAAACATTAGCACCTTGACTTTAACCGTGTTTCTAAAGCTCCGGTGGAGACGGATTCTCTGATGTGCCACTTCCGTCTTGAATCCACGCGATGTGAGTGTTTCAAGGCGTCAGCCCCGCTTTTACTTTGTCTCTCTGTCTCTCTCAACATGACTCTGGGGTTTTTCACTTTACTCCGTGTTCAGCAAGTGTTTTTGAAGTAATCGAATCCCTCTCTGCTGTTAAACGGAACTGATAGCTGAGAAGGTCTTCTTGACTTTTACAAGAAATCACTCCAGCTTACTAACTTTATCCTTTTTTTTTTTTCTTCGGTGCTTTGCTGCTCTGCGATGTTTCTTTACACACTGCAGCCGTTTTTGTTTTTTTTTCCACACCAGCTTCTTCAACTGTTTCTGTATATTTCCTCATGTAACTCTTGTCTTTTACTCCTCACACAAGAGAGTATAACGATTTTTACTTCTCTTTCTCCTCCATTTGTTAACACTATATTCTATTATACCCAGCGATTCCCAAAATGTTGGCCGCAGCCTAGTGGTCCATGGCAGTACTACAGGTGGACATTTAATGTAAAACAATATTATATAGAGAAACAAGCATTTTTTTTTTTTTTCTAAATAAAAGATCTTTCAGACTCTCTTCCATGGCCCAGTGGTTGGCCGCAGTCTAGTGGTCCATGGCAATACTACAGGTGGGCATTTCATGTAAAACAATATTATATACAGACACAAGCATTTTTTAATTTTTTCAAAATAAAAGATCATTCAGACTCTGCTCCATGGGCCAGTGGTTGGGGTTCTCTGTTCTATACCACTAAATCCTCCACATGAGGGTCACGTCGGTGCCAATCCCAGCTGACATAGGATGAAAGGCAGTGTACATCCTACAGACGAACAACCACCCACTCTCACAGTCACACCTACGGTCAATTTAGAGTGTCCGATTTGCCCTAATCCCCAAATCTGCATGTTTTTCGGCTGTGGCAGGAAACCAGAGAACCCGGAGAAAACACACACACACACAAGGGGAGAACATGTACGCTCCATGCAGAAATGCCCTTGTTCCAACCTGGATCTTATTGCTGCAAAGGCAAGAGTGATGTAAAAAAAATAATACATGGGAATTATTGATCCTAGTCTCATGTTTTGATCAGTCTTGATTTCAAAGTGGGCCCCACCTATAGCAATATATCCCTGCAGCACTGTTATGTAGAAGACATCAGGAACACAAAAAAACTAAACTATCTCCTTCTTCTTATACGTGCAGTTTTGCTCCTGCTGCATAGATGGCGACAAAATGCCAGATATTTATTGAAGGGTTGTCAAGGATAATCGGCATTCACATCAACTCATAATGAAACTGTGTGTGTATGGGTGTGTACATGTTCGATTGTGCACTTTAATGCCAGCATAGTCTCTGCTAAGTGTTTTTGCAAGAAAAAGTGCTTTGTGGAGGCAGAGTGACCATTTTAACCCCCCCCTCCGAACCTGACTGTCAAGAAACAGGCAGGAATTGGAGAAGTCATTTGAAGCGAGCACACAAAGTGCGATATTGGTGCCTACACAGGCAGGTCACTGCGAGGCAATTAGAAAAGCTCTTCCCACTTATTGCTTTTGATGTCGGTGTGCGGAGGGGAATAAGAGCGCCAACTTTCGCCTGCCACTGACAGAAAGGGCTGCCACTTCAGTTGAATATCCTTTAGAAACAATTAATATCATCCTCCATTCAGAGGTTTATCTGGTATTAATGCGGGAAGGTCCAGGGCTTTGAGCTCGCAAATGAAATACATAATGGAGGGAAAATAATTTTGTGGGGGAAAGAAGTGAAGGAGGATGGGACTGATACCATAGGCTTGGTAATGATCCTGCTTCATGGTTTTTATGAAGCGGCCTGACCTAGTATCCTACTGATCCTTGCTTTTATGCTACTTTTATGCAATATTTAGGCCAAGGAATGTTACACAGACACATCCGAGACTTGACAGTTTCAGACAGCGAAAACCGCTTTCTTCATTAGGAAAAGAAAAGAGTTTTCATCTACAAAGCTGCTTCTTCCCCATTGCTCTGATGCGAGAGACTGGAGTTGTGCGTGAGTGGAGTGTTAGTCATTAAGAGGCCATAGGCTATTTCTGAAATATGGAAATATTGTTGTGGCTTGAAAGACAGACGTGACAGTTTTTGAGATAAGGCAGAAATCTCTTTTTATCAACTTGTCTCATCGCGTTTCTTTTTTTTTTTTAATAATTCAATGACAGCACTATCCTCACTGGTGAATATCACAATAACACGTTGTGTGCGTGAGCTTTCCTTTCGCTGCAAGTCGTGCACATTGTTTACTTGCGTCCATATTCGAGTGTGGATTTATTTGCCTAATGCTTTAATAGAAGAAGGTCTATCCAAAAAAAATAATTCAGACCGCGTCAGTGAGTTGCTGCTTTGGGTGATCCATGCAGACCTGAAGTAATTAAAACATAGAGTTTAGGGCACAGATGTCACAATCCATTTGGATAAGTGCTTGGATAGCTATTTGCAAGTACACTTAAGGGCTTTTGGTAAAGATGGTTGTGCTGTAAACCTCATGGGAAGGCTGAGGCTGCAATAATGATGGTAAAGATGAGACTGTGGCTTTTGGCTGGACACGGTGAGAGCAGTGATTTCCATAGAGATGCTGCATCCACCCACCCACACACACACTCTCACACACACACAGATATTCTTGTTAGGACTGTGTTAATGCCTCACCCTAACTATAACTTCTAATCTTAGCCACAAACTTACTACTTACTGACTCGTGATCCTGACTTGAAAACGTCTAAGACTTGGTTCAAACTTGGCGTGAACATCCATCCTGAGTGATCCAATCACGTCCGTTTTGCACGTCAAGTCTCAAAGACCTTACTTTGTCCCGATGCTACACAGATTCAATCACATTCAGAGTTGTTGCCATATTTTAGTTCGTAGGTCGTTTCAGGTTTTTACTTTTTTTCCAGCAGTCCAATGGTTACAGCTCCCATAGAGTGGTCCTGTTGCACATATATGTTAGTTATGGAGGTCTACTTACATACAGTAACTTGTTTTTATCGTCAAAAACCTCCTAGTTGCTGTAAACGAGCCGACAGAAATCCACTTTTCTGACGCTGTTCCCCAGCGGTGATATTTCAGACTCAACTCTCTGTGATTGGCCAGCCAGCGTAGAGGCTTCCCAACCGTCTTGTGATTGGCCAATACCAGGAAGTGACATATTCAGCACACCCGCTCTCAGAAGCGCAGCTCCCCCCTCTGGAACGGTGGATGCACTGCTACTCATTATCAAAACATTGTTTTAACAGTGTTTAAAAATAGCTTCTTCACGACTCCCCGCCACAGTCCCTTTTATGACTTTGACCCGGAGTCAGACCCAGAGTCAGAAGACACTGTCGCTCGTGAAACACCTCCACAACGTACGTTATTCTTCTTCTGCGGTTCAATGTACGCAACCGGATGTGCCCGGACTAGTGCCCGGAGTAGGACGATCTGCTGTTCAGGAGAACCGCTGTTTACGTAACCGGACCAGGTTTTTTCAGAGTTCTCGCAATACAACACAGCATTCTCAGCAGTGGCTGAACTGTTTGTTTTGAACCTTCAGGGCTTCTTAAACAAGGTAAGGACGCAGATACACAGTAAAAAACAGCGTTAATTCCGGTCTAGGTCCGCTTTAAGACTTAGATTATTTACTTTGAATCTCTGGAGCTCCTGTTATCTCCCTTTTTCTCTCTCGCTCTTTCTGCCACTTGTGGACACACACATACAGTATAATCAGAGATTTGTTCTCACAACCAGACATGATGTCAGTGTTGTGAGTTGTGTTGTGTCATAATCTGAGTGTTATTTGAATAAATAATGGTTGGGTTAGGGTTAACAGAAGATTTGATCATCTGTGGTCACAGGAGATGCATCCAGGACACAGGTGTTAACTGTCCCACGTACACGATTTGATCAGTGAGGTTGGATAATGGTACCAGGTCTGAACGTTTGCCCAATTCAAATAACTGAAAAAGTTCATGGTGGTCATTAAAACCTGACTAAAAGAGCGCATGTTTTTTTTTTGGTGCAGAATTCTCACCTGACAACAGAGTTGTCGCCTGCGTCTCTTTCATTATCACAGCTTCACCTCCCTTGTCAGTTGCAGCCTGTGCTTCCTGCCACAGAGATTCCTCCGAGGGGGGGAGCTGACTGGATTTGATTTTCATTAGGATTGCATGTCTTCACTGTCACATCCTCTCCCCACCTCGCACGCTTTACTGGACACAATTTTCCGCTGCGGTGAATACCGACGGCTTGGTTTTTTCACGCCACAGTGGAGTCGCGCCAGGCGACCAGTTATCGGTGCAGTCACCATTACTGGGCCCCCCCCACGGCTGACCTGCTCAAAGAGGGGCTTTTTTTTATGCCTCAGAATCCCACGAGGAGACGTGCACTGCAGCTGTGCCGGGACAAGGCGACTTCAGAATTACAGAGATTCTGGCAGGCTGTCACAAGTCAAACAGTGCACTGCACGGGCGTGAGATGCGCAGGTCAGACATTTCCTTGTGCACACTCACACACTGTTGACAGTCAACTGAAAGGCTGAGACGGTACGAGCTCATGATGCTGCTCCGCGGGGTCTGACAAGGGGTTCTCATCGATCAATGGGAGATAATTATTTGTCAGGAAACTTGGAGAGATTGTCTTTTTTTCTGCCATTGCTATAAAGGACATATATATATTATTTATGTATTTATTGGATTTAAAAATGTAGTGTGTTTACTTTTCACAAACCATGATTAACCCTTCTGTGTGCCGTTGCCGACAGGATCTGGCAAGCATTACCGTAACTCTTAGACCGTTTGTGACATCTAGAAAATTAAAAAAAAATTTGGACTGGCGATCTCTCCATCCTCATGTGGAGGATAACGCTGTAGAAGACGGATGAATAGATACCGGAAAGCAGAGAAATAGAGATTTGGGCCCCAATACTTGTCATTATGGTTGCTCTCAGGACTTCCGTGGAAGGGCCGTCCAATCACAGACAAGATTCACCACCGCGGCACACTTTTGTGACGTCAGCTTCTCTGTACCGTAGTCCGAAACGGTTGAATAACTGCCAGATATTGAAAGAAATTGTAAGTTATCTTGGAAAAAGGAGCAAAAGCACTCACTCATTGAACATTTTTTGACAATTCTACAGCCATAAAATCAATATAAATCAAGGCAGCCTCATTATCTTTATGGTCATAATAGGGTTAAACCCCTATGCTGATCAGCTCTACACAGAGGCGATTCTAGAGTCTGTAGGGGCCCTAGGCAAAAATTCACAGGGGGCCCTTCCAACCAGTGTTCATCACCATTATGTTAAAAATAATCTGACACCAACGAAAAATGGATGACTTCAAAATTTATTTATTTTTTTTTCAAAATGAATGAAATAACATGGAAAAACCTTGTAATTAAAAAGTATGTGTAAAAATAATGCATTACACTGTAAAGAACCCACATTATAAAACAATATAAATATATGGAACAATAAAATACTGTAAATAACTGAAAAAAAACATATATAAACTGAGTAAAAAGAGATATGCATTACACTGTAAATAATCCTCTTCATTTTCCAACTTGCAGAACGATAACTTCACACAGGTTAAAGTGAGGTGGGGCCCCTTTAGGGAGGTTTCCTACTGAGATGTCATTGCAAATCGACCATTGTTTTTTTAAGGGGGACGGGGAGGCGGCACATTTCACTAAAAACAGCCCTCAGGCTCCGAGGGGGCCCCCTATCAGCTCGGGGCTCCAAGCAGTTGCCTGCCTTGCCTGTTCACAAGCTGCGCCTCTGGCTCCACACCAATTTCTGTGTTTCTCACTATATTTGCTTATTTATTTCACAATGTTTACATTGCCTGGAGAAATGCATGCACTGCAAAAGTGACTTGTTTCACGTCAAGAGAGGCAGGCGCAAAGAAAGCAAAATGCACAAGTTAATTCTTCTGCTCGAAAAAACCCGGTTGTTCAGCAGTTTTATCGCACAAACTGATGTTGATGTTTGCTTACACACACACACACACACACGTGTGCTTCCTCAGTCATGTCGGAGAGTATTGCTTGACAGGTTTTCAAATGAAGGACGCAGCATACAAATAATGTCACGTTGTTGCTGTCTATTCAGACTCAACAGAGACAGTGTAATATCATCATCATCAACTACAACAACAACAACAGAAGTTACACACTCCGGTTATAATCAACCACAAATGAGTGCGCTCGCCGCCACATCTGCTCTCCCGTTAATGAAACCTCAGCTCTTTTTTTTTTGAAATATTTATCAGAGTCACCATCTCTTTGTGTATTTTTAAGTATTCGGGACAAGAACACGCGCCTTCATTACAGGTGCATTGTGTTCTTACCGACAGAGGACATACTCTTAAATTAACATGGCTCCAGGCTGTGATTTATGATATTCTGCTGTGACCTGTTCTGGCTCACTTACCCTGCAAACAGTCTCCGACAGTTTGATGCACACTCAGACGCCGACAATACAATATGTCCGCCATGCTCATCTTGCACACACGGAGAAATATGCATACGTATATACACTATGAAACACTTGCACACAATATTACTCAGCTTGTTGTGGAGGAAGCCTGTTTCAACAACAAATCAGCCTCTGGGAGCAACGGTCAGTAGTTTTGGGCTTGTGGGTTAGACTGTGGATATCTGGGCCAAGGCTCTTTTATTCTCTTTGCAGTGCAGTGTCTGTGGAGCCGCACAAGATATGAAAATGGAGCCGAGAGACACGTCGGTTTGTGCATGCGAATGCAGTTACATTCAAAATCCAATTGGCAATGCATATAGATCAGTATGTTCTGCTTTTTTCGTTCCCCAAGCTGTTTTTTACTTGGCTTGGTATGAAACTAAAGTGCTTTTTGTGGTATCAACTGAACTTTGGGCCGGATATTTAACTTAAATACTTTTGTGGTATCAACTAGGTATTGAACTAATATTGAGAATGTGTACAATCTCATAAATAAAAGTGCTAAGTAGAACCATATAAGGTTCTTCGGCGTGTCCTCATTGGAGGTTCCACCAAGAACCCTTTTAAAACCCTTTATTCAGGAAAGGGCTTTTAAAGGGTTCTCTGGATCAAATTGGTTCTTACTGGAACCATTAGTGTTACCAAGAACCCTTGAAAAACCCTTTCTTCGGGAAAGGGTTTTTCAGAAGCAAATGGTTCCAGGTAGAACCTCAGCCCTTGTAGAAGAACCATTTTGGAACCCTTATTTCTAAGAGTGTAGTCATGCGACGTCAAACATTCGTTCTAAGGAGTTACTCTCATCTGCATTTTCCAGCCGGGTAAACATGCAGCAATGCTTTTTGGCCGAGATCTAACAGCGTTCCTGATTGGCTTTTAAACTAAGATGTGAAGGAAGTCACTTGCAAAGAATGCGCCTCGTAAAATCTTTGTTAAAATGGATTAAGCAACATTTCTATTGAAATAATTGCTTTTTCAGGAATCATTATCAAAGTCCAGATATCAATATGGATACCATATTGAACAATTACCTACAGGTCAAACTACAAATACAATTATAGAGATAAGATGTGGAATAGACTTAGATAGATAAACATTAAAAGAAGTGAGGAGTATCAGCATTTGTGAAGCAGCTGTGTCCAGAACCACAGGTGTGTTCTCAACTATTGAAGCAGCTGCAGTAGATGGACCATGAAGAGAGGTAAGCAAAAGAACTTAGAGCACAATCATTTGAGAGGAATGGAAGGAAAGACCGTTAACAGCTAATGGCCAATCATTTAGTGTTTGTGTGTGCATGATGCTCTTGAACGTGATTAACGCAGCACTTTGACACAGAAGAGACGGCCGCTGCAATATTGTTGATAATTGCGCCACAGCATTCGCCACAATGCAGTCTTTTTTTTTTTGTTATTTCAAACATTCAATAAAAAAACAAAAACGCTTTAGAGAGCTATTGCAGGTGTCAAGCATTTGACTCCGCGCGCGCACACTTCTTGATAACTCTCAACATTAAAAGCACAGTCAGACAGTTTATTTTCCCTGCTCGTCTGCCTGTGAAGAGGCTGGAGCACTTAACTTTCTTTTTCGCAGTAGGCGGGTGAAAGCTGCTGCCGCCGCCGATGCTGCTGCTGCTGCTGCTTAGACTGCTATGCTCAACTTGGCAAGTGACTTGACGCAGCCAAGAGGTGATAATATGTGTGTGGGAGAGCATACATTAAAACGATGCTGCCAAGACCAGACGGTATGTTGCTTTCTCTATTTTTTTTGGGAATTAATTTCTCTCATTTATTTATGAATCAAAGTCGGCGCAGAGTGACGGGATTTGAATTCATTTTACAGTAAGGTACATATTTATTATATCTAGAGAGAGAAATGAATGAATTTCATAGTTGGATTCTTGCTGCAAGGTTGTAGCTGTTAATTTAACTAGTTCTTCCTCGAATTTTACCAGAGGCTTATTTTTCAGCCGTGTGAAACACACACAACCTTGCATTAATATCATATTTAATAGCAATAGTCCTTGATGAGTGCTTGTGTACATTGTGGTCGCCTGAATGCTGTGGATTACATTTTAATAAACAGCTATAAGCAAGACAGCAGGTGGATTTGTGAGGAAAAACTTGCTTTGGGAAGTATAAATATTCAAAAAGGTTGGGAGTGTCGTTGCCGATAAAGTCACTTCTGTACACAGCTGCTGTCAGAATTGACCAAAGGTAGATGCTCGTGGCTGGACCTGAGCAAATATATGAGATTTACCCAGTCCTCTTCTTTGATTCCCCATCTCCAGTTGAACAATGGAAAAATTCCATTTGAGCTTATGGTGCCACACATTGTGTGAGTTTGCTCATCTGGATCCACCACCAGCTTAATTGCCCCCACAGAGGCCTAAAAGGATCCACAGGATTTTGCATCACACACATTATGGGTTAGTCATGACATACGGGGTTTGACGTGCAAGGTGAAAGACTCCCGGTTCCCGTTTTGTTCTCATCTCACACGACTGACCTTAGAACTCGCACATGTTCTCACATGTTTGGCTTTCTTTAATGTGCGCACGCCCTTTTTGTAGGAACTACTAATGAGTGTCTCTGAAATGAGAGAGCTGGATGTCTCGGCTTCTATTCCAGCTCCGCTTAGGGAACTAAAAAGCTGGAGTGAACCTTGATCCAGCTGCACCAAAACACTACCATGTTATGTAAGTCTGCGCACTCACATAATCATTTACTTGTCATGAGTAAAAGCTGTTAAACCCTTAGTATTTTTCACTGATATTTTGTTGGATGCCTTTTGTACAGCAGTTTACTGCTGAATTCATAGCTTGACCATATATTTTGTGTTTTTGTTTTTATCGATTGTGACTGGTTCATCCATGTGTGCTGCAGCTGCCAAGTCTGCACTGTTTGTTCCATGTTTAACACGACTAAAATTAACAAATTCAACTGGGTGTTGAAATCCATATTCACCTCAGCTTAGATTAATTAATCTTGACTCGTCTCATGTTTAACACACTGAGAAAGGTCAGGCAACTTCTCTCTTCATTTGCATCGTAATCAGCTCAAGCTTCATCGTGTTTTTTTCATCTTTACTTTTAGGTCAACACAAGCTTAAAGGTGCCATATGTAAGAATGTGGCCAAAATCAGTTACTACATTCAAATTCAAAATACAGAGGTCTTTTTAGGTTTTGTTTTCTGACATAACTGGCAACCCGTGGTTGCTCTGCAGCTGAGACTCTACTGACTGCAATGATTGGTAGACGGCAGTAGGTGGCGCCACATGCCAAAACATGATTTCAAAACAAACATGATTTGCAGTCTGCAAAATATTTTTTTTTATGCAAATATTTTGTCTGTACTGTTGTTGTTGGTGAGTTCAGTTTGTTATATGAACATTATTCCTGAGTCTCTGTGACATATTACGAGGATTTTATGGTCAGTTGCTTTAGAGTTATTACATAATGCACCTTTAATTTCCTATAATTTCTTCTTATCCAGCTCAAAATCACGCCCCACATTGTGCAGCTGCTCTACATTCACCGCACGGCATTATCAGTCCAGCACCTCGGCCTCAGCCTCCGTGTGGTTAAAGATGCAGAGTGGAAGAGAGGGATGAAGAGTGAGGAAAAAAGAGAAAGAGACTATGAGAGGCTGCAGAGTGGAGGTAATGACGGCAGAATGGTACAAAAGGTGAGGGCAGGTGGAGAGTGCGCGGAAAGTTAAAGTGGGGAATGGGAGGAAGAGAAGTGATGGAAGAATCACAAACGATAGAGCCTCTCTGTGGCAGCGCTGACGTGTGGACGATGGGTGGACGGGGGTCGCTGAGTTGCGGCTCTAAAATGGGTCGTGACAGAGTCATTTCTCACGTGAAGATTTACCAGGTTTTTTTTCTTTCTTTCTTTCTTTCAAACGGTGAGAGTGAACTACCCTTTCCTCTTGTCATGAATATTTATTAAGTAAGAGCATTCAAAGATCTGCTGTGTAGAATGACAAACGCCGCGCTCTAAACCAACGGCCTCTCTATCTATTTCGTCTCTTCCTTTTTGTCCACCTGCGACCGCAGCTCGAGAGCATTTTGGAGGATCGCACCGAAACGACAGGTGGAAATGGACATTCATCAACAGATGGACGGCCATGTTTAAAGCTAATTTTGGAGAGTTTAAATCAGATGTGTTCGTACTTGGGCATTTGCCAGGGTGATTTCTTAACTGGCCCTCAAAACCAAGTGTTGAGGGTTATTTTGTCACTTAGAAATGGGACACCCCTTAAATGCAGATACGTCTTCAGACTGTAGGGGGCAGAATAACGAGAAATCTGCGTCCAGTCTGTCAACTCCAAAAAAGAAGAAGAAGAACACATTTATGTCAGGATTATTTATTACGATCCGTTTGTCAGTCAAGTTATTAGGTTGTCAGTTAGTTATAAGATGATACTCATACAAATACCACAACCACGGACATATTCAGCTGACAGTTACCACACACCAAGGCTTATTGAAAAGTAAACCATAGCAAACGATCACTTGTCCACACCGGCCGCCTATTGACAAAAGATCGTAAAATAACAAAAAATGTTACGCAACAATGACGTCAGTAATCCATAATATGGGCCTAAACTAAGATAATACAATGGTTTTCATCATTTTTATATCTCTATTAACAAAGAAAATACTTAATTTGTTGCGTATCGCTGCCTTCGGCACCATCTTTGTTATGTGAAAACATGCAAAGCATTCTGGGTAGCCCTTTTTCCCAAGGGTGGTCTTGGAAAATCTCAATATTGAGGGCGATACAGCCCTTAAACTTGCCCCTCAACTTTTTTTCTGAGAATCGGGACAGCACTTGCACTAGAGGGAGCGCACATTTTTGAGATTGAGGGTTAAGATTGAGGATTAAGCAAGGAATTGGAATTAACCCTATATCATGATATTTAAGCCAAGACTCTTGGTTGTATAGTGCCTGTCAAATGCTACATCATTAGCCCAAAGGTTTCACTTATTTGGACTGCATCTATGACATAGATACAGTTCATGTTTTTGCAGCTTCTGTTGCACCTCTGACGTCTTACTCTATTACTTTAAGGGAAACCAAAAATGGATTTATCAAAGAAAGGCAATTTTCTCTTAAACCAAGTAGTAAACAATGGTGACAAGAACAAATTTTGCAATATGTTTGAAGCGGCGGGACGATAAATAACAAAAATGTGCAGTTTTGTTTATCATTATTCACTTTTTTTGGGGGGGGCTTTCTTACCTATAAGAATGTAATATTATTACATTCAATGTACAAACAAGGAACACAATGAAAACTGACAAATAATACACATTTGTGTGTTTGCGTGGGTGGGATCTGTGTTTTTTTTTCCCACACGGGCACTGTTTGTGCTATTGTGGTGAGTGGGGAGAGTGGAAGGAAAATGGTTTGAGGCAATCTTTTTTTCATCCAGCTGGATCTCACTCTGGGTAGAGAGATTGGGCTTTGTTGGTCTGATTGGAAGGAATTAAGGCCCCGTCTTTGGAAGCTGGCAAGACAACAGAAGCAGGCGACTGGGAAACTAGTTGAGCTGTTAACCGGTGTGTGTGTGTGTGTGTGTGTGTGTGTGTGTGTGTGTGTGTGTGTGTGTGTGTGTGTGTGTGTGTGTGTACATGGATGGGATGGCACAGTGAGCCAAAAGACAACAAAAAAAACCCATCAATCAGCAGCTCTTTTTTCCTCACTTTTGTCCTTTAGATGGATAGATGGTCCATTATCTCCACAAATATCTGTGGGCCTGTTCATACCTGTTCATCAACAGACCATCTCAGGTGATCAGATTATCTAATCTGTCTACAGGTGAACAATAGATAATTGTTGATAATTGACCTGACCGTACTTGGCATTCGGGTTGGAGTTGGGTTCAGACACGTTGGCATATTTTCCTTGCCGTTTTGTAACCACAACTTTTATAAATATACATTATCGCTCAAAAATGTGGGGTCACCTGCACAATTTTTCGGTTTTCCAATAAAACTCTACACTTTTATTCAAATGTTACTATAGCAGCCCTAATGGACAAACCAGCCATGGTGTGCATTTTTGGGGAAGCTTATTATGCAAATAAAAAACAAGAACATCCTTTCCGGTATGCAAATGCAATCGTAGTTTCCCTGATGCGCTCGGGGGAAAAAAATAGGAGTAGGCGGAGGACTTTCTTACAATTTGTGTGTGTAACTAATTTGTACACACGTGACCTTTGAACTATAGGGTTTATCCTCCGACTAAGGATGGAGGATGTGGATGTGTCAGGCTTAAACACAGAAACCAGAATGCCTGCAGCGTTGGGGTTGATTTTGTCTTTGGGCTCTTCAGCCCCTCTGTTATGGCTCCTTCTTGCTTTGAAGGAAAAACTTTTCATGTTTTTCCACACTTTTTTTGTCAAGTTTTTGATATTTTGTCTGACCGGCCAATTGTAAAAACCTCCCCTGAAAGCCATTTAAGTAATTCGTACGTGAAGAAGTTCACATTTTGAGTCCTGTTCATCCTTAGATCCATATACGTAGGCCAGGCAGCTTTTCTCAGACATAAACTCCATAAAATTTCATCTCAAAGTCATTTTTCTACACTTTTCTACACGTTTGGTATCAACGTGCGACTAACTGTAGTTCTTTAAATATAGTATGTGTAAAAAGGACAACTTAACGTGTGATTTTATCTTCATTTTAAGGATCAAATAGGTTTTTTGCGGCTCCAGAATAATTTCATTTGGGTGGAGAGGGGACAAAATGGCTCTTTTCATTCTAAAGGTTGCAGACCCCTGGTTTAGACCATATCTGATGTTGGCGTGGGCCGTGTGTGTGTGTGTGTGTGTGTGTGTGTGTGTGTGTGTGTGTGTGTGTGTGTGTGTGTGTGTGTCCTGGGCCACAACCTCAGCTAACATCCTCTGAATAAAAGAAAGTGCAAACTCATCCATGTCCTGAAATCACATCACAAACTGTTTTCTTCTTTCATGCATGCCTGAAAATGCCAATTTCGATATAATACGGGTGCATGAAACAAGCCTTTGGTTTTCGCCTGAACCCACTGCATTGTAGTGATTTCTTCTTTTACTGCCTTCCCACCTCCTGCTGGTTAAAAAAAGAATGTTTGCTTGAAGTGAAGTAATGAGACAATAACAAGTAAAGCTGAATTGAGCAGCAGGATCATTGACTGCAGAGGCTTCTCGTGGATTTTCTTTTTTTTTTTTATTTCTCCTCTCCTCCTCTGAGGGATTCCGACTCTCACTCTAGCCTCCACTTGCCATGATAACCTTGGAATGATATAGCTGTCCGACATATAACCTGCCAAATCCAATGAAATCCTCATTCATTGTGAATGAGTCATGGGATTTCAATGCAACAAGAAAACATGGAGAGAGCAAAAAGAGATGGATGAGTAGGAAGGTGAGGGGAAGTACTTTGCTTCACAACTGCAACTTTTTTTTCCATTTTTTTTAATGTTTCAGGATCTGTTGATCACTGTGATCCAAATATTCTCTGTGTCTTGCCACTATGAGTTTTATTACAACCACAGGGGCTGCCAGAGAGCTGGTCACATCAGCGGGGATCACAAATCATGCTTGTTTTACAACAGCATCCGCACGACAGAGGCAGATAAAGAAAGAATAAGGAGATGGAAGCAGGGAGGCTGGAGTTGATGGACCATTCACACAATGGGAAATAATGGCTGGCATTTGGGAAAGGGGCAGAAAACCGGAACAAAGCTTCGGTTTGGTGTGTGTTTGTCTTCATTCCCTGGTTTGTTTGTCTGTGCGGTTGCAGCAGACAAACTCTAAATGACTGAAGAGTCAACGTTTGTGTCCTTTTCTCGGGCAAACATTATAATTTGCGCCGATCTGCTGTGTATTTATTTTCTCCGAGTGGCTAGACTTTGTCTGGTGGCTGTTGTTGGTGTCTTTGAGAAAGAAGCATCTTCATCCAGAGAGATCTTAGCTTGTGAACACTCAATACCGACTAACTGGAAGGGAGACAGAGACGCGCCCGAGGCATTGGAGGCCCCGGGAGCAATCATATGCAGGCATCCGTGTGTGTGTGTGTGTGGGGGGGGGTCTTTACATGCATGCATGCTTGCGTGGTTCCCTTGATGGTAACAACAGACGGATTTTGGAAGAACTACTGATCATTAGCCCTAAGGCCGGCCACTTGAGACTTACTCTCAAAACGTACGTACCCCCCCCCCCCCCCCCTTTCAAACTGCACAAACACACACATGGACTCCCAAGGGCAGCGATGTGACTGTAGGTTCACAAGCAGAATGTAGAGGAATAGCAGGTGCCACAGTCAGGCAGAGACAGCAGCCCCCACTGGCTGCATGTGATGTTTCTGTATCTGGAGTTTCTTCTCCGGGACCCTTATCTCTTCCTCTGCAAAGGTCAAGTGAGGTGAGTGAAGTATGGTCAATAAAGGCAAGGCAAGTTTATATGTATAGCGCCATTCTTACACAAGGCAATTCATTGTGCTTTATAGGCAAGGAAATACATCGGAAATTAAAACAAAACAATTTAAAATCGAGCAGAAATTAATAAAAAAAAAAGACCCTGTATGAATGTCAAAAACGCTAAGATAAATTTCGAGGAAAAGTGAGGGTCTATATAGGACATGTTTTTGAACGGTGGAGAGAGTTGAAAACTGGGAGGGATTTCAAAACGGATGCAAAATTGGCTTTTTTTCCGAGACAGGTACATTAAGCTTGGCTAACTAAGTTAGCATCATAGCTTGACAGGGGATGGACATTTCTTATACTCTGAACTGTCGAGTAATAACGTTATTCGTTTCGATCATAGAAACAAATGCTAGCAGCATTAGCACTCTTTGGTATGGGCATCCGGGTCGCCAGTGTGCTAAAGGTGCCATATGTAAGAATGTGGCCAAAAACGGTTACTACATTCAAATTCAAAATACCAAGGTCTTTTAGGTTTTGTTTTCTGACGTAACTGGCAACCCGTGGTTGCTCGGCAGCTGAGACTCTACTGACCGCAATGACTGGTAGACGGCGGTAGGTGGCGCCACATGCCAAAACATGATTTCAAAACATAAACATGATTTGCAGTCTGTAAAATATTTTTTTAATGCAAATATTTTGTCTGTACTGTTGTTGTTGGTGAGTTCAGTTTGTTATATGAACATTATTCCTGAGTCTCTGTGACATATTAGGAGGATTTTATGGCCAGTTTCTTAAGATTTATTACATAATGCACCTTTAAAGTGGTTAAAACTGCCAACATCAGAAAGCTGTAGTAAACAATAATTTTTTCGACCCTGATTTAAGCAAGCTGACAGTTTGTGCGCACCTCAGGTGTTCGGGGAGCTTGTTCCACAGGTGAGGACCACAGAAGATAAATGCAGCATCGCCCAGCTTGGTTCTGACCGTGGGGAAGTTGAGTAATCCTGTCCCTGATGACCTGAGGGGTCTGGATGCTTCATAACCAACGAGCAGCTCTGACTCTGTATTTAGGCCCAAGATCGTTCATTCAACAAAGGAAGAAAGCTGATGTAGAGGAGGAGAAGGAGGAGGGAGGAGATGTGGGTAGTGACGGAGGTTTGCAGATGAAGACGAGGTGATTAAAAACCCTCCATGAAATGCGTTGGCATGAAAATAAAGAGACAGGCTAATAGCACGTTAAATAATGTGTGAACCTTTAAGGCAGCTGCAGAGATCAGCTGGCAGAGTCTGACTGTGAGAGACAGAAGGAAAAATAAAACGGGATGGATGCTGTCACGAAATCACAAGAGAGGAACGGATGAGATGAAAAGGAGGAAGGCAGGAGGAGGCGAAACAGTCTATATGAGACAAAGATGGCGCCCGTGTTGGCAAGCCGTCCGCCTCGCTCCTTCGCTGTTATGTCTGTTTTCCTGCTCCTACTAATTTTTGCCTTCGGATATGTTTCTGCTCTACTGGCATACGACCGCCAAACCCTCCTCGACCTCAGGGCTTGGTCAGAGTCCCTGTTGCCATCTGATCGCCCACTTTTCGATCAGGAAACACCGGTGCTGGCGGACATTCCCGATCACCTGCGCCGACTGCCTACTGTCTCTCCCCGGAGGGATCGTGACCAAAAGTCCCGCTCCAACGGACCCTGCGGCTCCAAACACCGATGCCGGCTGTCATGCCCTCTCCCCCAGAGAAAGCGCTCTAGAAGACGTGGGAAACGTGCCGGTGTGATCGCCCGTCTCAAAGCTCACCTGAGAGTCTTTTCCTCGGCTGAGCTGCGCCTAGGATCTTCTCCCCCTGTCCGGTTCGTATGCAGCCGATGGATCCGTCCTATCTTCCCGGAGCCAGCGCCGCTCATTACTAAGGTAAATGGACCCGCCACCCTGGCACAGCTTACAGCTCGAAGCTCGCGGAGAAAGTTTATTTACACCCAGCCTCCCGACACCGGCTCCATCTCATCCACCTGGCTCGCCGCTCTTCCTGTCGCATCGCGGATACGTCATCAGAGTGCCGCCACCGCGGTAAGGAATATCGCCGGCGGAAACATCGCGAGACTGTGCCATGTTGTGCGTGATGGAAAGAGAGGTGTGGATCCCAGCCTGCTCTGTCCCATCCAGAGGTCTACTGATCAATCCCACATTAAAACTGAACTTTTGAATGTCCAGTCCCTGTCTAATAAATCAAGCCTGGTTCATGATCACATTCTTGATAAAGATATAGACCTGATGTGCCTCACTGAGACCTGGCACCAACCTGAGGTTTTTTCATCATTAAATGAAGCCTGTCCCCCTGGATACAGTTACCTGCAGAGGGCTCGCTGGACTGGCCGAGGTGGTGGCCTGGCAGTAATTTACCGCGACACACTCAAGCTGTCTCCTCTGTCTCTACCTGATGTGTCCTCGTTTGAATATCTGGCCTTCAAATCAAAACCCCCTTCCAAGATCAATGCTGTACTGATCTACCGGCCGCCCAAACCACACCCATCCTTCATCACAGAGATTCACGACCTTCTCACCTCGCTCTGCTCTCTATCCTCCAATAACATCATACTTGGTGATATGAACATTCACATTGATAATCCCTCCTCCCCCCTGGCAGCTGATTTCCTTCATGTACTGGACTGTCTCAACCTCACACAGCACGTTGATGCACCTACACACACCAGAGGGCGCACTTTAGACCTGGTCATCACAGACTCTCCTTCCATCAAAGATCTGTCAGTATATGACCTGGGCGTCTCTGATCACAGCATCATTTCCATGGACATTTCCTGCCCATCTCTCCTCCCCCAGCCTAAACGCGATATTCATTTTCGCAACATAAAAAACATCAACCCTGCCATCTTGCACTCTGACCTCCAACTGCTGGCCTCAGTCAACCTTCCATCAGTCAACAAATCGGTCGATCACTACAACCATTCTCTTCGCTGCCTCCTGGATATACATGCCCCTCTCAAAACAAGAACTGTGTCTTTCTCCCGCACTGCCCCCTGGTTCACGAAAGAACTGCGCAAGATGAAGGCTGCTGGCCGTGCCATTGAGAGGCGTGTCAAATCATCTGGCCTGGTGGTACACAAGCTGGCCTACAAAAATCACCAGAAGGCCTATGCAGCGGCCCTTAAAGAAGCCCGGTCCATCTATTACTCCAACATCATCAATAACAGTCCAGGAAATTCAAAACAGCTGTTTTCCACCATAAACTATCTCCTTAATCCCAAAAACCAAACCCATACAGAACCCACAGTAGAACACTGCAACAGGTTTCTTGCATTTTTCAAAGACAAGATAAATTCCATCCGGTCCCAGCTCTCAGGCTCCCCAGCTCCATTTCTGCCATTTGCCTGCCCTCAACCTGCACTTTTCAGCACTTTTGCTACAGTCACACAGACCGAAGTTGAGGGTTTCATCAAAAAGATGAAGCCTTCCACCTTCCCCCTGGACCCCATCCCTACAACACTCATCAAATCTAACCTGTCTGTCATAAGCCCTCTTATCACACAAATAATAAACCACTCGTTAAACTCCGGCCATGTCCCGCCCTCACTCAAGACTGCCGTTATCAAGCCTCTCCTGAAGAAACCCAACCTCGACCCAGAATGTTTCTCAAACTACCGGCCCATTTCCCATCTTTCATTCCTGTCTAAAGTGCTTGAAAAAGCTGTTGCCGCACAGCTACAGGAACATCTACAACTTCACTCACTGTTTGAAATATTCCAATCTGGTTTCCGCACTGCCCATAGTACAGAGACAGCATTGTTGAGAGTCACCAATGACCTTCTCATCTCTGCCGATTGTGGATCCCCCTCCCTGCTCATCCTTCTCGACCTTTCAGCGGCTTTTGACACTGTCGACCACCATATCCTCCTAAGCCGCCTCCACACCGACATTGGTCTCCATCATTCCACACTGGACTGGTTCACCTCATACCTCGCCGACAGGACAGAGTACATCAGCCTGGGCTCTGCCAGGTCCCAAACAGCCCCTGTTACATGCGGTGTCCCCCAAGGATCTGTCCTAGGACCCCTCCTCTTTATCCTGTACATGCTGCCACTGGGTCGTGTCATCAGCCGGCACGGCATCTCTTTTCACTGCTACGCCGATGACACTCAGTTGTACCTCCGAACTGACCCCAACCTACGTTCAACCCCGGTCCACTCATCATCACCTACTCTAGCCCTCTCCAACTGCCTGGAGGAGATCAGGGCGTGGATGAGTCACAACTTCCTCCAGCTGAACAGTTCCAAAACCGAAGCCATACAAATTGGTACCCCTCATCAGGTCCAGTCATCACCCATAACCACCATCTCCTTCTCTGGTCAAGACATCCCCCTCTCTACCTCAGTTACCAACCTCGGTGTGAAGCTGGACCCACAACTTACCTTTGTAAAACACATCAAACATCTGTACAAAACCTGCTTTTTCCATATCAAGAACATTTCTAAACTCCGCCCATTCCTCACCTTCTCTGATGCTGAAAAACTCGTCCACGCCCTGATCTCCTCCAGGCTTGATTACTGTAACAGCCTGCTCATCGGTATACCCAACAAACACCTTCAGAAACTTCAATTCATTCAGAACTGTGCTGCCCGAACTCTGATGAAAACCCGCAAATACGACCACATCACCCCCATTCTTCAGAACCTACACTGGCTTCCCATAACCTCAAGAATCCAATACAAAATCGCCCTCATCACCCACCTTTGCATCTACAGCAACGCCCCACAATACCTCAAAGACCTCCTTACCCCTCACTCATCCACCCGTAACCTCCGGTCCCAAAGTACCAACCTCCTCCATCAGCCCCGCACACGACTCCCCACCATGGGAGACCGAGCCTTCTGCTCCACTGCCCCCCACATCTGGAACTCCCTCCCTGAACACCTACGACAACCCCAGTCTGTCGATGCCTTTAAAAAAGGGCTTAAAACGTTTCTATTCGAACAGGCTTTCCTAGGTCGTTCCTAGATGTTTTTATTCTCTTTTCTGCACTTTCTTCTCCTCCTTTAGCTATTCTTTCTTCTGCTGATTTTAATCGTGTCTGATTTTAATCGTGTCTGATTTTTCTCTTAGTCTTTTGTTTATTTTGTTTTTTGGTTTCTGTAGCACTTTGAGATAACTTTATGAAAAGTGCTTTACAAATAAAATGTATTATTATTATTATTATATGTGTATGAAAGAGAATATGTGAAAAAATGTTGTAAAAGGTACACAGCTCATTAAGTGGAGGCACATTATATACCTTCTGGTGGTATTTGCGAAATCACAGTGACAATGAGAGAATCAACACTCGTGTTGTTCTGATGGAAAGCCCGTAATGAAGTAAAAGAGAACAAGAGCAGAGCAGCTGCTGATCAGATTAAAGGAGAATTAAAACGAAACGACGACACTGCATCAGCGTTGATGACAGCTGAGTTCAAAATGATGACAAATGCCTCTTGTACTTGTAGTTCCTTCTGTCTCACGCCCTGTTCTCGCCCTGATCGTCCATGTCATTCTTTCTCCACCCCCCATTATATCATCACAACCCCTCCATTGTAATTATTCCCCCCCCCCTCCCCACAGTGAATCCCCGGCCAGAGAGGGCTGATGAGCATTCCCTTCCTCCGTGGCTTTTATTTTCTCAAAGACAATGACACTGCGTGATGCTGTTGAAGATTTCCTTGGCACACAAGGAAGGCAGAGAATTACATGAGTGATGAAATAAACCTCTCCACCCCAGGAGAGATGCTGGAGCCTGTCATCCTCCAACCTTTCGCTCCAGCCCACCTCGCATTCATTACCTCCCCCCGGTTTCCTGGGCCAGCGCAGACCTCGACTGAGTCAGACCTGCGGGTTTCAGCTGTGTGCTCTGTATCCAGCTTATTTTTTTACAGTTAATAATATCAGTGTTTGCACACATTAATATTCCGGCACCATACGTATTTAATAACATGAGGTGTAGGAGTGCTTTGTATTAGACTGTGAGCTGTAATTTTTGGATCTGTTGTGTGTGTGTGTGAGCGGAATACGAAATGAGCCAAACACGTCGTTGAATGTTAAAGAGATGCTGATTGTAGAAAGAATACTTGGAAATGGAAAAGTCAATAATAATTCACCAATATCCCTGATAGTAATATCCCTTGTTTTTTTTTTTACATTGATGTGTAAAAAATTGGCTAGCATTTTAGCAGAGAGGGTATACGAGTGCAGGGTGTTGCATGTTTAAAATTGACTGCTGCCTTTTGAGGTTGCTATCAAAAGCATTTTCTTTCAAGTGTCATCACATTTATTATTATTTATTATCAGCATATGATGCCGCCCATAAAGGACTGAGCGGGTACACATCAAGCAGAATTCCAATATCTTTTTTTTCCAACCGTGGGTTACGGCTTTTTTCTTTTCGGTCGAATCGATGTGAGAAGTCAGCGCCTTAATTGTTCTGAGGAATTAAAAGTCCTGCATGAACTTGCTTGAATCAATAAAGCGGTCACTGTAAAAGAAAAAAAGGGCAGTCGCAGAATCAGTCACCGCAGAGTCTTGTGCTTTCATCTTTTTAGTATGCTGTGTCAGTCGTTTGACCTCTTTGGTTTTCGACAGGAATATCTAGATTAGGATAATGGTGCCTTCAGATGTGGTTGGGTTTACTGACTTTACAAGATAAACTGTGTGGACAAAAGTATTGGATTCAAAGTGTTTCTATCTGGCTTTGAAGGACAATCTTAACACTTCAGCATACCACGACAGTTTGGACAATGCTATCCTTCCAAGAGTTTGAGGCTGAGTTGAGGCTGAAGGCCCTTTTCTATTCCAACATGACTGTGTCCCAATGCACAAAGCAAGGACTGCAAAGACATGGTTTTGACGTGAACTTGACAGGCCCGGCACAGAGCCCTGACCTAAACCCCATCGAGCACCTTTGGGATGAAACTGGAACAAAGACTGTAACATCAGTGCCTGACCAAACCAATGCACACAAATTCACATAGAAACACTTCAAAATGTTGAGGAAAGTTGTCCAATAAGTGTGCGAAAGGGGGACCAACTCCATATTAAAGTCCTGTGTATGTGTTTATATCCATCATTACAGTCTCTGCTGCTATAAGGGTCAAATACTTTTGTCCATATAGGACATTTCAATTTAAGTTCTGCAAGATAATACAAGATGTGACCTTTTAGTTGATGTCCTAACTTGCAGCACTTTTTTGATAGATAACAACGTAGTGTGATGGCGTACACGTGTCCTAACAACTGTACCACTGATTGCTAAACATGTAATGCTCAAAAACTCACTTTTGACCGTTTCCCTTCAATTCTGACGATGATCAAACTTTCCTAAAGTTTCCAGCAATGCTGTGCTTTCAGCTCCAAACCAAGTTCAACACTGACTTTTAGGCTCAGCTCCAGCTGACAAAAAAAACAACCCAAAAATCCCAAACTGTTCTTGCTTGACATTAACATCTGCTCTTTTTTTTTTCATTCCTCCTCTCACTTTCGGTGGTCTCACCTCATAGTCACACCAGCAGAGCAGGAAGCTGCTCTCTCTCTCTCTCTCTCTCTCTCTCTCTCTCTCTCTCTCTCTCTCTCTCTCTCTCTCTCTTAAATGGATTAACACTCTGATGGAAGTGGCTGGGCCTGGTGTGGGTGTGTGTGAGAGGCGTGTGACTGATGGAATTAACCATCACAACGACGGGGTGAGAGGGGTTGAATGTGGGTGTTGAGCAGTGACTGATGGAACAGTGTGCTGCTGGAAGGGAAGAATGGATGAGGAAATGTGATTGATAAAGCCGAAAACTTGGCACCGAGGCTGGACGTAATGGTGATGTGAGGGATGGTGGGACCATTTGCGAGCTGGAGGGGTCAAAGGGAATGAGTGAGGAAAAAGATGGCTTGACGTCGGTAAACAGGGGGAAAGGGAACGAAAGAAAAGTGGAGAAGTGAAGAAAAAGTTTGGAATTACACGAGAGGAAGAGGGTATAGGAAATAGGGGGTTGGAAGTTTGACAGTGCTGGTGATAGTTCAAGGAGTTGGAAGTTGCTGCCTTACGGGCCTTAGAGGACGTTTGTATGCAGTGTTATGATTTGCAGACGAAGGCCACAGCGGTGCCGTGATGGATATGAGCATTGTGTGAGGCCTGGGCACACTCATGCACATGATTTAGATCACACACTGGCTGAATGGATGCAAGATTCTTCAGTTCATTTAGACGGATAGAAAAACCCAATGCTTCATACGCATCAAATGCAGCAAAAGAGAATTCTGCAAGAATGCACACTGAGACGAAAACGTCCAATAAGTCTGCAAGAGGCCCGCTTTTTTTCCAATAGTACTCTTCAGCCAAATACCAAATCAGCAGGTAGATTGTTAAAAGCAAGAGTGGAGCAATCCTCTAAATGCATCATGTCATTTTCTATGTCATACTCTTATCCAGCTGCTGCAGATTTCATTGAGTTGTTTTTTTTTTTTATCTTTACGCCTTGCGGTCCCAGATTTGTGTACATATCCAGTTTGGTTTAAATGAAACAGACAAGCTGAATTGAACAAGCAGGGTGCTTTAGCGGTGATTGACAGATGAATAGCCTGCCTGTTTTAGATGAAAAACATAGGCCAAAGGACTACGTTATCGTCTCCCTCCATGTTTGTGTTTTTCTGACGACTGAGGCCCTGATCTTGTTTTTTTTTTTTTTTTTTAAGCCATAACCGGAATAAGATCCCGGGGATTCTGCTGGGAAATTCTCTCCAGATAGCCTGCATATCACTTGACTGCCTTTATTGTCCCCGCGGCGTTATAATCCCAGTGCACATCGACAAACACGCACACTCACCTGAACGCACACATGCATGTGCGCCCACCCACAAACATAAACCTTCACAGTGGCCAACTGGGTAAGCTCCAGCTGTTCGTTATCTTCCTACGTGTCGTCTGTTTAGAATTCATCTCGCATACAAAGCCCGATCCTGCTCCGTTCTGTCGGGGTGTATACACACATCTAACCTCGGGGTACACTTCAACTTGATTTCACACTTGCCAGCTGCTAGAACGTCCTAATTCAATTTGCCCCCGTTGAACGAAGCAAAGGCTTACTCTCTGGGGGAAGTTTAGCTCCCTCGCGAGGGACGGCCTTGTCCGCTTCAGTCATTGGCCCAAAGCTGCGTGGCGTACAGAGCAGCTTGAGGTAGTCCACTTAAGTGGCCAATGTGATTCCATGATTGTATTCACAGCAGTCATGCTATGATCGATACATTAGACTATGCCTGAATCCAAACAAATCAAGCGAAAACTGCTGCTTATCCTTGTTTATTACAGCACAGTGTAGTCTTATAGAATCGATAGTCCCTTTGTTGCACAATAACTGTAAAATAAGTCATTTAATAACATAAATTATTGGGACTATGTCTCCACTTGTTAGGCATTTTATTAATTCCTTTAGCATTTCCTTTACAATTAAAGGCATCATATGTAAGAATGTGGCCAAAAACGGTTACTACACTCAAATTCAAAATACCGAGGTCTTTTAGGTTTCGTTTTCTGACCTAACTGGCAACCCGTGGTTGCTCTGCAGCTGAGACTCTACTGACTGCAGAAATTGGTAGACGGCAGTAGGTGGCGCCACATGCCAAAACATAAACATGATTTGCAGTCTGCAAAATATTCCTGAGTCTCATATTAGGAGGATTTTATAGCCAGTTGCTATAGATTTATTACATAATGCACCTTTAAACATTCAGCTGCTCATAGAAATGTGAGACTTATGTTAAAACCCAGAACTACTGGATTGATAACAGCTACTTTCAGGGCCTCCACCATTAACAATACTCATTACCATAACTTTCAATATTTGACAACCTGTAGTGTCCACATGTATTGTTTTACACGTCATTTATCAGTTATCAGCACCATTTTAAGTAACAGACGTCTCAAAAATCCTGGAACTAAAATATTGATGTTAAACATGTTTTGCCCTCTGGACAGCACTGGACAAAATATTATCTGTGTATTGCCGGTGGACTGCAGTCTGTGGATATATATGGTGTGCAGTATCTTGGCTTACTTGATGTAACCTTTCCATCACCCATCCATTACACTGTGGGCTGTGAAAGCGATGCATTAGTCTTGGTGGACGAACTTCAAGATTTTGTTGTGACCTGTGAAGAATTTGAGGCAACTACATGAATAAAACATCTGGTGCCAAATATAATGCATCGTTGCGTGGCCTGTGGTTCGAGTACACTGTTGGCTAAAAGCAAAACTAACAAGATCAGAGAGCACTTAAGTAAACAGTGTTTTCATTGATGCCAAAGTTAAATAACGTGGAATTTTGATTGGTAGAGTTTGGAGGATATTCTTTCTAGACCATGGCCTGACTGTCAGGTCTCAATGGACTCATCCACCCCTCTACTCATAGAATGTCAAATATGAGCGCTCTACACGTTCAAATATGATGTATAATGGAAGAACGTGTCTGCAACAACCTTAAACTTGTCAGATTTAAGATTTTGACGTCTTAAATAAAATCTTATCCTGGCAAGATACTATATTTTGACGAGGAAAAAGTGCAGGTATATTCAGTAAGCGGTTACATTAGAATACCAGTGCCTTGAAACTTAATGCAAATTATTTCACATGTTTATGAGAAAAGCCTGTTGTAGCGTACTCGTTGTGCTACATGTGTTTAAATATGCATGTTTCTTTGAATCCGAGCCCTGACATTGGCCCGTGCTCAGTGCTCTACAGCAGACATTACACACAGTGAGCTGTGCAGCTTCACTGATGCAAGGTCAAAACACCACGCAAACATTCCAGGAATCATCCTGCCAGAAAGACATTTGCCTAACTGGGAACCAGTGGTACACTCGGCTGACATTTCCTCAGTGACAGCGAGCCAAACCAACATGTCATTGGCTCTTGATGTCTCCCTCTCCCCCTTCTCTCGTCCATTGTGGATGTGTCTCGCGCTTCATCGGGGAGGCAGGTGTTGGCAGGATGAGGAAAGGTTCTCAAATGTTTGGGCTATTTCAGTGGAAGCAGATGTTCTCGCCCTGCTTTCACATGTACTCACACACACACACACACATTGTGTGCACACTATGACAATCCAGCGTCTGGGGAGTTTGCCCACAGCATTGATGTCTGTCATTTGTTATCAGCTGAAAACAGGGAGCCCTAAATATTTAGTCTGGAGCATCCTCAAACATTTAAAGTCAAAGGTTTTGTTCCCGGTTGTTTAAACATTAATGGGCAAAGTTGATACGGGGTTGCATTCTGCACGCGACAGGCCACAGCTCGGTCATTTCCACAACAGTGTTGGAACGTGCGCGTGTTTGGACTCGGTGAAATGGAAATGGAAATGTACTGAAATGTTTGGGGGAACTGAAAGCCTTTGAATTTGAAGCCTTCGTTTCTTACATAAATCATAAATGCTGAACTAAACACCCCCCCCCCCCTCCTATTTTCAGCATGATGTTTAAGGGATAGTTCGGAATTTTGGACATAAGACCTATTTTCCACCTGCTATGGCTAGCGCAAGTCAATTGTACCTGCTAGCATGGCATTAGAAACACTCATACCGACTCCACAGTGCCCGAGGCAAATCAATTGTAACGGCAGACTATCGATGTACATATCTGTGTTGATATGTAGCCGAGATTCATTTTATTTTATTGTATTTTATTTTTGGCCATCTAGTTCACATAATTTTCTATTGTGAACTCCCCCAAAATTGTTTTTTATTGTAAATAGGTTCCACATTATTTTTTACATGCCATACCTTTTTTGTTTCCCTGGGGAGTCATTTGGCGTTGCACCTGTGTGTCCAGCTTCAGTGAGCACTGACGCTCTGAGCTGGTAAGTTGTGTTGGCATCTTTCTCCCTTTGATTTTTAAAAAAATAATCTTTTTGTTGTTACGTTAAAATATTTTTAGTTGTTATAGTTGTTGTGTAAAAATTATATAAAATGAGTTGACGGGAGTGAGTTGCAGTGTGGGTTAAAGACCCTTTTCTTTTCCTTAATATATCTATATTTTGTTGCTTAATGATGTATATATTTTATATGCTGTTTTTTATTTAATTGATCTTTTGGAGACTGCTTTATTCATGTTTGATAATTTCCTCATGTTTAGGTTTTTATTTAAATGTTTATTTATGGATTGTCAGTGAGCACTGACGCTCTGAGCTGAGTGGAGCAAGATGCATGTTGTGGACTGTGTGTGACACCTGTTTGTTTTCCATGTTTTCTCCTGAAAGGGAATAAATCCTCCTGAAACTCAACTCCTGTGTGCGCCTCACTCAAAACTGAAAAAAAAAGACACAACGCAGAAACGCATTGGCTACAGATAGAATGTTTTAAATAAAACCAACCTTGCAATTTGAAGGGTTTATGACTCAGCAGCAGTGCGTCATACTTCCGGCAGCTGCGGACAGATTCCGCTGCCGGAAGTATAGTGCTGAGAAAGTAGTCCCTCAAAAATCCATGAGATGCGAGGTTAGTTTTGTTTCAAATATTATTCTATCAACACAGATATGTACATCGATAGTCTGCCGTTACAATTGATTTGCCTCGGGTGCACTGTGGAGTCGGTATGAGTGTTTCTAATGCCATACTAGCAGGTACCATTTATTTGCACTAGCCATAGCACCAGCAAACTCGGCAACTAGAAGAACTGAATTCAATTTCTTGAAAACGTCTCCAGACGTCTCCATCACACCGGCCGAGTTGGAAAATTAGTCAAAAATTCCGAACTATCACTTTAACCTGCTGCACATTTACACAGTGATGTGAACACACGCTGTACAACAGTCAGTGACTATGGCCATTTACACATCAGTGTCATTTTCATGTCAAACTCACATTAACACATCATTGATCAAAAGTTGTTCAAAACCTTGCAGATTCAGTGATTCAGGCTTCCATCAATTACTATATTCATATGTGCGTGAGGGATATGACCCTGTGTGAGTGTGTGACCATATGTAAGAGAGAGAGAGAGGTCCAGTGTGTGTGTGTGTACATGTGGGTGTGCCTGATAGATTTCCAATTTCATTTCCTATGTACACGCTCCGTCCACCGGGGCAGTAGATGAGATTGAGCCTTCACTGCTGGTTCTGAAATTGGGCTGGTCCTGTGGCTTCACAGCGCCATTTAAATGCATTAAAGCAGAGCGAAGGTGGTTCGTACATCAAGGATTTTTGACACGTGGCAGTTTGACGGCTCACAGCTCCCGGGACGATTGGTATTTGACACGCGGGAGATTTTCAGGAACATCCATTAAAAGCTACATACCTACATACATGTGCTAACTGACGACTGGGTCACGCCTTAGATTAACAGCTTCAAAGGGGAAAGGCGCTGTGGCTAACTGCGTTTTTTAATTGTTAATAGGTAACAGTCCTTCTCTGCCATTATTTCACTGACTGTATGAGATGGGAGGCTATTGATTTGACAAGCCCATAAGGCCTTGAATTAACCACTACCATCTCCCGCCAAGAGCGCTGTCAAAAACCAGGATTCATGATGCCGCGGGTGACAGGTGGTGATGACTTGACAGGCCTCGGCGTTAACGACACTCACATCGCCGAGCTCGAGCTGCATATTGGCAATGAACGCAGGATGTGGAAGATGATGTTCGGCAGAAGAGGAAGAGGAGGAGAGGCGATTAGTGGGTGGCAATGTGGGTGTGAAATGGAGTCAGGAATACGCTCGTTTCCAATGCAATGTGAATATGAGGCAAATTAGACTCGATTGTGTGCTTGTTCATTGTTGAATAATTTTGCACGGAACACGTACCTTGTTTTTTGTTTTTTTAAGCCTTTAGATTCGTGGGAATAAATTTACACCAAATCAGATCAAACACCTTTTATTGGAGTGTGAAGTTTATCGTGAAGACAGAGTAGATAATAACCTAGAGCGTAAAGTCGTAATGTTGTGCAACACGGCCAGGGGTTTTTAGCCTCTGAGTAAAATTTGAAGAAACTCAGACATAACATTTGTGAGTTGTGTCTCAAAGTGTGTTACAACATTGTTTTCGTAATATAGTGAACCTTTGTGGAATTGATATCGAAGAAAATCGTATCAAGATACACTACTGTTCAAGTTTGTGTTTTCCATTAAAAGTCATACGTTTATTCATCAAAAGAGTTGCAAAATGAATCCAAAATACAGGTCAAGACATTGACAAGATTAGAAATAATGATTTTTATTCAAAATAATAATTTTGCCCTTCAAACTTTGCTTACGTCAAAGAAGCAGCAAAACTGTGTTCAGCTGTGCTAACATATTTGCACAAGGGTTTTTTGTCATCCAATAGCCTTCTAACGTGATTAGCAAACACAATGTACCATTAGAACACTGGAGAGATGGTTGCTGGAATGGGCCTCTAAGGATCTCAGGTTAACCCTAACCCCCCCAACCCTAACCCTAACACCTTGTTAGGAAGGCAGAACACAGCTGGACCCAAATGCACGAAGGAAGGTCTTAAGAGTCTTTATTTAAGTCTCTTGAATTCAAAACAAAAGGCGAGATAAAAAAGGAACAACAAAAGCATAACACTATGGCTAGATAAGAAATAACAAAAGGTGTAACACTAGAACTAGAACGGGCTTTCGGTTGACAGCATAAACAACGCACTGCCACAGAGTGAGGGGACTGGGGACATTATATAGGGAAGAGGAATCAAGGGCAGGTGTGAGTGATTACTTAAGGATCACCAGGTGAAGTGCATGAGGGAATTAGGGTAGATGTGTCACGGACGACGAGGTGACAACGTAACAGGAAGACATGAACATTACCAAAATAAAAGGGGAAGTGAAAATCAAACCCAACACCAAAAAGGTGACATGAACTTAACGTGACTCTAAACCACATGTGTCAAACTCAAGGCCCGGGGGCCAGATGTGGCCCGCCACGTCATTTTATGTGGCCCCGCGAGTGATTAATTGGTCTTAACAATCTGTGTAAAAATTGGTCTATGCTGTTTTAAGGCGTGCGATGAACTACATTTCCCACAATGCCACTAGATCGCAGTGTATCATTATATATGCATCATGCCACGAGTGAAATTGAATAAGTAATAAATACAGAAAGTTATTTAGCAATATTTTACGGAGGCGGACCTTTATTTTACATTATATTTGGTTATTTATTTACATTTACATTATAACTAGACGTTTGCAGCTAGAATAGTCGTTTACCACATTAACAATGTATAGGGTGTATTTCTGCTTAATTTAATTTGTTATATTCATTGAAAAAAACTGCCCTTTACTTCAAAAATAAGGACATTTTTAAGTGACCCCAAACTTTTGAACGGAGGTGTATGTGTGATTACTGAATTATTACCCACCCCAACCTCGAGTACAACCAATTGTGGCAGGACTGTGGTTAAGAAAAAAAAAAAAAAAAAAAGAAGCTCATTCATATTCAGAGAAACAACAGATGACAAAGCCAGTGGAGCTGTTCCGTTGAAAGTAAGGTGTGTCAGTGAATATTCGATTGCATGACAACTGTCTGCCAAGGAAGCTTGACAACATATTGGAAGGAACAACAGCCCGGAGAGAGAGAGAGAGAAGACAGTGTCTCTGAGAGTGTCCAAGCATGTGTGACAGAGAGACAGACAGGAAAGGAGAAAGAAACGAGTTGGAATCCAAACTGGAATTTGCCTTTAGGCAGAAATGAAGGGTTATTCATCATGATTACAGTGAAACAAGAAAACAGAGGCACTGTCTTGGCAGAAATCTTGGGTAAAGTCGTTCTGACCAGAGCTGTTGGAAGTGCGGGAGTGCTTTGAATGACTAATTCTGTGTGACCTCACACATGAATGTTTCTTCTTGTTTATCCTGAATCCCTGAGGGCAGAATTTAAGAGACTCTTTGAGATATAGTCACAGTGTTTTTCAGTGTTTCCTTGGATTTAAGAGAGGAATTATAGTGAAGGGCAGATAGTTTTTTTTATATATATATATAATGAAGCTTTATCCATGTTGCAGATTTCCTGGCAATGTGTTTCTTTCTTCCATTTTTCTGTTCTTTATGCACAAAATTGAAGGAAAGGTTGACTGTGAAGTATCAAAATCTGAATATACAAAGAAAGAAGCCAAAGCTATATATAAAAACTAGAGCATCAAAACATCACCAGCATTTGTTGCAGCAAATGATTTGGGATTTCGATCCACCTACAAAGGAAAACATAAGCTCTTTCTTTCCCTCCTCTTCCACTACTCTTATCCTCTTTTTACAGTTTACACAACGTGAGTTGTTGTGCTTCATGTTGATGTTATTGCTTCACATGGGCAAAATTCTTTCTGTGACTGTCTCGGCATGAACCACATCCATGTTAAGTCCAGAGGAAAACTGCAGCCGATCCTTCGCAGCGTTAGGTAAGAGGCAGCATCACATGCTGGACAGTCTCAAACTGGGCCACGACACAGAGACGGTGAACCACCAACGCGCTCACACTCACATCTACAGGCAATTTATTCTATTGCATTATTATGCTTGACTCAGTTGACATTGTCGCTGAGCAAGATGGATACATTTGTTTGTGCCTCGAAAACGTAATTCGGTCAGGTGATGTTGTTTTCTTTCATTGTTCAGTTCTGGTTGGTCTTGGTGTCAAAGTCTGATTATGTTATGGACTCTGAGGTTCTTCTTCTTCTTGTTTCGGCTTCTCTCTTTAGGGGTCCTGTGCTTTTTGTTCCTTTCTTTTACACCAACTGTATTCATGTCCTCCTTTACAGCATCTATGGCCCTTCTCTGCAATCTTAGAAATAGAAGTGCTAAGTAGAACCATATAAAGTTCTTCGGCTTGTCCTCATAGGAGAACCCTTTTTGGCTCCAGGTAGTAGGGGTTCTCCACCAAGAACCCTTTTAGAAACCTTTATTTAGGAAAGGGGTTTTAAAGGGTTCTCTGGATCAAAATGGTTCTTACTGGAACCATTAGTGTTACCAAGAACCCTTGAAATGTCCTTTTTTCGGGAAAGGGTTTTTCAGAAGCAAATGGTTCCAGGTAGAACCTCAGCCCTTGTAGAAGAACCCTTTTGAAAGCTTATTTCTAAGAGTGTGTGTTGTCTTGGTCTTTTCCTGCCACTTTGCTCACCTCAATTTTCTAAATGTAAGGAGTTTGGTCAAGATATACTTTCTATTAGTTCATCCAGTCTGGCCATTCTGCTCTTGTTTCCGTCTTCAACAAGGTCCCTAAATCTTTGATTTTACCTATGTCTATGGGAGTATTTTTAGAACCTGACTATGGGATACGGCACCAACAGTCATACCAAATCACATACAAACTCACTGTGTATTCACGTTTCCTTTCATTCTACTACATGATTTACAGATGTTGTTCTCCATGTGCTTTTTCCTGTTCCACCATTACGAGGTCAGAGCTATGTTATTCTTCAGAGTTCTGGCCAGATAATCAGCCTCAATGTTGAAGCTTTTTGTAGTGTAATGGACACAATGCCTTTTAGTTGGCTTTTAAGCTGAGAAAGGATAAAAGCAGGTGTTTGATCCGCTACCAGAGTTTTCCGGGTAACATGCATTTCCTGACACTCTCATGCTGTGCCTGGCACTCAGGCTACGCGACATTCTTTTTGTTTGTTCGGGTTGCTGTTTCCCTTCATTTATATGTGCACCCAGCACCAATGGCTGCGGCGTCAGTCAGGGGACGAGAAATACTAGGTTCCCCATTGTCTCTGAGATGATTACGGAGGTGCTTCTTGGCGGAAAAGGTCTTGGAGGAACAATATGAGAGGCCTCTGTGTCCAGGTGCTGTTGTTCCTTGGAACAAAAAGCCTGGCTATCTGGGCTGGGTCTCTGAGGAGACCTGCATGGTGCTGAGGGGAGGAGGCACTGCCGGGGAAACGTGAGCGAATTTCACAGCCAAGACTGAGTCGCTCATCATAATACAGCCTCTCATGGACAGAGTGGGCAAATATTGAACCGTTACCCACTTGTTTAATGTCCCTCCTTCTTAATCTCACCGTTTGTCCCACCAGATGCCGTTTCAACCACCTCATGGCAGAGGACTGCATGTGTGTGTGTGGGGAAAGTGAAGGACAGGACAAAAGTGCAGTGTTAGAGCGAAGGCCCTCACAGTCTGCTAATCACTACACTGCCTGCAGCATCTTCCCAGCAAATACCAAATTGTTCTCTTCAAGACTCCATTCAGACAACTTTCCCGGAGCCATTCATGTCCTTGCACGGCCATTTATAAACAGGCCTGCTAGTACAATATGACTGGATATTGGGACTAATATCCTCAATCATTATGTGGTTTCTCTTTTCACAGCCACTGAATAATGTCACAGAATTGGCCCTCAAAATCCCATTTTGAATAATTTTGGAGCTAATTTTATTTTTGCGTGAGTTTTGCTGTGCAGTTTGATTTGTGGAGAACACTCGCTGAAGGACAAATTTTTTGAAGTGGCTGGAGGGTTTTATTTTTTCATTTTTCCCAAATGACAACTATTCAAGCAAGTCACTTGGTATATACAGGCATACAATTAGCAATTACAATTTACATTTATTAAGGTATCATCTGTTTGCTTTTATTGGATTCAACTGGGAGCAGTCCAGTCACTTTATTGATGAATTAGTTTATTGATGTAAGAAAATACTTACATAATTACTGAACTATTTAATTAACTAAATAGAAACAGCTACACAAACACGCAGGTTATGCCTGTTTGAAGTGTTGTATTCATCCTATTCCTTAAATGTAACGGGGAATTTCATTCCAGATTCTACTATGCACTGGCCATGTGGAATTAATCTTAAAATGGTGTTTGACACCACATTACCAACCAAATGATGTGAAAACAATTATAGTTATGGCTTTGGAAACATAACTGAAGTGTCCTGTATGTAGCCACACATTCACAGTCATAAAATGGTCAGCTTGTTGTTTCAGGAACCACTGTCGTCCTCAGTCATCTAAATCAGATTTTTTAACCTGCCTGGACGCAACAAATACAACACTTTTATTATTAGTTTAAAAGCAACGCCAAGGGAATTCAAGTATGACACACATATTTTTCACATTTATCCACCGAATGTCTTATTCTAACAGATTTAAGGATGGGTCAGGCTAAGTTTGGATTTGATGGTTTCCCATTCATCTAACTCAGATTCCCAGCCTCCTCATGATGAGGCCAGCAGAGCTCGGATAAGGCTTCACATACACTATAATGTCCATAAGTAAAGTGACATGGCCAACCTATTGCTCATATTATTTAATTTGTTAAGTGTGTTGGCCACTTCCTCTCCAGCCAGAGGCAGGCAAGGTTAAAACATCACTTAATTACAGCGTCTATAATGGAAAGTGTTTTGCATATGGTGATGCAGGATCATTTGCAGTTGGACGGTTGGTAGGGAGAGAAAAGGAACCAGCAGAGGTGTCCATCATGCACACACCTATAGCCCAACTAGTGCTGCTGCTGCCACTCAAACACACTCGCCCTCACCGAGGCACAAGATCCGAGTCCCACAAATGTCTTTGTGCCCCCCCTGCCATCATTGTCTACCGCGGGCTGTGTCGGTGTCGCCCCGTCACTCAGTATGAAGGGCAGACCTGAGCGTGGCGGGGATCAATCATTCTCCAGGACAAACTGGCAGTGTAAACCTTTGATAAAGAGTGTCGTTCACGGCAAAAAAAAACCCAGTCAAGGACTTATTAAAGGCCTGACACTACATGATTAACGAGAGCACTGGCACCACCAAGCTGGGCCGCTGCGGGGCTCAGAGGTAGGGGGTAAAGAGATGAAAGGGGAGCGCAGTACTGTACAAGAGACAGAAGAGGAATAATGCAGACGTTCACGCTCGCGGAAACCCACAGTGTTTGCACAGATTGAAATTTCTAGTGGCATGAGTGCTCAAAAAATGTTGTGCTATTTAAAGGAAACACCTCAAACTGAACCATTTCATCACAGTAACTGCATTATTCAGGATGCACTAGACACACATTAGGAGGCACAGGGCACCGTTTCTATATTCTATTAACTATTGGCTGAACTCTCGCCTCGTGTAAAATACTCACAGCTTTGATTTTCAACTGTTTCCATCCAAGCGGAAAGTATGGTCTTTCGTTGCAATCCACTTTGTCTGGCTCTGATTCGGAATAAATTATTGAGGGCGAGCTCAGTCGGAGACGTTTCAGGCGGCACAATAGGGTTGAACAGGGCAGGGTGGGCGGCCAGCGAACTTCCATGAGCTACGGAGACCGTGATGCATACATAAGACCTCACACTCACAGCTGGTGGCGCACAAAGAAAACCGGAGCTTAAGCAGTGAGCGCACGAGACATGCAGGATGCAACCAGTCAGTGATACAGAGACTCTGTGGATGACTGCGAGTCCTCTGTTGCAACAAGTGGATGCAGAGAAAGGAAGCAAGAAGGTGTTCTCTGATCATTTATTGTCGCAATGAAAATCTTCAACTCTGCAGTGGAGTTACTTTTCCCGTAATTAACGACGAAGTATATGTTCATGGATCATTGGGAACCACGGATTATATTGTTTACCCCCCAATCAATTCACTTTTGCGAGCAGCCGTGCCACTTTTGTTGAAATACAAATTCACTTTTGATTGATTTGCACTGGCTAATTACATAAGACGCAAGAAATCACAAATATCACCTGTGAAATTACCCTGAAAATGAGTTCTTGGTGGATGTCGCCACTTTCTCCCCTCATTTCGTAGAACAAATTCAACTAAATGATGAGTGTCCAGTAATTGCTGCCAGCCTGTCATCCCGCGCTGACACATTCGCTGTTCCTTCTTCTGCTCGTGTTTCCATTTTTTGTTTTCTGGTCGCTGTTACTTGTGCCTCTGTCTGAATTTCAGGGGACACTGCATTCACTGCCCTAGTTATTGCAGCCCAGAATTTGTTCTTTTTAAACCATTGACACTCCTGAAAACTCACTGTGGAAAAGTGTGCCTTTTCTGGTTTCCACCTATGACACAATTATTTCAATTCCTGCTGTTGGGTAATTATTTTTATTTTTTTACCTTTTGGGACCATCTCTTATTAGACCTTGTTCCAGCTCGAGCACCCTGCTCTCTTCATGAAACACCACATGGTTCTCATTACATGGAGAAACAGTAGAATGATTCTAATTCACAAAGTGGTGAGGGGGGAAAAAATGGCTCATGTGTCCTGAGTGATTTTTTGGTAAGGGTATGAACATTTCTGCCTAAGTTTTGGCAGAGGAGGCCCGCCTTGCTCTTTGCCCTCCTTTTCATTAGCGATGTGCGTTGCAGTGCAGCGATACGCACAGATTCTTTCTCTCTCTTCGCCTTCAGCGATTGAGATTTAGAAATACGAGAATCTGAGAGAGACGAGATGATCGAGGAGAGATAGGAGCCAGCTCCAAAAAGAGAGAAACGAGACACACGATAGAGCGGCGGGGATCGGCCAAGAGTGGAGAAGGTGCAAAAGACAGAAAACTTCAGAACAAGAAACAGATGGACAACTTGATGGTTCAGTGGTTTGCATCACTGAGTTAACGCAGTCTGTCAGAACACAGGTGCTCGCTCATAATTCACACCCTTTACTATCCATGCATTAGCAACTTCCAGGCAAAAACCTCATCTTAAGAATAGAGGCAAACACAGTTGAATTATTGGTGCATTGCACCCTGAGACGATCCACAAGGAATATCTTGACAGCAGCAGCATATACTGTACATACAGTACATGCTGGCATGCTCGAAATGTTCACTTGTCTCATCTGTGTTGTTAGAATACGAACTGTGGGTTTGACTGGGGCACTGTGAACATGTTTAGAGGGAGGATGCGTGTACCAACATGGGTCAGCTGAAGCCTGTCGTCCCAGTAGGCTGCTCACCTTGTCCGAAGCGCGCTAGGCTGCCTTATCAGAATGCATGAAACATGACAATGCCTGCATCGTTATCTGGACCCTCTACTGTTATGATGTTGCCTTTTTTGCGGCACGGAGTGTATTTGTGGTGTAAGGGACCCGCAGGGCAGTATAAATGGAGAGGAGCCTCCGTCTGCTAAACACAGAATGTCCACGGCCGCGCGTTAATAAATGCACTCGTATATTTGTGAGCATGCATGTATGCATGTGTTCTCGAGTGAGCGCGCCTCGTCTCGTGCGCATCATATATTTTTAATGAGTCGTCTCCAGCGTGCGTTGTTTCACGCTTTGCAGGAAGTGCCCGCGGGGATCGGAGGGTTTCTCGCCAGGAAAGGTGAAATGAGCTGGTGTGTGAGTTATTGATGAAGCGCCGCGTTGCATGAAGCCACCGTTCTTATGAACACAATAACTAAGGAGTGATCGTAACACTGTCGGGTAGAATTTTTTCTATGTTCGGGTTTGGTTTTTTAGAGGAGTGACAATGGCTCAAGTTGTCGCGATGAAACTTACTGTAGATGGCTGATATTTAATTGGAATGCAATGTTTATTTATTTTTAGGAGTTGACTTTCTATGTGTAAGCCTTGCATAAACCGATATGTAAGATCCCAAGTTCCCTCAGCTCAGCAGGATTCTGTATCCGCTGTTTATTAACCAACAACCATAATATGGAGCATCCTCTTTGCTTTGCTTTTTCCCCCAACAAAGATTTAAGCTTGGAACGCAGCAATAGTGTGAGTATATGGGTGCAAATGAAATCAAAAGGCAGATGCTACATCTCTTTATTATCAATTTTAAGTGTTATCGACCCAGATTACCAGTGGGTTTGTGTATAACTGTGTCTCTGAGTCTTTATGCACTTTATATCAAATGGAATGTTGTACTCATTACAGTGCTTTAAGATTTTAGTTGTTTTCTCCCACAAATACATTACTATTCCTTCTCCTGTGGAAAAAGGGTTGTTTGGGGATATTGTAATTTGTAAGCAAAACTTTAATCACAAATATTTGATTATTGTAGTGCAATGCAACTATGATATTAATTGTAATAGCTCGAGGAGAAGGTTTAGGTTCTTATTTATGCTAATCGTTAAGTTACAAATGCTTGTGACCCCGCTGCCTCCACAAGCTAATTTCATTAGCAAGTGGCTCACAACATAATTACACAGTACAATGGTTTTGATTCAGCAGAATAAAGCAAGATAAGCAGAGGTCAAATAAACAGATTATGTGATTGTGTGATTCTTCTTTAAAGCCTTCAACGTGTCATAGATGTTTGTAATATGTTAAGCTAATTTGTCAAAATTCATTTAACTTGAATATGTTAATTAATAACCCAGAACAACTATTATTTTTTCCGTAAGGTGGTTTTAAAATGTCTATTAATGCCAGAAAAGAACAATTGTTGGGTTAATTAAAAATGAAGTAACAGAGGTTGTTGCAAGCTAGGTTGGTTGCATCAAATTTCAAGGGATTTTACTTTTTGAATTTGTACCCTTATAAGATGCTCATGAAGCATTAAGTTACTGCTCTTTATTTATGTATTATGTGACAGGATCTTGTAAAAGTTGGGTTGTACCTGACATTAAGCTGGTATGACTTAGGCTCCGTCCCAATACCTCTCGATTTAAAATTTCCCCTTGGTTTTGAGTGCCCTCAAGTTTAAATTCCCCTTGTTGAGGGAAGTGGTATTGGGACACCACTACATGCAAATTAGCTGAACGAACATGCTAACGTAATGAACGTGCTAACCTACTATTTTCATTCAGGATATTCCGCAGGGTAGTCGCTTACTAGCTAGTTAGCTAGCTGCTTTCATAAATCGTCAGTTATTTTCTGACATTAGTGTTCAAAGCTCAACGGTCCTTTGAATGTATATCAAACCAACATATTCCAACACAATTTGATATTGTAACGTGCTTATTTGCGAAAATATATTATAGCAAAAATGTTCTTTGGCAGATGTGGCCGCCATCTTTGTTGAAAAATATCAGCCGATTCGCTGAATTCGCAAAGCATCATGGGTAATTTCATCTTCCACTTCTTTTTAAGCCCGCATCAGAGCTCACTACATTTTGAGGGTTGATTATAAGGGCAAAAATCGCATTTCCCCTTGCTCCACCCTACACGTGAACGCGCAAAATTTAGGGTTAGGGGAAAAATGTTGCGTTAGGGAAGGTTTTGGGACGGGGCCTTAGACCCATGGTTCTCAAACTGTGCTACATACAGCGCCAGTGATACGTGAGCATCCACTGGAAAATAAGAGATACTGTTCTACTGTATGTATCGGAGTGCGTAGAAAATGAAACACAACAAAAAATATTAAATTATATATATATCTATATATTGCTTGCTCCAACTTCATCTAATTCCACTATACCAGTGTGTGGGAGTATATGTGAGGAAGAGAGCAAATGATCTTATTTGGAATAAATCTGCCTCCTTTGAAAAGTCTGTAGCTGACTTTGCGCGACCTATTTACACCGCTGTATATTATCGTTGGCGATAATGGTCCCACTTAAAGAGCTCAATATCTTCTCAGGTAGGATTTGTTTTATTTATCCATTTTGTCTTCTTTATGATATATATATATATATATATATATATATATATATATATACTGCTTTCCCCACACTGTGAAATGCTTCAATAGCGGTTACAGTATTTTTTTTTGCAGCAAATTGAAAGTCTTCCTTGAAGTAACGTAAGAGCTGTAAAATTTGGAGCTGCACATCCTCCATTTGAGATCCTTTTAGACTACTTCTTTGCGCTTCTTGTTTGAAAAAGAAATGTTAGCCGAGAGGTAATTAAAAAAAGTTTGCCGTAAGCCTCAACTGCTGCGCGGACATGTCTTGCCTTTCATTTAAAAAAAAAAAAAATCACAAGCATATAGAATATATTTGTGGAACTTTTCGAGATTGTCACCATCTTGATACCGCTGCTTGATGCTGCAGAGGCGGCAAACGTCAGCTTAACTCAGTTCCTGCTCCGTCTCCCTCATCTCTGGGACAAATAAGTGGTGTATGTTTGTGTGTCGACAACACAACGTTGATTGATCTGATCAATGAATCACCTGTTCCAAGGTAGTTTTATTTCGCTTCTTTGAGGCGACGCGACCCCGGCGAGATTTTCAAGTTTGACTGAGCTTTTTTCGCTCGTTTTGAGCAAGTGCAGCTGAAATGACTGACAGTTGCTTTGTAGATGTGTGTTCTGTGTGTGTGTGTGTGTTCTCCCGCGTTTGTGTGTGCAGCAGAAGCGCCGCCGTGTGTGTATTTTGAAACGGCAACGGCTGAACGCTCCGACGCAGTGATCCAGGAAGGCAGAAAATTCGTAGCAGCACAGTGAGCTCTCAGATTCAGGGATTTTCTTTTGCTCGTTTGTACTCTGCTTTGCCGCTTTGGCTTCGGCGTTATTGAGTGATATGTTCTGGTGGAGATTGCGATGAAAAGTCTTGAGGTTCAGCTGCAGAGGGTGTGCATGTGTACGTGTGTGTTTTTCTTTATTTGTGTGTTCCAGCTTGCGGGTCCTCCGCCCGCACAGATAGATCTCGGGCAGATCTATTGTCCTCTAACACAGTCTTTGCAGAGGGGGGAAATGATGGAGACAGAGGGAGTGGTCCACAGGTGCTCAGAATAAAACAATGCCTTTTCATAACTGAGTCAAGAGGATTGCAGGAGAACACCTCTTCCTTCCCAAGTGTACCATATGCAGAGGACAAATGGAAAAATAGAGTGATGGCCTAAATTTCTTTTTGTCCTCTGTGCATGTATGTCAAACATGACAGAGCACTATACCGGATGCTTTGGGTTTTAAATAGCTCCACTTATTTTAATATAGTTTTTCCTTTTAAAGCGGATCTGGACCGGATGTTCCAATTAACGCTGTTTTTTAGTGTGTATCTGCATCATTACATTGTTTAAGAAGTCCTGAAGGTTCTGAGAGCTGGTGTGCTGAAAATGTCACTTCCGGGTACTGGCCAATCTCAAGACAGTTGGGAAGCCGGGGCGAGAGTTGAGTCTGAAATATCGCGGCTGGGGAACAGCATCAGAAAAGAGGATTTCTTTCAGCTCGTTTACAGCAACTAGGAGGTTTTTGACCATAAAAACAAGTTAATGTATGTAAGTAGACCTCCATAACTAACATATATGTGCAACAGGACCACTCTATGTGAGCTTTAAAGTGTGAAGACACTTTATTTGTCTGAATGTGAATCACAGTCCGCACATGCCCCTTACAGTTGCTGACAAAATTTGTCTTGGATTCGAGCTCCATTTTTTTCATCCATTGGTATCCACTTAACCCAAGGAAGAATAATTACCTGCTGCCATTTCCCAGCATGTTTGCGTTACATATCGAATACCTTGTTTTAAATGCCTATAGTGATTCCGTCAGTCAAGCCATATGTTATTACATTAATTGCTCCCGATGAAGTGGTTAATTAACGGATGCCACCCTCATCAAGCGCAGCCCGAGGCGAGGGTGGAGCTGTTAGTTCTTGTAGATGCAAATGGAGACATCAGGAATTTAGAATAAATGAGTTTGTTTGCGAGACGGAGAAAGAAAACACAAGGGCAGCCAAGCATTAAATTCAATCAAGTGGAGCCTGTCGATAGTGGGGTAGGGTGCCATTTATTGCAGTACCTTTTCGCAGAGGATCCTTGTCACCCACCAAATGTGATGAATGAGAAGCTGAGGGATGAAGCCAGGGAAGAACAAGAGACGACACAGGACGCGGTAAAAGTTTGACAAGAAAGAAAGAGTTTTCAAGACCCATTTTTGCCACTGGCATGAGATAACTACAGATTTTGAGTTGAGTTAGCAAACTTGTTGTGCAAGGCAAATTCTCAATAAGGGATGTGCATTTACTCAATACAGATCCTCACCTTTGCAAATACACAGTAGTCTGTTAAAGATAGCGTCTGTACAGTTGCTGTAAGCCAAAAAAAACATCCTTGAGATAGTCAGATACATCTTAATTAAATGGCTCTTTTATGAACGTAGACTTAATTTCTTTGGCTTGTGGACAAAACAAGACTTCATTGGATATTTGACATGAAATCTTTAACAGTCAGGTTTTAATTTTTGATTAATGCTATGATATGTTCAGCATGGGCAGACCATAGCCAAGGTGAAAGAGAACTCGGCTTGTGACTGAAGGGCTACCTCTGAGCAAGGTACCCAATCCCCATTGAATTGGACACTCAGGAAGGGCATGCGGTGTAAACATCTCTGCCAAATCAAATGTGCAGATCATCCTCTGTGGGGACTCCTAGAGAGGGAGGAGCTTAAAGACAACAAATGAAAAATGACATGTTCAACATGAACACCAAACTGGTTCGGCTGTAAATAACACACTAGAACTGTTGTTTTCCATGGAGTTCTTTGTGTGTCTTGTGAATTGCTTCGATGCCACATATACATACATCAGTTGTTATCGCACATCCGTACAATCCTTTCAAAGTGTGCGCTTCCTGCTATGAATGCTCCAATATCCAGACACACTTGGCGTATACACTACATACCATCATAAGCCTTCATCTCCATAGCGATGTGACAGCACTCAGATGGTTTACTACACCAGCTATAATCCGTCTTAATCTTCTGCTATACTTGGCCTATTGTCTTCCCAGTTACAACTGAGGCGGCTATTGAGAGGCAGAATTTAAATCCTCCTCCTCCCCAGGCCTGTTGAAATGTCAAGAAACAACATCACTGATGATTTTGATCGGTTAAAAAAGTATAATATGTATAGTACATATAGGTTCTGATATATGAAAGCATGCCTGTGACCGGACAGCCCAGAGCGTACATCACAGAAGCGATAGCAGCAACATAGAAAGTCCATGCTTGTCTGCACAAAAAGCGACTCAGCACTTTCCAGTTGTTCCTCCCAATCATGCAAGATAGCACTCAAGTTCCATCAAACTCACATGCACAGAGATGTGCTGCAATGCAGCTTCCTCCAAAAGTGCTGTGGAGCTGGGCTGCACAAAACTCGAGCATTTGTTTTTTTGGGAGGTGGGGGAAACCCTTGATTGGCTTCTTGGATCACGTGGGACATTGACAACTGCTGAGTTTACCCACTCGTGTTAAAGCTATGCTCAATGAATTCCCAGAATTTGTAGATACACAGTTGCTTGTATTTGTAAAAACGTGAGTACAATCACACAAAAACACTTCAATGAAACGGAGCAAATGACCAAGCTGCAACATTTTCTCACGTGAAACAGAAGATTAATTTTTATCGTATTTCTGCGAGGACTTGTTGCACATTTATAGGCAGCGTATACGCCACAGATGGGAGGTGAATGGCTGCTGTGCTGCTGTCGTTCTGTGTGCATGACTTATTTGAATAGCTGTTGCCTGTTCGGGCACAACACTGCAGAGATATAGACACGGGAAGAAGAGGAACACAGATGCGGAGAAATATAAAGAGAACTACAATCACCTGTTCCATAATCCTTCTACATAATGGGTATTCTTCTCTACATTTTCTTTTTTTAATAGAATCCAATAGAAACCAAAACAGGTGACCTGATACAGTTTGGTTATTACACAACATCAAGTACACGCTTAGAAATAAAAGTGCTAATCATATAAGGTTCTTCGGCTTGTCCTCATAGGAGAACCCTTTTTGGCTCCAGGTAGAAGGTTCTACCTGGAGCCAAGAACCCCTTTTAAAACCCTTTATTCAGGAAAGGGGTTTTAAATGGTTCTCTGGATCAAAATGGTTCTTACTGGAACTGTTTTTTCAGAAGCAAATGGTTCTAGGTAGAACCTCAGTCCTTGTAGAAGGACCCTTTTGGAACTCTTATTTAAGAGTGTAGTACTGCTGTGCGAGTGAAACTAACAGGAAATGTTTAAGTTAATTTGTCCATTAAAATGTTGATATTTGCCCCTGTGTATTGATTAGCATATCACACTAGGAAGGACAACGATATATCACCAAATCAATATTTTGGCCTACCCGTACAGGTGAGTGTATACTACTGTATGTTTAGTATTATCAGCTCGCAGAAGGACACCAAATTTGTAAAGCGAATGTGTTGATTATAGATGTGTTTGTTTTCTCTGAGTTCATGACAGCTCTTTAAATGCTGACCCTAAGTGAATCCAATATTTCCTTTCCCTCCTGAACTTTACTCCAAGAACACACATAAAGTAGCATACGCGTGGGCGAACATACAGTAATTATTAGTATTACCCTTTTAGGTTCCAGATGCCTTTATTTCCCTTCCCAATAGACCTTCATCAGGCTTTATTATTTGGCATTTATAGATGACAAGTTTGCTCATCTACACAATGCCATTAAAGTGTCATCTTTTTTTTGGAGCACAGTGTATTAATGGCTTAATGCGCCTCTGTAAATTACCTGACAAAGACTCTAATGCGAGTAACTATGCAGCAGGGTTCTGGAGGAAAAGACATTTTCAAGTACTGATGGATCCATCAGTGCTGCAGTTATAGGCTGAAAAGTCATTAACATAACATTAATTCCTTTATTAGGGATACTGGAAACAAATAGCCTCTCAGAAGGAAGTCAGAACCAATCCACGGATGAACATGAGAGAGAAAATCAGCTTACACTCAAGTAAAAAACTCTTCGAAGGCTTAATGTAATAAACCTTGGATGATTTTCCTTTTTTCCCCTCCCCAGTCACGTCCTCAGCTCTCCTTTTTTTTATATATATATATAAATATATGTGCTTGTTGCAGAGTTTCTGTCTCACTCTTCCCATCCCCGCTTTCTTTAACTCCCTCTGTCAGGGCTGGATTGTGCTTTGAAAGCAGTAATTGTGTGTCTGTGTAATTAGCTGTTTGAATGAAGGGTAAGTTAATGAGATCAACTTCTTGCCTTAAATGAGAATAGCTTTTGCACACAACAGAATTGATGAGCACGTATGTGTGTGTGTGTGTGTGTGTGTGTGCTTTACAGACATTGACAGGTTTGCACACAATCACTAATATTTATATTATTCAGAATTGTCATTATTTATCTGTCTCTTTTTATCACAAAGTGGCAAACAGCCGCCTATCAGCCTGAGCTAGGTTGATGTTTTGCAAACCAGAGTTTTGGATGATACCAGTTGTCAGTTGCATTGGAGTCCACCTATGTGACTTGCTTTATTGTCTCCTCCCCCTTTCTTTCACTGGCATCCTCGAGAGAATCAGAAGTCTTTGGTTGCACTCACTGCCATTTTAGTTTTTTTTATATACATATATATATATATATATATATATATATATATATACCTAACCTCTGTAAAATGTTTCCAAGGGCTATCACTATCTCTAATAGACAGGAAATCCATTTTAATTTGAAAGGCTATTGCATTTTCAGATTCTGGCTTGATGCCATTCATAATTCATTATTCATTTACCCATATCTATATTCAATTCAGTTAGCCCCGATGTGCTCTGAGGCTTTTCAGGTGAGAGACCTTGATCTGAGGGTAAACCCCTTCCAGTTGGTCGCTTAGAGGGCTGGGGCCCGTGCATGGTTGCCTGCAGTCAGATAGATAATTTGATGACATGGTAAGTGCTTGCATCAAACCCACTTGATATTGGATTTATACCAAATTGTTTCCATTAACATTTCAAATGTCCTTTTTTTTGGGGGGGGGGGGGTTGTGGATCTGTGCAGCTAAGTGAAGATCTACAAAAATAAAAACAGAAAACACTCTAAAGAAGTATTTCTCGACCTAATGGAACTTACCATTACCGTATTGATGAACTGCTATTTTTCGTCTCCACTGACCTTTCCTCAGTGTGCTCTGCAAGTCAATATGTTTGTACAATTTAATTGTTTGCCTTTGCACACCAGTGTGTGTGCACATGAAAAGGACATTGAGGTAACGCACTTATATGCATTTTGCTGACAGAGATGAAAAGACGGATGACCCATCTGTAGGAGGGTACCAAAACAAACTAAGGGCTCGGAGATAAGTTTCAAACATGACCGCTGCATCCTCTTGAATAATTCCTACAGATATATTTAACGTGATTTACAGTCAAATCAAAAATCTAAAGTTTGGAAGAGCTTCAGATGGACGATAAGGCTGCCAAAATTCTGGCTAAACTCTGAGGACCAATATAATTCCCAACACTCATAAAGACGCATGCATTGAAATCCATATTCCATCATTTTATGAGGGATTTAAATAAAGCATCAAACACAAGTGGTGGATAAATCAAATGTTACGGCCTTTTCTAAACCACCTTATGTTAGCAGGGCACCGCCTGACTCCTGCTTGCGAGGTATTCCTCTGACCCAGATCTCCGCAGTGCAACAGTGAAATTATAACACAATTTCACTGCATTATTGCCTTTCATGTTTTTTTGGGTTTGACCAATGTGATTTGTGTTGTTGTTGTTCTGAGGACAATTGATTCCCTGTGTGCGTCTTGAAGTGGCGCGCTGTTGATGCACACCTCTCTGTCGAACAGGTTGATACACAAAGCTGACGAGGTTCTTATGGTGTGGCATGACTGACTGAAATATCGACGGGGGGGCAGTGACTGCCCTACTTTTTCGCTTTCCCTTTATCTGCTGTCTGTTTGCTTGTATATTCAGAAATCTGATTGAACAGCAGGGCCCTTTTTTTGTTTCATCTTTTTTGAATGAATATTCTTTTTTCTCTTAGGTGAAGAAAGACCTTCTGGTCTGTGTTTAAAGTGGGACAGGAGCAGTACTTGTGTGTGTGTGTGTGTGTGTGTGTGTGTGTGTGTGTGTGTGTGTGTGACTGTGTGACTGTGTTTGCTCTACCATGCCTAGATGAATGGATTGCTCATGCAGTTCAGATGATGTAGCTTGTCCAGAATGGTACCACGAGGTGCTGCCATAACTCACTTGGCACGTGTACGTACCGTGGCATAAGACGGACACCAATACGCTGTCTGTTGTTGACATTCTCCCAAGCTCTCCCTGCAACGAGGGTTTTTAAACACCATCTGTCCTTCGTGCCATCTCCCTCCCTCATTCAACACCCCTTGACTTCTCCACTTGATTGATTCGAGGGTTCCTGAGGTTTTTTGCCTCTCATCATGTCTTACGACCCCTTCTGTTCTCCCAGCTCCACAGTTTAGTTGATCTTCTCCTCACCTGACTGAATTCATAACAAATTGCTTCCAGGGACTAAATGTCACACCGTCCACTTGATTGCATCTGAGTCATCATCGCACATGAGCCGCCTTCCTTTTTTTACTCAGTGGGTTCTGCCATGTACCTGATATCGCTTATAAAACTTTACACCTCGAGGTTATTGATGTATATCGCACATTTTAAGAAGTAGTTGTAATGACAAGGATTGTTAAGCGATATTTTACTTTTGCCACACAATGTATGTGTTGCAACACAACAAAAGACACACTTTGACAGTGAGCTGACTTTAGTCTCAACAACAAAAAGTATCTCGGAATGACTTGACATTTACCTTCATAATAGTCGGCATCGCCCTGAACAAGGATCCGTTGAAAATATTTGCAAACCTCTTAAGGAATAATTTTAATGAATTTTTGAAATTCAGGAAATGATCCATTTGCCCTGATGCACTTTGACAGTGAGCTCTTTAGTCTCAAAAACAAAAAGTATCTCGCAATGACTTGAAATTTACCATCATAATAGTCGGCATCGCCCTGAACAAGGATCCGTTGAAAATATTTGCAAATCTCTTGAGGAATAATTTTAATACATTTTTGAAATTCTTTACTGTTTTTTACAGGAACATTTCTAACAGTGTAGTTGAGTTTGGGATGCATCAGGGATATGTCAGCGAGCCTCTCTGATTGTTTCCTTGTCGAGTTCACACAGCAGCTGATAACTGCCAATCCAAACATACATTACCCACAATTCTTTTTGTTATTGTTGTTTGGACTGGTATCTGCTGCTGATATCACTCTACCTCAGCTCCTCTCATCGCCCCCTTTATATTCTTCCCATTTTTTTGTGACGACAAGCAAACAAACATACAAATGGCTCTGAGCTTGAAGATTCCGAGAGACTCACAGCAGCTTTGAAGGAGTGGGCCCATTAGTGGACACTCACACACCATAAGGAACCTGGGATGAGCCTTCTGCAGGAACCTAGATAACGACTTAAAGCACCAGCTCACCAAACTTTGAAGTATGTGGGTTATTGCATCTGTGAGCGAATGTGTAGGCAGTGTTATTGCATCTGTGTGGGCAGTGTGGTGGTTGTGTTCTTTGAGGGCCAAAACAGATTAGCTCTTAATGGATTGTATGGACTTTGATGTAAAGACTGAACTTCGGCGATAAGTTTCTACTCTTGCTTTGCGTGACAGTAATTATAATGAGTTTATTTCCCCGCCGATCACTCCGAGTACATAATTGCACATGTGTGCAGATGTGAGTGTGTGGACACATGATAAGACTTTTTTTTTTCAGTGATTATGATATACCCACTTAAAGCAGTTGATTGTAGCTTGTTCCCACCCAGTAAACAAAGCACTCAGTAATTCAATTAACCCGAATTAAAAAATGTCAAGCCCTTTGCTTTCCCAGTTAGTTAGCACACATTGTCTCTCACCTGAGTGAGCAGAAACTATTTCATGTCCTCTCAGCAGTCTCTCCAGATTTGACTTTGCAATTCCCAAGATACTGTACCTCTAATCTACCATCTCATCTTCTAACTGTGACATGACTCTTGAAAGTATCATTTTTTTAAAGCACCTTTCTGTGTCCAGATGGTGAACGTGTCAGTCACACTTAACCTACAGTCTGAACAGAGCTCAGTACTTCTTTTTATGGACTTGCTTCATCTTTGTCAGGATCATAACGCACACCTGAAGCTTAAAGGTCACATATTATGCAAAATCAACTTTTTAATCATTGAAATACATATATTTGGGACTCTGGAGGCCCTATCAGTCGGCAAAGTGTGAAAAAAGATGATTCACTGATATTTTTGTGGTCCTCCTCAGTCTAAGTACAGGAGATAAAACACGCAATGTTGACTTCCGAACTCATTGGGACATTACAATGCCCTAAATTTCTGTAAATCTCTCGCTGAGTTCCGCTTTGTCCGTAAAACACGTGAGAGTGCTGTCGAGGGCAACGGTATCTGAAAACCGGAAGTCCGCGAAAAGTTATATTCTTGGCGCCACAGTGTAGCACAGAGTTCTCCACAAACTTCCAGCCTCAGAGGATTTATCTGTCCAGTGAATACATGTTATATACGACGGCAATGTGCCTGCTAGAGCCTGTAAATGATCACTTTTCCAAATGCTAACTGCTGTTAGCGCCCAGTAGCGTCTGTGGCTGATGTCATTTCCTGTCCCTTAAAGGTGAAGTAAGTAGTTTATAGTGCCATCTAGAGGAGAGGCTGAAATTTACAACAAAGACCTGCTCCTCTGCTCACCCCCTCCCTTCCCTGAGCGCTACGGTATCCTCAGCCGGTCAAATGTCGTCCTCGTCGTCTTTCTCCGTGTCAGCAGATGAGGTTCGTGAGGTGAGGGAGAGGGCGAGCTACCGCGGCCGTAGCAGACGAAGCGGAGAGAGAGGAGGCGGGATTTCCGCTACAAGTAAAGAGACGCTTGATTTGTTCTCTCGCGTTTGTCCTTACAGTTTCGGTAGAAACATGGCGTCTCGCTGCTAACAGTGGCTATGCAACCGCGGCCCGCGACCATGTTATTTTACATGACTTTTTTGAAACACCACGAAAAAGAAACATAAACTATTATACAGCGACTAGACAATGCAGGAGCACATAATATGTATAAAAAAGTGGATTTTGGGTTATATAAACCCATAAATACTACACAGTGTCCCTTTAAGTTTTGGTTTTACTTTGTTATTATTTTTTTTTTTTTAAGAGATACTACTAAACCGAGCGTTCTGAACAGGGCTGTTTTGGCAGGGTAATTGAACTGCTGTGGTGATTCACCCTGAAGGTATTTTGACCAAAGCATGTCACAGACAAATTCATTAGGACACCAAAGAAATAGGATATAATATGGGACCTTTAAGCCTTCATGCTCTATCCTGTTCTCTACATATTCAGACTACATCTCTGAATGCTTTAACTTCCTCTAATTAGTTGAAACTGAGGACTTGACAGATGAGTATACAGACAGTGTTTTTCCTTTAATCATCTATACTGTGGTTGCCTTCCAATTTTTAATTTGTCCACCAATTCACAACCTTCCATTTTTTTTACTTCTTAAAATAACACCTCAACTACTGCCATAGAGTGAATCAAGTGTGTTGGAAAAAGAGAAGAACTATCCAAATAAAGTCATACTGGGTTAACTCCACATGAAAGGTGCCACAGATTGAATTACAGAGAAAATCAGAAGCAGAAATGGAAAACGCTGTCTGACTCTCTGGTGACGATATCGCTTCGACGTTGTTTATCCAAAGTGGTGCAAGATTAAATCAAATCGTATCCTGTCAGGACGAAACTTTACTCGAAATTTGACAAGAACGATATAGTAATTTAGTATTGTCATGGCAATAAGCGCCTTTGCAAAAACAACTGTCAAAAGTTGTGTTTTTAAGTATTCACCGTAGAAACTTGCAGTTTCACAAAGCAGAATTACATTAATATCTGCAGTATCTTGTGTAAATGCATATTTTCACATGAAGGACTTCAATATGGACAAACACAGCCATGTCGGTATTTCTTAGAACCAAAGCAAATGTAGCAGCGCTTGGTTAGATTAGTAAAATGATTGAACTTGCTGCCACTTTGTTAAAGCTAGCTTTAAGGCCGCATTTGTGCAGGCGATGAGGGCATTGCTGGTCAGTGTCAGCCTTTGTAAATTTGAACAAATTGCCCTGAGCGGACGGCTACAAATGGAGAAGTATCCGTGGTCTGAGTCATAGCTTGTGGACGGCGCCACAATTGCACAGCAGAGCAAACAGAGCGTTGCTGTGTTTTCCAAGGAAGTGCATATGGAGGGAGATTCACTTTGTCTGCCAGCAGCTGTGGCTCAGTTAAGGCTTTGGCTGAATGGATCTGTGGCCATCTGCTCTGGACTAGATACAGGGAGCTGAACTCTGCAGCATCAGTATCTGTAATGTCTGTCTGGGTCTGAATCTACATGCTGTTCACACTGACAGCCACAGGCAGGGGACTCGGGACCTTTGCACTTTAGAACGGCTCTGTAACACACTTTTTTTTGTCACATAATATGACGTGTGGACCAATTTTTTATCAAATTTTGTTCAACAAGTAAAATCTGGGCTCACAGCATCTTAAAGTCATGTTTGGTGACAATGGTTGTTGTGAAGGCCAAAGTTGGACTCACACTATGATCATGGAGTTTCTGGTTTGGACTAAATGTGTTAACAAGGAAAATGAAATATCAGGTCAGCATGACACTCAACTCACCCGCCAAACACCATCTAGTGAGACTTTTTTTTTCTATTCCATTGGGCACAATGAAGGCACTGTGATTACCATGAAATGACATGACCCACCAAACTATTGGATGGTAAGGCATTTCAGTTGCTGAATTTCAAATTGCACTTTATTTTGACCACTCTAGCTCCACAAAGTATTAGGAAAAGCAACAAAAATGGGGCAAGTGAGTGAACCTGAGAAAGCATGGGGGGAAAGTGTGATAAGGAATAATCCTGAGGTAAATATGGCTTTTACAATAATCCCATTAATTTCAAACATTAATCATAAGCACTAGCAATGCAAAGTACACTTGGATTAACTTAGCCTGAGTCACTGGAGTGGCAGCATCATCTGGATTCACGTCATTGCCCTTGCGTAATCGCAGCCGCTGCTCTCTGCTCTTCAAAGAGGTGAAGAGAAGAGGTTATTTCTCTTCACAATTTCTGTCGGATGATTGGATTTTGTGATACTTTTCCCTTGAGATGAAACATTACAATGGTATAACTTGAATTTCATGTCTATTTGGGTCTTTAAACTGACTTTGGATGTCATTTTACGAGAATTTTGTCAAGCACTACAGTTCGTCTGTAGACATATAACGCAGATGTGATCCTAAATGGAGTGAGGCTCATGACATTATGCTCAGGAAGTAGTTTCAAAACTTTAGCTGAATTGCCTGATACAACAAATCATAGATAGATTGCCTTTAAAGTCAGAACTGCTATTGTTTTACATTAGTTTTTCTTTACTCTGTGTACTTTCATACAGCCATAAAATGATCAGACAAATTTATATTTTAAGTGCCTTCCTATTTAAAAGCCCAATTTACAGTCAACATGCAGATGAATTGAGTATGTGCTTTTATTTGACAGGGTCTAAGACAAAGTGCTACATTTAAACTACTAATAGTCATTTGGCAGGCGCTTTCATCCAGAGCTACTTACGAATGGGGGGACAAGAGTAAAGCTTCAATACAGTCGGAGAGCTTGAAGGAAGTACTAAGTGCTAAATCTGACAAACTGTGGGCGATCTAGTAAAGCAATGCACCAAAAAAAATAACAACATGACAGAGGGAAACACACAGTTTTTGATATGCTGTATAACTTCATATACAGAAAGCCTCATTTTTCAGTTAAACGTTTTATTCCGTTAGCATTTGAAAGACAGATTGAGCATTTAACCTCTCAAATCACCAGAGAATTGCCTTTTGTTTTCCTCTGCAGTCATTTCACTAGATGTTCTGCCATTGAAAATGAAATCACTGTTCAATTGCAGCTGAGATTTTGGTCCAAGTGTTTGTGTCTGCTTGTCTGTCTCTGTGTGCCCAAATGCCTGTGTGTGTAATTGCAAGGATTTTGAGCGATTTTTGTTTTATATTTCGAATCTTACTCCATTGAGAGGATGACGGATCCCATTCACTGACACAGAGGACGGTTTGTATTTGTGCCAATTTTCTTGTATGGAATATCCTGTCAGTGCCGTGGCAGGCACAACACCATGCTCAACGTCCAGCTTTCCAGAGAAACTCTTCTCGCAGCACACTAGTTCCTCATTCTGTCATCGCATTTCAGGCACCACAATTTCTTGGCTTGGAATTCGCCAACTGCAACAATTTAAACCCCCCTTTTATCGTTGAATGAGAATTATAATCAATCATTCATCATTATTCATGAAAAACAGATTATGGAAGCTAGACCAAAGGATGTAATGGATCAAAATGAGTGGTGCTAGGGCAAGAAAGAGCCGAGGAAACGCTTACCTGTAATTCTGTTGCTGAGTGATTTCACCACTTGCTGAAGTGATGCATTAAGCATCAATGAAAACCAGGTTCGCCCGTTCCCCCGCCCCAATCACCCCACTCTCGTTTTGCAGCCATGTTCTCTCAGACAAAAAAAAAAAGCTTTTTTGACGTTAACCATGGAAAAGTCAAATTTGTATTATCTCCAAGAGCTGTGGGGGTTGAAGTGAGCCTCAAGACATGAATTAGAAATCAGGAGTCCATTATTCAAGTTCAGTTTACTGACCAAAGGTTGCAAAGTTTGTTGCTTTGTCCACAAGATGTCTGCCAATTTAGTTGACATCAGTGTGTTTTTGGAGGCCTGTGGTCTGTGTTCATGGCGCTTGCAGCATCTGAACTTCTGTTATGACAGTGTGTTTTATGGAGCGGATCTTGCGAAACAAACCGACCCACTGTGCCAAAAGCAAACCGCATCCACATTGAATAGAATTCTCATTTAACCCAGAAAATTGTTTTATCAGTGATTAAAACACCATCATGTCCATATGCACATCTGTTGACATGTACATAATTAACATGATTTTCTGTTCAAAGAATGTGAAATTACACTTGCATGAGAGAATCACAATGACATATGTCCGTGGAGACAGGGTTGCACACTTTTGGCACATTTAAATTCACATCACACAAGCTAACTGAATATGTGTGACATCCTACACAGCCCTTCCTTCAGTCATGTCTGCATACCGAGCGTAATGGATGAATGAACAAACACACAGCCCTAACACATGATGGATGGACACCGTCTATGCCCCTCCATGCACATTATTTTAAAACTAATCACAAACATGTAGTCTAGCTCCGATTGCTGCTCCTGGCCATTTTGTAAAAAAAAAAGCTCTTAATCAAGGGCTGCACAACTTCATGTATGGTGAGCACAGGCTGGGAGAGAAAGTGTTGTATCCGGCTCAGTGATTCTCACTGCTTTATACCTTCTGGGCCTGTTACTCTCCTGAGTCTGCACCAACCTGTCAGCTCCCTGCTCCTGCCATCACCTCCCTCCTCCTCCTCCTCCTCCTCCTCCTCCTCCTCCTCCACCTCCATATCCTGCTCTCTCAGCGTCTCTCGCTGTCTTGTCATGGACCCTCACTGTGAGCTCATGAACGGTCCCTATAGGTGATGAGGATGTTGAGTCTCACTGGGAATTTGAAAAAAAAAAAAAAAAGGATCTCTTCAGGTCATGTTTTGTGACCCCCGTCATCCGACTGACCAATGGACACGTGTTTGAAAATGTCACTCACATCCCCACACGATACCATGTGTGGTCTCCATGAGCAAAGCAGCAGAGAATCATGTGTGCTCACTGATGCAGAGACCTATTCTCTGTCTCTTGGTTTATTAGAAAAAAAGGGCTTATTTGTGCATTCTTAGCACTTTCAATTGTAGTAATAGTAAGAGGGGTTAGGGTTAAGTAAGCAGCATGAAAAAGGTGGCAATGCAATGTCCCACTGCATTTAAAATAGAGGGAGACTGTTAGGCCGATTTATTTATACATTGTTTTATTGAACATGCAATGCAGTGCAGGCTCCCTTTAGGGGTCACCACAGCAGATCGTCTCCCTCCAAGTTGCCGTATTATAGCATCAACCATAAGTCTTACTCAATAAATGTAAATTTAAGTTATTATGGAATAATAATAGGACAAACATCATCTTCATTAACTGCCTGATGCACCATGAGCATGTGCACATAGCAAGCATATTACAAGTGTTTGTTTAAACACCGTCTCTGTGGTTGAACAAAATCTTTGGTAACGCTTTCTTTTACAGTCCCCTAATTACCAGGTATTTACCTGGTAAATTCATGGTAACACCAAAGTGTTACTAGGTAATTACCAATGGTAATAAGAAAGTAAATACAGTGAAACTGTTGCCAAAATACTGGGCATTTACCTGGTAACTATATAGTTAATTATAGCGTGTTATTACTGCTGTTAATGAGAAGGTATGTACAGCTAAACTATGGCAAAACTATGGTAAATGTAAGTGTATTATTGGGTTATAAACTGGTAATAAGCAGGTACCTACAGTCCCCTAATTACTAGCTATTTACCCAAGGGGTAATCTAACAAACCTAACCCTAAAAATGTGTGTAATTACATGGAAACAAGCTTGGCTTTCTTTTACAGTACAGTTTTACTTTACTTACCGAGTACATTACCGTGCATTACCCAGTATTTTGGCAACGGTTTCACTGTATTTACTTATCTTATTACCCTTGGTAATTACCTAGCAACACTTTAGTGTTACCATGAATTTACCAGCTAAATACCAGGTAATTAGGGGACTGTAAAAGAAAGCGTTACCAAATCTTTTTTTTAAAAACATAAACCTGTTGTGGGTGTAGGTTTTTTTGGAACTCAAACTGCCAATCGTTCATACGGTGAACTAACAGTCTTTCTGGATCTCCATGTAGCCAAGTGGGCTGAGATGACAGTAAACAAAGAGTTCAAACTCAAAATAACTTTGAGAAAACACAAAAGGAAGTAAACAGGGACACTCTGTAACAACCAGGACCTGAACTGAAACACAAGTCAATACAAAAAGGGAGCAAACAAAAAAAAAGCAAGAAGCGGGAGATGAACAGATGAACTGACAAAGAACCTGCGGAGCACGGGGACAAAATACTCAAGGGAGGTTGGAGTAATTGGGCACAAATAACACATTAGGACAGAGCAAACCATCACAAAGGCGGGAAAATCGAGAGAATGTAATCAATATAATTTTACCAAGTTATGTTTACATCTTTAAGCAAATAACCTTATATTCTACTAACCAAAATGACCTGAGTATTGCAAGTTAATTCAAGATTCTGCCCAAGAAAATCACTGGAGCGGAACATTTCTTGCCAACGGATAATGGGGGGAGGTTTTAAGAACATCAGTTACTGAACATTAAGCTGGAAAAAAAAACTGTTGCAGCAGTGGGTAGAGGGTGTAGGAAAAGCCATACTACCAAGCAGAGAAGTCAAAGTACAGAAGCCATACAGGAAAAAAAAAATAATGCCACAAAGAGTTTGTTTAATATTTTTTACAACTTTGCATTGACAAAAGAGTTTGGCAGCTGGTATTCAAGAGGGAAACTATTGACTCTACCAAACCTCACAAAAAGGAAAAAAATACACTTTGGCTGATGAATTGGCAAGTGATGCTTTGGTATAGACGAAGCAAAATTTCATTTCTTTGGTTGTATTTTTAATTTTATGGACCTGTTTGACAATACAAACTGCACAGGTCTCCCACAGTAGCACAACACAACATGATGAATTCAGAATTATTCATCTCTGAATAATATTTTTCTTCTTTTGTGTCTTGGTTGTAGTGCATTGAATTAACTGTACTGCACTGTATTCACACTGAGCACACAGATGCTCTATTATGCACTGAATATACCTCACATGTATTTAAAATGAGCCACTCAGTTCAACATCAGTTAGAACCTGTGATTACGCAGTACTCTGTGTTTAATTTCCCCCTTTTTGCAGTTGCACTTCTATCAGGAATTGCAGTGTAAGGCTGCGGTATAATTATGATTTATGTCAACAATGAGGCTGTGTTTTTCATCATTTGATTGCTTGTTCACTGAAAAGCTAGTACCTAAATGATCTCTCGCCAGAGCAAATAAATAAATATCAGCCTTCTCGTGACTGCTCTCCCTGTTTCATCCGTTGTTCTGTGCCTCATTTACAACAGCAGGTTTCACCTGATGAATTTTAAACACATATCACACCGCTCTCATCTCTCACGTCCAGGAGACGGGGGAAAGGTTTATTTTGATGTGATTTACTACATCGTCAGAGGCAGTTCTTCTCTCTCCTGGATCTGTTATTCCCCCTTCTGTGGAAGGCTGTTACTTCACGTCTGAATGAGAAGACATAAATGCAATGCATAATTGCATATTTCACTGAACTAAATTTTCAACGGGTGTGAGGGGCGCAAATGAAAAAGAAAGCCTCGATTTTACTCTTATGCAGAAGGTGTGCAAAGGTGTGTTTAAGGCCTGGTCGGTATGCCCAGGACCGCTAGGTGGCGTACCATGAAACTAAGCTACATATTACTGGAACATGGTGCGAGTTAAATGCATAGAGTGGTAACATTGGTTTAGATAATAGCCTTCATATTTCTACTGTCAAGTACTGATGCTGGTGTTTGTTATTCCACTGACTGTTCAGTAGAAATGTGCTGACACAGCTGAGGAGAAAATGATTCCCGGAATTGTATTTTAATGGTGCTTCAGGAAAGAAAAAGCTACTTATTTTTAGAGCATTCTGTTAGCCTTTTGTTTTCACATACCTCACACATCTAATGAGTTACATTACGAGTACCTGATAGACGCAGGAGATTTTCATGGTCTCACACAGTGTTTTCTGCCACTTACACATGGCCCCCTCCTTGAGGTACTGTTTCTGTGGTATTGTGGAGTTGCTTTAAAAGACAAATCTGATAGGCCAGTCATTCCACACAGCACACAAACAAGCAGTTTGACAAGTGTCTGGTTGTCCTTACACGAGATTTTGTGATTTGAATTGAGCTTGGCATCAATTTTGGATAGAGCATCCATCCATTGTGGCTTATCTATCGGTTGCAGGGGAAGATGGGGCCAATCCCATCTGATGTTGGGTGAGAGGAGATTATCATAGATTATCATCGGGCCAACATACAAAGACAAGTGTTGGTAGTACAGGACAAAAACACTCACTTTACAACTCAATTTAGAGTCTCCAATAAGCCTTATATCCAATCTTCACGTCTTTGGATTGCAGGTGAGTCAACCTGTGTAAACATGGGGAAAACATCAGCAATGATGACCACCTCACCACCCTATTTTGGAATAAATACATGTATGCACCAGATATTGGTGGATTCTCAGCATCACTACTTTGAAAATACTCGCTATTTGTCTGTTGACGATATTACTAAAGACTCCAACCCAACTTTTCCCCAACTTTCCAACATCTTGCCCAGCTGAGTGCTTCATCGTGCCTCAACTATAATCAACAATTCACTGCAAATGACTTTTTTAAATTTTTAAACATTAATTCGTCCCAGGTGCTGGGTGTATATGTAATGCATTTTGTGTCACTGATTATTGTGTTTCACTGATTCTCCGGAAGCTGCTCAGATGGCATCATGTCTCCCCAGCTGGTTTACCCGTCACTGCAGAATCATCAGTCTTCATTTTTTGTCACGATAGCGCCACATTTAATGGAAATTTTAATCAAGGGAGAAATTATCTGTCACTTGATTTTCCCGTAAAAAGTGTGATATATGGGCCATTTCTATGAATTTGGCACGAGCTTGCGAGAGCAAGGTGCTCCACCGAAGCTCAGGACTGATGATTCAAGGAGGTTGTAGTTGTGCGTTGTCCCTGAATTGTCAGTCAGCTTTGTTTTAGTGGCTGTGTGTATTTATCACCAACCTTAAGTGCTCTCACAGGGTGCCTTGAGGGCTATAACTTTGACTAATGGAAAACATGGACCCGGCCAAGACTGGCTGGGTGCTGCTGCTGCTGCATCTCTCCTTCTGGCTCATACCCGCTTAATTTGTACTTAGATGTTCATCGCACGAAAGGAATTTCAAATTAGTCAATATTTGTAATTATCACGGTTAATGACATCATGATTAAAAGCAGATATTTTTTTTTCTTGAGTGAAAGATGAAGATACCAGGGATTTTAGACTTTTCTTAGAACAGAACCATTTCACACACATAAGGTAGAACATTCGAAGTCTCTGCATGTGTTATACCTCAATTATACATTACATTGATATATAGAACCTTTGTTATATTGCAATTGAATAAAGTTATATTGCTATTGAATTATTGCCTAGCCTTTATAGTCCCATTTTGGGTCTGGAACCGCTAATTGAACATAAAGGTTATGTGCATTCAGATGGCTCATGGCATTGAAGCTAGACTCTTTCAGTCTGTAAAACCAATAACAGGCTAGGTTGAGCTAAACTTGGAATTCCTGGCCATTATAACATTGGCTTGCTAACTTCTGGCCAGCTTGCTAGCAAGGGGGTAGTACTCTCATATAGCATGATCAGGTAGTGCCGGTTATATTACTTGGAGTTCAGACATGGCTGCTGGGAGGTGAAGAAGATTTCAACATAAAAAAGGGAGGGAAAAGGTCTTTTAGCGAGAAATGACTGACCCCAGCTGTAACTGCGTCACTTTGGGGCGGGACCATATCTATGTTCCCCAGGTCCTATGTTCCCCGCTTTCACCCATAGGACTCTTTCTCTAAAAAAGGGTCCTATGTTCCCCGCTTTCACCCAAAAGGACCCGGGGAACATAGGACCCTTTCTCTAAAAAAGGATCCTATGTTCCCCACTTTCACCCAAAAGGACCTGGGGAACATAGGACCCTACCCCTTACCCTAACCCTTACACTAACCCTAACCCCTGGGGAATATAGGATCTTTTTTGGAAAAAACGGGGAACATAGGACCCGGGGAACATAGGTACGACGCCCTTTGGGGCTATCCAGTTAATGGAGTCACTGCGCCACAATGTGACATCCACTACCATTGTTTCCTGTTTACACACAAGACACCACATATTGATTGTCATGTGGCTTCTATTGACTGACAGTTAATATATTGGTGTAGAAGAAAGAGACAGCGGGAGGTGGGGTGATGATGGAGGATGTAGAGAGAGAGAGGGGAACATTGATGCAGAAATGAACACATGCGGGTGTCTACACTTGGGTTAGCCTTCACCGTGGAACAGATAAACCTGTCTGATCTTAAAGCATGCTCCAGGAAGTGAAAAGAAAAATGCAGTCCATCAAATGCAGGGATGAGGCTGTGCAGATATGATTCGAGACTCTCAACTCCCTTTCCTCGATGTTTGATGCATCTTGAAATATATGTCTGTCGGCGACTCTATACAGGTTCCATACAGTCAATATTTTGGACCTGCTTTTTAAGAAATAGCTCTGTATTAAACCTGTAGTGCTTTAAGGTGTAAGGAGAAGCATCTCTGCAATCCTTGCCTCATCGTCTTCACTTCACCTGCTTCTCTTTTACACAATCCTATGAGCACACACTTGACAAAAGATATCCAAGGTTTTCTCCCAATTTTTTCTCAGAGACACTTGTTTCTCACACTTTTTGGTCATGTACTCTCATGAAAAGACTGGCATGCACTCCAAAGTGAATGCTTTAGTGAAACATAGCCTTGTCATTTATTTATTTATTTATTTTTTGCATCAGTTGAGTGGACAGTTGTTGTCTGGGTATAACAGCAGTCTTTAGGCTGCTAGATAGATGGAATTAACTGGAATCAGCCACTGTCTTTATGATTAAATAAGCTTAATTGTGTAGGTTTTTGTAGACTCTCCATCAGCTTTACCCTTATTTTGTTTTGGTCGACCTCTGCTGGGCACATCATTTCTATGTGCAATTTGAAGTGAATGAGATTATCGACCAGGATTCAAAATTCACATAAATGTAGTTGGATGGAAACACAGGATTAAAAATCAATACAATCAATATCTGTCAAATGGCTATATAGAAGCGTGTAGTGAGTGTTGGTGTTGACTGATATGTTGTTTTTTTCAGGTAAACAAATCAATCAACCCCTGCATTAACATAGCAAGTGTTTGCAGAAAGGCTTTAATGTTTAAGGTTTCTGGTGCCACATTTTTTACACAGTTTTGCTTTCAGTCGTCAGCAATCCTCAATGACACTGCAACACAATATAGTAGATGGGAGATTTTGTTTATCCTTCATCCTGTATTAGTCAGGTGTCAGAAAAGGTCTTTTGTAAAGGCCAGGCGTTTTTCTTTTAGTCTGTTGTCCTCACTCGCACACACACACACAGTCCTACTTGATCAGAAAGCAAAATCTTGTGCAGCATCGCAGTTTTTCTAACCACAAAAGTACCAAAAAATTAAGTGTTTACCGAGACCATTTATGCCTCTTATCCACCTTTTCCAGTTATTGGCCTAAGATAATAGTACAAATTATTTTGTTGCCCCCCAAAAAAATAAAAACAGATTGGAAGGCAAACACAAGAGTGACTGAGCATATAATATATCCAGACAGAGCTTTATACTCCTGAAATTATGTAAGGCTAGGCTTTTTGATAAAAATTCTGAAGAGGTGTAATGCATGTTATTCAGTGTCTGGAAATGTGTTGTTATTCTCTGCTATAAATATACATAAGAAATACTTTTATAAAAAAAGATGAAAAAAAAAAAATCCTCTACTTGAAGAACACGGCCGTGACGAAGCAAACTTAGCCAGTCAGTCACAAAAGCAGCTCTGCCCCTGACCCTAGATATCTGCCGCATGATTCATCATGTTGTTCTGGGTCTTTAGAGCACTGGGGGGAACATTTGGATCCACACAGACATCATTGTCCGAGAGGCTGAAAAAAACACATGTACAGAATCCCCCCACCAAAGAATCCGACATTCTCTGAATTCAACTGACTTATTGGTCAATGCGACATCCACAAAAGCCCCAATGGTACTTATAGTAACAAAACAAGAGGAAAGGAACTATGGTTAATTATTTCTGTGTGCATTTAAGAGTCGTAGAAGGCTCCACAGGGGACAGGCAGAGGATTTACAGTTCAGTCTTGTGTTCTGTCTCTGGCCCTCAGGGGACTTCCATATAACTTTCTTGCCTGCCCTTTAATGGACATTTTCCCTTTTGACCTTTTCCTTATAGAGAACAGTGAATCGGCCGTTCTGGCAATGATCCCCTTGTCTCTTCCCCTATGCAGATGAATAATGTCATAGATTGTAAACTCCAATGTCTAATTGACCTTGTTTCTCCACCATCAGATCACACACATCCATACTAGTTTTTTCGAAACACACGCACACCGTCTACACACGTCGTCAACTGTCGATTGGTGTGAAGGTCACGACAGCCACTAGCGGGAGAGGAGCAAAATCACTTTGTGCCTCTACTCCTCCAATCAAAGCCCCTCTTCCTTTGCTGTGGGAAACCTTTAATTACAGTCCCCACTTCAACAATGTGAGCTTGTTAATGATGTTCCACATTCTGTACTCACTGGCATGCCCTTTAATTACGCCCTCCCCCCCCATCCTTCAATACCACATTTTGTCAGTGGATCATGTGCCAAAGGTTTCCCCCCTCCAACTCACTATACTCCTCTACCAGGCCTGGTGTAACGTGTAACCCGCCCCCATGACTGTGCCCTTAGCGGCAAGACAAGGACAACTGTTCACGGTATAACTCTTAAAAGACAGGCTGCACTCTTGTGTCCACAAACACTTGCACCGCTGGTCTCTCCTCCCTACTTTCAGTAAGACCAATGAGGGGTCACGCCGACTCCCATTGCTTTAACGGGACTGAGGCTGGACATTGGGGCTGCTAAGCATCTTGACAAATAGAAGACAAATATGGTCCCTCTGCCCCCCACACCTCATCAATATGGCTGTGTCTCTTCCTCTGCATAGTTCCCTCGGACTTGCTTCTCACTGTCCTTCCCCAGCTGTCCTTTGGAGCCGTTTTCTCTCCCCTTCTCCTCTTCATCCCTCTTTAAAAGTATCTGTGTTGTGACAGATAGTGCAGTCTCCCTGGCTGTTTGGTAGAAATGGTGCTTGACCCCAGTTCACCCTCCGCTGCGGCTGCTGTCCTGCTTGCTATTCATATTTCTCCTGCCAGGCAGTGCAAAGTCGTGTCTTTGTTCGATTAGGGGAGTGCTGATTTTGAAATCGCACATCATCATCATTGCGGGTGTGCGGTGGTTTGCACTTACGCCTCGCCACAAGAGAGAGATTTGCTGTGCGGAGTCTGCAAGTTGTTCCTTTTGATGTGAATGGTTGTTTGTCACTGTATGGTGGCGACCTCCTGCAGTTGTGGGTTTTCTGAGAGATTATATTTAAGATAATAGCTTTGAGTTGGACTTTAGTTTAACTTTTTAACTATTATAACAGATGTATAACATGATGAAGCATCATGCAAGGATATAGTAGACCTATAAACCATTGGTCAGATATGCTGTATAAAATGCAGCCTTCGTGATTTGATAATTAGTTTTTTTTTTTTTTTCAAATTGCAATTTTAATTAAAAACCAATTAGTTCTTCAACCCTATTAGGGTGCATTGCATCACAACTGATCATGAGTATGACAGCACTGGAACATTTAACTATCATATTAATCATTAATTGCACCAACTGTTGGCCGTTAGCGCAATACTACATTGTAAGGAACGACACCAAAATCATGTAATTGATGTTTTAGTTGAATTCTGACGTTGCCAGGAGAGGAAGAATTGTTCAAGAGTCAGGAAATCCCCTTTACTTGAAAAATACCGGTGGGAAACTCTACAGACTGGGTTCAAAAGGCCCCTCGATCTGCAGCCCAGGAGATGGGCACCTTTTGGGAGTAAACCAGCTGACTCCAATGTTTCCCAGGATGTGCACTGAAGCGCAGACACACATATCTTACAACCAGGGCCGTACAAGAAAGTGTCTTAAGCAGGTCTTGGGGGTGAGGGAGATCATAGCAGTGAGGAGCCACAGATGATTCACTTTGTATGAATAGAAGCAGAGCACAATGATTTATCATTTGTCGTGAAAATAAAAAACTAAAACATAGTTATATTTCAAAAGAGGTGTTCTGTCTTGCAGATCTGAAAGCTTGTTAAAACTAATTACTCTATGGAGCAGCTAGCGCACTGCTGGATCAAGGTGGTAATTTGCAAGATTTCATCTCATCACTTGTTCTCTGGTTCTACAATAAAAGGCAGATAAAGTACCACGCCATGAACTACTGTAAACCAATGTTTGCCTTGCTAGGCAACAGCTGAGTTGGTCCAGTTGCGTAACTATTTTTGCTGGCGAAGAAAAATCCCTGTTTTTCAAATCTAGCATGTACAGCATGTAAGGTTTATATGTGGGCTGACAATAAGCAGGTTTATCTGTGGTGAACCATATACGACCTACATGATTTGGCTACTTCAAGCTCATGCCCAGTTAGTACCCACTTAGTAGCCATGTAGCTTGGAAAGGGTACCAAGTAGACATCGGGATCAGTCCTTTGAATGCACACATCGATGGGGTCGATTAAGCAGCGGGTCCAAACATCCTTTCCACATTATGGATATCAGAGCTATGCCGGGGGACTGACAAAAGAGCCACAATATAAAGGGCAGGCATAGCAGGACGGACTTAACATGGTGATGATGCAGGCTTGTCTGCAATGGGGAGTGTTGTAAAGGCCACAGTTAGGACCCAAACCAGGAGTCAGAGGCAAAGTTTCACTTCTGGGTTGCAAGAGAACACAGTCACCATTAACTAGGTGCTTACTAACAGGCATATAAGTAGCATGCTAGCCCTTTATTAGTAAATATTAAGCACTTATTAACACCTTATATAGGAAAAATCTTCATTCATGCTGTAATAGAGGTAGAATAAGATTATGTAGAATAAGGTGTTAATACATGCTTAATGATTACCAATAAAGGGCCAGTATGCAATTTAATAGGGATGCAACGGTACAGTTTTCCCACGGTTCGGTGTGCATCACGGTTTTGCTAATAAATACAAATAAATAAAATTTTAACCCACTCACAGAAACTACAATTACAAATACACTGTGCTTCTCCAAGTGAAAGAGACGTGTGATGACGACATAAATGAGAGTCTTTCTCAGAGTTGCACTGTAGGTGAATGTGGAGCCAGTAAAATACCGAATACGGTTGCATCCCTACTACTTATATATGATAGTAAGCACCTAGTTAATGGTGAATTTGTGTTGCCGCAAATGCAATAAACTTAAATGAGGAAAAAGAAGACTTGGTTAGTGGATAGGGCTATTGAAGAAAAGTCCAGGCTGGGCTGGCTGACGAGAGGCAAAAGGAGGATTTGGAGTCTTTGGAGAGGTGGACCTTGGGCACAATGAAACACATTTTTTAATTTTTTTTATTATTTCCATTTATTTATTCATTCATGATTTGAACACAGTTCTCCAGGCTCTACTAAGCCATTTTGTGGAGTTGTTGTAAAAAAGGGGCAAAAACACAGGAAAAGAGGCAGAGAAACTGCTCGGGCAATGACAATGACAAAGTAACAAATTAACTTCAAAAAGCAGGGTCCTGTGGAGCAGGAGTGTGTAGCGTGGTATCGCAGTCCGGCAAAATCTGGCTACTTGAATTCAGGTTGCATGTTTCGAAATTCATGACACAGTCAAGGAGAGGTGAACAGGAATTAGGAGTTAAGGAGAAAGAGACAGGATTTAGTTTTCATACTTAAATTCTAACAATCATTGCACCTTTCATACGCCGCAAAAAAGGTGAGTTTTGCGTTGTTTTTCCCAGCACTGCTCTCCAGCCTTAAGCAAGTTTATCTGCTCCTCGCTGTTAAAGTGAGCTACATGACTGACCGGAATCGATTTGACATATTGACTCTAATTACTGCAGTGAATGAAGTCTGCGATTCAGCCCCGAGTGTTTTGACCTCGGCTGCGGAGAGGCAGCGCACATACAAGAGGTAGCATGGTAGCGCAATAATAAACAACACAGGCTATTTTTGGACGCTTTGAAGGTGGTGGTGTGGTGTGTGTGTGAAGGCTGAACAAAAAATATGTTGTTTTTTTTTTTTTAGCATGGAGGTCTTGCTAAAGGAGAAGTGAGTTGCAAATCTACCTCTTACTCTACTCCTACTACTAGATTTTTTAAGGGATTTCTATTCATTTAGATATGACTACCTCTGGAAACATGGTATCGTGATGATATTGATATTGTGTATCGTGCATGTCAAATTTGACTTTTTAGTTGAGAAAATCAGATAAACACTCAATCTGCCTCCTTTTTAGAGTTCATTAGGAGTTTCATTAATGGCCAATTAGGTTTCTGAATGTTTAAATACGCCAAAAGATGACATGCAATGTGACGCAGCAACCTCAACTTGCCATACAGATCTGTGTACTCTGTAAAGTACACTGTGGCAGCCATCGCAGCATGTGCACGCCCCACATCTGCAATGTATCATTTAATCAGAAATGGAGCTGATGACCTGGATGCCGGCCAGCTGACGTAACTCTGTTTGAGTGAGCGTAATGAGGAACGGACATGCGGTCGAGCTCTGATGCTCTGCTGTCATGGGAGAGTTTTTGCCGTGGCCGTCTGAGTGGCCTGATGGCTCACCTCAATGAAATATCAAGTAGTAAGCTCCAAGGAATCCTTTTTTCCAAAATAGATCAAGGCTCTACTGAACTGCTTCAGTGACTGTAATGTGCCCGATCAATCAATTAAACTACAGTATGACAGCAGTCTCATCAATTATGGGGACTCTAAAAATGATATTTTGACATCCGATTGTAACAGAACCGCCTTCTGACACAAGGGTACGCTGGTAATTTTTTACAGTAGATTCTCAGTTAACCATTTGACTTCTCATGTGAACCTGCATTTCAAGACATTCTGACACTCTGCATATATCGCTGTTAGGGCAGCGTGTTTAATCAATCTCATTTCTGCTGACGATGATTGTGTTACATTTTAATGAGGGGACATCAGGTGCATCCGAAAACGCTGTTCTCCTTTAACCGATGCTGACATTATTGCCTGTGGAAGACACAGCGAAGAACTGAATGGATATTTTGACGGTTGACTGGTATGAAATGTTTAATCTGAAAAAAGAGTATGTGTCCCTTGTAGTATTGTGATGACAAATAATATAAAAATATCATCTGCATAGAATTGTATTTTAATGAAGTTCTGCTGTCACTCTCTTTGAAATCTCACTGAAATGTTAATCCCCTCGTATCTTAAGCAGTCAGTGTTGGGGGATTGTGGGATTGTTTTGCTTTTCACATCAAATTGGCTCATCTAATTGGTCATTCTGGTAAAATAAGACTCACCTGAGATGTGGTTTTGTGCCGTGGCCCGTGTTTGATTCCCGTCTCACGGCCCTTTGTCGCGTCTCAACTCCCCACCTCGCTCCTTCCGTGCTTATTCTTTCCCGTCCAACAAAATCAATCAATACGATCTGTCACAATAGTTACAACAGTTAAATCTCCTGACAGCGCTAATGATATACCATTGCACAAGTTTTGTTCAGTGATGGAAGCTAATAGCAGTTGTTTATGTGCTCCCCCCTCCTCCCCTCAAAGCACAATGAGGCTATTAGACTGTATTACCCACCGGTAAATCATTTAAGTGAATCATACACTGTGTTATGGCGCTCAGGATATATAGTCTAAAGCAGCAATAGAAAACATAAAACATGCATTTGCGATGGCGCGCGATTAGCATTGGCAGCATACGAGCTGCTGGGAGCGACTTGTTGACAAGCTGTGCCGCGGGGCGTTTGACACCGACACAATAGGTTACAACATCCTTTAAAGCGGCAGTGAAGGTTTTTACTTCACATAAGAGCATATTAAGACTCTGCGTCTGCAGACGGATAGCGGCTTTTTACTGTACAGTATGCGCCGCGGTACTTTCTGATCGGGGGGGGGGGATTTCATTGCGACGTGTTGATTAAAAGTGGCTGCTGCAGCTGTGTCCTTGTGTCATTGTCATGTGGACCGCTGGTAACGTTTGGTGGGCAACTGTGGCTCCCAGACATCTCTATTAGATAGCGCTTGTGTGCACGCAACAGCTTTATTATTCTGATTTAATACAACAATGCCCCCAATATCCCATTCTTATTCCTCTCCGTTCATTCGTATTATTTATACCTCTCTGTCCTGCCTGTCTCCTTCTGTCTTTTTTTTATTTATTTATTTCCTCTCTCTTCAGCTCTCTGTAATGTCTCACACCCGGGCAGGACCTGCAACACAGCAGATATTAAATCAGATTTATTGTAAAGCAATATAATAGTTTCGGACCAATAAAAATATTGCCAAACTAAATCCTTTCGAGCCATCACCCACATCCGTGCCCCCCCCCGCCCCCTCTATCTCAGACGCTTTTGCCCTCATTCCATCTCTGCTCTGACATGCCCACAGTGATAAAAACACCCCGTCCACTACAACTGATAGCCCCTCAATTTGCTCGTCGGAATTGGTTACATTCCGTTTTTTCAGAACGACCCCAGAGCGGTATGGAATTAGGGTCAGCGGTTGAGCTGCTTAAGAGCGTAGCACTGGAGTAACCACAGGAAGGGCTGAAGGGTTATAGAGGGAAAGAACTCGGCATGACTCTACGCCACTCGTCACCCTATCATTAGGATGTGAATTTTGAATAGACGTTTAATGGAATTTCTTGACTGAAAATAGGCAATAGATAAGTGCAGGGTGTGAGCCACTGGCGCCATAAGGGAATTATACAACTTTAGAAATGATAAGGTGCTGAAAATCAGAGAGGTCATGCATTTAAATAGATTTTAATTAACAGAGGCGACTGAATAGGAAATTATCTGAATTTAATACAGGGCTTTGACCAAATACTTTTTTGTAGAAGTGATGGGTTGCTAACGTTCAGAATTCAACTGTGAATATGTAAGGGTGGCAATAAAGTGGTGCAGGTATTAGGTGAGCCATTAGTGGCTGACACAATGTGCTGTAAATGTCCTTGTAAGCTTGAAAAGCCTGTATACAGCATGTCTCACCATGTTCCACATATCATCTTATTATTATACATGCAGCAATACAAGTACGGCTCATTCCCCTTTTTTTTTCTTCCCCATACATTTATCAGATGTCATGTCAGCATGGACTTTGACAAATTGCCTCGCCTGAGCCAAATGATAAAAATTCAATCAATAAAATCATTTTCGAAAAAATTCATTGTGATCACGATAACGTTCGTACGCAGGAGCCGTCCGAATCTGGATGATAGACATTCTGAATTAAATATTCAAAGCCTTGAACATCAGTTATTACTTTTTTGATGATACTGTGTGCACATGCGAGACACACTGTAATACTATTAGCTATCACACACTTTCATTATTTATTCCCATGTGGGGGAAAAAAAGGGTCACTCTGCATCCGCCCTGTTATACGGCTGGTCCCTGAGGACAGGCTCCGGTGGGAGCTCTCGTCCCTCTGCGACACATTTCAAGCTGCAGAAAAATCCACACTGTTCAAGCTGCTGTTCTCATTCCTTTGCTGTTCTGGTTGTTATTCATGTCACTGCGAAAGCAGAGAGCCCCTCCGACTGTCAGCTGCACGTGTTGATATGAGAAGGTACAGATGCAGACGCAGAAAGAAAGTGTTTAGAGAATATATATACTACGTCATTTAAGTATTGATTCACTACTACTATTTGGTGAAATCAGTCCCATAACCGGTCTCTTTATAAAACATCAACAATCTTTATTGCCACTTAATGCACCTTAACACCAGCATACCTGGCGAGCAAACTCCCTACTTCCTCTCACCTCCACCTCCAGGTCCATCACCTAAAATGACTCTGGCCTGCTAATGCATTACAACTGCAATCTTTCTGTCAGACAGCAAATGGCTGAAGATTAGGGGCATTAGGGTGGAGGAACTTTCCTTAGAGTTTAACAAGCTCGAATTCCAGGTTTATATCATGATTGATTCTGTGCTCGGAGCTTTTTTGTCAATCCATTAGAGCATATGGCTGCAGCATGGCAGCCGTCCAGACACGGACATTAACATTCCATCTCAGGGCCAGAGACACCAGGAAGGTCAGTGAGGTGGGAGGACACCACGGAAACATTTACTACACCGCTACGCTCATTTCCGTTCGGCACTGCTGTGGTGTATCCAGCATTCTCGGTAATTGCCACTGTGTAAGAGGAGAGGGGATTCTAGTAGCATTTATTGCTTTTGTCCCTTTCTATTGTAAGAAAAAGGGTTGTGGAAACACAGCTACTGTATGTGTGAATGTGATGCAGGTGCAGGTAACGCGTGGCGTAGGTGCAGTGGGATGAAAAGAACAATTACTACTCAAGTGTTGAGATGTTGCAATGATTAGGGCAGTCATAGTCGTTCGGTAAATTAAGGAAAAGGCAAAAAAAAAAACCTCATCATTGCGTTTATGGGATTTTTATGGTATTATGTTATGATTGGTTAAAAATGGAAAACAGTCAAATCCCAACGCAGCTCTGGTTATTTCTGAAATGAACTGAAATGAACCAAGACATTACACTGCTTCAATTACCATTTTGATATAGAGGTATTCAGTGTTTTTTTCTGGTTAGTCCTGTTAACGCCGTAATAGCGTGGATAGATTAACACTGCATGTTATGTAGGATAGGCATATCTAAAAGTCATGCTTTCATTTACATTGCTGTAAATACGACAATGGATTCATCCATGAATTGGAATTTGAGTGGGCAACACTAATTAAAAAGCGCCCAACTGGGAGAACAATATCATTCATTAATGCTTAGTCATATTTATTGATGTCGCCCTGCCGTCAGCTGACGAGTTTCAATTAAACTAAACATGAGGATTATTCATCAAAAGGCAGCAAACGTGGACAAATAGAAAGCATCACCACTGAACATCAAAATGTTTAATACAAACTTTTTTTTCTTGTTGTTTTTACACTTTAGTTATTATTACATTTGCACAGTAACACTGAATATGATCTTTGGTCAAAGGGTAATAAGGCTGAGTGAGGGGGAGTGTGGAGCAGTGCAGGGGGCGTGGTCTGGCGCTCACATCAGTGTGTGCTCCTGATATCTAGAGACAATAACATAAAAAAAAGAAAACTATTATTTCCTTTTTTGTGTGGCGTGCATATTTATATTCAGTATTCAGTGCTGTCTAATTGTCATAAACACACAAGGAAACACGAGTGCATTAGTGCAGCCCAATGACATTAAACAGTGAATAAAACACACTCATTAGCACTTAGCTGAGCAGTAGGATCATGAAAATGCTCTTGTAAGAAGAGCACGTTTAATGCAATAATGTTGTATCATGTATGTTAACTCATACCTGGAACAGTAACATTTAAAAGTATCAATAATTTTTTGTTGTTGTCTGAATTTCATTAGAAATGTTCACCAGGTTGAAACATGTTTAATGAAGCAAACAAGCATTTTTCTCAGAAATGATAATGAATGAATTTGTTGGTACATGGCTTAACATCTGTTAAGCAGTTTCCGCTGGTGTGTGTGTGTGTGTGTGTGTGTGTGTGTGTGTGTGTGTGTGTGTGTGTGTGTGCAGCTGCAACGTGAAGTGGAAATCGCTAATTTTACAAATTAGACACAGCAAATAAGAAATGAAAGACGTGATGGAAGTGGGCTGAATGACCAAATGATGCCAAAATAAAAAGGCAACAATGGAAGGATTATTGAATTACATGAATCAAAAGTAAAGCTGTAACTTTTGTTGTGATGGTGTTTTATCTCCAAACAGAATCGTTCAGTTTCCCTAAAGGAAAATTTAAAAATTCAATATAATTAGACTTTGATATGTAGATTGCTTTGGGAATAATCAGTTTAAACCGCAGCATCAGGGCACCGCCACCACCGCCACACATGAACGAGCGTAGCACAAGCAAACATTTGCCTTCAATTCATTTCCAATCTGGAGGCAGATAAAACCTTTACTTCCTGAGGCAAAGCAAATCCACTGCATGTGGAGTTCGACTTTGTTAAACTCTGATCTTTTGAAGTCACGGCCTCAATTAACAGGAATGATGGTTTTGGATTGACCACGCTTCATCGGCGGTTGCTTTCACTGATGGCCACGATTGGAGTTTGTCTATCTATAAAGCAAGTTGCGTCTGTGTGTCTGTGACAGGCATATCTCGCTGACCGTTAGTCAGATCGCCCTAAGACTTTGGATATGGGTAGAGCATGGCCCGACGGTGTGCATCCTTGATTTTCAGATTTTTTGGAGGAATTTAAATTTTCGCTGATTCGTCACGCTACACCAGGCAGGCAGTGGCTCATCAGCAGCAGCTGCGCTGTCTTGAGCGGGTAGTTGGGAGTGAAGAGGCTATCCTCACGGGTGACTGAGACATTTTCACACAGTTCACCGCAGTGTTATACTGAAATGACGACCAATATGCAAGCACATATCTATTTTGCATTAGCATGCTACTAATGTGTTTTGTATGTTTTGGGTAACATCTACTGCACGTCTGTCCGTCCAGGGATTGGATCCCTCACCTGTGGTTCCCCCTAAGGTTTCTACCCTTTTTCCCTGTTATAAGGGTTTTTCCCTGGTAGTTTTTCCTTATCCTGGTCGTAGGTCTAAGGACAGAGGATGTTACCAACCCTGTGAAGTCCCGTGAGACAAACTATGTTTTGTAAACTGTGGCCTATACAAATAAAGATTGATTGATTGATTGATGCTACTACTTTGCGGCTAACTTGGCAAACCTGTTTCCAAAGGTAAGCTAGCGAGGCTACAATTAGCATTAGCGTACAATTAGCTACGCTAATGTGAACAAAAAAAATTAAAACATTTTTGTTGTGCCTAGTGAGGTTGCACAGTGTTTGTATTATGTTAGCCTTTACGTTCCTGGTCATGCATTACCATAACTGAAAAACCTTCTTCAGCTCCCACTATAGGAATACATACTTCCTACGGGCACTGCACTGGTTCCATAATTGTGACATAGATGACGGCGTGAACTATGTTTTTTTCCATGTAGACAGAGTCACAGATCTGTAATATTACATATTATGTAACGGTGACAAACAGTCAATCACATTCCGCTCTTGGACCTCTTTGAAAACAAATCATCGATCTCGCAAAGTCAAATCACACAAGTGTTTGCAGATGAAAGGCAGAGAGAGTGGGAGAGGAAAATCACCTCCAGTTGTCACTAAGGTCAGGATTAATGGTGCCGGGGTTGTGACAGTGCCTGTGTGATTAAGACCAATGGCTGCAGAGGACTGATGGAGGCTCCCCTCTCTCTCTCTTTCTCTCCTTCTTCCTCTCCTCTCCCTCCAGTTTGAAGAGGAATAAAAAGACAAATAGCCGAGGCGACACAGTAGTACCGAGGGAGAGGCATGTGATGGAAAGCTGTGCTGTGGGTCTATAATGATGCAGCTCTCCAATCTAAAGCAGATATGGATGACCCTCTGCCTCGAGTCACTTTATCAAAACTCAGTCGGCACAACACAGCTAATGGCACAGCAGCACGTTCTCTTTGTAATAGTCCTCTCATTCAGTGCACCTGTTTTTAATGTGCATTTTCAATTTGCACAAAAAAAAAAAACCTGAAAAACTCTTCACGCTTGATGAAAATAGAAAAAGTTGGTCTATTGTTAAAAACGTGAATGTGAATAAGTGCAATGGAAATAGATTCGGCAAATAAAGGATGCCTTTTAATTTCTCAGAAAGTCGCATGAAAAGTGAAAAAAAAGTACTGAGAACGTATTGGAAGAAGCACATTTTACGACAATAATGGATGTGAAGCAGCAATTTTTATAGTAAATGGCCTGTAATTATATATAGCTCTTTTCTAGTCTTGATGGCCAATCAACCATCTATACGCAGTGCTTTTTCTTTTTTAATCATTCATCCGACGTACACATTAATGTGATACATGCAGACACCAGAAACAACCCGTCTTGCACAGAGACACATTGGCATGAACACAAGCACAGAACTGGCGGTTGGAAGACAAACCACTGAGCCACTGAGCCAATCTCGCTTGGTGCATTTTTATTCACACCTTCTTCTGCTTCTGTGGTGACCTGTGTGTGCAACTCACTGCTCATCTTCCAATATCTCCCAATATTTGCTTCACAGCAGTGGATGGCGACTACGCTTAAGTGCACTCCAGTTCACCCTTTCATTTTTTTAATATGCCTTTAAAATCAGATCATTTATTTTCACAGGCTAGAATTAAACTAGAATAAATATAGAATATTCTAAAATAGAATATTGGGTCATTGTGATATGATGATGATGATGATGATGATTCCACGCTATGTCTCCAGAGTCAAATATTTGTTTTTGTCAATGGAGTGAGACACGGAAACACTCAGCAGCAGCAGCAGCAGCAGAGGCAAACCGAGCAGCGTGAGACCCCGCGTCGCGTATTTATCCATATTGTTTTATGTCCTCCAAGGGCAATGGAGCCAGACATCGCTGCCTGCTTGAGAATAATCTATCCACGGCCACTTCTGCATCAGAGCTGTGTGCGATGTGAGCCCACAGCTGGGAAGCAGCCTGGAATATGATTGCCAATTTACAGTGTACTTTTGTCAGGATCAAATGGAATTGGATGTACAGCTGAATTGCAAAACACTTTTTCCCAAACCACCATAAATCAGGTCAGGAGCTCCCCTCTGACGATCCATCAGAAGAATCAAATTCCTCCGCTCTGTCTGGGAAATGTTTTTAAATTGACTTTATGAAAGCACAATGTCCATTCTTGTAGACTTATGGGATGTGAAGTCTGAATATATATTTATTTTTATTTAAAAAGGAAATACATTATTGGGCAAATTCAATTTTATAGGTACAGCTTATGTTGTGTGTGGTACACTGTTTTTTTTCTTGGAAGGCTGGAAATAGAGAAAGTGTACATAAATCCCCCTTTGAATATGTCTGCACTCAAACTGGAAATGTCTGCCTCCCATATCTGTTCAGCGATACCCGGCATGTGGCAGATAACATGCTATATAGCTTCTTTGCATTTATGTTTGTAAGAGAAGGATGGTATATAAAATAATTAATCCAACCCGTCATTATTCGGTGCTTATTAAGTTTGCCAGGAAAATGTAAATGAGATTAAATCCCAGAGGTGCACAGAGAAAATGCTTTGTGTATGTTAATATAGCATTTTTCTGTGTTTTTTTAAAAACATATTTGCCTCAGGAAATCTATGCATTATGTATTTATTTTTTTTTTTTACAAAAAGTTAGTAATATTTTTTTTTTTCCCCTCAACAATAATACTGTATGGAAGTATTCATTTTGAATTATTTTTTGAGTGATTTATGGACAGGGACAGCAAGCTACAGTATGGAGCAGAACGTGGAACGGAGACAAAAGGATGAGGGCGAGAAAGGGAGACATCAGATGGATGTGTAGTTCTAATGGGGAGTATTCATTTTCCCTGCAGTATAATGTCCTTTGTAGTGTCAGTTTGGTTACTTTATTAATGGCTTTCTCTCGGCTGCATTGATGATGGTGATATTTCAAAGTACCCCTCACTGTGTTAATGGAAAAAGAAAAAAAAAACGGACTCCCTCACATATCTTTGATCCAGTGCATCCATTTATATAATGACAGACATGACACCTTTTTTCCCCGCCAGGAGATAATGTTTTTCAAATTAAGTCCCCAGGTGGTTTGTGTTGATCATCCCAGTCTCATCCACTGGAATGTAATCAGACTAGGTTACAGCATTGTTGGGTTGCTCTCCATCCATCCATTTTCTGTGCCAATGTCAGCAGACTTTGGGGCGATAGGCGGGGTACACCCCTGACAGTTCGCCAGTCGATCGCAGCGCCACACATAGAGATAAATTACCATTCACTCTCACACCTACAGTCAATTTAGAGTGTCCCATTTACTTAATCCCCATATTGCATGTTTTTGGACTGTGGGAGGAACATGGAGAACATGCAAACGCCATGCGAACTTGGGTCTTGTTGTGGCAAAGGCAAGAGTGGCTAACCATTACTGGATTGCCTTCCATCGGCATAATTAATAAGCGTAGAGAATCATAAATCCGATGTATGCCAGTTTCCATAATTTGGAGGAAGAACACAAGAAACACAGCATTGAACCACACCAAAAATACACCAATGGTGTTTGGCCTAGTTTGGCCAGTTTCCAACCTTGGTGATCATCTGTTCTGCAGGGGAAAAATAAGTGATATCAAACAGTAAAATGGGTTAAAATGGGTGAACAAATGGGCAAACTACGATTTAGCGAATAAAAGTTATAGAGATAAGAGTAGGAGCTCAAAAAGAAGTAGAAAGGAACATTTCGGAGCACATCAATTCAAGGTGGGGGAGTGTCTCAAGAAAGGCTATCAGTAGCAGCCTGTTACTTTTGATGAATGGAGGTCAGCCAGGGAGGAGAAGGGTAAACTGATAAACTGTAAGGAGAAGCAAACACAGATGTCCGTCCTTTATGTCTCACGACCACCCCGGACCAATGCCGGTGTGCAGCCATCGAGGCGCTAAACAATAGCTTTGTACAGGTTAAGTGATAACATGGACTTGATGAATCTACTTCCATAGACTTCCCTATGCTTTATCTGTTCTTGTTCACCAGTTGACGCCAATCGCAGATAGTTTTGTGTTTAGGGGGAGCATTCAACATACAATTGTGTTGCAATTTGCACCATTGTGAGACAAAACAAAGTGCGATAGCATCATCGTTCTTCACCCGAGTGTTCAGTGACAGCACCTAAAAAGGTGTAACCTCCCTGTCGATGTGTGCGACGTTTCAGCGCCAGAAGCCATCAAGGTTTTTCATTTATCAACGTTGTGGCACAGAGCTTATTTGGCAAAACTTTGCATTCACTGTTGTTGAGACACAGACAAAAAAGGTAAGACAAAAGGAGGCAGGAGAAAGTATGCTTGTTTAAAAAACAAACAAAAAAAAAACAAGTTTAGTATCAGACAAAACACCTCTTTCAAGGTGAATGAACATGCCTCCTAGATAAAGCTGAAAGTGTTCAGTCTGACATGCCAGATCCCAACAGGGGAGAGGGGAAAAAAAAGTGCATTCAAATGAATTGTGCTGGATAGCAGCTGGCGCCTGCAGCTGACGCTCCTGTTGTTTCTGATCCCTCACTTCACACCTCTCTACCTGTGTCGGTGTGTGCGGTGAAGTGAGCGACATGTGAGGTACAAGTATTGACAAGCTTGCCAACGAGAGCAGGGATTTGAGCAGACTGACGGCGGGGAAACGACACTGTCAGGGTTAAGCCGCATCACTTACTGCGCAAATCTAAACCCCCTCCTCCTCCTCTTTGGAATGTTGGATTTGCATTAAAGTGTGAGACCGCCTGCTTGGATAAAATTTGATAATGAAAGTCTCAAAGTCCAATCAGTTTATTAGGGAACCCAGTGCTAGAGGGATTTATCAATCCAAACCATTTTTGTAAATACATGTTTGCTTGGTGTAAAATCATGAATAAAGGAATGTTTTAGTTTTGCTTGATTATTTGAATGTTTGCTGTTCAGTTAGAAAAAGTGATAATCATTAGTCCTGTGAGCCATTTATATTCATGAATCAATTTTATTCAAAATGTGGTCGATGGGGTGCTAACAGATACTGAAGTCAGGTTCAGATTAAAACCAAAACCCATGCTGTGCAACAACAGCATTTTTTTTTTAGATTGACCCTGTACTGGGATGCTGGTTACAGGTTTTTACCTCACACGAGAACAGATGAGTCATGATCTTGCATTTCATTTCCATACCGACTGCTGACTGTACAACAGCGGAATTTATTAGGATTCACTCACTGACTTATGATTGCCTTCATCCAGAGAGAACCCTGTCCCTGAACTCAGATTAAACGCTGATATAAAGTTTAAAAGCCAAGGTGATAGTAAGACAAACAACTGTACGTTCACATACTAATCAGTTCTGCGGAGGCCGTGACATTTAAACGAAGTTAAAACTCAAATAAACTCTCTATCTCCGTGCTGAATAATTGCATGGTAATGTAACATTTGGTAAATATATGAAGATGACTTTCCAGACATGCAATTAATCCCATCGGCAAACTTTGAACTTTCTTCTTTGGACTTTTTTTTTTAATAACTTCATAAATTCAGCAATAAATGCAACCAGGGATTAAACTATATCAGTGTAGATAAAAAAAACGTGATTTTTAACCTCAAGGACAAGACCCAGGGTTTCCAATTTAATCCATTCAGGCAATGCCAGACACTGTGCACGATCAGTGGCTGTGCAGTTTTGGTCTCGGCTAACGAAGTTTGATCTTGGCTGTGCTGGCCTCCAGATTGTGTGGGAGAGTTCTGCTCGATGTTCCAGTGATGTGTCAAAGGTTTTTTCCCCTGTCAGGATGTCACGTCAGATCCTACATGTAAGCAATTTCATAACAGGTCATGGGGGGGGGGGTCACTTGCTGCTAACGACCAAGTTAATTAAAAGGCCCAGTGTGTGACATGTATCTGCAGGTTTTGAACTATGATGTCTTTGCATTCTAGAAAGGATGGTGTTCGTCATTGTTTGTGCAGTAAACTTCCACTACACAATAAGAAACGTACAGTTTTTTTTTTATTCTTGTTGCTGTAGAAACATGGAGGCACAAGATGATGACAATATACAGTCCCTGTATAGCAAGACACTTGAGTAGAAAGTGAATTATATGGTTGGAAAACCAAAGGATACTTGTTTTTAACCCTAGAACACAATTTTTTTGAGCAAATACATTTATGTGATTTCCATGGAAAAACAAGTTTTCATCATCATAATTTATTTTTTTAGACATTTTTTGTTCCCAAATTCCTAATTTTCCAGTTATTTTGGAGCATTTTTATATGGTCCCCTCGTGATGCTTTTCTTTCATTTTGTTAGACATGACACAGTTTAAAATAAAAGAACACTACTCAAATGTGTCATGTATTGTCATGTTTTGATATATTTTGATGACAAGTATTTTTTATTGGGTGTATTTATTATCTCCGGTAAAAATCATCCGGCGTTAGCGATGGTGTTTTTAATTTGAGCGATAGTGTTCTAGGGTTAAGCAATATACAAACTAATGCTGGGCACGTTATGCGTGGCTAATGTTAGCGCATGACGCGTTTCCATGAAGACTGTCCCGAAAAAGATGCGCGTGCCGTCATGTTTACGTTAATTCTACGCAGCTAACGGAGCTAACTGGTCAACGGTGCCTGGACTCCGGCACCGTTGACCAGTTAGCTCCGTTAGCTGCGTTAGCTCATTTAGCGCCGTTAGTGCAAATAACCAGCGTACCTGTGTATTGCGTATATGTGCCTCTGTTTTTAAAGTTTAGCGTTACTTTAGAGACTCATTTTAACAATCGGGATTACGTAAAAAAACACGACGTCACATGCCCAGCACTAATACAAACATATGGATGTGGGTAGTATATTCAAAGTCAACCAATACACACTCCCATCAAACTACTACTACCAGCCCGACCCCACCACCTCATCCCTCAGCACCACCACCTTTGCATCAGAAGATTGTTTTTTTTCTTATTTTCTTTTAAATCCCACTCTACAGCTGTAAAGATTACTGAACCATATATTTTTTTTCTGTAGCACAGGTATGTCCTGTCTTCTCTGCGTATACCTGCCTCTGCATCCTTTATTACTTTGTGGTTATCGCAAAGCTTTTTTTCTTTTTTTTTTCCCTCTCCTTAACTTTCTTTTCTATATTGCTCCCTGAATATTGCTCTCACACAGTGACAGCACCAGCCCACCAGCAGAAGAAAAAAAAAGCATTCTCTATTTCCCCTTCCTCGTTCAGCTGCACTCCATCTATATAGTATGGCTCTGTGTTTACTGCTCCAGTGTTATTTTACTGGCCCAGCAGGTGTGGCCAGGGTTCGGCAGGCCCGGGCCAGAAACCAGATGGTCTCATGACTCAGGTGTGTCATGCCCGGCTAAGCTGCTAGCTGTGGGTGTCTGAGGCCCAGCCTGATTGATTCCCCACCGTCTCACTCGCTCTCCTCCTCTGGCTTCATCTCAGGCCGTAGGTGTAGCCGTGCCCGGACGGGTCAGCCAGATCTATAGTGAGGTGTGTGCATTGACATTTACTTTGATGGAGACAGTGGCGATGCAAGATTGAGGAGGGAAAGGGAAATGTAGAGCGGGGGAACGAGAGGAGGCGCCTGGATGAAATGTCAGGCGACTGGCAGGCGGTCTCGCTGACGGACTGGATCATTGGCAAACTAGCGAGCATGCTTGCAGACTCCCCTCCACACACACACAGACACCGATCCATGTGTCGTGGATCATTGGTAAATCCATACCTGCAAATCTGCATCCCGAATCCGACATACCGCACCGCACGAGTGCAACATAAAACACTACAAGGTGGTTAATCAACCGTGAGATAAAGCCACTTAAACAGCGCTGAAGGTCACAATGGTTATTGCTCATTTCTATGAAAAATGGCACTTTACTGTTACGTTTAAAAAAAGAGCGATGGCTGCAGACTAAACAACTCCAAAATAGACAGCATAGGGACAACACTGATGTAATATTAGTTCAGTGTATGAATTATAGCCATGAAACTACTGCACCAGTGTTTAATAAAGAATTTTGAGTATATCCTCAAAAACGCTGCTGTTTCAGACACATTGTGGGCGATGTTATTCTTATTTTTTTCAGTTTCCAATCGTTGGGAGCTTTGCCATTTTAGTAGCTGTATGTAGTGGCTATTGTGCGTGACGTTGAACATATCACTTCCTGTATGCAGCATGGGTTTGTCGCCTGGCGAACACTAGCTCAAAACAGAGCGAGTCATGTGGAGCTGACTCACGCAGCATTGTGTGAACTCTTTTGGCAAAGGCTTGGGTATTTATTTTAAAAAAAAAAGGTGATGCACGACAGCGTTAAGCCTTTGCCAGTTGTTGCTTGTGTTATTTTCCATGTGAAATGATCGGGGAATAAGCAGTGGTTCAAAGAGAGGAAGAGAAATACTAGATCACAAACAAGATCACCACTTCATTAAATGTTCAGCAGTCTACCTGTAGACATGACAATCAAGCCTAAATGTGTGTGTCAGTCCTCTCCCTCGTCACTGTTTATTCAGTCAATCATTAGCTACTGATTGTGAAATGTGCTTAAACCTCAAAAGAGGATTGTCCAATATCTGGAGCCAAAACCTTTAATCTACTCAACTTGACTGACAGAGATTGACTCTCTTTCCTTTTTTATTTCCCAGTCCGTGTTGTGTTTCTTTCTTCCCCCGTCCGATTGAGTTTATTCTCACTTACACATATTGCATGTAAGCATCACTTCTCTGTCCACTGCCCGCTCTTATCCTCTCCAGCAAATATTAGGCACAGTGACCCTCTCCATTTCTATCAGATTGTGGATTCCTGCGGCCGTATTGATTTTCCCCCAGAGGTGACATTTACCGTGTGCTCTGCCAAGTCATTGCCGTAATCACCTGACTGGTCCTTCACATTTGAACTCAATCTGGAGTCAAACTCTCAAGTGATGAGCTGACCATTTGATGCTCAGCACAGAGCGAATGTGAGTTGACTGACACCATAGCTACAAAATCAACAACAGCGAGCAGAAGCCACTCAGACAAGTCCTTTAGTCACCCGACAGCCTCGTATTAATCAATTCTACCACCCACGTGTTATTTTACAGCCATCCAGCTGTTGATTCACACAACATTGCAAATAATACTGAGCATGTGACGACACTAGTGTTTCTCCTTTTCACATAGTTGAGTGAAACCAGGGTCTCTTAACGTCCTGGTAGTTTTCTTTTCCTGCACTTTTCACCTTGCTGCGAAAAGACCCGAGAGTGAGACAACATGATCTAAATGCTCGAGGGGAAGCATATGGATTCTATCTCCTGATTGAGCATTCCTTCACTGCACTTAGAGAGCTAACATAAACCTAAAGACCTGCACTCCAAGTGGTTGTCAATAGGTAGCTGTATTTATTTCTACCCCATGCAAACCGATCTATATTAAACCAATCCAGCCCACACGTATTCTCTTGCTCTCCTTCCATTTCTGTTTTGTTTTATTTGTAATATTCCCCTACACATTCAAATCAAATATTACTTTTGTCAATGTGAAGGTTCTACGTCATCCAAGTTATAGACATCTTCAGGAGAGTTAGCCGTGGGCAAATGGACTTGAAAGCGTACAAGTCCAGTTGCCTTTGGCTAGCTCCTGAAGAATAAAATCAATGTATTCTGCACTATAGGTCAGTGATATTCTGTACAGCAGAAGATCTTGAAGTCAGTGCTCAGTCTGTTCAGTCAGTGCAGATCAGGTTAGCAAAGGTTTTAGAGTAAGGGGAAGATGTGCTCCCAGGGGAGATGAGACTTCAGTCGGATCTTGCAGAAAGAAAGGGAAACCCCAAATATGATAGCATTCAGTGACGTGTCTAGACTTTAATTTCCTTGTGTGCAGGGATTGTAAATTCAGGTGACTTTCCAGTGAAGATAGCAGAGATAAAGACCTGGAAATTGCTTCTAGGCCACATTGCCTTGAGTATGATTCTTGTGGCCATGGACAGATGAAGGTTGATGAGAAGCAGTGCTCTTTTTAGGCACTGCATTGTGGACTATGTGTATGGGTTTCCCTGTGCATGGAGGGAGACCTGAAAGGTGGACATCACAGTGGTTAAGGTAAGAGATAATCCTCTACCAAGGGTTGGTACAGTCAGGCAGGTAAAACCTATAGAATATTCAAACTGTATTGTGCACAGAAGGACCAGGAGATATATGCGGTCATCACATCATCCAGGTTTCTTGTGAGGAGGGTTGGGTTGAGAGTTGACTTGCAGGATTATTTTTAAGTATGAGATTGATTTCAGTTTGTGCTTTTTCCTCATCGGGGATGTTTGAGAGATGTGTCGCGCGACATGCTGAGTTTAATTCGTCATGCGACTGCGATGTCGCCTGAAAGGAGTGTTATGAGTGTGACAAAGGGTGTTTTTGCATCATAGTGAAATTAGTAGGAATGTGAGCTGTTAATTGGATCCCATTTCACCCACACTGTGTTGTTACTCAACATTACGCACTAAATGATTTCAAATGTATTCATCTCTTTGGTTTTGTGTCGATCATCTCATTAAGCCATATACATAAGCTACACGATCTTCATTGCCCTAGCATTACCTGTGCTTTGCTAATTGTCAGTTATTGTTTTTGTGCACCCAAGGTAATTCGTTTCCACCAGACTGGACCATAGTTTAATCCTCTATGTTGCTGTGGCAAAGTCGTACCACCCCAATCTCTTGCTTCACAGAGACATCAAACGGACTAGAGAGTGAAGCTGAAACACACAGAAATCAATTATCATTAGACCCCTCTGGAGAAAACATATTTCGAAGTTCAAGAAGTGATTCACGTCATACATCGATCACTTCACACTGTGGCATGTACAGTATGTATGTCTTGGCATGTGAATGTTAGTGTTCAGCAGGCAGTCACACTGGGTTCACTGAGTATTTGTCTCATAAACAATCTGTCTTTTTGTTTTGCTTTTGGCAGCGTTACCTTGAAATTCCCTAGTGTGTGCATTATTCTTTAGTCAGGAGGTCTCTAATGCAATGATTGACATTTACAGCAGCATTTAGTTGTGTGCTGTTTATTTAATTTGGCATTGTGCTAAATATTGCAGAAGTACAATACAATGCAGCCTAAAACCCCACAAGGGATAACATCAAAGGGGGAAAATCAAAAGGTTTCAGGGCAAATCAAGGTTTAAAGAATTTTCATTGAAAAATTAAACAAACAAAATTACAGTCTATTGTCTGTGTTCTCTGAATAATGAATGTGACTATTCTCCCTTATACAGAATTAATTAGTCTATTATCTGTAAAACACTAATTAATGAATCAATATTTTATTCTCCATAAAACTAGCAGTTGCAGAAAAACAAGAGCATAAAAATCATCATCTCAGTGTTTTATACTTTCTTATTTAGCATGCATGTCAGTGTTGATCCCAGATTCTATATAATATCACCTGAAACAAAAAGGAGGGAAAGTGATTTTGTGAATTGCCCGTGTCTTAATTGTTAATTAAAGAACATACACAACGTTTTTCATTATCTGGGAATCTAAATCTATCACAGAGAATATCGCTGAGAGGAGAAACCATATAATGACGGCACTGTTTTGGGGGGAATTTAAGTCCCAAACTCTGAACATAACCTGGTCGGGATTAGGTTATTTTTCTCGCATTTCAGCTCAACTGGCTGACGTAATGTGTAAAAGTATAATAAAATATTAAAATGAAGATAATTATTAATGTGTTATATGACTTAAAAGTAACACAATGTATTACTGTAATAATATTACCCCAATATGTTACCCCAAACAATAAAAAACTAATACAGACATGAGTAGCACACAATGTCAGCATATATTGGAAGGAAACAGCATTAAATGTTATGACATGTTTGACAACCAGGCTTAGGGGAAACTCCCAAGAAACCACCGACATCATATAAAACAAACCATTAAAAACGAGAACACAAAATATCTGCTGGCAGTCTTGCTGTGAGTGAGTGGTTCAAGAGAAGTCCAACTGCAGCTGGAATAATCAGGCTTTTTTTTTTTTATATACTGGAACAATCCTGTGAAGGGCCAATCAGCTGCCAGGATCCACCTCACACACGACAATCAAGCATGCACACCTGCAACCCATCTCACACTCACATGCAGGCACACAAGGTGAAGGAAGCTGAGCTTTTTTTTTTTTACTTTAAATGTAATGCGACTCTCGGCATTTTAGAAATTCTGGATTCAACTTGTCAGAGTTCACTACGTGCTTTAAATCCACAGAGAAGGACCACGTATCTCAAAAAAAAACTTGACAGACTGGATATATCTCATTCCTTACGAGGTTTGGAATCAGCTAGAGAGGACGTTGTTGCAGACCTGCAGTATCCTGACAACTTCTGACTTCCTGATGAACTTCCCTTCATCATTTACTCCTGAGAGTCACTGAAAGTTGACAAGCGCTTGAAAGGAAACAAATGAATTCAACTCTGGAGTCTACCGACTACAGATAGTGTCGTTGTCACTGGACGGGTAAGTTAGCATCACATTACATTAGCATTAGCAGTGGGCAGTGTAATGTAAACAATTGCGGTGTTAGCGTTAGCTGTGCAGACTTGTATGTCAGTTATAGCGTTTCCATTGAGTGAAACGGTTCAATTTCGTACGGTAGCAATGTTTTTGTGTGTGTTTTCATTAAGAATAGGACTAAAATAACCAATCAATTGTATTAGTGCACGCTGCCTTTGGGGTACCAGAGTCATGGTGTACGGTACAGGTGGAGCTCGTGGAGCTGATTGGGTGACGGAAAAGCATCACTCCCTTGTGACTGGTGTTTCTTCAACGCCCGCAGTGTATTCTCAAACATTCTTTTACGTCTTGTTGAGACAAACAGACACAAACGGGTTGTGTCTGTTCAACTCCGTTGTGTTGTTGTGTTGCGTTTGATGTTTTTGTTCGTTGTCCGCACACCGGTATGGCTATGTGCTGTCTAACCAATATGCTAACTACCGAGTAAAGGTACTGTTCTCTGCGGGCTTTACTGTCCCAAACGGAAACATTAATTTTTCATCTTGATCTTTGGGGATCTGCTAAAAATGCTCTCACGTTAGCCTGTTGTCCGCCCGCACAATAGCGATGACTTTTATGATGAAAACCGGCCAGCGAAGAGATGAGTTGTGTGACATATTGCCTGATTTATATGTTGTCTAGTTTATATGTCTATAGAGGTGAAGAGCGTAGTGTCCTGCCAGGGGGGGGCGTTACCTTGTTTGAGTGATGTATAGGCTTCCCAGCATGCAACTTCACAGTTTTGGGTTCACTCTCATCAATTCCACAGCTTATTTTTTTTAACACATGCCACAGAGTTGGAGTTGATTAAGTCAAAATGACACAACTAATATTGCCTTATAACTGTTGATTAACTGTATAACAACAATATTCACTCAATATTGTTTAAGATTTGTATTCTTTTCCAATGTGGCAAAAAAGGGTTAGAAGTTGTTTCTGTAAAAACACGTCAACACATCAGTCAAAACTGTGAAATAGAATATTTTTTATGACACTTCTATCACAATATTCCCAGCACTTTTTTTCCACACTCCAAACAAGATGCAGTTGTTTGTAGTCACCGCACATCGTGAGCTGACGTCTTGAATCCCATAACATCTAAAATGTCCGACAATCTTAAATAGAATATGTTAATAATTTGATCCTTTTCACCTGTGTCCACACACGACCCGGGCAACAACAGACGTACACTCAAATTTGCACGCACGCTCACACAAAGAAAATTATGAAAGCCGAGACAAAGTCCCGATATGGATCTCTGTCTTTGAAGTAATTAAAAGACAAAGTGTAGATTTATCCTCTGAGATTATATTTCAAATTAATTCTCCTTGTGAGAAAAGGATTTCTCAGAGGAGCAAAAAAAAAGATAGACACTGTTGATAAAAAACCCTCAATTCACTTTGCTATGCCTGAATGGATTAACCTTCATGTGTCTAGTGCTTTTAACAAAAAAATAAAAAACGTTTCTTGATGGAGAACATGTCCCACTATAACAGTCTTCTTTGCTAACAACATAGTGATTAGCATAGCATTGCCTTAATGCTTCCAGCCTCCTACTGTGAGTCAATAGGTGCAGGTTTTGCACGATACCCCCCCGTTAATTGACATTAAAATGGGGGTTCATGTTGTAACGTCCTGCTGAGGGATGTGTATAATGTGTGCCGGGATACACTTACTTAATCGCAAATCTCATTCCTAACATACCTGTGCCTATCTGTGGTCGCGTGTGTGTGTGTGTGCATATGGTAATATGCCTTCACCTGCATTTGCATGTGTGTCCTGTGTGTATCCTTGCTGTGCTGACAAGCCTCTGCCCTTTAGTCAACCTGATTGAGTTTATGGACCAACGAACATTGTATCCCACCTTGTCAGGAAGCCTTCGTGATGGAATTGAATTAACACTTTGACACCAGCAAGAAATGCTCTTAGTCCCCTGGGTGCGGTGATTGCTTTGCAGGGACATTACATGAACTAACCCTCTGAATATCTGCCAAAGCTTGTTGATCACGCAGACAGATCTGCACGGACAGAATAGATGCTGCTGTGTTACTGACACAATTTGCATGTGATGCTTTGTCTTGCCTTCCCAAACCAAATGTTCAAGGTGCCATATGTAAGAATGTGGCCAAAAACAGTTACTACATTCAAATTCAAAATACCGAGGTCTTTTAGGTTTCGTTTTCTGCGGTACTGGCAACCCGTGGTTGCTCGGCAGCCGAGACTCTACTGACTGCAATGATTGGTAGAAGGCGGTAGGTGGCGCCACATGCCAAAACATAAACATGATTTGCAGTCTGCAAAATATGTTTTTTTAATGCAAATACTTTGTCTGTACTGTTGTTGTTGGTGAGTTCAGTTTGTTATATGAACATTATTCCTGAGTCTCTGTGACATATTAGGAGGATTTTATGGCCAGTTGCTTTAGATTTATTACATAATGCACCTTTAAATATTTAGCTTTGTTTGCATTACGTTTTCTCTGAAGTCTGAAATAGAGTTTAGAGCTGTTGTGCTTTTCTCATTTACCTGGGATTTTGAAAAACCTTGGCACATTTCCACTAAAATTACCCCAAAGAAGAACTTTTCAGATTACCAGCAACTCTAGAGGGGCGGGGCTGTGTGATGAAGAACACTGATTGGTGGAACACAGTTTGCAGCTGTTTCAGTGTTGCCAACTTAGCAACTTTGTCGCTATATTTATCGCATATTCAGACCCTTCTCACAACTTTCAAAGGAGGAGCAACTAGTGCCAAATCCAGCGACTTTTTCTGGTGATATTGGAGACTTTTGGAGACTTGTGTATCGTTCTGTGCCAAGAAGCACTCACAATAAGTTTTCCCCTAATCCTCATAGTTCTGACTCCCACAGACAGCATCTGTGCATCTCTATCACGTTACTGCAGAAGCTCAGCTCATGTCTGATTTTACTTCGAGCAGCTTGCTTTTTAGTTTGAGATTGTAATGGCTGAGGAGCCATCAGAAAGATAACTTTGGTTGTTTTTGATTCACTGCGCCACTCGTTCTGTTTACTTCTCACTGGCACACACACACACACAGTCAAAGTCTTAGTGAGGACTCTTCATAGACACGATGCTATCATTTGCTAGCCCCTAATAACAACCCTAACTTAAACCCAAGTCTAACCCATCCCTAAACCCAAGGTCTTAACCCTGAAAAAGCCAGGGTTAACCCTGAAATGTTGAAGGGCCAAGACAAAATGTCCTCACAAATATTGTTGTATGTTTTTTGGACCTTACAAAGATATAAATACAAGTACACACACATAGAGAGAAAGATGGGCTTGGGGCCAGAAATACTAGCAGTGTTTTAGCAACAGAAGTTTCAAACTTGGGCTTTAACGTTTCATTGCTGCAAGTGAACAGAATTGACACAGCCATGAATCATTGTCATTTCATATGTCGTCACTCAGTGATAATTACATGCTGACAATGCCATAAATGGACTTTAGCTCAAGTTCACTTTAATGTAGTTTCTTAATGTTTTACTGACTCGGCCCACTGGCAAATAAGACAGTCATTGAGTGATGAATGCTGTAATGATTGATCTCCTCTAATGTGGTTTTGAATGATATTTAATGCTGTTTCAATGTAATTCCCCACCAAAAAAACAACCCAAAAACTTGTCAATATGTTATTAAAGAATGTTGGTGAACCCATCAAGTCTTTGGCAGTAGGAAAATTAGGGCATCACAGAGCAGACATGGTATGTCCTCCAGAGTGGTGCCTTCTGGCTGTATGCCTGTCAGATGAAGGTCAAGGTAGAAAACAACAAATAAAAAACAACCATACAGCAGTCATCGCCGGCCGACAAACATTGCAGAGACTGTCGAGAAAACTCGATGCCAAATGTTGTGTCAGCCAAGAGCATCATTACAGCTGGAAACATGCCTCTAAACTGGAGAACTTGGAAGGACAAACATGTGTAGAGCTAATGCTCTTTGTTGATTTCGGGCGCCGAACAAGCAGCTTCCGTAAAGACCACAGTGTTACTGTTGCTCTTTGTCTTCAACTGCTAATCTGCTCACTGTTGAACTGTCATGGATTCTTTAGACTTCACACCAATCTACAGAACACATGCATTATTCAAACATGAGGTGAAAGACATTTGCTGAAACCAAAATCAGACTCTGCTTTTATGACAGCTTTTCATCCTCTGCCAAATCTCAGTAAAAGGTCCAAAACCATTTTTCAGCCACTTAATTAAACCACAAGTTATTAGTACTCACAAATCTAACACATTTTAAGAAAACATAATTTTTGATTACCACAAAACATGGCTCTTACACTCAGTATAATGGAACACATTGAGACATCAGAGTGCAACCAAATTGTTATATTTCTGTCAAATTTGATTTGATATTTTTTTAAAACCCAGGCTTTATTAATGATGATGGTTGCTTCGGCTAAAATGTGCCGTGGGCCTCATCATCATCACCATCAGCTGCTTGCTGAACAGAAGCAGCTCCAGACGTTACGTCAGTATGTTAGTGTGATAGAGCTCCTAATAAAGTGCTCTGCGTCAATAACAAAACACAAATGCGATATTGAAAATAGTAAAGTTTTCAATGACATCAACGTAAAACTGTAAACACACACAAAATCGTTAACTATACTGTCGATGCTGTATGTCCTCAATAATTTATTACAACTCATAAAGGACAGCATAAAAATTTTAAAGGCTCCTTTCCAGGATAAAGGTTGTCCACCCCTGTTATAAAGGATCGTAACTCTGTGACACACGTATTTAAATCATTATCTTCTATCTACTGTTAAGAGATATAAAAAAATATTTGTAAAAAGCAATGATTTGTGCATTAAAATATAATGACATTAACGGAATATGGAAACATCATAAACAGGCACGTTTATGTGTTAATGGTCTTTAGGTCTTTTCTCTTACGTTGTCTCTGCTTCTCATACAATGCACTTCAAATTCAAACATTCTAACATCAACTAACATGGGGACAATTATTTTCACAGTTTCTTCACACAAAGACAGCGATTTTGTGATTAAAATAAAAAAAATCCTAGATTGACACTGTCAGAGATTCAGTCCTGTGTAGTGCAATCTCCTAACATTTAGACTCGGTCGGTCTATGCTGCTGGACTTTATAAAAACAGGGTTAATTGGGCAATTGATGGTTAAAAACAATATCCCTGGGTTTATTCGTGTTATCTTTTATTAATTTCGAGGAATGTGCTTGTCCTGCATGCTTGATTGCATTATTATAAATACGCAGCTATACTCACGGAAGATGTTGCAGTCGATAGTTAATTTATTTTCCCCCCCTCTATCTTCTCCCAGCTCGTTGACAGTTTCTCTTCACATGATTAATATTCCTCATTTCTCCAGGGTGGATTTGAATTGTGGGTTATCTAATTTTATTTTATTTTTTTAAAGTTTAACAGGAGTAATAGGTTTGATTTTAAGTTTACTGTTAAAACTGGGCGAGGATAGGATCTGGATCAAGAGGAGTTACCATCGTCAGAGCTAAACTCCAGAACTAAACTGCATGCTATGACGTTGGGGCGTTTGGTTAAGCGAAACCATCAGAAACCATCTGCTACGCAGCATCTGCAGCATATGTATTAACATGTAGCATCCAAATTATTCTCCCTCCAATAAAAAAAAAATGGGTTGTTGCGTTATGGCGAAGAAAGACCTTGTGTGTACTTATCGCTTGACCGCTGAACTCAAAAAACAGTGAGGCCTCTCAGTGGAGCTGTTTGAAGCTTCAAAGAGTGAACATAGTCATCATGGTTATAAATTATTTGGGCAACAGCATTTCAAATCTGATTTGGACATCAAATTCAGTACACTCTTAGAAATAAGGGTTCCAAAAGGGTTCTTCTACAAGGGCTGAGGTTCTACCTGGAACCATTTGCTTCAGAAAAACCCTTTCCCAAAGAAAGTGTTTTTCAAGGGTTCTTGGTAACGCTAATGGTTCCAGTAAGAACCATTTCGTTCCAGAGAACCCTTTAAAACCCCTTTCCTGAATAAAGGGTTTTAAAAGGGTTCATGGTGGAACCCTCCGAGAGGGTTCCAGCAAGTGGAACCTTTATAAAAAGGTTCTACCTGGAGCCAAAAAAGGTTTCTCCTCTGAGGACAAGCCGAAGAACCTTATATGGTTCTACTTAGCACTTTTATTTCAGCAACAAATGTTTGACTTGAATGTCGTGAGGCCATTGAAGGTGAAGGTGGCTTTTGTCGGACTGGATTCCTAAGTACCACTAATGATCACACGTGATCAAACAACATCATGTCCTTTTCTTTTTCTTCCCCTCTGAAAGAACTGGAATCTCAAATAAAGGCCTAACAAAAATATTCCTGACCTGAACTCAAGCGGAACGTCGATAAAGGCTTTACATCTGAAAAAAACATTATTGTGCCTGAAATTATCTGAAAATTCACCGCAGTGTACGCGCACGGCAAGCTTTTTCCGTCTTTTGCCACCTCAACCTCGAACTTCAGACTAAAGGAGGAGCAAAACAAATCCGCACTGAACTCACACAGGAATAACCGTCTTCAACAATTTCTATTCCTATAGTGAAGTGCTTTTCAGAATCAGACTTGTTTACAAAGGAAAAAAAAAAAACAAGCACAATATCTGTATTTGATTATTTATAAAACCTGAGTAAACAAACAAAGTTGCAGCTCTAAATGGGTCACAGCCGAAGTTGCAAAACTGATATATAAATAATAATACAAAAACAGTGCTGTCTAACAGAGGCAGCATGTCTTTGAATTAATACCCAAATAGTTATTTTTTTATTTTTTGCTTTGCGTGTGTGCTTCTCTCTGCGAGTAATCACATGATAATCAGTTGAAACAGTCTGTTTTCAGAGAAGCATCAGCCACTCATTTATTCTCCTTTTCTGGAATAGCGGTGCTTAAATGTGTTTGCCTGCCATGGTTTATAACAGATTAAATCTTATTTGTTGATACAGTGGCTCAAAGAAAAGTCACTGAAGGCAGTGAAGTGGAGCTTTTGTTCTGTTTTATTTCTTAATAATAGTTTGACCTTCAGAGTTTTCTGAGAGGTTTGTTTTATCCAACCTTAAAAAGCTCTTTATTTGTCCTTAATTACATGGCATGGACTTTACCTAAGTATTTCTTTTAATATTAGGATGTGATTCAGTGACTGAAATCATTATAATTTATGGTAAAATGTCCCCTTTTTGTCCACCTGCCAATGTCTGTCGAGTTTATCAAGAACAGTGTCTCTCAATTAGGCCTGGGCGATATATCCATTTTATCGATTAATTCATTTTTTTTTCCCGACGATTTTGAAAATAAAAATATCGATTATTTTCTCCTCTTACTACGGCACACTTTTTTAATGTTCGCACTGGGGAAATGTTCCGGGGACCGCTCATTCGTGGCACCACCCATGCATCTCCTCACAAACACTCATCCGGCCAGAGTTTCCCCCAGTGCGTGTTGCTTGTTTATTTACTTTATATACACTTTTTTTTATACACCAAATACGCCATTATTACGGTTATATTGTTATTGTCAATAAAGATGATATATTTAAGAATTTGCACCGATAATTTGGCGGCCGAAACACAGCAAGTACACTGTGGAACAGCAACTATTAAATGCTGGAAAGTCTCATTGCGCAAAAGTTAAACTTATGAACTCCCCGCGTCATTCACTTCACAGCAGAGAACATTCTCTCTCTATGAGCAGTTAACTAAAGAGATCAGCTCATCTGATGCATCTGTTATTCCCATAATTGCAGCGTTGTAGGGTTTAAATTGCGTAGAAGCGCACGCCGCAGGAGAGGGAGAACAGTACAGTACAAGGGAGGTGCGCAGAAATCTGTCTGCACCAGATGAGGGGGCACTCCCACTTTTTTTATTTATGTTAAATGAGTCTGTGCTACAGTCATGGAGGATATCATGCATTTACACATAGTACATCATATGAATAATCATTTTGTCTTTAGTAGTGAAAAAAAAAAAAATTTGTTTTAAATCGAAAAAACAATTTTTTATTAAATAAATCAGGGATTTTATTTTTAGGCCATATCGCCCAGCCCTACTCTCAATCCTGGTCCAAACTGTTCTCCATGTTTTACAAGTTTCCCTGCTCCCGCACACCTGAGTCAAATCAGCTCATCAACACAACACTGCAAAAGTGTCATAACGACCCCTTCATTTGAATCAGGTGTGTTTGAGCGAGGAAACTTCTGAAACATGCAGGACAGTGTCGGTGAGAGACTCCGATCCAAACAGAAACAACGTGCTCACGTTGTTATTATTATTATTCTGACCTCTCCTCCTTTTGTTGTCTGTGTTGCAGGTTGCCCACGTGGGCGGCCAAGAGGATGGAGGCCACGTGGGCTGCGTGCCTGGCTTCCAGGTCAAACATTACCAGGTGGTGTACAGTGGACCGTTCCAGAAAGGCCAGCCCCTCGCACAAGGTCAGTAAAAAACAGGACAGAACACACGCATGCACAGCTTTTTTCGATATTAACTCGAATTGTCTCTGCATTCAACGACATGTCTTGAATGACACACATAAATCTTGAAACCACCCTGTGTCAAGGTCACAGACTGTTTGTTTGTATCGACTGTGCCACTCTTCACATTCCTCTTCCGCTGATGGATTCTCGTAGTTCTTTACACGCTGTGTGCAAATTAAGGATGAAGCAAAACATGTAAATCATGATACAGTACCACGGTAACCGTGGTAACGCTATTCGTTGTGATGTAATAATAATGTAGCTCTGAGTAGCCAGTGGAGTCCACCCGTCTGTTGTGAGTGAGAGGTTCTCTGTGTAGCTTTAGCTTTTGTCTCTTTGTGGAGATTTGGTAATAGAGTTATTACTAAATTCCCAACATGGATTAGATTAAGTCCATCATGGGAATTTACACTTTGGATTGAACTTTGTTTTCCACTACAGAAAAAGGCTGTAGGTTGTAGGTCAAATATTAAACGATACTTCCATTTTTATTTAAATATCATTACATATTTTGGAGTGATAATCGGCCATATTGATTCTCAACGTTGCCAACTTGTAAGTTTGCCTGTTGTATTTATGTTGGCTGTGGGCTTTTCTCGTTTTCCTCACTTCTTAAATGGGAGAAACGGGATGGCTTCCACAACTCAGATTCAGAAGCCACTGGATCGTCCACCGTTTCAGAATCTGTGTCTCTCGCTCTCTTTTCCTGCATCCATACAAACAGAATCTAGCATTTTATTGGCAATCTGCAGAGGCAGCGAGTGAAGCACAGACGAAATAAGCCTAGGACAATGGGTCACTATAGCTTTCACTTCCCTCGGCTCTGCTTCGCTGCAGCTACCACAGAAATACAATGTGTGATATTGTCACAGAAGCACACAGTATTGAGACACTTTATATTTTGCGATTTTGTTTGAAATTGACTATAATATTAGGCCAGACAGTTGATGTAGTGGTTACCACTAGTGGTTCTTTGTCTCTATTTGTGGTCAGGGTGTGACCCCACCTATCGCCCTATGTCAGCTGAGATTGACAGAGCAGCCCCCTACACTACCGTTCAAAAGTTTGGGCTCACCTTTACAACTTTTTTGTGTTTTACCATTAAAAGTCACACTTTTATTAATCAAAAGAGTTGCAAAATGAATAGAAAAGATAGTCAAGATATTGACAAGATTAGAAATAATAATTTTTATTCAAAATAATAACTGTTTTCAGCTGTGCTAGCATAATTGCACAAGGGTTTTCAAGGGTTTTCATCATCCAATAGCCTTCCAACGTGATTAGCAAACACAAGACGTTTGCAGCTAGAATAGTCGTTTACCACATTAACAACGTATAGAGTGTATTTCTGATTCATTTAATGTTAGATTCATTGAAAAAAAGTGATTCTCCTTAAAAAATAAGGAAATTTCTAAGTGACCCTAAACTTTTCAACAGTAGTATACATTATTACATGACTAGTACATATCAATAATTGTACTCCATTGGAAATATTTTTTTTTCCCCATCTGCTCCACCAACATCAGTGGCATTCACTCATCTTCTACCTCCGTGGTGTGTGTGTGTGTGTGTGTGTGTGTGTGTGTGTGTGTGTGTGTGTGTGTGCGTCTTGTGCGTTCATGTGTGTCCGCTCCACTACCATTATGACAGAGTTACGCTCGAGTCGACATAGCCTTCTGGAGAAGTCAGTACCCATCAGCCTCTGATTCAGGCTCCCACTTGTATGCAGAGTTGTGTGTTTGATCTCAGCAGGTTTCCTAATGGAAACGTTAAAAGATGTGAGATGGGGGTGGCATGAAGGTCACAGAGCCAATTGGGAAGGCGGGCCTCGCCTCCTTGTTGTCGCCGCAGTAACCAATTCCGCATACACTCGCTGCACTGCAAAAAAAAAACTTCACTGAAGTCCAAACCCAATTCAATATCGCTGCCAAAAGTTATTGGTCCAGTCTGCTCCTGCGAGACCCTCCGGCAATGCCTATCCGCACAGCTCCTCTGTGTCTCCACGGAGATCACTAATAATGTATGCTGGCGAACAGACTGCTGCTCTAAAAAAAATGTGATTTCCCCTCCACAGAGATAGACAAGGTGTATTTTGCTACTGGTGGTTTTACTAAAGAAAGTGTTCATTAATGCATTTGCTTAATAATTCATTCTCCTTTGCATTAATGTGTTGAAAATGGGATTGAAATGGGAATTAGGTCTCATATTCATAATTCAACCACTTATTATTGTCTCACTCCCACATTACTAACCTGCACTGAGGTTATTATTAACTGCACATTTACATTGTCTTGTTTCTCGTGACGTGCAGTGTTTGTTCTTACACAGTACAAACATTGCTTAAAGTGCCACTCTACTGACAGCAAGCTGTTCCAAGTGAAAATGCATACTTTCCCATACCTTTGCCCGCAAGATATGACAAATCTAAGTGTTTTCTCCTCCACTCTCCTTTTTTTCTTCATTGTGTTTGATTTGGTCAGGCAGTCAGGCGTTTTTTTTTTGTTTTTTTTGTCATCTAGAGATTCAGCGGTGCATGTAGACGGAGACAGAACTCTGTCGTTCTGCTTTAGTGCTCTGCTCCGGGACGACAGAATGGTTCCATTACCTTGAATACGGTCCTGTCAGCAGAAACACCAACTCGCCATGGGGGTCCCATTGCACACAAGTTATGGGCAAAAAAAGCAGGGGGCTTGCTAAGACCCAGCGCACACATCGTAACTGTATACGATGACTGCACACTTAAAGCTATAAAAAAAAAAAAATAAAAAAATGGAATGAAAAATGCACATTTTCAGCATTCGGCCTGAAGAAATGTTTCATTTTTGTCGTGACCCCTGCTGACTCTTAGGTCACCCCAGGTGCGTTCTTTTTGCTGTGCTCTATTTTTCTGTTCTCCTTGCGTCTTGTTAGTTTTCTTCCGAGTGTGTATTTCCGTCCAGTTTTTCGCTCTGCCCTTCGTCTGCCCTGCCCCGATGTGATTCACCTGCGTTATGAGTTTCACCTGCGTTCAATTATCGTTGCCTCCCTCGTGAACTCAGCCTCTGTGCTCCCCATTGTCTGTACGTTTGTTTTTCGTTAGTTCTACAGTGTTTGTGTGTGTGTGTGTTTGTCTTTGAGGGAAGTGAAAGAGAAATCTATTTGTCAACACGTAACTCTTAGGATTTCAAATTGAGGCTGATTTCACCTGCCCACCGTCCCATTTTGTTCAATCCGAACAAATTATCGACTGAGTGTTTGCTCCATTCACACACACAGTGCCAGAGGCTGCACGCAGGCCTAAAGTGACACATGCCAATTTATGCAAACCTGCCCGAGACCTCTCTGTGTAATTACCAGCAGAGACGATGGGCTGTTAGCGCGCGATACCTGTTGGCACAGAGCAGAGTTCAAGGACATCTATCTTAGCTAATGACCATACTTAAGAAACAAACACACGCACGCATGCAGCGAGCAAATATCCACTCTTTGTTTGTCCTCGTCCTTGCCTGCAACTTCACATCACTGTGGAATAGTCTCAATCTAGATTCTAGGGGTGGGAATCACAGGGTATCGATGTATTGCAAGACATTATAGCAATACATTACGAAGAAAATGTTCACGTGAAAAGTTAAAAGTGCAGGATTTCTGTATTTATTCACAACACAGAGAACAAAGTGCATGAAGTCTGTGTCTTGGACATGGATGCGGCATCTCTTAACGTAGCTTTCTCCGCCATTATCCCGCCGTAAACTCCCTCTTCTTTGGCCAGGTTAACTTCCATCCAAGTTTCCCTCATTCAGTGAAGCATCTACAGTTTTAAGTTGATGGACACTCGGTCCTCATCTCTCACAAAAGCCTTCTAAATATTGTTTACAAGTGCATTCAGTCCTTGTCTCTGCTTTGCTCTGCTCTGTGCCGTATGGGAAGCATAGTATGGGAAATGTGGCTTCAGTTTAGAGTTTGTCCTGCACATGGAATAGTGTTGGGGAGCCGATTCTGTCAAATTGTGTACTACCGACTCTGGTTCTTGACAAAGTTCCAGTCTACATATACAAGGAGAACATGATTCCGTCTAACTGCGATATCTATAATTGTAATTAAAGCTTTATTCCAGTATGTAAAGTAGTGTTGCCAATACCCAGCATCCTCTCTTTTTAGCACTTTGAGTTGCATTGATATGTAAGAGAAGTGCTTTAAAAATATGGATTGATTGATTGTCGAGAGAATGCAGCTGTGGTTGAGAGACCAGCTGAAGTGTCAGTGCCAACAGTGAAAGCAAAGGAAGAAATCCAAGAAACAATACGTGGTTTTCTGAGACTTTCACAGCTGTTAGAAGTTACAGCACGTGTATTAAACTTTTTACGATTGAAGGTTGTGCGCTGGAACCACTTTCGTCTATTTCTGAAATTGTAATAATAGTGGAAAGCTCAATGAAAGAAATGCCCATTCACACTGTGAATCTCATTTTGTTTACAGCTCAATTGAAGTCAATTCAAAAATATCAAAGCTTTAATAGAAAATCTCTGATTCCCTTTTTCAACCACAGAGTTCAGTTTATTCACATGTAAAAAGATGTTTGACCTGGTGGTTAGGAAGGTATTTTCTGCTTGTTAATGAATACAAAAAAGGAAAAAAAACTTTTATGTTTTATGTAATTACTGACTCAATTGAATTTATTCATCACTCATTTTAAAAGCGTTGCTGGAAATTCAGTGTTTTGATTTTGAGCCTGAGGAGAAGAGCGCTCTCCGTCACAGCATCTCCAGCCAGAGCAGGTGGTGACTGAAGGATGACTTAGGGTTCTCAGTTCTGGAAAAAAAGTTACTTTAATAGTTCTTTCGCTCAGTGGGATCTGCCACGATGCAGAGAAATACAGCAACGAGATGTATTGATTCTGAGACGCCGTTATAGCTCGCTTTAGTTTTGCAAGCTGTTTGTTTCTCGCCTCTCCGCTGCCCCTCTCAGAGGTGGCAGTAAAGTTGATGCAGCTCGCTGTCACTAGCTTGGCAGTCTGTCAGAAATAATGATAGTTCATAATATCAGTAATGCGGCTTCTGTGCAGAGCCTGGACTTCTCCATGAATGTTTATAGCCAGGAGTTTGCCTTCTCCAAGAGGCCATCATAAAAAGACATTACATCCTGCTAATTTATGCAAACTTTAGGTGAAAAGACAGTTTTGATTTTATGTAGTACTGGAAAGCTATAGGGCAGACCACGCTGACAGCCAATGAAATGTGGAGAATGAGGGAGGGGGGGGGGGCACCTTATCTGCATCCTGCAGAGCAAGACCAAGGCTCCGTGGGGCTTTCCACAATCCCACCACCAAACATGATTACTCCTCAAAACATGGCAGCCTTTAGCATTTCACTGTAGCATTTTTTTTAATTAAGCATTCCTTCAGATTTGACTTAAAAAAAACAAAAAAAAAAACAGATTACCTGCAGGACATGGTCCACCTCAGGCCGATGCCAGCCTTTCACTTCATGTCAGGCAACACATGGAGTTCTCCTGGCTGGCACAAGGCCCAGAGAATATTAACTGCAGAGAGCTCCAAAGATCTCCCTGGCACGACTTTCATCTCTTGCCTGCGTTCCACTCCTACTTTATCATCGAGGCAATTTAAAGGTACTTGAATTCTGACGTAGCCTAGTAGTTTTAGATAAACAGAACAAATGGAACAGCTCTCTCATCTGTTTTGTGTCTGTGTTTTTTTTGCTCCTCTCCCACCCGGTTCTGCTTTATTTAATTTACGTGATAAAGTTTGCTGCACTCAGAGCACACAATCTCATTCAGGGAAAATGTTATACTACACACAAAAAATACACACTTAGATGCATTTATCTTTTATCAAATACTCCATTGTGCGGCATATGGAAAATGAGTTTTTTTTGATTAATTTGCAGTGTTAAAGGTTGCTTACCTACACAGCTACACTTAGTGCAACTTATCTATTCTCATGCACGAGATTGCTGCGGTGCATTTTGCTTTTTCTTCTCCCGTCAGAGTCGTTAAGTACATCACTCAGTTTATTATGTGGCATGCCCAGCACATCCCTTCAGCCCACCCTTTTTTTTTTATATAATGCCACTGAGTACCTGATTATCTCACCACTGGTACTGCAGACAAACAGCCATCAACTGTTCCTCCAGTAAAAGAGAAAGTGCACGGACACAAGCATAATATTTACAAGTATGAGTAATAAAATTGTATTTTTATTGCTTTTATTTAAGCCACGTATTGACGTTCTGCCACTGTGTTTTGCGCACAAAAGTGGAATATCTTTTTGTTTTGTGACATTTGCTTAAACTGAAGCAGAAAAAATATGTATTTATTTATTTTTTAAAAAGAGGATTCTATGAGATGTAGTGAGGCTATTTACCGTCTCTAGCTTCACGTTGAATTAAAGCTGCTTTGTCCCTCACATTTTTTCCTTATTTGCTATTTTTGTCACCTGCCATATGTTTTTCCCTCAATCCACAACACCTTAGACACTTAGTATACACTGAGTTTGGCTGAATTAAATCAAGGTAGCAAATAACGACGATTTTTCCCAATCTATGAATCTGTCGAATATCCAAACCTGGTAATGATGATGTTCCCAAATGTAATATTAATGTAGTAACTGATTTATAATTCATTAATAGAATTATCATTGCAGCCCTGGTGAATTAATGGTCTCACTCACTGCTCTTTGCATTAAAGCTTGCATATGGATAGTCATGCCTGTATTAGCATATAGAACAAAATAGAACCACAAAAGCCAGAGTCACTTATAAAGCAGCATCTTTTCCTGTGTATTTAAACGTGGATTGAAGGTATGACGGTGGTTTAAACATACACATAATTTGTACTTATCCTAAATTCAACATGAATCATGGGCATGGAGTCATGGTGATAGTGTGTGGAAAAGGGGGAACCAGGATATCAGTCCATGTAGATCCCTGTAATCGACTTATCTTGCTCACACTTGTTATCTCTATGCACAGAAAAATGCACACAAACATGCAGAATCTTTGTAATTTCACTTTCTAGTTTCATTAATCATGGTGGCGCAGGCAAAAAAAAAAGAGGCGTGGACATGCCAAGTGAAATGCATTGCGTTTAAAGTTTATCTGCATTGATGTGAATGTGGCTGTTCATCGAGATTGGCCAAAAAAGTCGGTATAAAACTGACATGTTAAGTGATTATAGTGTACTCTGAGATTGGTTAGGTTGATGCTACTTTATGCTACTGGCCTGTAATTGTTGGTAGGGATCTTTCGACAGGCAGGAATACACATGATGATATGAAAAGAGGAGGGTGAATAGCAGTGGAATATAAAATCAAGTGGACTAATTTTTCCAAGTTTTATGACGGAATGCAAATCCTCAATGACAAAAGATGAACGTTTGATGAGAATTGTGGTATGCTGCATCGTAGGTGGGTTGCAGCCAAAAACGAGTCGATGAGTTACAGATATGAATAGATTTCTTTGTGCATAGACAAATGCAACACAGTGTAGAGTGGAGAGCAATATGAATCTCAGGTTTATTACTTGTGACTTTTAACTTTGTGGGATTTTGTTTATCTTCAAGTGCTGACATTTAGGATTCATAAAAACAGCTGAGGGCCAGGCAATCGTTTTTCTTTTTTTTTTCATTGTTTTCACTCATTCGGATGAAAAATGAACTGTTTACCGAACTATTTCTAACATGCACTTTGACCTGTTGTCCTTTCTGTGGTTTCAAATAATTGTCCTGTGCAATTACACGTCATTACTGGCATTATGGCTGCTTCCACTTTCAATTTGACTTCTACCTGAAGTGGTTTGCGTAACCTGCTAAATACTTAGGTTCAGTGCTTTGCTGCTGGTAGAAAGACAATGACTCGAGCTTTGTGCACATTTGCAATAGCTGATTCTGGCATGGAATAAAGTATGTAAACATGATTATACTGTATTCAGGAGAGTTGATCCTAACTAGAGCAGATATGTTGCATTTATATTGTATCCATGTGTCTGTACAAGGCTGTTCATCAAATGTCTTTGCCAAATCGTGAGGGAAATGTTTGGCTTTTTTTGCTTGGATAACATATAGTTGTTGGCTCTGGGAACTGTTGGATGCTGTGCTCTCTTGCTGAGAGAGAGAGTTGCTATGAGAACAGCGGTTGTACAATATCACAGTAATCTCTTCCCATTAGATCAACGGATAACACAAATACATGATTTGGTAAATTTCACACAGCTGTGGCTCAAGGGACGGAGCGGTTCATCCTCGAGCCAGACTGTTTGTTGGTGGTTTGATCCCCGGTTCCTCTCATTGGCGATGATTTGTTTAAGTGTGTGTGTGTGTGTGTGTGTGTGTGTGTGAGAGAGCGTCTGTATACGCGTGAATGTGATTTGTAGTTTTTTTTTGAGTGGCCATTAAGACCACTGAATAAATGCTGTCCATTTACAACTTCACATAAAAAAAAAGAGCCAAGTAAAGGAGCACATCAGATCACATTCCGGCTATGTGCTTTCAGGCTTAACAGTAAAACTATTAAGAAACTTTATTGCTCCTAAAAGGCATTTTATTGTATCATGCTTATAATATCAGCTTTCATGACATCCAGATGGATTTTTCACCTTTTTATTAGTTCACCTGCTGCTGGCCATCGTCCACTGCCACATAAAAGTGGCGTCAGCAGCCGTGAGATGGCGGTGCTATGAGGAGGCTGCAAGGCAGAGCATTAGCTGCACATGGACTGTAGTGCCAATATGCAATCAATGTGCAAGGGAGGCAGTTGTTTGATATACAAACTCTCCCGCTCCGCGTCTCATCCCGCATCTTTCCTCCTGTGCCACTTTCGCACCGTCGCACATCACTCCTGCTTCCTTCCTGTGCTCATGTGTTAGCTCTGCCTAACCTACTTAACAGTGAAATTTACATTTCTAATGCACATTGCACTGCATCTGTTAGTGGGCTTAACAAACATTATTCACAGCACTCCTGGAATGAATAAATAAACCCCACATGTTTAATTCAGTGCAGGCTGTTCAGTAAGAGGATGTTCATCAATCAGTAACATGATGTCTTTAATTGCAGCTTTGAAGGAATTTGGGGAGCAAGTTTTGGCAAGCAGATATGAAGTGTCAAGATTAATATTGTATCTTTCTGACCAGACGTTGGCACTTCATGTTTTTAAAAAGGAAGCGATGATCACAGGCCACAGTCAATCAAAGCAGTTTGCACCATCTGGGAATGTGTTCAGGAACATCTTGATTAGCTGTTGTTCAAAATAATCTCCTTTAAATAGACAATTTTGGTGTTTATTTTTATATTTTTATGAGCTGGAGAAAAAAGGAGTACTTAGGGGATTGTTGTGTATACACGGTGAGGCACAATTGGGAGCTCAGTAGCAGGATAAGTTCCGTTTATATACTCGTTTATTTTGAAAAATATATATATTTGGGGATCTTTGTCCCCTAAAATCTGCTAGGGAGTAAATGCTGATGGAAAAAAACAGGGTCAACAAAACAACTTTACCTGTAAACTGTTTTGCTGTTATCATCTGAAGTTCTGCACTTTGCAAAGCAACATCAAGGAGGGAGGGATTTTGAGGTGACTTTATTGAAGAAAAAAAGTATATTGAAAATATTTGAAAGTAAGTATAATAATAGTCGGCATCGCCCTGAACAAGGATCCATTGAACATATTTGCAAACCTCTTAAGGAATAATTTTAATGAATTTTTTAAATTGAGGAAACTATCCATTTGCCCGGATGCACTTTGACAGTGAGGTGACTTTATTCAAGAGAAAAAAAAAATCTTGAAATGTTCCATAATAATAGTCAGCATCACTCTAAACAAGGATCCATTGAAAATACTTACAAATCTCTGAAGGAATCATTTTAATGATTTTTTGAAATTGAGGAAATTATCCATTTGCCCTGATGCACTTTGACGGTGAGGTGACTTTCTTCAAAAAAACAAAAAGTATCTTGGAATGACTTGAAATGTTCTATAATAATAGTCAGCATCACCCTGAACAAGGATCCATTGAAAATATTAGCAAACCTCTTATGTGTAAAAGAATAGAACATAATACACAAGAGTGCTGTGGACACAGTTCAACTGAGTCTGTAGGACTGATTAGATGGAAAAAAATAGGAGGGCAGCATCATATGATAAATAAACACAAGGCTGGAAATATAGTTATGCAGGGATCTGTCAGTTTGTGGTATAGGAGCCATTACTCAGGTGGACTCATTTTCTGTCTCCTCCAACTCTCATATCTGCATCAAAAATTACATTTCCGTCACACAGGAATCATCTCACTCCTTTTAAAAATGTAGGTTCATGTTTATTTATTGTAAATTAAGATTATAAACCCAAAGTTGACACACAGAACTTGCACATTTAGAGAAAGCTGCAGTTTAAGTATAGTCAATGAAACCTGGCTTGTTGTCTAAGGCTGTTTATTTGAAACAGTTTGTGGACCCAGCGTTTCCACATTTGTTTTACAAAGTGTATCTATTATGGTTCTACATTGCCGCACTTCAGTAAAACAAATAGCTCTGCTGAGTTTTAACCTTTAGAACGATGCTTTATTTAGATCAGAAGATTGTCTCTGTTCCTTAATTAGATTGGGTTGTTTGTCATTGTGATGCAGATGTGATGCTGTTATTGTTTATCAGAATGATGTGAAGCTGATTTCATTTTTTTGCCTTACACTTTTTCCTTATCACCCTGCACTAAATATGCTCTGGATCGTCTCCACAGTATATTTACACGTTCCACCGTGGGTTGTTGAAGTGACTGTAAAACCAGGTGTTTCTGCATTTGTTTTATCTTTGGAGTTATATTTATTGTCTACAAACAAGGGTTATCTTAGTCATATTGCTACAGAATAAGGCCGTGAAGAGCTCTACATACAGTATTTCACTGTCAGTCATTGTCACAACAAACCGTTCACAGCATCTTCTGCACCTCATTATTTTATAGACCCCTTCTTATCTTATTTCCCATGCATCACTCCGAGCAGGAATGTCCAGGCTTTATGATGAGGCATCGGCGTTCATTGTGTTATTTTAGAATTCATGTCCCTTTATGATAACGCAACAATTTTGCAGGGCTGTTGATGCCTCAGTTGTGGCTGCAGGAGTCATGAATAATAGGAACTGCTTTTGAGTCTTCATTTACATCAATGTATCCCCGTTCTACTTTTGTGCTCATTTGTTCAATATTCTGATTTCATTTTCACTCAGATTGGTTGATTGTTAAAGTATCTTGAAATTTCTTGGAATATTCCATAATAATAGTCAGCATCAACCTGAACAAGGTTTCATTGAAAATATTTGCAAACATCTTAAGAAATAATTGTAATTAATTTTTGAAATTGAGGAAATTATCAATTTGCCCTGATGCACTTTGACAGTGGGAGGGATTTTGAGGTGACTTTATTTAAGACAAAAAAAGTATCTTGAAATGACTTGAAATGTTCTATGATAATTTTCAGCATCACCCTGAACAAGATTCCATTGAAAATATTTGCAAACCTCTTAAGGAATCATTTTAATGATTTTTTTTAATTTGAGGAAATTATCCATTTTCTCTGATGCACTTTGATAGTGGGAGGGATTTTGAGGTGGGGTTAGTAAAAAAAAGGTTCTTAAAATGACTTGCAATGTTCTGTAATGATAGTCAGAGCGTATCAATATGTGATAGACTGGTGACCTGTCCATGTCAGCTGGGATTGGCACCAGTGCCCCCCCATGGCCCCCCATGTGGAGAATAAAGTAGTATAAGATGAGTGAACGAGTAACATCATCTAATAACATCCTATCCCCACTAGGGTTACCTTTGAAGCCCCAAATCCACGACGTGATACTTTTCAGTGCACCATAAATGAATTGACATTTGAAGTGAACACGCTCTTGAGGAGGAGATGATGTGCCACTGTCGTAGAAGTGACTGAATTACCTTTTTTGTCAAAGGTTTTGTTCAACCCATATGCTACTTTCCTGTTCCTGGCACGTAGCCCACAGCTCAGTGTGGCTCCTATTGAGTATCCAGGGAAATAGCTGAATAACTTGGCAGATGCCCCGAGCGCTCATCCTGGGTGTTGTTGGCTTCCCAACAGCCTATCGATCTGCCCGGACACTCAAACACTTTGCTTGGTGGCCTATGCAATGCTGCATGCCGCCCTTGTGTGTCAAATAGCGCTTTGTGTATAGATTTGTCTTTGACTGTGTGTGTGTGCTTATGTGTGGCACCTCAGGAAGTTTGTGTTATGGGACCTAATCTCTGGACCATCCAACATACTTGGACTGTATTCACACTCCTGGGATTTGATTCTTAAACACCTTTTTAATTGTGTGTTGAAATCCTCTTTCTGTCTGGATAGCCATTAATAAATGATGTTGTGGGGTAGCTGCCTACTATGAAACAAATGCTGTTTGCTCTCTCGTCAAAGTTCCACCTGCAAATCACACATTTCCAGATAAATGCTGGAAGCTCAGTGTAGACGAAATTGCCGGGAGGAAAGAGCTTCACTGACACTGACTGCATCACATCTGAATGTTCTTACTCGTTAAACCCAGAGAACTGTATTTATTTATGTACATATATCAGAAGATGATTTAAACAAATGGATACAAATCATGGACTATTGCTTTTGCTATAACGACACAACTTGACTTTTGTTAATCACCTGTCAGTTTTTATGTAATGCTGTGTACATGTGCTGAGAATTTGTGTTAAATTAAGTCCATGAAGCTTTTGTTTGTTATAGTACTCATAACAGCCTGCAGAAACTGTACATTTCAACTATAATGAAGATACCAGCACTGAGTGAATATACCTCATGTTGCGCACGTGAAATTACAGAAAAGTGGGAGGCTATCACTAAAGCCTAACCAATGAGTCCAAATGAGTCTCACTCATTTACAGTACTAATAGCATAGCAATCTGTATTGCTTTGTTAAATCAAAGCAAAGTAACTCATCATCATGTCACAGACAGTGCTCAGCGCTCCTTACTGTATGTGTTAGCTTGCTCTTAACAGAGTTCAGTGAATCATACATTTATTCAATTTTCAGCATCAATGTGCTTTGAAAATCGGCCCAAATCCCAAAGTGCAACACTGCAGACTTGAGGAGCGTGTGCATAAAAGGGTCAACATTTCCACGGGGCAGCCCTGAAGCATTTGCACAGCGGGACAACCCAAAGCCCTCGTCGCCTCTTTTGGGGAAGTGTGTTCAAATCTGTGGCCATTGTAACTGTGGCCACTAACATGCATCATTCATGACGAAGCAATACTTTGACATTATAGGGTACATGGTTTGTGGTCTGCAGGTTTGAAGCAGCAGAGAAATGTCTATATTTATAGCATTTAGAAGTCAAAAGAACATAACAGTTTGCAGTAGTTGTTGATGAGTTGTCACCGACAATCTTTCTGTAACTCAGAGCTTCCCCTGCTGCTCCTGCAGCGCCAGATGGTCCCTCAATTGCAGTCATATGCTTCAAAGGACATGGAACGACCTTTGACTGGAGAATTTATTTTGGCTCCGAGTTCGAAGTGGTTATTTTAGTGCTGATTATCAACAGAGTGACAAACAACTTCACATTTTCACCTATTATCCAGTGATCCCTCAGGACATTTTGCCCTCTCTTTAAAGGCCAAATTGATCCAGTGATGTGGGAGAATTTCCTCGCACGTGAGTGGTTTAATCTTCATATTTTCGCTGAGATGACTGATAGCAGTGGGTGCAGACAAATGACAAAGATCTCCGTCCCTCTAATTCCCCGATCTACTGATTGAGCACTACATGTTGTGATAATACCAGGCTTGCAAATGGTGCTTTCATGCACAGTTGTCCAGAATAACTCTTATATGAGTATAGTAAAGTGTATAGTCTCTATAAGGCCGGTTTCAAACTGAACTTGTGTGCGACGCAGGGTTAGGGTTAGGGCGAGGGTCGCCAAGTCGAGGCTCGGATGACTATCCTTGGCGACTACTTTGTCTGTGGTTGAAATGTGTTTTTCTGCTTGGTGAGCGGAGCTTATGGTGCGTTCCAGAGCCCATCCAAACAAATGGGATGTGGGACTAATTCCTGACTTGTACTAGCTCCTACTTCAAAGCGTTCCAGGCAATTGAAGTTTAATGTTAGAAAGCATGGACGATTGCAGCGCTTTGTTTTACATTTTTACTGTCAGCAATTAAGTCTACTTACATACATAAGCGAGCCGTAAAGCAATACATATTGATATGTAACGTCATGAGTATACGTTTAACGTAGCCCTACATATCTTCATGCTAACAGATAACAACGACGACATAATTTCACGCCATAACATGAAAAACAAGTTGGGATAAAATTGCAGAAAAGTAAAGTGTATAGCCTATTCTTGTGACTCCATGGGCGCCGCCATTATTCTCCGACTTGATTCGGTCCAACTTCGACAGGCATTCTAGTGCACTTTTTCTAGTTGGGGGTCCAACTGGTTTGGATGGGCTCTGGAACGCACCATACATACTCCACCTACCGGTGGGGTAGGAATTCAGTTTGTGCATGTGCTGTCCACGCGCTCCTAACGTGATCTTTGCATGCAGTTTCGAAATATGGTTAATGACGCAAATTGCATCATGCGCACAATGCGCATTGGGTCTGCACACAATTCTGGATGCAAGGAACAGGACGCATTCAAACCAAAGAAGAAGAGAACGATGCTACAGCTCCCTCGGACACGTCTGTTTTTGACCAGCACGTTTGTGCATGCGCTGTCCACACGCACCTAACGTGATCTTTGTGATGGGTTCCAAAATCTAAAAGTACACTTAAGAGCGACAGTAGCAGCTCAGCAGTGGATGCGCTTCCTCTGTGAACAACAAACATGCAGTATATCAGCGACACGCACTGCACACACGTGCGGTGTGAGCGAGTCGTAAATGGTGTCTTCCGCCTTCTCTCGGAACAATCTTTAATATTTAGATATTCATCGTGACATAATTGATCAACAACATTTGAAAAACTCCAGCCCTAATCTCTACTCTGTCAGGCGTACTACCTCACGTTGGCATCCATCCCTGCCCCAGCTCTCTTTGAAGAAATGCTTTTGCCCTGCCACTCACAAACAAACACAGACTGATTGAAGTTTGTTGTGTTGCTTGAAATAACCTTGCACACTCCCTTTAGTTCTGTTACTCTGCTTCGGGGGGGAATCTCAGAGATATGCTGATACACTTCCATGTATATTTTCACATGGAAAAAAAAATGAAGCGAGGAGTGCTTTTAAAAGCAGAAAAATGTAAATGAATTCATATTCAAGCAGGTGTAACCTTGACACCGGCATCTTCAAAGACCCAACCTGTAAACCTAAATGTTTCAAGCTTGCATGGATACAGCAGGATGTTTACTGCTGCTTGTTACTGTTACGTGTGCATGTTAAACCTTGAAACGTATTATTTATTTATTTTTTACCAATGGGCAGACTGCAGATGAGTAGCATGAATTACTAGCCAGATGAAATATCGGCTGGTAATTACATGTGGAAGCTGTATGTGCTTTCAGAAAAGTGAGAAATGTAATTCTCTGTCATTATCTGCCTGTGATCTCTGTATAAAGCGATTCTGGCGTTGACGATGGTCTGATATTCTGGGCTTTTGTTTGAGCTTGTGACTGCAAGTGAGCGAGGAGTCTCTCTCTGTAACTTTGTTTTCATCTTTGATGAAGAGAGGTGATTACAAACAAAAGTGCTGCAGCCTGTCAGCGGAAGAAAAAAAACATTGCAATTATTGCAGAGAAAGGATGTTCAGAAAACCTTGTTCAAATCTAATGAGCCCAAGGTATCCTCGTATTCGCCTTGTTTCGTCAAGGCTGAACAAAAATTCAAATTAACTAGGACTGTGAAAACCATAGGCAGATAGATAGAGTGATAGATTTTCCATTCTTCTCCTTCAATCAAGAAGATGAATTGCAGCGAAGTAATTTATTGCTGCATGCAGTTAAAAGAGCAGCAAGTCTCGCGACTACAAATGCAGACTGGCACGGCTTTGGGAGTGAATCGGCAGCATCTGGAGCAACACCACACATCCATCTCTGCTTCACACGTGGCATCTCGCCAAATGTAAGAAGTGGCATTGAAAAGGAGTTTAGTGGCTGATGCTCACAGTGTGGTTTATTAGCTTCTTCTGTCAGTGTATGGATGTATGGATCCTGCTAATATTGCTCGACTCTTGCCTCAATGTCACCCATTTATGTGAAATGTCTCAACAACTGGGGTTAGGGTTGGGTTAACCCCATAATTCTAGAATTAACCCAGATACTTCTATCTAAGTTGAACTGAATATGTTAATAGGAAATACATTTCTATTATCATATGAAATCAATCTGTACTTGAAATGTGATTTTGATCATCCTGATGCCAACGTAAACCTTCCTGCAGTCTACCTTGAACCCTGGCTCGTGTGCATCTAGTGGTAACTGTGTGTAACTACAAGCCATAAGTAAAGCTTGATAAATGTGGTCTAAAAAGATGTGACTGTTACACAGTCCATGTTGTGATATTTAAGCATCAATCTTGCTTCATAGGACACTCTGTTGCGAGCTGTAAATAAGGCTCCAATAAAATGTTGCTAATCTTGTATTAGGGTTGGTTACTTTGCAGACACTGTCTTGTTAGTTGGCCTGTGGTGGCATCCTGGTATCCTTGGCCTGGTGAGGTGAACTTGTTGTAACTCAGGGAGATAATAAGGAAAGCATAACCCAGAGAGCATCTAGCTGGCCCTCATTATTTCACCATAATTACTTTCTCCTCCTTTCGCTCACTCTCTCGCTTCTCACCTTCGCCTGATTTACAGTAGCCGAGAGACACAAACAGGAACTCAGCTGAACCAACAAGAAAACAGAAACGAGAGGAAACAGAGCACAGGCTGAAGAATCTTCAGATGATGACAGTGGCAGCAGCGTTTGCCAATATTGAGTTGAAATAAACCGAACCATGTGATCACTGGATCACTTAAAACCTTGTTGTGTACATGGTGAGAGATGGGGATTCTGATTAAAAGAAAACAAATACACTGCTTCCATGAAAGCTTCGGCTGTGCACAGTTTTTTTTTGTTTGTTTTTTATAAAAAATGACTTCAACTTGGCTGCTGAGCTTCGAGCGGCTGATCTATCTTGTAAATGGCAGCTTAGTATAATCAGCTTTTACACATTTCTAAGTGGGTGGTTCAACACAAACTCAAAGTAAATCATTTCCTGCACATCACTATCGCATGCATAGTGGAGCTATTTTAAATGTTAGGCTAATAGATATAATTTTGAGACGGCATTTACATGTTGTTTTTTTAATTAGCTTCTTCTTTTATTTGAACCACGACAGAGAAAATTAAAAATAAATGAAAATGAAAATGACTATGAACTGTCGGCAGTTTTCATATAATTATAACATCTTGAAAAAATAAACATGTATTGTTAACTTGTCAACAAAATTTGTTGACAAGTTAACATGCATTTAATGTAATATGCATTTAATGCATACGTTACCTATATCGTACCCTTTTTTTCATGCATATTGTTGCAAACTTTATGTCATTTATGCATTTTTGAGTGTGCAAATTAGTTGTGTCAGTTGCCGCGTTTCACCAATACACCATCAAAAAGCTTCATTTAGATTACTGTACACTTTTCCTTTTGTGGAGAAATTCAAAGATTTACACCAGGAGTGGTGGTGGTGGTGTAGTTGTGTGTTTTCTTTTAATTTGTATCACAGAATATGCTTAGAAAGCACTTTGATTCAATCTTGTCTCAGATGGAATCCACACACACACACACACACACACAAACACCCATACACATACTATATTACACACCAAACTAAACTGCACCATCCACATAACTCGTATAATGTCAGTTCAGTCATGGGAACAACATGGCACTTTGTCACGGGGAGAAAATGAGTAGCAAGTCAGATGTGTGAAAAGGGAAAAAGCATTTAATCAGACAGTTAGCATACATGTATGACCTTTCACAGTCTATGTAAAATATCTGTGATGCTGTCTCAGATCACTAAGTAACTGCACTCTAATTGGCTGAAGTCACCAGTGCAGTGGGCAATGCTATACTTCACTATAAAGTGTGATCAAAGGCTCCGGAAACACATACACATATACATATACATATACATATACATATACATATACATATACACCCGTTTACCAGGCTTACAGGGGACTGTCAAAACCAACCAATTCTCTTTGAAGGTCTTTGTTCTAATGTCACGTCAAATGTGCTTTTTAATTAAGAAAAAAAAATGAAAGAAGAGGGGAACCGAATCCTTGAGCTAACTTATATTAAAGAGGGGATGTCCACACATTACAGTGAAACTGTCTGCAGCAGGTCTTTCAACTATTGACTGCCTGTTTACTGCCAAGCCTTTCGTTGTTTCTTTCAAATAAAATTACCAAAACTTTAAATCCTAGCAGTAACCAGTTAATAACCTAAGCCTAATAGTAGGCTATCCCGATCCACAATGGCCTCCAACCTGAACTAGTTAACCCTCGAATGACCATCATGACACCTGGATTTATTTTGATTTTATGGCAGTAGTATTGTCAAAATCTGTTCAATGAGTGCTTCTGCTCCTTTTTCCAAGCTAACTTTCACTTTCAATATCCGGCAGTTATTCAACCATTTGACGTCTGACATCGCAGACATGAGACATGCTGGTGAATCTTGTCTGTGATTGGGCGGTTCATCCGTGGAACTCCTGAGGGCTACCGTATTGACAAGTATATGGGCACAAAAGCTCTATTTCTCAGCTTTATGCTAGTTAGTAGTTAAGTTTCGCCTCATTTAGACCCGGTTTTGCGAAGGCAGAAGTCCTGACGAGGTCAGTCGTAATGCCAAAGAAAAGGTCCCTAAAAAGGAAACAAAAAATAAATAAATACAACACACACAGACTGCACTTACTCTGATAAATGCAATGGATACAACTGTGGAATAATACATCTGGTTTGCGCACAGCCCAGATTAGTGTCTATGCCCTGTTTGGTGATTAGCAGTCTGACATCTGACAGGGTGCGGCTGGTTTGAGTGGCAGAAAAGGTGGGAATGGGCTGCTAGCAAAAGTGTGTAATGTGTCAAGCCATTATTTATTTCTTTTTTTGAGACGGAAAACCTCAAACATTGTTACCGCTGAATATAATGGGCCTCACACCTCGCTGTGTATTAGGGAACTCGAGGAAGAAAAGCAAAGTCATGATGTAAATACATTTTCAAAAGCCGCTTCCGCTCTAATACCCGTTGATTGTTTGAGAATGGGGCCTCTCCTGAGCCTTTTTTATGAGGCTGAGCACACTCTGTCTGGTTAGACATGGCAGCTATCAGCTCAAACACACCGCGCTGCGACCTTTGAGATTACTCCTCTGATTCCCATCTCTCCTATCACTGAGACTTGACATTTGATTTACAAGACAGAAAATTGTCTTCAAAACACAGTCAAAGGCAAACTTTAATACTTGACAAAGCGGGGGGGGGGATGCATTTAAGGGATGCAACGAGGGTAGAGCTGACTTGCATACACTTGCTGGATGTCAAAATATAGTTCTTTGTCATTTTAGACATAGAGAAGTTCCTTATTGTGGACTTTTTTGGTGAAATGTTTGTTCTTTTAGAGAAGGAGTGAGTTAGGTATATAAGTGGTTTCTGCCATGAACAGTAATGGGATAGATGATCCAACCTTAATGGTGACTTTGGTGTCAAACCTCCTGCAATTTGCCACCCAAGCTTTGTGGGCGGTCCTGGTCTTAGTGGAAGTTCAATGTCAGCCGTAAGGAAACGGTTGCATACCGACTTTTCTTCTCCTTTTGAGGCAGAGAAGAGAAGGTTTCTGGCGTCTCTAATCCATGTTATGCAAAGTTGTTTCAACCCTTAGCCAGCATTTTGAAGAAAGGAAGCGGGTGCTCCGTGGCACCGGTGGTGAGCGGGAGTAACTTGCGCGCTGTCATTGTTGCTTTGACTTCAAAGCTGCCAGCTCACCATGCTCTGTTCTGAAATCCCCCCCAAACCTGACAGCATTAGAATACCATCAAACGCTCTGTGGCTGCCTTTGAAATGCCAATGACACTGTTTGGAGTTGCAATTTGCAGACTTAAGAGTGCATCCATGTTATTGAAGGAAATCTGAGGCTTGTAATGGGAATGAAAATGAACACATCTTTCATGCTTTGGCTCGGGAAGCGAGAGTTGAATATTGAGATGGAGTCTTGTTTCCCTCAAGAGTCAGTTGTTGACTTTGTAGCTCTCCCTCACCTTCCCTGTCATATACTCTTTTCTCGGGTTTTATTGTTTTTTGCCCTCCTCCATCTTCACTCCCACATTCTCTCCTTCCCTGCACTCCAGATGGCAGAATATGATGTTGTCCAGAGGGGAGAATTTTAAAATGTCTATAGCAGGAGCAATAGAAGAAGCCAGACTAAACAGTCCCAAAGGTTAAGTATACTAAATGAGTGCTTTGATAGACTTGAGTCGATTGATTTTCTAGTCCTGGCAGTTCTAACTATGGAGTGGATTCTCATTTCTCTTGCGCCACGGCATGATAGAACATAGATATTTCCAGATTTAGTCCTGACACACAGGTATTGTTTCTGCAGGTAGAGGCAGCCATGTAGATTTGAGCTAATTTGTCCTCTGATCTAAGTGGTTTTCACTTCCAGCTTCACTTTATTGAGGTACATTAACAAATCCGTTTACAGCTTTTTTCTGTCGCGGAACAATTTGTCTTAATTACAGCAGCATTTGCAATTGTACTTAAGCTGAACAATGGCTTTCCATACCATTTGGCAAACCTTAGTCATTAGAGCTATCACTTATTAAGGCCCAAAGACAGTAGGGGTGCTCCTTCAAATTAAGTGGGGGTGGCTGATTGTTAACAAAAATACGTGCCCTTGGCAGATTGTAATTACTGCTTACATAGGTACCCAAAGTTAAGTTGTTGTATGGGTTGCAATTTTACTCTTGTGCTGAGTTTACATTTATCAGTAGAAAGTGTGACCGCAATACGCCGGTTCTGTCCTCTCTCCTCCGCCTTCCTGTCCAGTTCAGGATTGATTTTAAGATATTATTGCTTGCTTGTGAGGTTTTAAAATGGGCTGGCCTGAACTTACTCATGTGATCTGTTACATCTCCAAACTCCTGCCAGAGTAACAAGATCCAGTTGCTCCTGGATGTTCGTAGAACAAGGCGCAAAATGAAAGGTGATCGAGGCTTTTCAGTGGCTGGCCCCCCAGTCTTTGGAATAGTTTACCTTCTCCTGAAAGAGCAGCCCAGACTCTTGAAACTTTTCCCCTTGTAAAGTCACACCACTTCTCCAAGGCTTTCAGCTCAGGATGAGCTAGACAGCTCTGCCTTTCTAAAGTATTTCTATATTCTACTACTACCGCTTTTGGATTTATTTGACCTGTTTCTGCTGTGTATTTGTTGTGCCTGTGCAGCACTTTCTTCAGCTAATGTTGTTTTAAATGTGCTATTGACATTATCTTTTGTAACCTTTCAACACCTAACCCTCAAATTCACCGTCTGGACTTTGTTTTTGCTTATTTTAACCATAAAAGGACCAGAGAATGTCCTTTTGCCCATTTTGTCCAGAATAACGTCCAGTATCCGGCAGTTATCCGTTTACTGCATTTTGAAATACTGTTGTATCAATTTAAAATGAAGAAAAACCAAAAGATTTATTGAGAAAAAAATACTGCAGTCTCTCAATGTGCAAAAACAGGCCAAAAAATGGAAACTATGCACAGGTGTTCTTCCCACTCTCTTCTCTCTGGCGACAAAGACTCTGATTCTCCAGCTTCCCTGAAACAGCACGAGTGAAATTACAGAAATAACCATGTGTTGGCTTTGATGGGCAACTTCTCAGCTTTCAGAAACCGTTGGAGTTTTTCTGATAGCACAAACCATCGCGTAACTAAGGTGATACAAAGTGCTCAGTTTTAAAGGGTTCAGAATACATTCTTCAAATTTGCTCCATAATAATTAGTTCATAATTAAGTCAATTTAGTTTCTAATTATGTATATAAATTGTGTTCTCAAGTTACGGTCTGTGAGATTTCAGTCATGGTTTATTAAATAGTTACAGGTGGTAATAAAGAGCAGAGTCAACTTCGGAGAAGTCTGTGTGCAGCAAAAACTGCATCAGAAAATGCTGTTTATATAATAATTGTAAACTAAAGTAATTTCATGCTGCATATCCACAAAAGGTGAAATGAGCTGCTCAGCTTCAGGTTGGAGCTGTGCGACCCCGTTACCTGTAGGTCTTGATCTGCAGGGAGCGCTGTGAGCTGTGACTGGTTCATAGTGAAACCTTTGCAGCTTTATACGAGTTAAAACAACTGAATTTAACCTTAAAATAACTGTTTAAAAGTGATGCAATCTGTAGAATCGTGCCTCTTCTTTGTGCCTTAACCTTTTTCTTTGCACTTTGAGTGTTTCACTTAATCATAGTCTAGTCAATGAGTCAAACGGCCAGAATCAGACACAACAAGTTCAAAATGAGTGCTTATACGTTAGGGTCAGTTAAATAGACATGCGTGTCATAAAGATCTACTCTCATCACGCTGTGTTGACGCTTACATATTGCTCTGAGTGCTTTTAATGTGAAGCAGCAGCAGTGGTAAATGTTTGGTTTGCATTATAGCAACAACTTAATTACAGCCCTGATACTGCGTTGGAGCAGTAAACAAATTTAAATTGAGACTGATGGTGTTTGTAACAGCAAGGCTACAGTAATGTCCCCCAACTAATAACCAAAGCCACTATATAGAAAGTAAATCACACGATGTGAATACACTGAATGAACCATTAATGGTGTGAGAAATTGGGTTATGAAATGGCGCATTCTTGCAATGTCATTTGCGATGCCACACACAAAATAAAAAATAATATATGCCTATAAGAGAAAGTGAGCAACAAAAAACGCCCCCATACAAACTTTTCTTCAAAATGTGACTATTTGATATTGTTATTTTGCTTGTTTGTCTGGCTGACAGCAACTAATATTGATCCTGTGTTTTTACAGGATTAAGCCAGACTGAATCCAAAGTTAATTTGTTTGTGTTTATGGTTGTGTATATATGCTGTAAACGCTTTGCAATGCAACGATTACAATATATTGCTTCTATAAAGCAGAGGGAGGACATTCATTCACTGCAATAATTCCAGTATTGGTTTCTAGTTTTTAATGAGCTATTCCAGAGACGGCTCGCTGTCTTTATAGTGCAGAGAGATGATCCTTTGGCTTTATCTTCAGAGGGATCCACGGGCTGTTCTGAGAAAGTTCATGAATATATAGGCTATATAGTACCAGAACACAGAGAAACACCAAGATCTTTTCCCCTCAGCAATAGTTAATATCAAGCCAGAATGCATTGCCTCCTTTTAAGGTAAATCACTCTAGGATTTTACCAACAGCCATCCAACCTGTTCTCATCTGAGACAGTCTAGGATTAATATAATTTTTGTAATACACATTTGGGGCTGCACGGTTGGTGTAGTGGTTAGCAGTCTTGCCTTTGCAGCAAGAAGACCCAGTGGGGTTGGAACAAGGGCCTTTCTGCATGGAGTTTGCATGTTCTGTGCGTGGGTTCTCTCCAGGTTGCAATATGGGGTATTAGGTAAATTGGTCACTCTAAAATGACCGTGTGAATGTGAGAGTGAATGGTTGAATGGTTGTGGTTTGTCTCTGCGATGGCGTACTGTCCAGGGTGTACCCTGCCTATCGCCCTAAATCAGCTGAGATTGGCACAGCGCCCTCCTGTGGAGGATGAAGCGGTAGAGAATGGATGGATTTGCCCTTTTTTTTTTTTTTTTTTAATTAACAAACCGATTAACAGTTTTCTGAACCTGGTAACAGACAAGCCAGTCCAACACATGTTGCTTCATTAATATTGATAATTATGCCATATGGAAGATCTTGTAAGTCATATTTTTACTGCAGGGTAAAACCCTGATTTCAAACAGAATTCTCAAAAAGAAGACAAAAAAGATGTAAAGACTTAAACAAGCTGCCATCTGAGGCAGGAACTTAGAGGCTTGAAATTATTTCACGCTGTGATTCTCTTTTTCCTGTCTTTCATAATCCACAAACACATGCTCATGTCCTCCATCATCCGACAACAGTAGGGATTGCCATGGGAGGTCGAGGTAAAGAGGAGGTGAAGGATGCGGGGGTGGCGGGAGGGGGGAGTGTTGTCAGCGCTGACGACGGGGAGGACACGGGGATCATGTCGCGGCAACAGGGGGGAGTGTGCGAGAGAGATAAAGAGGGGATGAACATGATCAGAGGGGATAAAAACCTGGCAGAGCTCTCGCTGGCATCTTCCTCAGTCAGAAAAGACATTCACATGAATGTTACTCAGAGGTGAAACTTTCTTTCTTTTTTTTTCACTGCATTGCCTGTAGTGGAAGTCCTAGTCCTACAAGAGCCAGTTGGACGTGTTTATGTGCACCAAGCTTTTCAGCAGATCGTAAATATTGCAGCAGTTATACTGTATATAACAAAAAAAAAAAATCACTGACTTTTGTTGTAGTCTCGCTCAAAGAGCTTTTCACAACATTGTATTATTTCTTCAGGGTATGTTTCTCCTCAGGGCATCTCTTTATATCTGAGAAATACTTGTTTTCATGGGTTGTTCGGCAATTCCTCAAATCCCTGTCTTTGCGCCGTCGGTGCGTATACCTCAGCGACTGTGCTCCATGAGGCTGATTTTTCTTGACACGTTCTTGTAACGCGTAATTCATTCCAAAGTGGCAGCGTAACATCTCCCGATTCCGTGTGTTTCTTCCAGTCGAGTTCGATGACTGTGCGGGGAACGAAGATGTGACGTTCGAGGTGTCGGATCCCGGCTTCGAGGTGGACGGGGATTTGAATCTGCTTCCGCGCCACGACGTCCTGCACAGCCCGCCAGTCCTCCTCATCCACGGCGTCAGCACGCACGCGGACGACGTGGCACAGCTGGCCATCACTGGACAGTCGCCACACACACTCAGGGTGAGTAAAAGTGCTGTGTGTGTGTTTGTTTTATGGTTGGGTTATTTATACTCAATCAAATTTGAGAAGGTTAGACTCCATTAAAGAATAAAAAGGTCAAAGTAATGTAGTATAAAGTAGAGTAAGAGGATTTACAGCCTTTTCCCGTTTGATATTTCGGGAAATAAAGTTCTTGGCGTTCTTGCCAAGATTTAGAGGACAAGGCTTTACTTCTGTCGTGTCTGTATTGTAAATACTATGCAGCTACTTAGCTTAACTTAGAACAAAGATGAGAAACAATCCAGGCCTGGTAACAAATTTGAGATTAAAATGTTTTTTTCTAGATTAAAAAGCATGTCAAAAAAGCCTTGATGGTTTGGTTCATTAGATTATTACTATTATTATTAGCATAATCGACGTCATGAACAAAAGCAGTGGTTCATAAAACGTTCACACAGAGGGAAAAATGCACTGAATAAACAAATGCAAATGGTTCGCAGGCATCTGTTGTCAGTCATATTCATGCATATGTTTATGAAAGTGTAATCAGTCACAAATGTGAGTCACACGCACGCGACCTCAATTATCATCAGTCAACATAATAGCATCGTCTCCGAGATGCCGCGATAAACAGTTAGGGAAACACATTTCTATAATCTTTTAAAGAAATAACATTGATATTCACATACAGCAGAGAATAAACTTACGTGGCAGATATTAAGGTAATGATTAGTGTCATTTAATAGAAAGAATACATTTGCTTTTCAAGACATGCAAAACACGACATGCCGAGCAGACGGGGGGGGGGGGGGATGGGGCGTGTTCGACGTGGAACGAAGAAAAAGTGCATTAAAAGTAGAAAGAAAGTCAGATTTTTTTTTAAAAAAGGAACTTGTGAGAGCTGCTGGATGGAGCCGCCGCGACGCTCTGCCAAGCCTGTGAGCATATTGTCACGTCACTAGAGATGTGTCTGTAGCACTTTTTGCAGATGGCAGCGACAACTGAGCGCGGGCACTAAATCTGTCTGCGACTGACGGACTTCATGTCTCGTGATAGGCGGCCAGGATTATTGATTCCGTTTTTTCATTGACACAAAACAAATCTGTCGCCTCTGAAAAGGCTCCAAACACTTTTAAAGTCACAGTGACAGGAGAATGTCAGCGTGGTTTCTGTTTTTAATGCTTTAATGTCTCCATCACATCTTGAAATCAATAATAAATTATTGGATTGAAGATTGTGAAAGAAACTCACCCTGTCACCAAGATGGTCTAAATGTTCTTCCCTTCAGCTATAGCATAACCATATATACAGTCACATCAAAGCATCTTACAAACACAATAAAACATCCAAGTTACAACAAGACAACACACTTTGTTTATGACCCACAAATGTTATCATGTGTACCCTCATGTTGACCCCTGCTTTACAATCCCCCATCATTTGTTCACAGCTTGACTGTTGGTTAATAGTTATGTTAAACAACATACAGAAACCCTTACACTAAAACCCCCTACGTGAACAAGAAAGCTATTTATTTCTCACAAGACTGACTTTTGATACAGTGAATTAAATTGAGTTAGTTGACCTTTGTGTGGTGTAGGCCCCTGTTTATGGCCAATTATTACAATTTGAGGGGGGTTCTCTTTAGTAATCAGTTGTTATTGGTTACCCCCCCCCCCCTCTCTCTCTTCTCTACCTTGTTGCAAACCTCCTGCTCTGGGGCAGAAAGAATTGTGCTCCAATTTGTTTTATAGTAGAATAAACTGGGAACATAACTTTTGTATATAGAACACCCAAAGGTGAGAATGTTTCCCCCTTTACTTGTGTCTCTTGATCATTACTCATGCATGAGGTCACACAGAGCGGACGAAACAAAAAAAAACTTTTGTTTTCTTTTATAGGGCGACATAAACAGCTGTAATGGTTCTGTACCAGTAGGCTATTACTCTCGCTGGTTGCGGTTATATGAGAATTTGGCTGTTCATGCTGCTCCTCGGCATGGAGCTTTGTTTCCAGTGTGAATTGTGTCCCCTTTGTTTGTCTAATCTACAGAAATGTGTTTCCGTACAGAGCAATATAAATCTCCGGGCACCTGAATAAACACTATTGTCCCTCATTTATATCCTCTTTAGTCAGAATATGCTAAGTTGATTAGGGAAGGTTTCCAGAGACTGCAGGTTGAGTCGGAGTTTCCTTCCCCTCCCAGAGATCATTTGTCTTCCTGCTGCAGTGCTCAGTGTCCTGCTGCTACTCTTCCTCCAGCTCAAAGCTTAATGAATGTGTCCTCATCCCTTCTGGCGTGAATTGGCACCGCGTTTGTTTGCGCCTCTCACCATCATTCATTTGATTGCCTGTCCGTGTGTGTGTCTGTGTGTGTGTTAGTGTGTGTTTGTGTTACCTTGGCAAGTCATTGAAAAAAGAAGTGAATTAGTGTCTGGCAAGTAAATGTGTAATGCAAAGGTGCAAAGTGTTTGTGTGTTGTTGATCAACTAAACAGTAAATTCTGCTTTATTACAACCGTGGCGTTACCATGTAATATTTCTACATTTTTTAATACCTGGCTACATCATCATTGTACCATAAATTACATTGACTGAAGTGATTGACAGTGTAATAAAGTCTGACAGAGGGAAACATATGAAATTCAGCCACAAAAAAAAAAAAAAAGATTAATTTATGTCTTAGCCAAGGAAAGAAGGTCATAACGTGCAATAATTCAGTGAGAGCCTTGTTGTGTTTAGTTGGAGCTGTCCATCAAAGTGTTGAGCAATATTTGCCCGGAGCCAACAAACCAAAGACAACTCATTTGAAGACGGTATTCATTATTACCACAGTTTTCATCATTTTGTCTTATTCTAAAAATGTTCCTTGAGCTGCAGATCTATGTTTAACTGTCCATCTGTCCTGCGGACAAATGCTTTTCAGTGCTTCGTCCTGACATTAAGTATTTATTTTAGTGCACAAGCATGATATCGTGTGCATAAATTAATCAAAGATAAAAGAAGCTGGAGGACAGAGAAACAGACACGAGCAAAGCAGAGGCGACACGTTGGAAAAGCTGTCATTATTTCACTATCAATTAACGTGCGGTCGGGACTCGTATAAGCAGAGAATCTTTGTTGTTCCTCTCTCTGTCCATATCCTGTAAGTCGCTCTCGAACTCCCCTGCCTCACATCTCCCTGGAGGCCCATCAAACACATGTTCAGAAGCAGTTTCAGCTTCTGGAACTAAACTCATGACATATTTAAAAGTGTGTTTCAATAAACCAGAGGATTCACCGACTGCACTTGGTTTTAAATTTCCGATCCACGCAAGTCCTCGCAGTAGTCTTAACCGCCTTTACACCTTTTTTCCTCCGCTCTTCACTTTATTTTACCGCTGAGCTGGCTTTGTTTTCCAAAATCATATCTGTGTAACCCAATCTCTTTGTTACGGTCCAGACACTTAGTTTCTCTATTTGTGTCCAAACCTCCCTCTGTTTCCTTCCCAAAGCTGGAGCGGAAACATTTCATTGTGTCTTTACTGGCATAACAAATGGTGTTTTGTGCGGGTAAAAAAAAAGAAAAATACAAAATAAATATTGGCTGGTGATAATTGATAAGTGCTGTGAGCGAAAGGAGGACAAGAATCAGTTTTTGATTCCATGCGCGAGCTGTTAGTTTGCTGTAACACAGGCCCAGAGGGTGAGCCGCCGATGATGAACGACTCTTATTATGAAGGAAACTCTGAATTCAAAGAGTATTTTACCCCCACTCCTTTTTTTTTATTATTTTGCAACCGATCAATATGTGAATTAATGGAAGAATGCATTTCAATTTAACAAATGCATGCTCCGAGATATGGACCTTTTTTTTTTAAATGTTTTTTGTCCGTGTATTATTCTGTGTTGTTTTGCTCGGGTTATGCTGAACAACAGTTATGCAGAATATTTCCTTGCCTCTGGGGGGGGGGGATAAACAGGAACCATTCAAATGTAACCGCTGATAAGAGGGGAAAATAATCTGAGTCCAAAAGCTTATTTATTTTTGCTTTTGTTACGTTTCATCCATTTTCACGTACTAAATGAAATGTAATATTGCATCCTGAGCAAAATCCTCATCCTGCGAAGAGGGAAATTGATTTTTTATTTTTTTTTGCGGATGTTTGGGAAGGCTTTCTGGGGATGAATAAGATGTGACATGTTGCAGCCGCCGCCGCAGCAGCAGCACAACAGCTCACATTATACAACAAAACACAAATAATCTTCCTCTTTCTGTCTCCTCCATCCCACTCATGCTCTCTCTCCTCAGTGTGTTCTGTGGCTGTCATTGATTCATTCTGTTTACTGCTTTTGTCGATTGTCTGGCTTTTTATTAGTCCTCAGTCATCCTCCGTTCTGGTTTCATACATCTGCAAACTTACTTCTTTTGCTTTTGGGATCAAACCAGAGGCTCGAAAACAAGTTACTCTACCAGCAAAACAAATGCGTGTGTCTAATTTAAAAGAAAAGATGGCAGTGTGCTGAATGCTTTGGCCAACAAAGAGATATTTTACAGTGAGATGATGACACTAAAGTGATCCAAACTGCACTCACGTAATTATTTTTTGATTAAAGGTTGAACAATGAAGTCCAAACTTCATTATTTGGTGATATTTTTTATGTCAAATGTCATTACTTTATTTTTTCATGGACTATTATTACTCCAATTATTTCTATTTTGCTAGTATAATTTACTATTCATGTGTATAAATGGATATTCTTTTCGGGATGATTATATGGCCAGAACAAATCGTTCATCAATAATAATTGACTACTTAATGAATTAACACTTGATTTATTAAATATTAATCACTTTGATTCTTTTTCTTTGTCATTTTGTCTTTAGCGCCGCATGTAAAGTGACTATATTTTGATTTGTGAACACACAAAGAAAGTATGTTTTCAAAAGTCTCCCACTGAAATGCCACAAACTGATCTTGTTCCGGTCCGTCCAGCCTGCATATGTTAAATTATTCCGAAGATTTTGCAATAAATCTTTAAAAGTAGGTGAGAAGTGAAGCAGATGAACTAAAATTAGATAAAGAAAATGATGTTCTGCTCTCTTAGATATAGTTTAAAAAAAAAGCTCCCTTCCTTTGGTTCGGTGCCATGCGGCAGATAAAAGCTGCGTCTGACTGTGAGACAAACACGGATCATCACATGAATGACTTTTTTAGGTCAGCGTAAGATAACGGAGGCATTTTTTCCTTAGAAATAGCTTTCACCTTAAAGACACAGAGACTGTTTTTTTTCTTGATCATCAAAACGGGTGAGAGTAGATCACTCCTGTTTAGCGAACATGACAGGTTGAACACTACTGTGAATTCTGATAAACTCAAAAACCAACGAACATATTAGGTCTACATGTTTGTCATGCTTAATTTTCGCAAATTATTACTCAGCAATATACTGTATTTTCACTATGTAAATTGTATGTATATATATATATATATATATATATACACTTATATTTACATATATATACATATACATATACATATACATATACATATACATATACATATACATATATACATACCAGGAACTCAAATCAGCATTTCTGGAAAAGATATTTTACATTAAAAGAAAACATGTAATGAAGCTGAGGCGTTGATGCAGCGTTGCTATATCACACTGCATACATTTAGCCGAGGTTATTTAACAAACTGCCATCTGAGTGTCGCCTACTGCTGACGCCACCAAAAGTCGGCTTAACTGGGTGTTTGGAGAGTTGACTGATTGCCCGACCTGACTGCATATCCAATTTTTTATACCGCATTGAATAGCCGGCCTTGATATTATCCATTTGTCACCAGGTCTCCAACACATGGTCAGAAATGAGTAATGGCACTTCTCAATATAGCATTTAGAGTGAAAATGGCACAATGGACAAGGACGTGACTTTGCTGCCATAGTAACGCTCAGTGCGCTATGGTGACAATGATAAAAGCTCAATTTTATCCACACACGCAGACAAGATAACACACACACACACACACACACACACACATACTGCATGAAGGTCTGAGACCATGGGATGTTCCCTCGATGCTAAGGTTCTTAGAGTGGCTAAGATTACATTAGTCCGCTGTGAGAACAACTTTGTGAGATCCTTCTTAAGTTCCATTTACAGAAGACTACAGTGACACCGCAGTTGAAATCTCCCTAACAAATTACTCGAGCTTGCTGCTAAAAAGCTTCTTCATTTCAGAGCGGCTAAATTTGCCACAGACAATAACAAGTAAATAAGCAGGAAAAGTAGAAAAACAAGAACTCAGATACGATCAATTACACATTTCTTTCTCGTTTTATGTGAATTGTACAGATAATGTGCAATGGCAACAAAGATATTTTGATATCAAAAAAAGGTGGTATTTTGCCATTTATAATTGGTAGGTCAGCTTGTTCTCACATGTTTATAAAAAAGTGGGGCTGTTTGACCCCACAGAGTCCATTTTACCTTTGGCTTCCTGTTTGACACCGTGTGCACGTAAGCACATGCCCGAAACATTTGTCTTAAAGTAATTGCACCTTTAACGAAGAACACTGATATGACCTACGCTGATCATCTGAGAAACAGTCGGAAAGACATGTAAATGTTTGTGTCAGGGTGGATGGTGTGACAGTGATTTATGAATGGGACACATTAAAGATTCATCACATCCTTTCCTTGCATTGGTTCCAGGCAGTAAGAACACTTCATCAAACACATACACACACACACACACACACACACACACACACACACACACACACACACACACACACACACACACACACACACACACACACACACACTGTGAAGGCAGAAAGGAGGAAGAGAAGCCATTGCTGCAAAGTGGCAGGTAAAGAGGTGAGAGGGAAAGAAAGTAGGGCTGAGTCACTTTCCCAGAATACCCCTGCAGTGGGCCATCCTCAGTGGCAGGACAAATGTCTCTGTCCAGCTTAACACCGGCGTGTCTCGCTCCCTCTGATGCACCTGCAGGACTTAATGGGTTTTAAAGCACAGAAGCTCCCTGCCCATATCAACCCGAATCTCTGCTCAGTGAAGATCTGGATCCGACAGCCTGATCCATCTTAGCCCTAACCCCCTTTCCACCAGTCCCCACTTCCAGCCACTAAAAATACCTCATGGTGCCTGTTTGCCTTGCAGCTTTTCTTCCTCCACCCCCCCCCCCCATTACAAATACCACACAGCCAAGACCAGTGCATGATGGGATTGATGTGCTCATCCCTGGGCTTCAGAGTCAGGGTGGATTTTGCACGGTTGGGCAGTGCTTAAAACTCCATCAACTCGCTTGTGAACTGGTCACATACTGTACACACAGTATTTTCCCAAACCTAAACAATAGCCAGACAAAGCATAACCCTAACCTTAAAGGAATACGTCACTAATTTGCATTTTGCTTTGTATTACTAGCTTTCCAACCTCAGTTTCCCCTGAGTTGAGAAATATCTTCAAGTGACGAAGTGACACAGCGTTGCAGTTTCTAGCCTCGGAGCAAGGCTCTGACCAAATGACACTGGTGGGCACATAACAATTCTAGAAAAGCACTTGGAGAGCGCAGACCTCTGCCAAGGCAGCTCAGTGCCTGCAAAATACACCCTGTCGGCGTGCCTGGGTCAGACAGCGAGTGTTTCAAAAGTGGCCCAAAATGTAATCACTTGTTCCTGGTCCCATTGCGGACAGTTCCTAAAAATTTCATCCAAATCTGTCCATGACTTTTTCCAGTTATGTTGCTAACTAACAGACAAACAAACGAACATCGGCGAAAACATAACCTCCATGGCCGAGGTAATAAAGAATGAAGATATTTCTCAACTCGGGGGGAAACTGAGGTTGGGAAGCCTAAAATATTGCCGCTATTCTAATAATACAAAGCTAAATGCAAATCTGTGAAGTATTCCTTTAACCTCAAATCTTCTTAGCCTTAAACCTAACTCCTCAGTAATTAGGGTTCGATGTGTTTATGCCAAGAAAAAAGGTCCTAAAGAAGTAACATACACAAGTGCACCCACACACACACACACACACACACACACACACACACACACACACACACACACACACACACACACCACTGCCTGTGCTCTTCAGACAAGAACAAAAATGGTCACATAATCTCCAACAGTGTTGTGCAGTGTTCTGTTTAACCGCTTCGGGTCCAGTTTTAGATTTCTGTCTCTGACATTTGAAAGGTCACCCCCCAGTGGATTTGATAAGAGTGGCTATTTCAGAGACCATTCAGTGTATCTTTGGTTTGTTCTGCTCGGCTTGTGTTTATGATGACTGTTTAATTGCGTTCTTCTCCGCAAACCGTTGAGGGGCGGAGGGGTGAGGCGCTCGGTGGGCTGGTTGTTGTTTTTTTTTTTTGGCGGATATATCGAAAACGGGCTTTGCCCCCGCTGCCTGAGTCGACAATCTGCTGTAAAGAAACGGCTCAGTTTCCCCTTCCTCTTACCTGTTCTCTTTCAGTCATTCTGACAGAGGTGAGAGTGGAGCCAGAGTCCCTGTCAGCCAAGAACAGCAGTGTGAACAGTTAACACACAAAAAGCCTCCTGCTGTGCACGCACACGTAAACCAAAACCGCAACCGCGTGCACTGCACATTGTCTACAAAGTGTTGTGCAGTAGGCCGTAAAAGACGAGGGACAAAAGAGACTATTTGCATTGCAAATGGAGCCACAAAACTCTCACATGTGCTCACTTGTCCGTCCTGTCTTGTTATTATTCTGTCATGTTGCTTGACATTTTTAGCGGGCAACTGCCCCGAATGTGGACAATCGACCGCGAAGCATGGGGCAGATCAATTGGCAGTCAATAATACAACAAAAATAATTTCCTCTTCTATGTATTTTCTTATCAGTGAAAAGGGGAAACAACATAATTTCTCCTTTTCATGTGCATTGGTCATGTTTGATTGATAGCAGATGGCAGAATATTAAGTATTTGGGAGAATATCCAAATTAGCATATGGGCAGACTAAAATGACACAACTGTAGAACAAAAACAAAAAAAAAGATATGCTGTGCAGAAATGTACTTTTTGGTTATCAGGTTTTTTTTTGTAATTCAGTGTATTACATATTATAACAAGTTGCAGTGAACAAAAATAAACAGTTGGATTGTATGTAGGTCATGGAATGGAAGAATTGCCAAATATCTGAGCTTTCTTTTTTATACCAAGACATTTATCTCATTATAAAAAAATTTTAAAGATTGGGTTTCCCTTCAATGTTGCGTCATTGATTGATTGTGAGCACAGTCAGCACACTGTCCTCCTCCAAAGGTCCAATGTTCAATTGTACCACAGATCTCAGTCTGCAGAGGAGAGAGAGAGAGAGAGAGAGAGAGAGAGAGAGAGCAAAGTTTCAAACTATTTTACCTAAACAACCGTATCTTTGTTCATAACAGTGGGCTAATGGGTGGAGTGAAATTGCACAATTGTGTTCCTAAGAGCAGAAATAGCATTTCAGAGTGGCTTCACACCGTCTCCATAAACAATGCACCTGCTTTTGTCTCTCATTATCTTCATTTTACCAATTCTTTTCATCTACGTTACCGTTGCCACGATGTTTAGTACCCACTTTTTTTCCCCTCTCCTCTCCTTTGGTTTCATGCCCACAGGCTCTTTGCTGCATTTTAAAACTATATAATACATATTGCTCTGCTATCATAATTAGGAATCACTCCAAGAGGACCTTCCTTGAATATTTCTCAGCATTTGAAACGCTTGCACACTTGACCGCTTGCTGTGTTTATGTGCCATTGGTGGGGCTGAGGGTAAATAATGACAAGGTAGTGTCACTGCCTCTAATTATCTCATATGTAAAAACCTAAAACACTGTAATTGGGGGGGGAAATCATAAGGCGTAACAATAATGGTTCTCCTTTCTGTTGTAGAATGTCCTGGGTCTTGGCCAGACACAGCCATACAGACACAAGAGAGCCTTGCTGGTGCCTCCGATGATCGTCACCGAGAACCAGAGAGCTCCGTTTCCTCGGATCATTGGCAGGGTAAGTTACACATGGTTTTTTATCTCATCAATGTATGTTGGTGGGGTTTGATCTTTCAACAAAGTCATTCAGGGGAACCAAGGTCTGTTCAGAACATGAAAAAACATTATATTTTCATTTTTCCACATTCCTCTGCACCAAGAGAAAAATATACGAAGAAATTTCACCCGAGTTGATGACGGCTTATCTTTGACAGCATGCAGTTAATGTACTCAAATAACTATAATAACACCCTGCAAGAAACACAACTTGACATGCATGATTAAATTTGAACTTGCAAATTTAAATATGTCAGTCTCATTTAGGATATGGAGAAAAAAAAAAACGCCATCATGATGTCAGCTGTTTGTGGGGGAGTGGGAGTTAGGAAGCCGAGCCTTTTAGTATAATCAGACTAAAAACATGTCTGTATATGAGAGACGGATCATGTAGTGGACTTACTTTGCTGCATTATTTTGTTTTTGAACCAAAATTATCTTTAATCACAGACACAAAGCAGACACTGTCAGTGATGTGATATGCAGTTAATAGCAATGTTCTTATGGTTTTGTTGCACTTGGTTTGTTGTCATAAAAAGAACAGCGCTCGGTTTTGCTTGCTCAAGGATCTTTGTGCACTATTTAACTGTCATGAGTAAAAACCCAGCTGCAGAAAGCTTCCATCATTGGCCTCTTAGTAGTAGGTGACAGTCCTCTGTATTTGATTTATCTATAGCACACGTTATGTGTTTTTGTATTTGGGATGCTGTATATCTCACATGCTATCGACTAAGCTAAAAATATAACAGCTGACAGAAATGCAGGCACATATTAATGCAGGTGATGAGTTCAAGGCTGCTAAAGGTTAACTGTCAACCAAAGCTTGTGTATGTGAACTGCACAACTGGATAGCATAGATTTGTTTTCACTTTGAAGATTTAAAGACTTTAAAGATGAGATAATTAGAGCATAATGGCTGTTTTTTGTGCTTCAGTTCTTATCTGGAGATTGGTGGATACGGCCAATGACTACAAAATGATAGTCCCAGCCAAAAAAGCTGCTTTAGAAAGCTCTTCCAATTAGAAAATTCAAATTGTGAGTCATGTAATTTGGACCACAACATAACATAAATATGATCCGCTTAACATCATGTGCTTAAATCGACCACAGCAACAATGATTCACCACTACATGGGCAGCAAACAATGTGCTAAAACCATTTCAATTCAATTACACAGAGACACAGTTGAACACTCATCTCCATTTTTGTCAAATAACGTGTCAAACTGTACTGAGCAAGGGTGTCTAATAATGCTAATAATGTCCGTCTGACCTTCAGAGAACATATACAGTAAGAATCATTTGTAAATCTGTGGTTCGTTCTATTTTTTACTAATAGGGCAATAAGCCCATGAACAGAAAAATCATCGGCAGCGTCACATACCATTAAACACACAATCGGTGAACAGATGTCTATAATTTCGGCGCAGGCTTGAACTAATGTGTCAGTATATCCATATAATTTACATTTACATAACACAAGAGAATATTTGCAGAGCCAAGTCTCGGTTGGAATATGCAAATGATTTGCTATTGCTCATAAATGTGAAACAAGTCGTTTGATTCACATTTTTTTTTTTAAATATATTTTCCAATTATTTTATCCAATTTGCTGCTACACAGAAAGTGAGCATTTTTAATCACCATGGTTATATGCAGCAGCCAGGTTGAAGCAGAGACATCATATCCTTCCCAAATGTGCACACAGGTAATAAATAAAACCTGTGATCACGTTTGTCATGAAATCACTGAGAAGACTGTGTTGTCATCGAGAGGAGAGGAAGAGAGACAACACTCCACACCTGTGGTGGCTACTGTGATCACGCTAAATAAATAAGGAACTTTAAACTTTAAAAACCCTCTCTGAGTGCCTTAAATAGGATTTCTTTTTGTATGCAAAAACCTTTTCTTTGTGTGGCATAAAGTGCAAAGTGTTGTCCCAAGAGCACAACTCTGGAGGCTGATGTGAAATTAAAGCGTGTGCACATACAGTTCAAAGTTGGCAAACAACACAAGAATTACAGACACAGAGCCGAGTGATGGGGAAGAAAAGGAACTGAGGTGCAAAAACAATTTTACACAATTCAAACAACCATTACCATAATAACCATTGTATTTAACATCACAGCCACCAAATGGCCTAATGCCAGGATTAGTTGCAAGGTGACACAGAAATACCCTCCACATGCTTTTCCTCCCCTGTATAGGGAAACCCCCTCAGCAACCCTTATGCTTGAATTTCATTTTGGAGTAGAAGCCAAAATCACAGGGAGCCAAATCTCTCATGTAAAGCAATGAATATGTTGCTGTGGCTCTTAGTGTTAATAGTGACCGTGGAGCACCCAATTCACACTTTAGGTGGTTTGCACTTAAATCTCACATAGAGTGTGACTGTTCCCCAGCCGCAGTATTTCAGACATGAATCTCACACCCAGAAGACAGACTGTGTTGTGATTGGTCAGCCGGCGTAGAAGCTTCCCAACTGTCTTGTGATTGGCCAATACCCGGACGTGACATATTCAGCACACCCACTCTCAGAAGCGCAGCTCCCCCCTCTGGAACGGTGGATGCACTTCTACTCATTATCAAAACATTGTTTTAACAATGTTTAAAAATAGTTTCGTCACGACTCCCCGCCGCAGTCCCTTTTATGACTTTGACCCGGAGTCAGACCCAGAGTCAGAAGACACTGTCGCTCGTGAAACACCTCCACAACGGACATTATTCTTCTTCTGCGGTTCAATGTACGCAACCGGATGTGCCCGGACTAGTGCCCGGAGCAGGAGGATCCGCTGTTCCGGAGAACCGTTGTTTACGTAACCAGACCGGGTTATTTCAGAGATCTCGCTGAGCCTGAGATTACAATAAAACACAGCGTTCTCAGCAGTGGCTGAACTGTTTGTTTTGAACCTTCATGGCTTCTTAAACAAGGTAATGACGCAGTTACACACTAAAAAACAGCGTTAATTGGAACTTCTGTTCTAGGTCCGCTTTAAATCTCTCCCTCTGCATTAATCTATAGCATCACTTTTTGACATCCAATTTCATCCTGTGCTGTTTTATCAGCCCTGCTGTAATTAGGCCTCCCGGTGGACACTGAAAGCCGTGACATTACTCCTTGCATTACTGCAAAAGGTGTGAAACTCATTTGTGTGGTTTTCAAGATACCATTTTGTCATATTATTAGAGTTTTCAACAAAGGGGTATTTGCGCGTTTGCTTCAATTTCCTCCAAAGCATATTACCACAAGGATTTATTCATTGTTTTTTATAAGTAATGAAAGATAGATTTCCGTTGTCCACCTCAATCAGTGTGGTAAAGGCCACGCGGTGATGTGACACTGCTTAATATTTAAATGGCACGTTATGAATGGTGCATGTTGTTTACTCTCAAAGCAAGTCACTGAAAAGAAAGGGCGCTGTTGGTACAGAGGGTAAAACCATATCATTTACCTTGAAACAAACCATAATCTATATATTCCATACAGACCCAACCAATGGTTCAGTTCCAATCCAGTAGCTGGATCTTGGATGTCAAACTGAAATGAGATAGTCCAGTCCAGAGAAGATTTGTAGAATTACAGGCTTGTCCCACCCGTGCTGGTGTCACTTAGCAAAGGTGCTACAGTTGGACATGATACAGATCACTGCAGAGTAAGGCCCCATTTTTTCGTATATAAAGGTCCAATGTGCATTGGTACAGACCGCAGGAATCCTCCAATCACTCCGCCCATTCCCAAGCATGTCAGTGAACTGTGGTAGTTTTTGCATAGCAACAATAGTTGTAACATTCCTTCAGAATTCTTCCTGCCATTCCACTCTTCGTGCTGTCAAAAAATATGTTTGGGCCATTTATTTAAGCACTTCCAATAAACCTTCCCAAATCTTATGCAGTGGATCATCAACATATTTACAAGAGTTGGTTAACTTGGTAACAAAGTAATGCAATTTGTGTTTGTTCGATTATTTCTTTGTTGTAACAGTGCTTCTTGGCAATAAATCTTACACCGTTGGCAAGTCTGTTTATGTCCCTTTTAACTGGTGCCAGATTTGTAAGGAAAATCCATTTGTGGGATGAGCAGAAGAGTTGTTCTCGTCCAATGCCAAACAGCTTATTCTGCTATTTCCTCTTGTTTGGAGCTTCTGGTACGTCAGGTGCTGAAAATCATGTGTCTGGGGTGAGATTATGCAAACAGTGGCAATCCCATAGCTCCCATAGTCTGGGACTGAACTCTGTCCTACAAGATGATAACGCTCGCTCGACAACTTGGGAGTGAAGAGGATGCAATGGCCTACCTGTAGTCCTGACCTCAACCCCATCGAACACTTGTGGGATCAGCTTGGACGTGCTGTTCATGCCAGAGTGGCCAACACAACCACATTGGCCGGTGACCAGCATGAGGAAGGGGTGCCAGGCTGATATGGCTGTGTATGGTTCTTCCACATGCTACTGTACCATTCCTGCGAGTATGTCTATGACTTCAATCATCCAATCCAATGAAGGACACCAAACAAGAGTCAATAGCAGAATAAAGTGTTCATTGGCAGAGAAAAGTTTTTCATGGGCGCATCAAATGCACTGTGGCACCATTTAAAAGGAAATAAACAGTCTTTCCAATGCTGTAAGATTTATTGCCAAGAAGCATTGTTACAACAAAGAAATAATCAACAAAACACACATTTCCTTACTTTTTGTGCTGAGTTTATATTGTTGTTGGCGGCCACCGTTACCTCTTTAATAAAAAGCATTTATCACTAGCCTGCAGTGAATCCTGGGGGGAAAGATCCACCCATAGGTTCCTTCATTGCTAGGGAATGATATAATTCATCGGAGCAACGGGACAGTCAAGACACAGTGATGTGGTGCCATCAGCCTGGTCTATGAAATTTAACCGTCTGAATTGAGACACGGACCCTGTGCAAGGCCCTACATTTTGTTGCACCCCATTTTACACAGCTTCTCTATCTCTACATGACAAACAGCTTTGTTCCAAGCAACACTGGTGTCTAAGAGATCAACCACATTATCCCAATGCCTAGAGACTAACATAAAAAAAAAAAGATATCCCACACTGAGCGCTCCACATAATAGATGATTGTACCCTGAAGGCCATGACCACAGCCCAGAGTGTGGGCCCTCAGCTCATGCCTGCACTGTAGTCAGCATGATCCCTGCGAAAGCAGCTCGAGGCTATGGAGGTATCAATTTGGCGTTATTGGTGTTGCTGGACGACGCTGGTGTGCTTGTGCAAAACATCAAGGTCATATGTTTGTTGCGGCAGTGCAATCCACAGGGGTGTGTGTGTGTGGAAGATTACAAAGACAACACGTGTTTGTTCCATAGAAGACAAGAAAAATAAGGGAACTATTGTTATAGTAGGCTGTAGATCTGCTCCAGAGTGTCGTCGAATGGATACGGCCACTTTACACATTCATGTGACGAATTTGAAGCTCTCTGCTCACATGACATGGGCTGTTTTTCCTCTCTCTTACTCCACTGTGGTCCCATCTCTGTCTACAAGTCGTTTAACCGTTCCTACTTCTTCACACTTTTCCGTGGAAAATTCCCTCCGTCCTTCTCTCATGCCTTTATCTCTCCACCCATCTCTTCTACCTCCACACTCAGATTTGCATGAGAAGGCAGACTAATGTGGGCTATTTTACCCAATATAAGCTTATATGTTGACGACTTGGTGAAATTGATTTTCCACACCAATGGCTTTTCTCTTCTTATGCATCATACCTCTTTCATATGGCAGGCGCTCATTTTTTATGCTCCCCTCCCTCGCTCTGGGAGATAAGCAGTCGCAAAGAGGGCTGATGGGATTGCATGTGCTGCTATTTGACATGTATGACAGTGTGCGTCCGTGCACATGTGCAGAACTCGTGTGTGCTCGCATGTAAGTGTTGGGGTAGGTCGGCTGTCAGAGGGACTCACAGGGGAAGGGTAAGAGCCTTGTTGTTTATGTCACACCTCTTGCTATCTGCGGAATTGTTTTGATACAGAGGTGTCCCCCCCTCCCGCCTTCTCTTGGGAGGACTATAAACAGCTCACAAGAACTCACACAGCAGCCAGAGCATGAGCGTGCAATGCAATTGATTTGCTTAAGTGTTTCCCTTAATATGTGCCACTTCAGCCACTGCTGGTATGACCATTTTTTTAAAAAGACTGCTCAAGTATTCGGGAAGATGAACAGTCATACCTGAAGAAGTGCAAAGGTTTATTTCCGAAGCTTTTGTTGCTCGTGTGTGGGATTAAGTGTGAGTCAGGCACAATTCTCGAGTGGGACCAGAGAATGGATCACAATTATTTTTTTCTTCCCCTTCAGTGTTATACCATTCAGTTTCACTAAACTAAATCTGACCTTACATACATTACATGATTGAGGCGCCTGTGGATCTATTAGAATTGATTACTGTAAGATGCCTCCTTCACAGCAGCTGAAGGATGCTCCTGACAAAAAGCTTCCATGCCCCTCTGCAGCTATGCTAAAAGCCTTGTTTGCTAACTTTGTTTCAACTGCTTACAGAAAATGCCATTGATATAATTTACTTCATTGATAAAGCTCATAGAGTTTTCAAAAAGTTGTCAATGTGAATATGAATTTATACCCAATTAAAAAGATGGATTTTATGAAGCAAATGTCCTGCAATACCAATCAGTAATGAAAGTGAAAATTGCCCACAGTCCAGACCTGATAACAGAAAGTTCAGCCTTAAAACTCCATTTAGCTTCAGTTCTTATCACACACAATTCTCCATGGTGTTTGTATGGAAATGTACTCTATATACCCTCATGTACTGAATGGAGGCAGCGTCCCGTCTGCTGTGAACAATGACTAGAAGATATTTAGGCCAAAAGCTGTAACAGCTTTGATTGACTGCTATGGATTTGATATGTAGTTATTGTAATGTAAAATAAAACATAGGAATCTTATGAAATCCTTTAGGGAGAACATTAACAAAAGGCTGGCTGGTTTATTATAGACTGTCTGGAAACAGCAATTATTTTTGGAGCAATTATTTTGGCATGCCATTTTTCACCAGCTTTGTGGTTTGGTTTGTTTCAGGTATGAATAGAAGTGTTTGTCAGTAACTGTGACGACTGAACAACAATAAAAACGTGTTTGTGTTCACATGAAAGACGATACCTGTCTGTGCTGCACGGGAGTTGCCAGTTATTCATCTTCTTCACCTCAGGGTCCGGCTCGCAAATCAACACAACACGTCTGCCCTGACATGACGTTTCCAATAAAGTGGTGTTGGTTTGGAAGAATGAGGGCTTGGTTTGGTTATAGCCTCAGCGAACATATTACAGAAGAAACCTGTGTCTTTGTTTCAGCACAATGTACATGATTGTCTTGACCTGTCAGCCCTACAGCCTTCTCCTGTCTTGTTGCCCCCACCAGGCGTCTGTCAAATGTTGCACCTTATTCTTCTTTCTCTATGTCTATCATTGTTTCCTTTTGCTGCTCCTCTTCTCTAAAAGAAGAAGCCCTTCAATACACAGGTTCTAACAGAGCCTCCAAAACTGGAAGTGAATTGTGTTGTGAGAGGTTTCAGCATTAGAAAGCAGACAGCCTGCAGGCCTTATCATTTTGTCTAATTGATTCCTTTAATTGTCTCTGGAAGACCGGAAAGTTCCTGTCTGTTTCTCTCCGTCTGTCTTTCAGTATGTTAATCATGCCAGTTTCTGCCTGTTGTTTCGCTCTCGGTGAGTTGAAACTCACTGACGTACGTTCTAATTCACGTCTGCACCCCCAGACACATTAAACAGATGTGAAATCCATTTAGATGAGAAAAGTCTAAAAAAAAAAAAAAAAAACAGGAGAGAGGAAAAGGAAAAGAAAAGGGGAAGACAAAAAAAAAAACAGATTTTCCGGTTGTAAACTGCCCAAGAGATGCAAGTAATGAGGTAATGATTAGCAGAGGCCCGGCTAACCAATCAAAGTCAGTTAATTAGCACCATTGTTTTCCCATCATCCTGTGTTCAGGACTCGGTCAGTTCCCAGCTGTCCATGTCTTGACCGAGGCGTTCCACCTCACCTCAGCCCCTCTATTCCTCTCATCAGCCGGCTGGAGTGGCAAGTTAATCAGGCAGGAGTACTGATTCCAGGCCTGGTACCGCTTGTACACTCTGACAAGCACAAAGAAGGACACTCTCATTCACAAGCACAATCAGACCACGACTATCACCTCTCCAACAACAAGGTCTAGTCCCGGAAATCCTTTCATGGCCAGTGATTGTCATTCACAGCTGGTTACGTGACCTTGATAGGAAAAAAAAACAAAAGCACCACTTAGGGCTAATATGACTGCATTGTCTTCCAACCACAATTCACATCTAATCCTAACCCTCAAACCAGAGCCTCAGATGTGAAGTTCTGCTTCATTTATGCTGGGCTTTGGTCTCTATGAGGGCGACTGGTCCTGACAATCTTAATGTATACACCAGATACTGAAAGCGAATGCACACACTCACATTCTTGCACAGCATTCTTACTGAGGACACTCATAGACACACAACCTGGCCCTTATCCTAAACCCAATCACTTCCTATGGCTTTTTGATCCTCACAAATTGAATTCTATTGATTTGGACAGCCTGAACAAAGCATTATGCCTAACTTTAACCCTCACCAGTTAATGCCTAAACCCAATCTTAAAGGTGCATTATGTAATAAATCAAAAGCAACTGGCCATAAAATCCTCCTAATATGTCACAGAGACTCAGGAATAATGTCTATATAACAAACTGAACTCACCATCAACAACAGTACAGCCAAAATATTTGCATTGAAAATATATATTTTGCAGACTGCAAATCATGTTTATGTTTTGAAATCATGTTTTGGCATGTGGCGCCACCTACCGCCATCTACCAATCATTGCAGTCAGTAGAGTCTCCTCTGCCGAGCAACCATGGGTTGCCAGTTACGTCAGAAAACGAAACCTAAAAGACCTTGGTATTTTGAATTTGAATGTAGTAACGTTTTTTGGCCACATTCTTACATATGGCACCCTTAACAGCCACAATCCAAGGCTCTGCCCTCAACTTAACCATCTCCTCATAAATAAAATTCTGCCTCATTAGAACCAGATTTTGGTCCCTATGAGGACTCCTGGCCATGACAAAGGTCAGTGTTTATGCCAGAAAAGGTCCTAAAGGGGTAAGAAATACACACACGCACAGTGCAAAGCTCCCTCGTTGCTCCTGACAAATCCCAAGGACACGGGGTGTGCGTGCGTCTGTGTCGTGTGTTTGCACAGAATTTGCATGGTAATGATTTGTTGTGATGGTGTTGTTGGGCCAGGTTTGCACTTTCTTTTGCCTGACACAGCAGTCCTGATTCTGACACAGAAAAACAAACACAAACTGACTGTATGTTTACCTACATAAGTTTTCTGATAAAAAAAAAATATATATGTATGTGTGTTCAATATTTGTACACACATGCAATGCTTTCTGCTGGTTTTCATTTGGTGCCACCCCCTGCTCTTGCTCTTGACATGAACACAGACAGTAGGAGGTGTTAAAAAAGGATTTAATGCACACAAACCAACACACCTACGCAAAGGCAAACAGCACAGAACAGTGTTGCTGTTTATGCTCTCTATGTGCTCAGAGATGTTTGGCGTCGCGGAGCCGCACCACACCTCCTGTCATCTTCCCACCCTATCACGAGCGCCATAGTCTTTCATGTCTGCTTGACTGGTAATGAGAGCTGATAGAAAGAGGTGAGATGCTCCCATCCATCCTCTCATGCACACAGAGGGAGAGCAGATTCAGCGGAGACAAAAGCCACTGGGTGCGCGTTTCCCGGCAAGCGGGTGTGCAAGTTAGAATGCATGTTTATGTGCAGTGCAGACTACCACACTTGTACCCCACAGACACATCTCCTAATCACACTTAACTTCTCCTGACACTTCAGTTCTTCAGTGAATGTTTGTGTCTTCATCAAGAAATGTATCCCTCTCTCCCATTAACTTACTACGTCGCCCTCCCACACTTTCTCGCTCATTTTAGATCCTCAACACTGCACTTCCCCTATCCTGCATCTGAGACGGTTCTCTTTTACCCTTATGTTTGTTAAAGGTGAAGTAAGTAGTTTATAGTGCCATCTAGAGGAGAGGCTGAAATTTACAACAAAGAGCTGCTCCTCTGCTCACCCCCTCCCTTCCCTCAGCGCTACGGTATCCGAAGCCGGTCAAATGTCGTCCTCGTCGTCTTTCTCCGTGTCAGCAGATGAGGTTCGTGAGGTGAGGGAGAGGGCGAGCTACCGCGGCCATAGCAGACGAAGCGGAGAGAGTGGAGGCGGGACTTCCGCTACAAGTAAAGCGACGCTTGATTTGTTCTCTCGCGTTTGTCCTTACAGGCCCCGGTAGAAACATGGCGTCTCGCTGCTAACAGTGGCTATGCAACCGCGGCCCGCGACCATGTTATTTTACATGACTTTTTGAAACACTACGAAAATGAAACAAAAACTATTATACAACGACTAGACAAAGCAGGAACACATAATATGTATAAAAAAGTGGATTTTGGGTTATATAAACCCATAAATACTACACAGTGTCCCTTTAAGTTTAATTCTGATCCATGTGTGACTCCCTCACAAGTTTGGTTTATTCTCAACACAGCTAGTCTGTTGCGCTGGTCTCCGCCGGTGCACAGAGCTTCAGAAGCTCAAGAGCTGTTGCGTTGCTTGGTCAGGCATGTCCACATCTTTGTAACTGTGAATGTCGCACATCAGAGGGAACGTTGGCTGAGCGGATTTTTGGCTTTACAGGAGTATCAAAATGGTTCTGGATTCTTGAAGAGAAGCTTTCCTGGCCTATTTGAAAAAAATATAAACAGTAGATGTCAGATGTTGTACCAACACATACACAAAAACTCTCCACATTTAACAAAACTACTATTTCTCTACTTTAATGAAGAACCTCAGCCCTTGTAGAAGGACCCTTTTGGAACCCTTATTTCTAAGAGTGTACAGACTAGTTCCTACACTGCAAAGAGCAGTGGTCCAAAGACAAAGACTGTGTTACGTTTCCCTTTAAAGGGGAAACCTAGATCTTTAGGGAGTTGGACCCGAATGCAGAGCAGGACACAGGCGAGTATATATATAATAATATTTATTAAGAACGAGAACATAAATATATATCTATATATATAAACACAAATACACGCGCTAGAGAGGGTGTAGAATGTGACAGTATAAGAGAGGGTGAAACAGCAGCAGACCAGATCCTCAGTGACTCCTTCGTGGCAAACACAGTTCGTTCTTTCACGTTCCCACGGAACGGACTCACTCGAGATGTACAGCGAGGAGGGTGTGATGATCCACGAAGGTTGAGGAGAGGTGAAGCCGCGTCGTCGTGGTGGAAGAGACGAATGCGGTAGAGAAAAACAGGAGTAGGCGATTCCAGGAGTGGTAGGAAATCCGCGGAGACTCGGTGTTCTTCTCTCGGCAGGAGACGTGGAGACCTGAATACGGAGATTGAGGTGAGTACTGGAAACGTCAGGAATTCTAGTAGCGTAGTATGAAAGCATTTACCAGCTAAGCGAAAACGTGGAACTGACACCAGAGAGACGCGAAGTCCTGCCTTATATGCCCGGATGATTGCTGATCAGGCGCAGCTGGGCAGGAACTGCGCAGGTGGACGTCATCTCTGGCGTCATGTGGGAACTAGGTCAACCACGCCCCCTGCAGGGTGAACACAGAGAGAAGAACAGAGAGCAGCAGGCAACAACAACAATAAAAATAGACGCCATGAAATGTGGATCGTGACAGTACCTCCCCCTCAACGGGCGCCACCTGGCGCCAAGGCAGGAACATCTGGGTGGTCACGGTGGAAGTCCTGGATCAGCGTCTGGTCCAGGATGAAGTGGCGTGGAACCCATGACCTCTCCTCCGGACCGTACCCCTCCCAATCGACCAAGTACTGGTGTCCCCGGCCGCGTCTGCGAATATTCAAAATTCGGTTAACTGTGAAGGCCTCACCGCCTTCGATCATCCTGGGTGGTGGAGGGGGGTCAGAGGGAGGGACCAGATCCGACTCGATCACAGGTTTCAGGAGTGACACATGGAACGTCGGGTGAATCTTCAGGGATTGGGGTAACTTGAGGCGAACGGAGGTGGCGTTGATGACCTTGTCGACTGGGAAGGGGCCGATGAACTTCGGAGCCAGTTTTCGGGATTCTACCTGTAGAGGGAGGTCCTTTGATGAGAGCCAAACCTTTTGGCCAGGTAAGTATTCAGGGGCGGGGATGCGATGGCGATTAGCTTGCTTCTGGGATTGGAGAGAAGCTTTTTCGAGGGATGCTCTGACCTCCACCCACACAGCCTGGCAGCGTTCCATGTTGGCCTGGACTGACGGAACCGCTACCTCCCTCTCCTGGAAGTCGAAGAGTGGAGGCTGGTAGCCCAGGGAAGCCATAAATGGGGAGACGCCAGTAGAAGCCGAGGTGAGAGAATTGTGTGCGTATTCTATCCATGGAAGGAAACTGCTCCAGTCTCCAGGGTGGCGAGTGGCGACACAACGTAGCGCCACCTCCATGCTCTGGTTTGCTCTTTCTGTTTGGCCGTTGGACTGTGGATGGTAACCGGATGAAAGACTGACGGACGCCCCCAGTGCCGCACAAAAGGCCTTCCAAACCTGGGAGGAGAATTGAGGCCCACGGTCTGAAACGATGTCCATAGGGAAACCATGGATCCGGAATACGTGTTGGACCAACGTCTCGGCTGTTTCCATGGCAGAGGGGAGGGCAGGGAGGGGGATGTAATGAACCGACTTGGAGAAGCGGTCTACGACAGTGAGGACAGTCGTGTTGTTATTGGAGGGAGGGAGTCCAGTGACGAAATCAACGGCGATATGAGACCAGGGGCGATGGGGAATGGGAAGGGGATGCAGGAGTCCAGCAGGCGGGCGATTCGACGACTTGCCTCTAGAACAGACGGGGCATGCTGAGACAAAGGTGGCGACATCCAGGGACATGGTGGGCCACCAGAAGCGTTGTTTCAGGAAATGGAGTGTGCGCGCAGAACCAGGATGACAAACCAGTCTAGAGGAGTGACCCCATTGGAGAACTTCCGAGCGGGTAGCCTCTGGGACGAAGAGGCGGTCAGGAGGTCCTCCTCCGGGATCAGGTTCGGTCAGCTGGGCCTCGCGGACTCTTGTTTCCACCGGCCATGTAGCAGCGCCCAGAATGCAAGACGGCGGTAGGATGGTCCCCGGTTCCAGCTCCGGAGGATCTGGTGAGTAGAGTCGAGAAAGTGCATCAGGCTTCACATTCCGGGAACCAGGGCGGAAAGTCAATGAGAACTTGAAGCGGCCTAGGAACAGAGCCCAGCGAGCTTGGCGAGAGTTCAGGCGACGGGCGTTCTGGAGGTAGGCCAAGTTCTTATGGTCGGTCCATACTATGAAAGGTTGGGCGGTCCCCTCCAGCCAGTGTCGCCACTCTTGTAGTGCCAAGACCACGGCCAGGAGTTCCTTATTTCCGACATCGTAATTCTTCTCCGCAGGGGATAACCGGCGACTGAAGAAGGCGCAGGGGTGGAGTTTCTGGTCGTTGTGGTCTCGCTGGGAGAGGACCGCCCCTACCCCGGTGTCAGAAGCGTCGACCTCGACCACGAACTGGAGCTCAGGATCCGGGTGGGAGAGGATAGGGGCTGAGGTGAACATCTCCTTGAGGCGGAGGAAAGCAGTCTCGGCATCATTGGACCACAGGAACGCCTGTTTGGGAGAGGTAAGTCTGGTAAGAGGTTCAGCAATGCGACTGTAATTCTTAATAAATCTTCTGTAGAAATTAGAGAACCCCAAGAAGCGTTGTAGTTGCTTCCGGGTGGTGGGTGTCGGCCAGTCCTTGACTGCAGAGATCTTATTAGGATCTGGTGCAAGACTGCCTTGCTCAACAATAAAACCAAGAAATGGAACAGATTTTGTGTGAAACATGCATTTCTCGGCCTTCACAAACAGTTTGTTCTCTAAAAGTCTCTGTAAAACTAGTCGGACATGCTGGACGTGTTCCTCTTCAGTCTCAGAAAATATCAGGATGTCGTCCAGATATACGAAGAGGAATTTGTCCAGCATGTCGCGCAAAATGTCATTAGCCAGGTGTTGGAATACTGCAGGAGCGTTAGTGAGGCCAAAGGGCATGACTAGATATTCGAAATGTCCCATGGGAGTGTTGAACGCCGTTTTCCACTCGTCCCCCTCTCTGATGCGAACCAGGTGATAAGCATTTCGCAAGTCGAGCTTGGAGAATATTCTGGCCTTACTGAGGGGGTTGAAAGCAGCGTCTAGAAGAGGAAGGGCGTAACGATTCTTCACCGTTATATCATTTAGCCCACGATAGTCAATGCATGGACGAAGGGATCCGTCCTTCTTCTCGACAAAGAAAAATCCTGCCCCTACAGGAGAAGATGAGGGGCGAATGAGACCGGTAGACAATGACTGGTTGATGTAGTCATTCATGCTTTGATGTTCGGAGCGTGAGAGGTTGTAGAGTCTTCTGGAAGGAAGAGTGGCGCCAGGAAGGAGATCAATGGCGCAGTCGTAAGGACGATGAGGGGGTAACGAGAGGGCCCGATCCTTGGAGAATGCCTCCGCCAGGTCGTGATAACTCTCTGGGACGCCGGAGAGGTCGGGAGGCACTGGTGGGACGTCGGCCGTTCTCTGTGGCGAAGGTTGAGCAGATCTGAGGCAGCGGGAATGGCACGGGATACTCCAGCTGGACAACCGACCCGAGGACCAGTCGAAGGAGGGGTTGTGAAGGGACAGCCACGGAAGACCCAGGATCACTGACGCGGAGGAAGCCGGAATGAGGAACAACTGGATCTCCTCGACGTGGTTACCAGACAAGACCAAGGTGAGGGGAATGGTGCGAAGAGTCACTTCAGCCAGCCGATTTCCGTTGAGGTCCGAGATGATCTTGGGTTGTGGCAGGGAGATCGTAGGAATGCCAGCCTGTTCTGCCAGATGCGTGTCGATGAAGCTTTCGTCGGCTCCAGAATCCACCAGGCATGTGGTGGAAAAACAGTCCTGGTTCCAGCGAAGTTGAGCCTTCAGGGAGACCCGGGTCGGTGCAGGACAGGAGATGGTCCTGCTCACCAGCACTCCTGCGTGCGCTGATGAGCTCAGGCTTCTTGGGCGATGTGGACAGTACGACATGACGTGACCAGTCTGTCCGCAGTATAGGCAAGCTCCAGACTGTAACCGTCGTCTTCTCTCCGTGGGCGATAAACGTGTTCGCCCCAGCTGCATGGGTTCAGGAAGGCTAACCACGTTAGCAGAAGGGAAAGGCAGAGAAGAAGAGACGGAAGAATGTGGGGTATCTGGGGTACGAACAGTAGAGTGACGTCGTCTATCCATTCGTCTTTCACGGAGCCTACAGTCAATGCGAATTGCTAGTTCGATTAACACTTCAAGATGGGGTGCTATATCGCGAGTAGCTAATTCGTCCCGTAGTTCGTCTGTAAGCCCACGTAAGAAAATGGCCCTTAAAGCAGCGTCATTCCACCCACTCTCAGATGCCAATATGCGAAAACTGACGGCAAAATCAGCGGCAGATGAGTTACCCTGTTTCAACGAAAGTAGTTGGTTTGAAATGTCACTATTATGAAACGCTTGGTCGAAAACCCGGTTTAACTCCGTAGAAAACGTAGTATATGAGATGGAGCGGTGGTGATCATCTCTAAGGAAGGCCGTGGCCCACTGAGCGGCTCTACCAGTTAGCAGGTTTACCACAAACGCGATTCTAGCATGACTTGTAGGGTAAGTGCTAGGTTGTAGGTCAAAAACAAGTGAGCATTGAAACAGGAAACTCGCACATTTATTAAGTTCCCCCGAAAATCGTTCGGGGGTAGGAACAAATGGTTCGCGGGAAGCTAGCGCGGGGGCTAACGTAGGGGTAGCTGGTGGAGAAGGAGCAGGCAGTGGAACAGGTAACCCGGAAGTTAGCAGCGGCTGAATGCTAGCAGTTAGCTCACGAACGGCGTTGGCTGCGTCTCTTAGCAGGCCCTCGTGTCTGCATATGGCCTCGCCGTGAGAAGCTAACGCCTGGTGTATCAAGTCTCTGTCTGCCGGGTCCATAGTTGGTCAGTTCCAACTGTTACGTTTCCCTTTAAAGGGGAAACCTAGATCTTTAGGGAGTTGGACCCGAATGCAGAGCAGGACACAGGCGAGTATATATATAATAATATTTATTAAGAACGAGAACATAAATATATATCTATATATATAAACACAAATACACGCGCTAGAGAGGGTGTAGAATGTGACAGTATAAGAGAGGGTGAAACAGCAGCAGACCAGATCCTCAGTGACTCCTTCGTGGCAAACACAGTTCGTTCTTTCACGTTCCCACGGAACGGACTCACTCGAGATGTACAGCGAGGAGGGTGTGATGATCCACGAAGGTTGAGGAGAGGTGAAGCCGCGTCGTCGTGGTGGAAGAGACGAATGCGGTAGAGAAAAACAGGAGTAGGCGATTCCAGGAGTGGTAGGAAATCCGCGGAGACTCGGTGTTCTTCTCTCGGCAGGAGACGTGGAGACCTGAATACGGAGATTGAGGTGAGTACTGGAAACGTCAGGAATTCTAGTAGCGTAGTATGAAAGCATTTACCAGCTAAGCGAAAACGTGGAACTGACACCAGAGAGACGCGAAGTCCTGCCTTATATGCCCGGATGATTGCTGATCAGGCGCAGCTGGGCAGGAACTGCGCAGGTGGACGTCATCTCTGGCGTCATGTGGGAACTAGGTCAACCACGCCCCCTGCAGGGTGAACACAGAGAGAAGAACAGAGAGCAGCAGGCAACAACAACAATAAAAATAGACGCCATGAAATGTGGATCGTGACAGACTGGGTTGGGACCCACAAATTGTTTATGGGTGCCCAAACAAATCCCAGAATGTGTTTTAAATAACATGCATACATTAAGTTGTAATTCATTTACTAAACATATCATGGAAATGAATCATCAATGCAAGATGGCTGTAAGTCAGTTGCCAAATTTTGCAGAAATTGGCTCTTGTAGCGGTTAATATTGTCGTAAGAAATCAGTAAAGTTTGGGAAGCACTGGTCTATAGGTTTGTAGCATATTGATGCACATTCTGCATTATACACATATGTGAATGTCATAAACAAGGCTTGATTTTTTATTTTTTATTTTTTTACCCTAGACCCAGTTTGTCACATTTAAGCTGCTATGAGCTGCCACTGTGATTACTGCTCCGAAATATCTGTGTCCTGAATGGTAGCCACTGACATACAAAATGAGCAGAGGGAGTCGCTAGAGGATACAGTAGAGAGAAGTGGAAAATGATGAATGAAGAATGAGATACGAACCCTTAAGAGAGGAGTGAGGGTGGACACAGAGAGAGAAACAAACGAGGGTACAGCGAGACTTGAGGGAAAAGATGAAGGGCACATCGAGATAAATGGCAAAGAGTTTTCAGAGCCTATAAGGGCTTGGGCTTCGTCTGGCATAGGCTTGTGAGACCGCAGTTTCATCTCCCATGCTCTTTCAAGTGAGCAGTAGAAAGGCCTTCATTTAGCTGCCATCACATTGAAGTGCACACTCATTAAAGATGACCTCATCGCACCTCTCTGATCACAGAGCAGGGGGACCATTTAGAACCTTGACACACAGCAACAGAAGGCCCAGAAGGATGTCTAAAGTAGTGACAAGACTGTTTGTTCATAAAGATGCAGTGGACTGTATTAAAGTGGGGGAAGGGGAGGCTCGACACATGAAAACATGGCAATGCAACAAAAAGTGTGGTGAAAGTGCTGATGACTTCAACAAGCATTTCTTGTCACTTTTGGAAAGAGCTAGGCTAGTTTCTGTCTGCATTGTAGATGCTAGTTTAGACGTTGTGTGACAAGGTCAGATTCTCCATGAAGAACCCACTCGCTAGGGCTAATCTATGGTTTTTGTAGCAAGAAGTGAATACACGTATACTACACTTTGGAATTGGAGGCAATCCCATTGCAGATGCCTCCACAGAGGTGACCACTTTATAGCATAAAGTAGCCTCAAGCTTTCCTTCTTAGTCTTTGCACAACAATTTGTGGTTCAATGGAACAAAACTGCAATCAGGCACTACATTATAGAGAAAATTCTTTCAAATTCTGTAGAGTTTGTCGTTGCATCATGTGATATGTAATTCCTCTGTTGCTTTTTTTTTTTGCTGTGCTGTGTGAATCTAACTTGCTTTGTTTTCTGTGTTCCCTTTTTTTTTTCCTATGCTGCACTTTCCTGCGTTGCTGCTACACCTGTGTATGCTGTTGGCTATGGCAGTCTCATGTGAGTATATCCACCCAAAAAGTCCTTGGGTCAGATCGTTCCTGTCTGAGAGAACTGAGACAGTTTTCCAGCTTACGTAGCAGAGCTCATCAAGACTGCAAATTGAAGCAAGATAATCTTCAAAAAAGTCACCCTTAATTAATTAAATTGTCCATTCATATGCAGTAAAGTATCTTTATTTAACTGTGCCAATTCCCTTATGTAAAAATAATCCTACCATGCAATGGCAATTGGTCACAACTGGCACCCCCGATGCTCATACTTTCCTATCTTACATGAATTGAATTTGCGAACCGATAACATCGCGTTTTTGTCTGATATACATTTCAGGGATTTACATCACCACACAACAGAGAAAGGGGCTCACTCAGAATACACTATAGAAGAAACTGCTAAAAGCATAGGGTTGTTGTATTTGTTGATGTCTCTGCCTGTGTGTGTGTGTGTGTGTGTGTGTGTGTGTGTGTGTGTGTGTGTGTGTGTGTGTGCAGGTGTTTTTGCCGGAGAAGTTAGGCAGCCGCATCTTCCGACTGACAGGCCCGGGAGCTGATCAGGATCCCAGAGGTCTCTTCATCATCGATATAGACACAGGAGAGGTGTCAGTCAGCCGCTCACTAGACCGGGAGGCCGTTGACTCTTACCAGGTTTGTGTGTGTGTGTGTGTGTGTGTGTGTGTGTGTGTGTGTGTGTGTGTGTGTGTGTGTGAGTGTTTGATCTGGCTGTTATTGTGTTTGTGCCCTATATTTCTTCCTCTCTATCCACCTGGGCACTCTCTTTGATTGTTTGACACATTGTCATTTTTGGTGTTCATGAAAGTCCCGTTCCGTCTCAAGATGAGAAAGAGAAAATATTCATGTGCTTCTTTTAAATGGAGCACATAAGCTGAATACTAAATAGAAAAGAAAAAAAAATCACAATAATAATAATAATACAAAAATAATAATAAATACTTACTTTGTTTGAGATTTCTGCTGGGTTTTGTGCCCTCAGGGTTCTCTGTCTGACAGAAGCGTTTTCCTGTAGAACAAAAGGAAAAGAAGGGGCAGAGAAGAAAATCTTATAAACTCAGTCATTTGATCTCGGCCTGTTTTTCCAAAACCAGACACGAGTGAGGATGTTTGCCTGGGTGCAAAGCTGTTGATAAGTTATCAAGCTTTTGTGAAAAATTTGAAATCATTGACTTGGTAAATACCAACAGATGTGAAAGGAGAAGCAAAAAACAAAAAAAACAATGAAAGGCTAAGAGATGAAAACACACAAGAAACATTCACTGTCTTTCCCCACTCCGTCAAAAAGGAGTTGCTTGATACAATGAGGACATTTGTCTTTAGTGGTTGAAGTACCTTTGACTGGCATTGTCATTTTCTACAAGAAACTAGAACAAAACATTACCTAATTTTCTTTGAATATACAGTAGAATATGAATTTTCAAAAAGAAGTAATACATGCAGTATTTAGGTGTAGTAACAGCCTCCTTGCCTTCATACCTCACTTGGCCCATAACACTGTGAACGATAGTAATCATTATTTACATTAAACTCTATCTATCTGCTGTAACATATATGGGTAACTACACATAGTTGCCTATACATTATGAGCTACTGAGACTAAAAACCACATCATAAAAGTATACATTTATAGGGTCAGAGATCTTATTAAAAAAGCTCTGCTCATTCAGAGCACATTAAATATGTAGTAGCATTTTATCACTGTTTGGTCTATAAACTGTCTATAAACACAGAAGCTATATATTTTTATTTAATATGAAGTGTTTTGAGAAATGTTTGCGTTAAATGGGAATGAGGGTCTAAATTTACATCTTGAGCAGGAGAAGCTTCACACAGCAACATAAAAATGCTGTATCCTCTTTTCTACATTAACTGTAACGTATAGTGGAGGATATTTATTGTTGGTAATGCAGCATTTCATTTGGAGGCTTTACCTGGGGAAAAGATGGTGATAATGTCAGTTAGTTGAACCCCAGAGTGCTTCAGAAGAGATCTGAAAAAGACTTGTTTTGCAAATGAGTGAATTCTTCATCAGGGCTCAGAAGAATGTGTGTTAGTCAATATTAAAATGGAAATGCTGTTATTGTAAATTGTAGATATTTGTCCCACTCAGTCAGAAAAGCTAGCTTTTTATAATTTAAACAACAAAAAACATTACAGAAGCACTCATGCTGCTGTTGTCTCATAGTTGTTTGCTTGTATCCTCAAAGATTTAAGTTTTTGGATCTGTGGTGGTCAAAACAGAAGTTGGTATGCGGAGCTCTCGGGAGGAAGAGAGATGTGGAAAAGACGAGACAAAAGCAGAGAATTAGGGTCTGGGATAATATCCACAGGGATGTAACTATGTCCTGAATGGCAAAGTTAGAGAAATTCAATGAGACAATGAGTGAAGTGCATTAAAAGAGAAATAAATCTGACTTATCTTATACTTATACACATTTCAAGATCATCCGAGCACAGATTGTATGCACGCTTTGCAATCCCTTTACAAGATAATGATGATTTATTAGCTGTGCACAAATTCTATTTTTCCAGAGAACCTGTCCTACACAAGCCTCTCCAACTTTGAATTACTGTTCCTTATTCCTTATTTCATTCATTTCCTGCCACAGTGCAAACGCTTCAGAACAAATATTGTGTCCCTCATTTTAACTCCTTTGTTACTTCAGATAGTATACCATACATGTATCCATACATACATAGAGTAAACATCTCTGCAACTATTGTTCTCCTGCTGTTTGGCAGCTATACCTGAACACTTGACATCATAATCCATAGTTGTCATGTGAAGCCTTGGACGGATGCAACAGACTTTGTGGCCGGCTGAGTCAGCACAAAGAGACTCTGTCTCAGCATCTAATCATACTCCAGCATGTAGATGACTTTAAATAACATTATCTTATGGATATAAACTGTAACCGCACCAAATGCATTTGACTTGATTAAGTTACTTACTGCCAAAGCTAGATTGAAATTAGAGCAGAGACTGCCTTCCAAAAACAATCTCTTAATGTTTTGTTCCCATCATAGTCTGATCATAAAAGCCAACAAACTTAATTAAAGTGTAACTAAACCCTTAAAGCACTTTTTTTTCAGGTGAAACCCCAGTGTATGTGTGTATCTAGTTAATGTTATTTGCCCGTCCAGATGCAAATCTACACAGTTTAGTGTAAAGCATTGAAATTATACGTATCTACTGGTCTGTATTGCAATTTTGCCGTTTGTTCCCCTCGTCCATGCTTGCGTCACTGGTTCACTTGTTTACACAGACTCCTCCCCCTTTCATTAATGCCATAGCAGTCGCTTTGGCGCCGGTCTCTCTCCACCGCAAGAAGCGCGATGTGAGCGATTGAGTGGCTCGTGGCTGCACTGCTGCCCACTCTCCGTCACTCAGCTCTCAGCCCACTTATTGGCATTATTTTCATTGGGTTACCCTTAAAAGTAAAAGAAAACAAAAAAAAAAGTCTAATGTCTAATATGCCATTGTTACAATGACTTGGAGAAAAATAGCTTTTAACATCCATGTGTGCAGGTCATCACTAATGATCTTCCTCATTTTTAATGGATGTCTCTGATCCCTGAAGACGTCTCTGTGGACACACTTCACATGCATGCACATACACACACATATGCGTACACCGTCTTGGTTCCTACCCATCCCTGCCTGCTCTATATCTTGTTCTGTCCCCTCTTATCATAAGGAAATACTACTGTAAGTATGTGTCCAGTTCATAACTCACAACAAGATCCCCTATCACAGGAACCTTTGCCTGTTTTTATCACTCGTCCAACACTGTGCGCAGAATAAAGAGCATCATTTTTATAATGCCCAGTTGTCCTGGCAGCCTGTCCCTGTCACATTCATTAAGGGTGTGTGTTTTGCCTCGGTAGCTAATGGCTTGTGTGGGTATAAAACATGAAATATTCAAAGGTAATTTAAAAAGATCAGTCCTCTAAAGACATTTTATAGGCAAAGTGATACAGGAAGCTTCGGCGATTTCTCCATCACAGCACAAAGCCCTTTAAAGAAAGAAAGAAAGAAAGAAAGATGTATGAATTAAAGCCGCTATCAATAGTTTTCTTTCAGCATTACTTAACAGGATGATTGTTTCTTAAAGTGGCCATCTGTAATGATGGCTCTCTTCTGCCAGGCAGAACATTTTCTTGTGTTCAGCAGGGGAAGTCGACTAATCCATTGCACTGTGTTCCACTTCCAAAATTAGTTTTTGCCACATCAAATAACTTTAACATCACTCATCGACAACAACTCAACTTGAAAATTTCAACTTGAATTGCTTGAGGGATTAGTCATGAAGCCGGATCAGTATTGTGTTATATTGAAACAAAATAATACATCATTATTCGTAGGTTATCCTCACATGTGAGTCATATAATTTGCTTTTTCGTTTTGGTTTTGAACACACCATAAGTCACCAAGCATTACGTGATCCCTATTTATATCTCCCAGTTACCAACTGAATTAGATTATTGACCACAGTTCCCTTCCTTCAGTGGATTTTAATATACTGTAAATGAAATTTTTCTATCCTCAGTGTGTGGCTCACATGTCAATATCCTGTCAGTGTGCTTGGCTGCTAGTCAATACAAACCCACTAGTGGGCCTCTGTGTAAGACTCCATGCAGTGCCTGCCCTCCTGTAAGCGAGGATTTAGTCGAATGTTTTTGTCAATAAGTGTTCTGTTCTGTTCTGTTTTGTTGTGCATACAACTGAGGTTGTGTTGAAAAGACTTCAAGCCCTTCTTTATCCCCAGACTTGTCAAAAAAAAAAAAAAAAAAACACTTTCACACATTTTGTGTAACAGGTACATCTTTGACAAAAGTTGCACTGGTACAGTTTGTCGCTCTAAAAGTACACAACAAGCCGCTGACACCTCAAGAGTTTGACAAATTGTTCCGTGCTGAAGTCTACACCGACAAGCATTGAACGTGTCAAAAAAGCAACAGAAGTCCTTGACACAGCGAGGCACCACATTCATTCCCTACCTTCAAAAAACAGGCTTTCTGCAATATTTTGATATTAGTCAACAACCAGCATGAAATAATAATACATAAAAACTGAGTAATTAGCAATGTTATATTCAGGAACACATATTCACCATTACTAACATATATAAGAAGCATAGCCCTTGATGGGTAATCATTAATCACGTATTAACACCATATTCTACATAACCTTATTCTACCTGTATTACGACATGAATTAAGATTTTTCCAAAATAAGGAGTTAATACATGCTTAATATTTACTAATAAAGCGCTAGTTTGTTATTTATATGCATGTTAGTAATCACATAGGTAATGGCGAATATGTGTTCCCTAATCTAAAGTGTTAACTAATGCATGTATGGAAAAAAAATGACAAAAATATTGAGAAAATCCCCAGGGATGTTTGTTAAGTCATGGGCAGAAATGTGTTCAATCACATTTTATATTTATTATACCTATCACTGTTACAATGTTCTAATAAATAAATATAAACAATATACAGTACTGACAAGGTGATTCTCCACGACTTTTCTTCAAGGTTGACAGGTATGTCTGCCTATTTTATGTCGAGATGATGACAGATTGCTATGTTGGCAAAGAAACTCTCCATTCAAAGTCATCGTATGTCAAATTATTATCACGATCAGCTTTTGGAGAGGAAAAGGACAAAAATGTTGTGTTTTTATGGGAGGATCACTTTTAAGGATATGAACCCAACCACAGTCGCAAGTAAAAGCACAATTTGAAAACAGGAAAGAGCTGTCTAACGTCAACATAACAGTAGCCAAAGGGGTCAACTCCACACAGATGCAAAGTGGGAATTCTAACCAGGCCCATTACAAGATGCGCACAAGTAAGCAAGCAGACAAACAAACGACTGACGGAATAAACATTTGCTGTGGAAGAACAAACAGACGCAGCGATCAACTGGGCCTCATGTTCACAAGGATTTAATGTCAAACATTATTGTCTTATTAGGCTCAATTAGGGTGAAAATGAATGTTAATGAGATGGAAAATGAAGGCTGGGTGGGGGGGGAGCGGCGCTTATCACTGCGGTTATGACAAGCTTGGGTCGGGTCGAGTGTAGCGGGGAAGAACTCTAATTGGCTTACAACAGAGGAAGGGTAGAATGTGAAGTGATAAATAACAGTCTTGTTTACACAGGTAGACAGATGACCCTCACTAATGCAGGTCATTCCAACAATACATGTGGTGAGTCCTCTGTACGTGCTTATCTTGGAGATGCTGAAATTTAAGAAATGGTGCAGTGGACACTATGTTCAGTCTAAAATTGCTTCCGTGTCTTGGTCATTTCCACAGAAACAAAGTATACCTAATTGTGTGGAAATGTCAACAGTCTTCCTTGGAAATGACCAGATCTTGTTTATGAGAACTACTGACTGCAACGGTGTAGACCATCAAATTTCTTTAAAACAAAGAATGTTGTCAGGCTTTTTGGTTTCTTTAGGCTTTGTGCCTCAGCCGTTGCCTCACAGTAGAAAGTAGCATCCTCTCTTGTGATGTCCTCTGACAGCAGATCTAAAAAGGACCATACTCTGTTCCCTATATTCTATCTGTCAAGCCACAAACCAAAGGCTTTCCAAAAAAACAAAAAAAAACACACATATGGACCTATGAAAGCCAAGCTGTGAACTGACAGCTGTTTTTAAATTTAGATTTTGAAATATCTCGGCTTTCAAAAAGTTTCCTGAACGGCCCCTTCAAAGGAGTTTTGTTAGGTTGTCAAACTGTATAAAAAAAGTAAAAACCTTTTCACCTACATTTACCTATTTTTGACAGACTATGGTGGCATCTCCTGACATACGGTATCTCTTTTATGGAAATGTGTCTGACAGTAGTGTGTGACACTCCTTTAAAGGTAAATCACCCCCTCAGTATTTTTTAGGTTCACCCTCTTATGAGCGTCATGATAATCTGGCTGTAGAATTGTCAAATTGTTCAATGAGTGAGTGCTTCTGCCCCTTTCTCCAAGATAACTTTCATGTTCGATATCTGGCAACCATTTAGGAATACGATACTGAGAAGCTGACGGCACTGATGAATCTTGTATGTGATCGGACGGTTGTTCCGCAGAAGTCCTGAGGGATACTGTAATGAATGAAGTATATAAGCGCAAAACTCTATTTCTCTGCTTTCTGGTATCCAACCATCCATCTTCTACCACTTTATCCTCCACATGAGGTTCAATGGGCGTGCTGTGCCAATCTCAGCTTACATAGGACGATCGCCAGTCCATAGTTTTTGAATTGTCTAGATCACAAAATGTGGTCCAGGAGTTATGGTAATGAGAAGTATGCATGCTAAATCCTGTTGGCGATGGTAACAGAAGGGTTAAGGGATATCTAACCCCTCATTAGCCTCTAAATTTGCTTAAAGTTTTGTATAAATCTTAGTTTTTAAACAACCAAACATTGATCCTTTTTAATACTAGACAAGCATTAACTTGCTTTAGGCTTTTCATTTATGCAGAGACTCTTAGCACATAATCACTTCCATTTGCTAATTTGGTGAGTTTGCAGTATTTGATCTGTATGGTTTGCAGCACGAGGCCCAGATCACATGGATTTCTGCACAGTTTTTTTTTTTTGTTATATAATCAAACTTCACAGTCGCTGCTCCCCATGTCCTTTTGGGTCGTACCTGCTCCACTGTGGCTGTTTTTTCCTCTGCTGTGGTGTCATAGAGAGAGGGTAGTTCTGATTAATCTGTCATGCTGCTGAGGTGGAAGAAGTATGACTATATGGGTGAAAGCCCAGACATTTGACCCTTCTGTTGGTTACAGACAGCACTATGTATTTGTTTGGGTGTGACTTTGTGCCCAGTGTTTGAATGTTTATCCCTCTGTACATCTCTGTCTAGATATATTTTTATTTCCCTGGATGCTCCTGCTCATTGTGGATATTCCTGTCCCTTTTCTATACTCTGTGTGTATGTGTATATATATATATATATATATATATATAATACACTATAGCCAGAGTTCCAAGGAGTTGTCAAGTTTAAAATTTAGCGGATGAGAATAAAGCCAATTTGGCAAGAGACAAATTCCAACCTTTACCCTTTGAAAAATTGCATTACAGAATATGCTAAAATGTTTGCAGCTACTACGGGAAACCTTAACCATTTTTGAAATATTGCCTCTTCCATAGCACACTAAACCTGCGCCTGGATGATACATTCAATTTATATTGCATATTATGGGTGGCTGTGGCCCAGTGGTAGAGTCTATGTATTAATTCCGGCTATCATACATCTAAATGAAAGAACGGCAGTGAAAGTGAGAGTTGTGCGGGAAAATAGGCTCGATCTAAAACTGAATATATGATAATAAATATTATTTATGCTTGACAGTTAGAAACGATGCTTATGTTGAGATTATATGGTAGAAGATAACACAGTTGAAGCCATAGTCAGGTAAATTAACATAATTGTTGTATTTGCAAAATGTAATCAATGTTAAGTGGAGCTGATACCTGAGGGAAAAAACTATAGAAACAACAGTGGGCGATAAGAAAACGAAAAGACGCTGATAGCAAGACAATAGATAGTAACGCACACAGTGTATATATAGTATATATTGCAATGTGTACAGAACCATATACACCGAAATAGACAAGCTATTGTTTCATTCTTCATGTCTTTGTCATTTCTAGTAGGTGTAACTTAATGAGTTTGAGACCAGAGACAGGTGAGGCCTGTTGTCCAAATCCCTCTGCAGTTTTCTGCTTGGATGGACCGTAATTTCTTGGGCTTTGGGGACCACGATACGCTGCCCTGCACACAGGAAAACAGGCCTGATGTGCACTTAGTCCCTCTATGTGGGCAAGAGATAAAGGACACACTCACAAACTGGACACACATACACACACACACGCACCATCAACAACTCACCACCGCTTGCTCAGAAATAGCCTTTCGCCGCCGTAATAGCTGTTACATGTAAGAAATATAACCACAATACTTTGCCACTGGGTCACACACCGTCGCACTCTACTGATAATGCCCCGTAGTCTATAATTTGTTATTTCGCATTCATAATTGTGTGCTTACCCACTACACGATGGCCATACTCTCTTACAAAAGAGTATGTGCTTTCACAACAGCCCAATAGTTCTTTAGACACTTTGTTTTTTTTCCACTTTTTGAAGTATACTTCTGCAGTTTTAAGCAAAACTTTATCATAAATAAACAAGAAAGAACAAAACAACTTTGTTTGCATCTCAAAGTGGAATGCAGTTCAAAGAGACTTTCTTACTGGTGAAAAGCCTTTCTTCAGGTCAGGATCACTGAACTGAGGGTTCTGTCACTCTCCTGCTATCCTTCCAGAAACCTCCCTAAACCCCGGCAGACACACTGCTGTGGCCCTACTCCCAGATAACCTGATTAAACAGTAAGTGCCCTGTTGCTCAGCCTCAGGCATTACTGCTGCTAATTCAGCCTGTCGGCCGCCCGCTGCTGCTCATGGCACAACCCCTAATGCTCTCTGCCTTTGTACCAGTGAGTGCTTTCAACTGGAGAGAACTGAAACAAGAGTCAAGAGTATAGATCAAGGAAGTTGGACTTGCTAGTTTGTTTGAAAACGAGGAGGGAGATGAAGAAGAAGTGAAACATCTTAAATTAAAGTCAAGCAAGTCCAATTACCTCTATCTGCACACTTTCAGATAACAGGACCTGGGTGACTGAAAACCTTCACAGACCAAGGGGTGGAAACTTTGCATGAAGCATAGGAAATTGATTGATTGATATTGATATTGATACGGCGGTGCAGTGGCTCACATTGTTGGGTTCTCTCCTGGCGGCTACTGTGGCTACCTCCCGCAGAGGACCATAGGTTTGAGTGTGAGAGTGAATGGCCGTTCCTCTCTGTATGTTTATGCCTTCCGATGTCACCTGTCTTCTGCCCAATGTCAGCTGGGGATTGGTTACAACCCTCATGATGCTCATTTGGAGGATAAAGCAGTAGAAAAATAATGGATAGGCCGCAAGATTATTAGACAAGACAAAGTCAGTGCTGAGAATTGACATCGAACGAACAGCTTCCCTACTTGACAGACTTTTCCCCCAATGTTAGCAGTCCTCAGTCTACATTTTAATGTTGATATTGCTTTGATATCAAGGTCTTTTGAATAATGACAGCTTATGTTACTAGATGCCAGATGGTTTCACTCGAGAAGATGCATCTCTTTGCTGTAACCTACAAAAGCACTTACAGTTGAGTAGCTGTGATGCAGAGTCCTGATAAGACCTGCTGCCAGTGGAGTCTGTCATTTTAACTGGTGAAAGCAACGCTGACTTCTGGCTGAAAATGAAAACCTGTCACCTGGTTGTTTGAGGCTGTCCTCGCAAGAAGATCAACAGTACCAGCTGTTTCAGAAATTGCTCCAAAATTACATGTTTGCATTTAAGTGTCAAAGTCCCACAAGCTACAGTGATTGATTGAGAATAAAGGAAATGGTCTGGTCATTTGCCCAAAGCCATCTTGGATTGGAATCAGTCAGCAAAACCCTTACAGGATAAATGCTATACATGGATGGATGGATGGATGGAAAGATGGACTTCCCACTCTGTGACCTTTTTACTTAAAAAAGAAAAATGAAATGCCCCTAAAGTAATTGCACACTCTCTCCTGCTGGTTGCATGGATCAGTCATGAGTGCACCATCCTCAAACCTCCTGTAAGGACAAATATAAACCATTAAAAAAGAAGTGGCCATGGCAGTAGCAGACAGATGAGCCTGGTTTTCCACCAGCTCTACAAACAGTTCCTTCAGTGCCACACAAAAGGAAATTGAATTAAACCTTTGGAGAGGAAGGGTGTAAGTTGGGATGGGGGGTGGTATTTTGTCCCATGATGCACGATAGAAAGCCTTTGTGACTCTTTCAACACCTTTCAGAAGCAGGATTATGTTTTATCTTGCCAGACGGCCTGCTGAATGGAAGATCTTTTCAATCATCTTCTATCTTCCCTATACTTTTTAAACTCCCATGCGCCTTTCGCCTTCCATCTCTCACTTTCTCTAAAGACCATCTATTTATATCTTGGCATTCCAAGGGCTTCTTTTCTTTTGATGTAATAAGCAACATTTTGGATCAGCAACTGAGATATGAAGCCGATAAAGATACCCACACCCAAACCAATCCGATATTCCAATGTCGACCTTCCTGAAGGACAACGCATACAAATCCCTTAACGAGGTGTTCATGCTACTAATGACTAAAAATACTTAATATAAATTACTTAATAATGGACTTTATAGTCTTAAAAGACCACAAGGTCTAGCACATTTGCATTTACAGATTTGGAGCTGGTTGCCCAAACATTGTATACATGAATAGCTGAGTGTTTTTAGTAAATACAATCTAAATGAATGTGACGTTTGAATACATGTGTGGTAATAAGGTAGTGGTTAGAGCGGGACAAGTCAGTGATGTAATGAGGGAATCCTCCGAGACTAGATGATGTCATTTAGGTCCAGCTTTTAGGGACAGTGTCCTAAAGACGTACCTCGCAACCTGAATTGAGACACGGTTTATGTAATTAAAATCCCATGTCAATGCATGGCACGTGAAAATGTAGGTGTTAGTTGTCGTAGTTGGTTTTACCAGGTACAGATTAATGTGTAACTACGCCATATGGACAAACGTAATTGGCCACATGTGTTAAGTATTGGATTCAGGTGTTTCAAACGGGCTTTAGGCTCAGCCCCTTATCTGCAATCTTAACACAACAAGCATACCTAACATAATTTGGACAATGCTTCCAACTTTGTGGCACAAGTTTCTAAGAACTTGACTGGCCTGCACAGAGTCCTGACCTCAACCCCATCGAGCACCTTTGGGATGCTCAGAATGAATGGGCACACATTTTGGACGCTGTTATACAGTAGCTGCAAAAGAGGGACCAACTCCATATTAATGTACTATGTATTCAAATATGTCATTACAGTCTCTGTTGGTGTAAATATCAATGCCAGTTTTGCTGTTGAAGTATGTTAGTCAGGATCAAAAATGTGAAACAATATATTTGTCTGAATTGAGAAGTGTCTATGTCAAAACCTTTCTTAGGAAAGCTTAAGCCTCGCAATTCAGGGATATGTTTTATGAGTCTTTGGTTTAACCGTTTTGGCTTTGATGGTATAAAGTTGTCGTTTCACTTTGCAGAAAAAAACCTCGCTTTTCAGTGGAAAACTCTATCACATTCCCAGTTGGTCCTCCCATGTCTCTCAGAGAGCTTTGCTGAGTACATGAAACACACCTGGCAGCTGTGCCTCCTTTTTGTCAGCCCGCTTCCATGGCATCATTTCACTGGTGTGGAATTATTTGAGTTTTTGTAAGTAGATGTGGCAGATGTGCAAAATAACAGTGGATTAACATTCTCTTCTTCCAGTCAGCATTAAGCTGATGCCTCAAGGGCTGAGCTTTGAGAGGAATTAAGGGAAATGTGAAAATCTTTTGGGAAAATGAGGGAGGAAAAACAATCCTCTGTTGTTATCATGCCATGCTGTACTGGAAGAAAGGGGCATGCATATTTAAAATTTGACTGAAATTGGGGTATTATACAGGGTGTGGGTGTACTTTACTTTTGTGATGGTAGTGAACTTTTCATCTGTAGCAACACTGTCCACATTTACTGTTGCGATACACCATAGTCCAATTCATGTTTCTGACTATTCCTGACTTGATCCGACCCATCAAACTCATTTTGCTGAAGCTGCACTGTGAATTCCACAGTCCTCACATCATGCTGTCTCCGAGGTAGTGAGAGAGAGAGACGGCACTCTAGAGAGTTTAAGGGAGGAAAAGCTCTCCCCCATGAGGACCGTCTGAACTGTGTCGGGGCAGAAGCTGGGTTTTTGCAATGTGGAGCACAAGCCTGCTGATAAAGCCTGAGTCACAAGAGTATTTGGAGGTGCGGGGCGCTATTCACCTTGGAGCTACCATGAAGCAGTTTCACTGGGATCTTATGAAAGCTGCAGGCAGGCAGAGCCCCTTTGAATTCACCTCCTCAGCTAAGGGAGGACTACTTGAATGGCTCAGGAGGAGATGAATGCTCAGTGAATTTGCAATGAGGTGATTGCAGTGGAAGGCAATGGAGACGCTTCCATATGCATGACTCTGCCCTCTTTCAGTGCCCCCCTTTTTACTCGTCCTATTCTTGTCTGTATTTAAGAGTGTGATAAAGCCTCCCCAGCTCAGCTCTCTGCTTCAGCCACAATATGCCAAGCCGCTGATTGACTGCGGCGTCAGCTTCCACCTTTGCCTACGTCCAACCCCCATAATCAACCTCGCCACTCATCTGGGCACAAAAGCCTTTCAAAACATTATTGCCAGGAGACATCCTCAGAGACAGAGTTGAGGTTAGGACAGGAGGGGAGGAAAAATGGAATTCAAGTTGAAACAATCGAAAGGATTTCAGGGTTGAATTCAGTTCCTTTCTGTTGCCATTAACCAGTTCAGTTACAGACATATTTTGGTCCATGCATGTCTACACTGTGTTGACATAATATACATCTTACATAACATCATTTCAGAATTTTCTCAGCAGTTGACAACATGTGGATGTAATTGGAGTATCCTCTATAAATATATATATAAAAAAAGACATCCAGTCAGTGGTCTTTATTTATATCAAGCATTTCCATAGTGGTGAAGATTACTTAAAGTACACACATACATACAATACATTTATATGCAGGTCTATTTTCTGTCACACATCATTCGCACACTGACAGCAGAGCCAGTATTGGAGCAGTTTGGGAATTTTGGATTAAGTGTCTTGCCCAAGGATACTTTGGCTCACAGACCAGAGGAGCCAGGGATTGGACTGCCAACCCTCTGGTTAGAAGATGACCCCCCTCTACCTACTGATCCACAGCTGCCACATGTATGGAATTATCTATTAGCAACTCATAGAAACTTGATCAAATAACATCTTACTCAGATTAAAGTCAAAGTAAATTACTGATGAGCATTGAATGCTCTTTGGTCAAATTTTAATTTTAATTATTTTTTAATTTTAATCCACTGCATTTTGTTTTTACAGTCCACACTAATGTTTTTTTTATGTGGCAACCTACTATTTAAAGGTGACAACCCAGTCCTGCAAGAGCACATTTCTTCAAAAAGTAATATTTCAATACAATTCAATACACAAGCTAAATATAATATTCATTCAAAATGAATTAACTTTCCATGGTTGATCCATGGTCACCTTTAACTGAAAAGAATGATGCGCTTAAAACAAACTCTCACCCATGGAGAAGTTTAATGGCTGACAGTGTTTAAGTGTAGTAATGAAAGAGCTAATATTGCTTTTCTCAATCCTCACCCACACAGTCTCAGTAAGGGAGGAGGGGGGGGAGGATGGAGGAAAGAAAGTGCAGGAGAGAGAGATGTGTTCACTGTGATCTGCGGTAATGTTGCAATAACGCGTGTAGTCACAAATGTACTCTTAGAAAACTGGGGCCAGGTCATCCAATAAACACAGAGGCGGCGGTCACAGGGTTTACCACCTCCGCTGTGACTGACTGCTGCAGATCTGGCACGAGCACGGCCCATCTACTCCCAACTCTCTGCTTATAATAAGTCATTCCTCCCTCCCGGGGGAAATCACCGCCCCGCCTTTCTGCGCATGTGCCGTGAATGCAAATTTTTAACGTGAGGAACTCGGTGTCTCCTCATTATGCTAACATGCACGTGGATGTGCTGTGTAAGGACTGCATTGCCTCAGGTCTGACTTAAAAATCCCCCGCTCTACACTCACCTGCATTGTCCGTATGCTGTCATGATTGCAAGCTCATTTGGAGTTAAATGGGTAATTTTCCTTTTTACCTAAAAAAAAATAATGTAGGCTTTATTGAATTCCACAACATAGTTTATATCCAAACAAGAAAAATAAGTTTAATAGATTTTTTTCTTCAAATTCAATTGGGATTTCTCACTTATTCAACAACTGAGTGTTACATTCTCACAAGTTGACAGTTCCCCCGAGGTAGGAATGACGGATGGCGGCGGTGTGTACAATATGTGTAATATAACTTATACATGCCGCGCTGGAGGCTGATTGGATCTCAGTGGACTTTATTCACAGTGATCCCGCACACGAATAGACCGTGGCCACTTAAACACCATGTACTTTCCTTCACCCTGCATGCGCCTGCCACGCACAGCAGAAGAAAAAAAGGGACGCATCTTCCCCGATGCATCAATCTTTTTAAGGTATAGACAATGGGAGCATTTTAGAACTCACACAACCATCCAACCACTGGGGACTAAGAAGTATCCTTCATATACTGAAAGACCCGTCAGGTGAGAACTAGAGTGGAGGATGAGAACAGGTTTGCTGCTTTCAACTAATTCTGTGAGCAATATTCTCACTTTCTGTTATTTACTATTTTTACACAAAGCCTGCAGGGACATAAATTAGTATTTGTTGAAGATTATGGGACTGAAGGTATAGTATATGTTTCTGAATCTGCAATAAGAGTTGGCTCAATAATAAATACTGTATCTAAAAACAATAAATAGAGAATAAAAATTAAAGAGCACTCCTCCACTTCTATAATATAGAAGTTACATTACCATTAGGTACTGATTTTGCAGCAATTTAAATACTTAAATACTATGTATTAGTTTGTTATTACAATTGCAGGCAGATGTCAGTCAAACCGTGAAAGTGCTCGACTTCCAGCAGAGTTGTAAAAATAGAGGAGTTATTGCAGTTGATCCTGGCTCTGGAAATATAAGTTCAATGTTTTGTTGAAACAACATTATTTGGCAGATTGACAAATGGAGGACCTCCAAGGCATAAAACTCACCTTGTTGGTTGTCTGTTTGAATTGTTTTCTCTCTCTCTCTTTTTAGATTTACTGCAGCACTGATTAACACCACCTTAGCGTCAGCTCCTGAGGGATGTGAGTGTTTGGCCATAATGTTTAAAATGAGGTTTAGATTAGTGAAATAGGTGGTTATTGTCATTGAAAGAGTGAATAAAACAGTACATGCACCAAGAAGGAAAAGTGGATTTTCTTTGGAAACATAACTGGAGGATTTCCTTCAGCTGAGTGTTTTGACTTTCTGCCAATCCACTTGTTACTGGCTGTGTATTTTTCTGAATGAATATGGAACTTGTAATTATGACATGATAGGTTCAGTGCAGACCAGCCTTTAAATATGATCTTTCAGATAATAAACAGTTAACGGGGCATAAATAAACTAAGCTAAATTAAATATCTTGCTCCTGTAACCCCCTATTTATTTAACTATTTTATTTGGTATTTATCTGGACTACCTGTTCAGGGTGTACCCTGCCATTTACCCTGTGTCAGAATGGGATTGGCTATAGCAGTAGACAATGGATGGATGGAGTCCCACCATTTTTAAATAAATGTTCCATCAACACCACATCCCACACTGAAGCTAATTGACCCTGCATATAAATGCACCTATGTGCATAATGTACACATGCACATATGTGCATCAACCCCAAGGCGTTTGCTTGCAAATCAAAGCCCGTCCGTGACTATATTTAAAAGATCAAACCACTTCCTGCTGTAAGAGCATAACATAATATGTATTCTCTGTCTCCCAAACAGGATATTGCTTTGTTGTTGGGTATGATTCTCCATCCAAATTATATGATGCAAGGCACCGTGCACCTAATGTTCTTATTACAGCTCACACATGCTGGAAAGGAAAAAAAGCTAGATTGGGTGCACAAGTGTTTGTGTGTGTTTGACAGAGAGAGAGAGAGTCAGACACACTTGCTTGTTAAGAACTCAGCTTCTCTCCTCTCTCTATAAATATATGTATATACATGTCATGCATGTAATAGACAGAGAGAACAGAGTTGCTCATTGGATTGAATGACATTACATGTTTGGTTGAGAGCAGCATCGAGTCAGCAGTTCTGTGGGATGAGGACAGATGGGGACATCTTTAAAAAAAAAAAAAGCATGTCATGTTCTTGAGACAGAAACAGAGATAGGAACGACATGAAACCTCTTCCACTCTGAACACCTAAACAAACAGTTCAGCCGCATCGTGTGCTATCGTTGCCATTATCGTATATGTTCTGTGCTACCTTGGTGATGAAGAGATAGACAGAGGAAGAGGAGTGGGACAACCTGTGTGATAGAGAGGTTGCGTAATGCCATGCATTACTAATAGGATGGAGGGAAGACCTTGTTTCTTCCTCTCACTCACTGACTCACTGTCCCGCTGCACTGCTAATAAAGGAAGTGATGTGATGTCTTTCGCTGCAGATTAAGATAGAAATGGAGGTAACGACATTACATACCGCATCTTCATAGGATACAGATCACTGACGAATGACTTCATTGGGCGCGGCCTCCGCTCCAGATCGGATTTCTTGTGACAGACGTGCACAAATGATGTCAAATGTTATCTTTTATCTGTGGCAGTTGCCTTGTCTGTCTTTTCTCCCACGTTTTTTTTTTTTTTTCGCCAAACTAATTTGTCCACAGTGTGTTGGACCTGAATCGGTGTCTTATTTTCTCCTCGTCATCAAACAATGGTGCCAGCAAGATAATGGATGGAGCGTCTGTTGTTGTTGGATGTAGCAACTAAACAGTGATGCAGCCGGTAGTTGATAAAGAAAACAGCAGTCCTCCAGTGATACTTGATATGTATTACATTTGTAACCCTGTTAGCGCCATCGATCTGTTGGTAGGCTTTGCCATTGTGAGCATTTAAGTGTTTAGTGTTAGTGTTAGCGTTAGCGTCACAGTCCGGTCATCATCGGACAACAAATGAACCTCTGTTAATGCAAAAATGCAAAAATCAGCTGGATGGATCCACCAAAATTTGTGTTTAAGAGCCAAAATTTGTGTTAATCGCTGCTTTCAAACCAAGTTTTAATTGGCACAGTGGTGTATTTTTATCACAAACCTGTTAACTTTGGTTTAACTTTTGGCAAAACACAATATATTCTACTATTATATTTGGACATTATTATCCTCAGTATTAATATCACAAATGTTCAGTGTGTTTTAGTTATCTTAATACACAAAAACACTTTCCAGTTCTGCTTGGCTTCTTCAACCTTCATTCAAATAAACTTAATCTAACATTTCATTGCAATATATTTATATAAACTTTTTGTTATTGTAATAATGTTTTGACCATATTTCCTACACTACGTGTTGCAGAATAGTAGTATAGTATAGATTTAGGTAAATACATCATTTTAACAGGACAAGAGGTGGGCCGATTGAACGCGACAGGACTGTACCACTCTGGATTAATAGCTGCTTGTTTGCCGAGTGTATTTTGTGCATCTCTAACTAAGCTGGTGTCATCCCCAAGGTGAATCAGGGTAGATAACTAGCAACACTGCAGAGCGGGGAGAAGTGGAATGCATGAATATGTAAGATCAGACGATGGAACAGCTGAAGTGAAGGAGGTAGAGAGGGGGAGGAAGTAAGGATGAGTAATCTGAACATGCATGATCCATTTGTATCATTATGTCTGTTAGTACCTTTTATAGGGAATCTAGAGACTCATATATACAGTAGTAACGTCGAGTTGAAAGAGTACATAAGTCGTTGCAATCCAGACATTGAATCAGTATATTCTTGATAAAATTACTGTTTGCAACAAAAATATTGCAACCAATGTTGAAATGTCAAACTAGTTTGTCTAAGACTTGCTCCATTGCATCAAGTGACTGGTTGAATTTCTTTATAGCAGTTACACACAACAGCATAGTAAAAAGAATAAATAGAATAAACTCTGTTATCTGTTGTTATCCACACAGCTGGAAGTATCAACCACAGACTTTGCCGGAAACCTTGTTGATGGCCCAACCTTACTACTGATCACTGTCATCGACCAAAACGACAACCGGCCCATCTTCAAAGAGTCACGCTACACAGGAGAGGTGCTTGAGGGATCCCCGACAGGTGAGTGCCACTGTTATACTGTTGGACTCCAGAGATAACTGGGCTCTTCTGGGAATTTAGCTGGGTGGCGACACACAAGATGTCCTCTAATCAAACAGTGTGGTGAGAATGCCTTGACATTTATTTATTTTTTGTCTCGCGTAGGAAGGCGGTTCTTTATGTGTAGATGTGATGATGGAGGCAAACGTGCATTGCAAATGGCGCATACCTTATTTATAAAAACACTTGAAGGGAGAGCACTCTGAACTACCTTGACTTGCAGAGGCACTTAATCACAATTTATGGCCTCTACATTATATCTTCTAGATATTTTAAACACCCGATTCATTGGGGAGTCACATTTAATGGCAAGTTTAGGCTGGCAAGCACCTTACCCATGCCGTTATGAAGGTATTTATAATGAATATTCGATGTGATCGTATTTATCTAAATCCTGTTATATCAAATGATTGTGTTACTGTCCTTTGCTGATAAAAACCAGCGTGTTGCCTACATTTTACATCACATAGGTTGTTCCAAGCACGGTTGATGAATACACTGTGGTTTCTGTGGTTTTGATGTTGTGTCATTGTCTCCTGTATCTTTGTGTGCTCCCAGACATGACTCAGCAGTGTTGAGGTCAGGGCTCAGTGGGAAGCGCAGACTATCTGTTCCGAGGACGCCTTGTTCTTCTTGGTCATTATCACAATTCTGGCTGTATGTGTGCGGATAGTGTCAAGCAGACCTGCCAAACTGTGCGTTTTGTGAAGCAGGTGCAGGTTTCGATATGGAGGTATGCTGCCATGATTTGTCAGTGTTGTCTTACCAACTGTGCAGTTCAGTAATAGATAGAGGAAAATACCAAAGGGCTGGATGCAATACAAAAAAAACTGCAATTGGGTTTGTCAGGATGGTTGTGACTCATGGGGTGGAATGGATCATCCAGTAATGGCAGGGACTGATAAATTGTCATGGCCGCATGTCAGTGTCCTAGGGCCAGATATGGAAAGCCAAGCTACTACTGATGCTCAGGGCAGAACCGTGCATGATATATCTGCCACCACAAGTGTGTGTGAATATGTGAAAGTTACATAGTGGTTTCCTCAAAAAACAATTTCTTTCCAAGATTGTCAACAAAAATGAACATCACATCCTCTTGTTTGTGGATGTTCAATATTTCAGGTCATGGCCATGTGAAATAATAAGAAAAAAAGGGTACTTTGAGTTTATTGTTGATTATTACAAAGGCCAAACGATGTCCCTCTTCAGTGTTCATGTAGCAATAATGTATTGCAGGCTTTATCCATTTTACCGTTAGATTTATCTCATAAAACAGGATGACTGAGGGACGATTGTGAATGGTTGAGTTTTCTTTTAAGTAGGTCTCTGGAGTGCCATCCTTTCCTGTACCAACTCAACGCTCACGTCTCATGGTCAAACGTTTCAAATGAATCGCGTTGAGACGCGATCGTCAGAGCCTTTGAGAAGACGTGTCACGTCTGACTTCTGCTCTTAAATCATCTTTCTCTGTCAAGACTGTCACAATATCTTCTTTGTTGGGTTTTTTTGATTGCGGTTGCCAGTGCTGCTGCGATGTGCTCTCATGGGATATGAAGTGGTTTAATTTACATTTTGTTTGCAATTACAGTATGCTTATGTGTGGTTATTGGTGTTCAAGCGCTATTTTAGTCTTTTTCTACAGCTGAGCTGTGAATGAGGTGTTGTATATTATAATTCTGAGCCGCATGTTGCAGATTTATATTTCTACACGTATTACATTAACAATTATATTTTTAAGGAAAGTAAGGCTTGACTTCTTTTGCCATTCTTATTACCAGTTCTTACAGCATTTTCTAAAATGCATTTTTGTCAGTGTTTCCAACAGCTATCGTTACTCAGCGTGGTGCTGATGATGAAATTAGCAAAGATGGGTTGCTTCACCCTGTGTGCTAACCAACAGCATGTCATCACTAGAGAACAAAGTGATGAACTGTGAAACTTACACAACTAAATCCTGTTCAAATGAAGCGGAAATTAAGACGCGCACAGGGATTTTGTGGAGCTGTTGAGCAGACTGAAATACCTGATTGGTGTTACGTGTCTTTTTTGTTCAAAAACCTAACACAGTTTGTAGATTGTGATGTTTTTCATACTGCATGGTACAATATCTTTGTTACTTTTAAAGCAGACCTAGACCGGAAGTTCCAATTAACGCTGTTTTTTAGTGTGTATCTGCGTCATTACCTTGTTTAAGAAGCTCTGAAGGTTCTAAACAAACATTTCAGCCACTGCTGAGAACTTTGTGTTGTATTGTAATCTCGGGCTCAGTGAGATCCCCAAAAAAACCCGGTCCGGTTACATGAACACCGGTTCTCCAGAACAGCAGATGGTCCTGGTGCGGGCACTAGTCCGGGCACATTTGGTTGCGTACATTGAACCGCAGAAGAAGAATAACGACAGTGTCTTCTGACTCTGGGTCTGACTCCAGGTCAAAGTCATAAAAGGGACTGTGCGGGGAGTCGTGAAGAAGCTATTTTTAAACATTGTTAAAACAATGTTTTGATAATGAGTAGCAGTGCATCCACCGTTCCAGAGGGGGGAGCTGTGCTTCTGAGAGCGGGTGTGCTGAATATACTAGCCAATCATAAGACTGACTTCTGGGTGAGAGAGTTGAGTCTCAATCCTCGCGGCTGGGAAACACCGTCAGAAAAGAGGATTTCAATCGGTAGTAGACCTCCATAACTAACATATATGCAACCACTCTATGTGAGCTTTAAGTTTCAGTAGCGTATATTATTCTGGTTGTAATGTTATGGTATGTTAGTGTCATTTAATGATACACTGGCCATTGTTAATGTAAAGAAGCTACGCCGTACTATATACATCAGCATGTGTGGATAATTGTATTTACAGATGTCAGTGGGCACTACTGTTGCGTGTACTATAACGTCAAAAAAAAACTACTATTATGTAGTTCAAGCCAATCATCATCATGCTTTAGTAGTCCCTCTGTTAAACCGGCAAGTTTACTGTGACTTCTGCAAGCTCTGCACCAACGCATTTTTAAAACACATTTTAACATTACCAAATCAGATCTGATATCACCCACCAGAGAACCTTTTGTGACTTGCCCTGATATAATTGAATTCATACTTTTTATTCAATTTATACTTTACTGTATTATCCTTTTAAACACACACACACAGACACACACACAACATATATCTCAAAGTGGTTCCAAGGATGGTTTGATAAAGTGGGCAATACAAAGGGAGCTGAAGTTCATTTTGTTTTCATCATGTGGTGGTCTGACAGCATCTTAGCACTCGAGTTGCCATGGATGCCAGATCCAATTGATCTCAGAGATAAGATGAAGGATGCAGCTCTGTAAGGCTGTGTTTCTTACATATGCTGGGGAATCTGACTACTAAATAGATTTCATAGCCAATATGTCATCACACCCTCAGTTCTCTGTCTTGTAAGAGAACATTTAAATTATTTAAATCAACACCTCACCATGTACTGCCTGGTTAGGTAGGTCGGTCGGTTGTTAGGTAAATTGGTTGGTAGGGTGGTTGATCGATTTTGATCGTCTGTCAATGTGTTTTTTCCATGCATGTGTCCATGTATGTTTGTTGCAGGCTTGTGAGGACGTTTGACCTTGTGGGGACATTTCATTTTTTCTTTGTCTGTGATTGCATACATTGTCATATATACTTATTCTAATGAAGCCTCGATTTAAAAAAAAAAAGTTTATACAGAGCTCACATGCCGTGCATGTCTTCTTCTTTGGTGTAGCAGCACTACAGTGCCACATACAAGCCTGGTTTATGTACTACAGCGTTTAGAGTTGTTTGAGGGGGTTCGTGTGGCTGAAGACATTTCCTGAAACAATGCCATGTTTATGGAAAGAATAAAGAAATAGATTGTTTATGTTTGTTCCATTTCTCTATGGATATGGCATTCGTTTTGTAGTTATAATTAGGTTAATACAGGGTTAGGGCTGGGCATTTAGTCCTGATGGTTGGGAAATACATTAGATCTATGAGTGTCCTCACTAAGGATGCTGCAAAAGTGAATATGTGTTTGTGTGTGTGATCTGTAGCCGCATGCTGTGTGGTTACACTGTAGTGGCCGGGCAGAAGGGGAAGCCGTAGGGGAGAATGTCACACTGCTCTGACATTTCTGTGCAAACTGATAACAAAGGCAGCCAAAGCCTGAGTCTACAAGCCTTTTCCTTCTTGTCTGTTTACTTCTTTACTCTACTTTCTTCACACTCCTCTTTATCTCTCCCATTCTGTTTTTTCTTCATGCCTAGCCTTCTCCCAAGCTTTGTGTACCCATCACCCCAGGGCGTTTTTTTTTTTTTACCCAGTTCTTTCCACATTTGCCCCAACTACCAATTTCCAAGACCAGCCGAGTTCATCGTTTTCAGCCTGATTTTGAGGTTGCCAATGAGTTTGCCGAGTCAGGGCCACTCCCCCTGATTAGCAGTTGCGAAGTGGGAAATATCCAATGACCCAATCACCCAATGCCACCTTCGCAACTTATTTCAAACCTAGATCTCGTTCCCTGCATGCTGAGAATGTGATTATTCCAGTAACCCCAGCCATTCACAGGATGGGGTCACAGCAGCTCAATTTGGAAGTTTGAAAAGAGCAAAAACTAAACCCCTAATTTCCCCAATTTTTCCTTTGTCACTTCCTCCATGTGTTTTTGTGACCACGTGTTTTTGTGCAGGGATGTACAAGAATAGCTCGAGTTCAAGAGAACAACTCAGGTTTTGATTCCAACTTTGTTTTGATTGGATTTTTTTAAAGGTTGCTTTGAGAGTACTACTGATGATGTGCAATGATATTGGTATTTTGTTGACATTTTATGTCCCCATGCCTCACATGTTTCATGGAAGGATGATGCATATGGCATGCTGTGTTTTATCAACAAATTGCACAAAGAGCCTGATAAAATTGAGCTATTCGTGTTCAGTGTTACTCTCATATTCCTTTGTAGTAAATTATTTACATAATGCGATGTAATAAAGACAGAAGAGCATTTCACTGACTGCTTCTGACACATTGGTGTGATTTTTACACCCACACAAAAAATCAACTGTACAGTGCGAGTCCAATCACATCAAATATTTATGAACAGAAAGGCATATGGCAAACATAGAAACAAACAAAAATAAAATTCAAAAGTAAAAGAGAGTTAACTAATAAATTCACTCCATGATGTCACTGGAATTAACACAAAACAAATGATTTAAACAAAGTTTTAGGGGATGGAATTGTATGTTTTCGATAATGTACGTTTGTCTTTCCTCTGCCAGCAAAATGTAGACAAATAAAACCCAGAATTTGGGTGATAAATCTTGTGTAATTGGACATGATATGGTGTAAATGAAGATATTTCTCATTGCTAAGTCTCTGTTTGTGTTCCAGACTAATTTGTGTTTATATCAGAAGTAATTAAGGCCTGAGCTCCTGCTGAGAGGAATGAGTCTGGTTCAATCCTCTGCTCTGCTCTCTGCTCTCGAATACAAATACACACACACACATACAGAGGCTGAATTAATACAGCTTGGAGGGTAATATTAATAAAAATATCTATCATGCCGTATGCAATTTATGTCATTGTAAATGTTATTCGAATCAAATACATCTTTTTCGTTGACATTTTGACTTTCCATAGCATTTAATTAGTAACATGTTGTGAAAGTCTGTTCTGGTCCATTTCCTGTTCCAGGGTCCTAGTGCTGTGCATGTTGGCACACAGCTAAAGCTCATTTCATTCGTTTGTTTGTTTGTCCGCAATGGGACCAGGAACAAGTGATTACATTTTGACGCTATCACTATGTCTATCGCTATTTTGTGGGGGGCTGAGCTGCCTTGGCAGAGGTCTGTGCTTGTGCTCTCCGAGTGCTTTTCCAGTCTTTTGTTTGTTTTTGTTGGGCTCCTTGCCCCAAAGATAAAATGCACATCCTCCATAGAATAACAGCAACAATGGAACTGCGCTGTATATTTGTCGTTTTATGACTGTAACATGTTACACAGCTGTACGTCCTGTGTCATAGTTTCACATGTTAGCATTCTATAACAACTGGTGAACTTAGTGAACAACTTGGATGATGTAGAAAATTGAGTTTCTGTCTCTTCACCTTACAAATGCGCTGAACTTGATACATACTTCTGTTAAAAAAAATAGCACAGACATTGTAGTGCATGTAGCTGAGATGCAATGCACTAATGACCGATTCTGATATGCTTGCATACATACTTACTTGTGTGTCATTCAAGCATTTTAACTAGAAAATAAAGTGCAGAATTAATGAGCTGTTATCCTGCACGAGTCGACCAAAGCTCATGAAAATTACCACACGGTGGCTACACCTGCTTTATGCTGAGCACCTGTCTGGAACCATTCATCATTTCTTCTCTACCATATAGCCAGCATATGATTGCAGCATTGTCGACGCCACAGTCATTGCGGTCTCTGCCCTTTGCCCATATGCCACTGTCGTGTTTGCTGGTGCCTGCGGCTCGTCAATCCTTTAATATATGCTTCCGATTTTCTGCTGCAGCATCACATCTGCCACATGTAATGCAGCCGCAGCGCCCACGTTCTACCAGCATGCAGGGGAATAAGAACCTCAGCGTAAATAAAAGGTGAACACAATCAATAGCTACTTGCTCGTGTTGTACCTTCGGTAAGTTTGAAGAAGGTTAGAAGTACGATTTAAGGGATTTTTTTGGGGGTTCCAACCACTGAAGACAGTGGGAGGAGAGAATAGGAGGAAAGAGATTGATTCAGGAGATAGATAATGACCCAGCTGAGAGATTACACCAAAAGTGGCAGGTAATTTGTAGCATGATGGTGTGTTACAGTCCTCTACTCTCTCTTTCCACCTTTGTCTCTTTCTTTCTCTCTCTTTATTCTTCTTTTGTTCCGTTCTTCTTTTGACTGGAGAGCAGTCTGCCCAGCACCCTACCAGGTGACCCACTGTCCCACAATGCCTCATTATCAGCTTGTCAGACTGAGAAAGCCTGGCAAATTAATGTCCAATGTATCTACGGAGGCTGGTGCCCAATTAACTCTGGGACATTGTTGTGTTAGGATAAATTAGTTTTCCCTCCTTGCACCTATGTGTGTGTGTGTGTGTACACATGTTGAAATTTGGTTTAGTTAAATAAATCTGGTGACTCATGTTTAGTCTCTGTGGTTCTAGTGTCTAAAATATGATTAGGTGCTGTGCCGGTGACATTTTACTGTCAAATTTCATATTCTGAATAATGAGTGATTGTATGTGTCAGCATCTGCATCTGCATGCACTAGTGCATGTCCTTATGGCTGATGGATAGAAAAGGCAGATCCACTAGTATCAAACTCTAAGGATATTCACTCATTTATATGCATCTGTTCTCTTTTCACACGTAAGGCATCATTGATTTTCCTGAGCCTTCTTAACTGAGCCATCTTCTTTTGAATTACCATAGGGAGCGATATGCATTACACCAGTGAGAGGCAAAAAATTGCATTCTAAATGGGCTTTATTTTCAATAGTGATTTGATCTGAATATATGTGAATAGGATTTTATTTGGATACATTTCTGTGGTTTGGAGTAAATAATTTTTGCTCCCCTGTGAGTTTTATGTGGTTTTCTGCGTCATTCCAAAGCTAAATAGAATCAGCATCCATCGCTCTCTCTCTCCTCTTCATGCTTGAGTGTTATGTAGATGAGAATTTGGATCTAATTTCAGAGAGGGAAACCTGTGCAGAAATATAGTATTATTGTGTTTTATGACAGTGTGTGTGGAGAATGGGGAATTCAAGGTGGGACGGCGGCTCAAGCCCAGCATTAGAGCGCTGCTAATCTATTAAAGAGTTTCTATTCTCTTTTTGCCATTACACACAGTCCCACATCACCTCAGGTTTGATTATTGTGGTCCCTCTCTCCGGGTTTTTGTGGGGATCTGCTCCACTCACACACATTTCTCGAAAACCCTCAGAGCCCAACTAGATAAACCAATCTCTCCCATCGCCCCATCGCTGCACCACCTTCCTGACAAGAAAACAGAGCTGTTGCCCACTGCAAAACTCCAAAATGCACCCCAGTTTCTCCAATTAATATTATCTCCCCTGTTTGTCTTACAAGACTGATCCCAGCCGTCATAACACTTCTCTATCAGAAAGCAGCTCCTCAAAAGGTCTGCCTTTTTTTTTTAAAGAAGATTAATGTTTGTGAAGAGATACTGAGCATACTGAGTTATGAATTGTACAGGTTGATGTTGCAGGCAGCTATAAAAAGTTACAGTGTGTAGTTAAAAGGATAGGCTCACATGTTATTCCTTACAATACGATTGCCACACTCATAAGAGTCCCCCACGAAACAGCATTCAATCTATAGGAGACAAATTGATGTGGAATCAGTGATCACCTCTTTAAAGGCCACTTTTCATTTATCCTATCAAATATGGGACATTGAATAAATAAAACCTTCTGTAATCATGTAGTGATCCAATCATGTCCAAAAATGACATTCGGAAATGGTTTGAGGATGCATGTGGCCAAATTTCTGAACATACAAAAGTTTTGCTGGTTCTTTGACGAAAGCAAAGTTTGAAGGGCAACAATAACACCATTATTTCTAATCTTGTCAATGTCTTGACCATATTTTCTATTCATTTTGCAACTCTTTTGATTAATAAATGTGTGACTTTTAATGGAAAACAACAACAATTGTGTAGGTGACCCCAACTTTGAATGGTAGTGCACATGAACACAATCTGTCTCTGACACAATATTAGCAATAATAGCAATGTTTGCAGACTGATTTTCTATGTTTGTAACTCTTGTACAGACTCACACAAATATGCTGACATCAGAGACATCGATAGTCTCTCTTGTTGAAACTGTTGTTTTGTTCTTCAACCACAATATCATCGCATTAATACCTGTTAATGCCTGAATGTGGCCCAGAAATGTAATCTCACATTTCTGTCCTCATATTGTTTCCAGATATTTTGCCATTAACCCTCGCTTTGCAGCATTTATTAATCAGCTGTGATTTTTATGTAATACACCATAAGTGAAGCTAATCCATGTAAGCGCTCCTATAGACTGTCTGGATTTACCTGATGTTATAATTAGCGTAAATGTTCAAGCAAAGGCTCATTCCTCTGCTGCCACCACATCACTATAGTTGGTACACTTTTTAAACACATTGTCTTGAAGCATTTACAGTGATAATTACGGCAAAAACAATGAACAACAATGTATTTATAGCTTGTTTACTCCAAGAACATCTCCAAAGAGAAAGGGAATAAAAGGACATTCTCTTGAATGAACATAGAAATGTCAAAAGGATTCCAATTAAGCTCATGATTACCATCACACTGGCTGACGGGCGTAGCCCCGGAATGATATTGTCACGTTCGAACGAGCGCACAAAATGACTCGCTATCATCCCCACGACAAGCTTGGTTCTTGTTTTCGTCTAAGTAGTGTGGCACTTGGATTCTTTCATTAAGACACTGATCTGGCCACAGCGTTTAGAGGAGAATCTGATTGGAAGAGACAATCTTAAGACAGCTTGTCATCATTCTCATACCAAATGACTCCGCTGTGTTTTAGACGACGACTACTCGCGCTCTCCTTTCCCCCCATTTCTTTCTTAGATATTGACATGTTGTCCACCACTGGGTATTTGGGCTTCGAGAAACAACAGATTGGGAAAAGGCAGGGGAAAAAAAGAACTTTATGATGGAGTATTGATCTGGGAATGTCAGACAAGCACAGAAGACAAAGTTCACACATGAGAACGGGGCGGCAGCCTGCTGTGCATTTTCAACTGTAATCAACTGTGCACAGCAAACCCATGTATCCATCAGCAAGGAATTACACGCTCTTGCCATCAACTGTAGTCAACTACAATCATCTGGTTGCCGCTCCTGTCAAAACATGTGGTTCATGCAGCAGCAGTAATGGAATTGTCAAATCCTCGATATCATGCCACATGCTATTTACCACCTTTAAGCAGAGGAATTTGTGTTTGGTGACATTTTACCCACTGAATAATGAAACGACGGACACAAATCAATAGGAACGGGACGATGCGAAGCACACGCGTTTGAGAGAAGGCAGTACCTGTTATGGATGGCCGGTGATATTGATAAGAGGTTTGAGATGGGTGAAGTGATGGAAAGATGGATTTGTGTGTCTTTCTTTTCTTCTCTTCATTTGTTTTTATTTTCTCCGTGACAGCTTGAAAAATGGTTGGGCAATGAAAATAAACATATAGCTCTTGATAAAAATAGAATGCTGTCAGAATCATATTTCCCCGAAGCTTTATAAAAATTGCTTTTCCTGCATTCATTTATCAACAAACACACTGGTTTGTTTAGTCCCACGAGGAATCACTGGTGCAGTATTTATGTTCCAGACACACAACAGAGAAATCCCTAATTGCCTCCATGAATGCTTTTATGGTTTTGAGCACTCGAGGTAATCTTTGGCGTCTGAATCGATTCCCGAAAGACTGTGATAGTAATTGAAACAGCAAGTCCAGCATATTTTATTAATAATTACTGACAGATAAAGATGATAAATTATACCGGTATATAGCCCCTAATCTGTATGCTAAGGATCCTATGAAACACAACCTGTTTTATGTCACCCTGGACATTTTCATTAATTATAACAATATCACACCCACGTTTGATAAGCAATACTGCAATATAAATTTAACAAATTTAGAGAATCTAGGCAACAACATTTTTATTAGCTGGTCTGATAACAAACTCGAGCACGGACCACATTTAAAAACAAGCAACCACATCAGGTTGTTGTGACCACTCATAATTCAGCGAACATCACTGTGTTTAGTAGGAAAATTAACATTCATTTAAAATTCATTGTTTGAATATTATTAATGCTGTTCAATAGCCTAACAGTCGGTTACTTTACTTTTTTCCAGTGTGCTCACCGTGAGGTTAGTAATTAAGTTTCTGATTTCCCAGTCACTGTGCAGCTGCAGGGCTTTTCTCCCCGTACAGACTTGAGCACTACAGTATCCAACTGAGTCCATGGCAACACTTTACTTATTCATTTTTTTTTACAAGCAACTCTTGCTATTGCCATCATGTTCTCTTACCATCAGCGTATAATGTTCCATCCCCTGTTGCCATAACATTAAACTTGAAGCAGATGCTACTGTGGTCATGTGGTGTGATGCTGGTGTGTGCTTGCTGGGAAAAATCTTGATGATTGAGTCATTTTATGTAGGGTTTTTTTTTTCCAAAAGATTTCACAATGTTTGAATACATTTGTGTCTTTATACCTCTGCACTGGTGTCAATCATGGTTGGAGGTATTGTGTTTTCCAGTTGTCCATCAGTCAGGACCATTTTTTTTAAAGCATATTTGACTGAACTGATTTGGTTTTGGGGGCCACATGGTGTAGTGGTGGCAACGGTTGCCTTTGCAGCAAGAAGACCCTAGTCTGAGACCCGGTTGGAACAAGGGCCTTTCTACATGGAGTTTGCATGTCCTCTTGTGTGCGTGGGTTTGTCCACAAACCCTCAAGTGGAGGATAAAGCCATAGAAAATGGATGGATTTGGTTTTGGTTTTGGTTGAAGGTCTCTGTCACCTCACCAAAGATATTGTGGACGATGTACACTACTCTTTAATGTTTGGGGTCACCAATACAATTCTTTTATTCATCAAAAGAGTTGCAAAATGAATACAAAATAATGTCAAGACATTGACAAGATTAGAAAATAATGATGTTTATTCAAAATAAAAAATTGTCCCTTTCGTCAAAGAACCAGCAAAACTGTTTTAAGCTGTGCTAGCATAATTGCACAAGGGTTTTCAAATCATCCAATAGCCTTCTAACGCGATTAGCAAACACAATGTACCATTAGAACACTGGAAATGGGCCTCTATACACCTATGTTCATATTCCATTAAAAACCAGACGTTTGCAGCTAGAATAGTCGTTTACCACATTAACAATGTATAGAGTGTATTTCTGATTCATTTAATGTTATATTCATTTAAAAAAAAGTGCTTGTCCTTCAAAAATAAGGACATTTCTAAATGACCCCAAACTTTTGAATGATAATGTATGTGTAATAGCAAAGGTCAACTCTACTGTTATAATGTTTGGTTTTGCATATACAAGTCTGGACAGATATGGTTGTGAATTGCTAATGCATTACTAATTAGGAGATTGGCGCAGTGTTTTTCTTAATAATATTTCACACAGATTAGTCACAGTTATTGTTTGTTGGCCTCAGATTCTCTCGTGAAGGCCTTTCTCTACACCACGGGGGAAAAGAGCTAAAAATCATATTGATCATAACAAGGCAACATGTTTGCTATAATGAGTGAACAGGGATCATTGACAGTGCTTTATCTATGAAAATAACTTTGTTATCTCTGCTGCAGAGCTAATTAAAGACCTGACAACAAGTTTGATGATATATTACCGTAAAGCCATGAGGTAATGCATGCACGCTGTAGGTGTTATTAGAAAACACTTGATTTAAACACTTAATTATTGGAGACATACATTGACGACGTTTCCCTACTACTGTTAGAAAAAAAAAAAAGGTATTGATTAAAAGTTGTTAAGGAAACTTTATCCTTTGTTCACATCTTGAGCTAATGTTTTTCACAGTGATAAGATAATAACTCTGTTAACTTTGTTTGTTTACCTTGTATGTAGGTTATAGCCCAAGAAAGATAAGATTGTTATTGGTACGGCATGTGTCATATTTTAATATATAGCTACCCAGCGTGTTGGTTATCACATAATACTGTTAATTTGAAAGATACATTAATAGATATCTTATCAATGAATATAAGGAAGATTCACACAGATTATCCCATTTTTACACATTTTTATAATATTATGCACATAATCTTTCCTCATTTTTAAATAGTTTACATAAAGTTGTAGCAACCCTGCATCCTGTTTCTTTTTTTTTAATTAAGGTTTGGGGATAATAAATGGACCCCATTGTCATATGTTGTGACTCCAATATATCATACTATCGTATCACATTTAAAACAACAATATTATCAAAAAACCTTACCACAAAATGTCTATTTTTAATGCAGAAATGTTGTAGTGAGTCTAAAAAAAAAGTGCTCTCCCATCTCATTTGGCCTCTTTTGCCATCTCCCCAGTATAAGCACATTATAATTGTGTCCTCAAGGACGTGTCTCCTTGCTGAACTCTGTTTGCTTAGCTTTCCCACTCAAGGCCTCGTGGCAGAAAGTGTACAGTGCCGAGCGAAAAAGAAAAAAAAAAAAAAAAGTGTCAGCAACTTTAGACTTAACGTCCAACACACTGTATAAGTATTTATAATGCTGACACTGAAATGATTCCAAAATGAGACCCTTTTGAAGTTTACAAGTTGAAAGTAGCACAGACGCACAAACAGCAGGTCAACGTGGCAACACTTGAAATAAACTGTGAATGAAATAAGGAATTGCTACAATACATTCAAAAATAGTTATCAATAATCTTTAAACACTGCAGTTTAGTTTTGTTTCTCTCCTCAACGTTCCTTGTTTTTCATACACATGCACACGTAGTTTGAGCTGCAATGATTCAATTTATAGAGCCCCTTTTCCACCTATGGTCCCAGCTCGACTCGCCGACACGCATGACTTGGGACTTAAAGCAGTTGTTTCCAGTGTAACTGAATCATTAGAATCAGTTCAATACAGCGGCACGGTTTGTGAAGCAATCGCAGTCAGCTGTGCTGTCGCTAAATACACCATTCCTCTGTTAAATGTTGAGTTTTTAGACATTTCCCTGGTAATTGTTGGAGATTAAGCCATGTTTATAGGCTTGTCAAGTCTTTTTAACTGATCAAACAGATCGGCATTGCTCGGTTTGATTCTTGTGTCAGACGTCGCTTCCCGTGACGGCTCTCTGACCAATCAGTGGCCGGCAGTCTGGCAATGTCATGCATAGTATCACCTCAACTCGCTTGGAACCTCGCCAGACCAGGTAGTAAAAATACTATTAGGTACCAAGTACTATCTCGAATAGAAATGCAAAATAACCATACCGTGCCGAGGCGAGCCGAGTAGGGCTGGTGGCAACACGGTGTTCGACTATTTTTGGTTTTGCATATTTGAAAACATGTCTGAAGTAAGTCTTTGAAATTACTGTATGGGAAAAAAGAGGTGTGTTTGTCAATCAATAAATGATATACAAATGTACAGTATTCCAGTTGAATATGCCGTTAAAGGGCCTGTTAGTCAAAGCTAGGGAAAAGTGCAACTTTCTCATCAAAATCATGCCCCGAAAGCCTGGAAGTCTCTGTCTGTAATGGATTTTTTTTTTTGTTGTTATGTTGCTTGCCCTCTAACTTTTAGCTACAGCCTCTGCTTCAGTGGTGTATTCCTCTCTGGCTTGTTGTGAAGACTCCGGTCATGCACTGTGAGCCAGCAAATCACTCAATGCAGTTTTTTTTTTATGGTATTGCCAGAGCTATACACTCATAGGCTTTTTTTTTGTTTTGTTTTTTCTTCACATATTGCCATAAGGGCGTGAAAAGGATTTCAATAAATGAGATAAAAACATACAATGTTTGAGAAACAAATCACAAACCCCAGATTAAGGCTTAAGCAGTCATTGTCCCAAGGTGGAAATTCATTTTCACAGTCACGTGGACGCATTGAACATAAAAGCTTGTAGAACAAATGTGAAGACCAGACCTGTTTGTAATGCTTTGGCTGAGGCAAACCCTTCCCCATTTCAGGGTCCTATACAGTATCTGCAGCCAGATCGTCGCGACATGTGTACATTTGTACAATGAATCTGTGGTTCAGTTCACAGAGGTCAGGTGTAAGGGGATTCTGGATGTAGTGTGTGTGTGATCTGGGTTACTTTATTTAGCAAGTTGAGGAAACAGTATGAGCCACAGTTTACAAACTGTTGACCTATTTAAGAGACAGTGTGGATATTTCATGTCTTTTTCTGTGTGCATGGCCCATTTGTATGCGCTGTCAATAGATGTTACTACTGGCTTTGACATCCTTGTCCTATTAAGCCCACCAGTGAATGGTCTCCTTGCTGAAGCAAATTACACTAAGTTGCCTCATTCACTTTCAACTCCCCGCAGAGGAACGATGACCTCAAACATGTAACGGCATTACAGTAATCATAGTATTTCAGATTCAATCAGTTTCATTCTGTGTGGAGGTATTGCATCCTTTTCCGCTGGAATGAAAAATTCACCTTCTGTGTATTTCCCCACATTGTGAATTCAATATTTGTACTTTTTGTTGACAGTGATGTAAACAATCAACAATGTCTGAAGGCTCCCTGGGCCTGAGGTGGTTGTACTGTATATTTGATGGACCCGGACATTCAGTCCGCCATGGCTGATGTATTCTTGAGTGACATGTTATCTCGGCAATCTTGTTGATCTTAATGAGATTTCTGTCCTTCGTTGGTGTGTGTGTGCGTGCGCATCAGCGCGCGTGTGTCTGTGGTAGCTGCGATTAAGTGGAAAAAAGCCCCCATCAAACAACGCGTCTCTGACAGTGAAGGCTTACAGCTTAGAGGAAGCCTGACCTTGGGTGACCTTGGACTGCTGACTGGACTAAGGAGGCTTATTTGACACTTGCGGGATTTTCTCTCTGAAGTCTCATTCAGGTCAATTGGAAATTGCAAAAGCAAGTTTCATCTCTAAGAGCCTCTGATTTGTCTCCGTGTACATTAAATTAGAGTGAGTTTGTTGAAATCCTCTTCACACCATGAGCGTGATCGATAATTCCACTTGTCCGAATTAAGTCAAACCACGTGACCACATGAGCCAGATAGTCGTGCACCAATGAAACAGAGAGCGTAACCAGAAAGTAGCAAAGACAGAATTCATGTTTTGGGTGTTCTGACTCTTTTTGGTCTTCATAAACAGAAATAATGTCACAGTATTTGTATGCTACTTCCTTCTTCGTGAATCAGGCTATGTTAAGCAATACTATCAGATCTGGTCTTAGTGTATTGAGCTGAAGTGCTGGGTAGGCAGGGGAAAGAAGTGTTTATATTTAAATACTATGTATAGCAGATTTAATTTGATATTTTAGGAACACAACATACCATTTTTACTATTTAACAACAATTCTGCCTGTGCAAATTCTCCATGTTGTCATACCTACATCCCCAAATTGCATGCTAACTTTTTTGGTTGGGGATATAGAGTTCTACTTTGTTTATGTGCTTTGCATTCGTGTGCTCATATTGTGATTACTGCCCTGCTGCTATTTAATAGACATGCTGCGAAAGCCGTCACAGAACAACGCAGGCCACTGCATTAAGCATGCACCCTTGGTCTTGCCGCTAGTTGCATCAGAAGTGAAAGCATAAAAGAGAGAAGTACAAGAGAGGCGCCTGGATCTTCACATTTCACATAACAGGTTATTGTGTTTTCAGACTCGACTGCCTTTTATGGAACATTGGCTTTAATGCAGCAGGTGTTCTGAGATGAAATTTTTTGATATAGATCTGTATTTTGGGTTTTTATCTCTGCCACTGAAGGTCTTACATGGTCCACTTTTTGTAAAGGTTGTTAAGCCTTTCTGCAGTGAGGAAAACCAGTTCACAGAGAGTGTGGACTACCGTCAGATACATGTCAGAATGTCATTCTTTCTCAATAAAAATGAGTAGCCTCTTATCAATAACGAGGCTTTTATTTTATGACAACATCATTGAAATTGTAAGGCAGAATAAGAGACATAAACAAGTCAATCTTAAACCTTCTTCTCCGTAAACAGTCAACACCCACTGTAGATTTCTGTTAATAGAAACAACATGAGAGAAAACAGAGAAGCCAGATACCGTATCTCCAGTGAGTTTTGCACCACTGCACATCACACAAAAAAAAGCGACAAGTCAAACCTCGACAGCAAAAACAAACAAACAACAACATATTTTGTTCAGCTACTGTGGCAGAAGGGGCGTGGATGCAGTAAATTAAAAGAGAAGAAGAAATATAACTAAAGTATAGGTGACTTGGGACCAAGTGTTTCATGTAAAACAAAACAAGATTGAGTGAAATATTCTGTATTATAGATTAAATGATCTCTAATGTGGAAGATAAGGTGTGTTTGGTTTGGTAGAGTATGATATGGTTTGGAACAGTGAAGCCCTGGATCAGGCTTGCGTTTCAACTGAGAACAGTACCCTTTACTTGGTAGGGTTAGGGTTTAGGGTGTGGGCTGTGCCGGATGGCCACGTTTTTCTGCCGCCCAATCGGCTAACCACCATTTAACACTGATACCCCAAAGGAAGGGTGGCAAAAATAGAACGATCGGGGCTGGTTATTTGTGGTACTATTCCTAATCGTACCAAACCACTCGGAAGAAACGCGGCTATAAACCCTACTGCATGAACACTGTGATCTAGTGCTCACAGCGACTGCCATCCCTCATTTTTTTCCCCCGAGTTTTGAACGATCGTATTGAGCAATCCTATTTGTTGTGACAAACCCCCCACACCCACCCGGGCCTTTTCTGTGTGGCATCCATCAACTGTCACTGTCATCCTGAGACTGTTCATCCCTGTGACTTCCCCCCACGTTTCTGTTGTCATTCTTCCCCATCACTGAAGAAAAGTCTCATGCGCTTCAAGTGTAGAGAGTGAAAATGTAACGTACAAACAGCGTCAACACTGACGTCGTATGCTCGTGCGTGCCAGCCTCTGTAATGCTGTGTGACAAAAAAGAACCAGCATCCTCTTATGATGAGGTTTCCATCACGGTGCCAGTACTAGAGATCATAATTTGCCAAAAAAGCTTTTGTTTGTGTTCCCACAAAGCATGCACGCTGTCTGCTGTACAAGAGCGTAAAAAGCATTGTCTTCCCAAACAGCCTGATGTCATCCTCCAATCACTGTCAGTGCACTACATCCTGTACTGCAGCAAACAAATGTGTGGCAGTGGGGCTCAAGGATATTTTTTTTTCTTTTTCCCTTGTCTTTTGCACTGCATCTAGTGTCTTTGCAGTTTTCTCAATGGTTTACTCTCCAGACAAATACAGCCAAAAAAAGAAAAAAAGAAAAACAGTACTGCTATGTTAGTACAGAGTCAGCATTTTCTTTTTGTCTGCCTTCTGTTTTTTGGTCCTTCTTAAATTATGCAGTGCATGTCAAAGGGATTTCTTAAGAGCAACATACATTCTCACAAACAAGATCTCTCCAGCTTTGGTGCTGTGACTCTCCAAGCCCTTCATTTCTCTTCTGTCTTGCTCTTGTCCCTGTGCTCTGCCGCACTGTAGCTTGCTCCTCTGCACTGATTGCCTCCTTTTCCTGGGCGAGATCAGATGAATGCCCACTAATGGATTTTCAGTTCTATTCACTGAGCTCATAGTGCAGAATTAGGGGGATTTTCTGAGGGTAATTAATTGAAGTGTCCCTTTAAGGAGGAAGTATCTTTTGTCTTTTAATTTAGTGAGTGGAGTCATTAGATGGTCCGCGGTGAACTGGTGAATCGGACATTCCCAGCTGAGTTATTGGGGGGAGGTTTTGAGAGTTCCAAAGGTGGTTATCATCCCTGGGATCTAATGACTACACGGGAACATTATTGTTAATCTTGTTACTCATGACCAGAGGAGTTGTGCAATGATATAGTATAATGTAGTATCATTTATCTATATAGCTGGATCTTCCTATTCCACGTTTCGGTTTGAGCTGCAGGACAACTTCCTGCTTTTGAGCGACTGGTTGCATCTTGATATTATAACAGCTTTCAGAATAATAAACAATATTAACGCTATTCTTAGAGCTACTGGTCTAATGTTATAATAATCATACCATCACAAGGAATCGTGATGATAATGAGAGGTGCTTTCTATTCATCGTGGGCGTCATGTCGTCTGTTCAAGGTGTCCAATAATGTCCTGCCACTCTCTTTCCCCCGCTAAATAATCCATCCGTATGTTGTTCATAAGCTCTGGAGAAAGTTTGCGATAAATTCTAGCGCTTTGGCGATAAAGTCTGTAAGCTTCAATGCCAATGAATTAGCGGTAAAGTAAAATTGAGGTCAGTGTTGGCATGACCAGAAGCCTCTGTCTTCGTTAAGAAGTAGAGCCAAAGATTTGCACGCCACGATTTTGTTCATCTGCAATGCCTTTTTCCTTGTCCGTCTTCATTCAATTGTGGAAACACATGCAGCTTCTCGGAGTAGCAGTAACAGTAACAGTAACTAGCCTACACAGGAGCAGCTTGGCCGAATAAAGCACTGGAATGTGGTATCACCACACCCCAACACCCAGGTATAGATTTGACACGTGTGTTATTCGATAAAGGATGATTTGAACTGCGGAGCTTTTTCAGCCTTTCATGTACAGATCCTGTTCAGACTCTGTTCTCACTGGGAGCCAACACTTTTAATTTCTCTCACGACCTCACAGTCAAGTGGACGATGCACTCAACGAGACTGACATCTGTCTTTTTACATCTGGTTGCAGTACAAATTTACACGACTGGGCATGTGAGGGATATCGTCCACATTCACTCGGTGGCTGCCTTGCATAAGGAGAAGCCTATTAGAATTTTAGTGAATGTGTGGCTCTCCCCCGTGAATGAAAATGACCAAATTAAATCTACAAATATGAGAACACACACACATGCATGGAATTTGTGCATTTTCTCGACATAAACAGTTGCGTGCTCTATTTTTGATTCTTTCGTCCAAGTTGGGATGTTTTTTGCACTATTAAATGTGTTTGTTTTTCGCCATGCTGCTTCTTAGATGAAGAAATATGCAGTGCGTGGTTTGTTTATTCAGAAAACCTTTCAACTTAAATTATTTGATGAAAAATTTAACTGAATGCATCTCCCAAGGTGGCACAAATATCAAGAATTATTTCATTTCGAAAGACCTTTAGCAACATCTAATCTACTCTTGCTTAGTCAGTTTTGATCCGTTTGTAACTGTTTCAAGGCTTCCACCTACACCGGCTGCCTTTTAATCACATAACATTTATGGCAAATCAGTCAAATCAGAAAAAGTAAAATTAGAATTAGACTTTTTGCGGAATTCAACATGCAGTCACAAGGAGGACACATTGTTTCGTAACAGTTGGCAAAAAAAAAGCAATGGCTCACAAAGCAAGAAATAGGCAATATTAATTATTGATGGAATGAGCGATGCTATGAATTGGGTGTTTGGGGTGAGAATATGCCCTGACTGTATGTATGTAATATGTACTGTATGCAAATGGCACCTGTTGCATTACTTTGTTATATACGTAAGGAAAAGCATGGTTTTGCCTACCTTAGCTAGTGGTATGGACATTCTTAACTTATCATATATATGTGGCTTAATAAAGGACGCTGATAAATGATCAGGGCCAAGTGGCTATTCATATTTTAAGATGACGAATTTGCACAAGAAAATGTGAAAATATAAAAGATAACGGCTAAGTGAAATGGCTTTAGGGAGTGAGAGGTGAAAGTATGAAATACTTCACCTCAATGTTGATAAGCTCCATGAACCCATACCTTACTTTTTCTGCACATCTGCCATTGTCTGTAATCTGTCTCTTAATAGTTAGCATAGTTCCTGCATAAAAATCCTGCGAGAGGTTGTGATCTTTCATTCAAATAGCTCTCCGGGGTCTTACATTTTAATGACTTGCCTTGAGCCTTCAGTCAATGTTCCTTAGTCTAGTTAAGATGGCAGGCAAAGACATTTGCCCCCAAGGCCAAGTATGGGACAGGAGGAGGGGGCAGACACTCGTAGCACAAAAATAAACCATGCCTTGTTTATTGGCCAGTGAATGAGCAGTAATAGAAAAAGGACAGATGGGTGGCAAATGAGTTTAAATTGATTTATAATTTGTGTTCTCCCTGCTTCATTTAAAAAGAAATGCAAGCTATTACTCTGCACCCACCTGCTAACAGTGGAGACGGTACTGTAGAGGCATTTTATCCCACCTGTCCCAGTGAAATACTCTTCTCCTCCAGAGTCTCTGTTATTTTCTGTGGAGATCACATTTTGTGCATCCAGCCATCTTTTTTTCCTTTTTATGATAGATCCATTTCTTTACGGCGGTTTCAGCTGGCTCGGTGGCTGAGCAACATCAAGCATGGTCGGCTGTCTGATTAGGCGCACACCAAGATGCTTAATTAAGCTTAAAAACGAAGGCAACATTATATGTCACTTCTGTGCCTCCCCAGATTAATGAAATGTTGTTTGAAACGATCTCCTCGGGAGGGATCGTTTTGGAGGGACATTAGAAGCACAGGACATTTGGACATGTCTGGTAAGCATCACAGACACAGCGTAATTAGATTTCCTCTAATGTTGATGGGATCATGTGGTGAAGTTTCACTGCGATTAATGCACCCAGGTTGCTGTTGGGCTTGCTGATTACTGTGTACCCTGCACAGCTGAGTCAACATGTATTGCATAGTATGGTAATAATTTAATAAGAGGTTAGTAATATTATAGTAATGCCATCGTATTTCTATAGATGATAACCAAGTTATAGCTTAATATAGAGACAATAATAGAAACTTGCTGTTGAACCTCGCGAGATTACTGTAGTTTTACTATAGTTTTACCATGTCGTTACTGTGCTGTAATGTATTCTGTTACCCATGTCGATCTTTTCACAGTCAACAGCTCTCCCTTTCTCTGCTGCTCTCTAAGCCCCTTACATGCAGCTTATCACCAAGTATGCGGTTGTACACGAAGGAGCGTTTAATCCGTCACTCTGGTACTGCGATGCAGTACATGCAACTCAAAACACTTCAGTGACCAAATATTATTGTTTAGTTCCAAGAGAAAGACAATAAGGTTATCTGATATTATGTTTGATTTTCAACATAGGACTAAGAGAATGCGAGAGGAAATGGAGTGTTCATCTCACATTGTTAGGAGCTTTGTATGAGCTCTGCTCAACACACACCTGTCAACTGAACCCTAATTCTAATCTGATTAGAACAGACATTTCAAGGTGAGTTGTGAGGACATTTATAGAAAGTAATGCATGTATCCCTCATCTCAGTCTTTGCAATCCAAGTGTGACGTTGACAACGTCACTTTTTCACATTTTCCATAGCAGCACCTGGAATTGCTACATTCTGGATCCGTAGAGAACTTAACCTGCGTATAACTACTACCATCTTCCATATGCATGACAAAATTCATCCTGAGCTGTTTCGATGTTGCTGAGATATACACCTTTGAACTTGTAAAATTGGACTTGTCCATGTTAAATTAAAATTATTAAATGATTCTGCGCACACATACCACATTTCACTCAAATCCTCTGAGATTATGATTTTTTTTTTTTGTGTGTGTGTCCATTATAAGGGATGGGGATTTCTTGAAATGTTTTTGTGATGTCATCACAAAATTCCTTACAAAATCTAATGATGACATATTTGAGTGATCACCTACCCCTCACAAAACGTGCAGATTGAAACGTCAAAAGCTGTAGACAGGGGAGTCGCTAATGTAAGGAGTTATGTTAGCAACTCAGGATTATGGAGATGGCAGGGGAGTAGGGGAGGGTGGGGTATGTTTGAAACTTGGTATGTTGGTAGAGTGTCTGGTCATAATACACACACCAAATTCCATTCAAATATGATGAGTATTGACCAAGATATGATATTTTTATTTACATAGTTCTGCCCATTATAATATATAGACAGGAAGTTGCTAACAGGAAGAAAAACTTACAGGATTTGGGTTATGAAGATGTAGGGGAGGGTGGTGTGAAACGTATTTTCTGACGTGGGTGATCACAAACATGCTCACAAACTGCGATATACAACAGTTGTTTGTCTCTTAGAAAATGTCTTTTGTTTTACTGTGGCCATGTTCTGTTCTTGTCTTAATTCTTTCTGCTCTCTTCCTGTCACATCGACTTGACTTCTCTCTCCTCCTCCTTCTTTCTCTCGGCTCACTTTGGGGTCATGATCAGAGGCAATGGTTCATCTGGTCCTTTTTGCTCTGTGGACGCTCTGCCAGCCCCGGGGCCTGACATTTGGCTCCGTCAAGGGACCTGTAGCATTCATTATGCAAGTGGGTGAGGAGGGGACACGCCTATATGCTAATACAGCGAGAGTGAAGTCAGCTATGAAAAAAAAAAAGTCTAATTAAAATTATAGTATTCAAATCACATGTGCTTTTGATGAATAGAATGAGAATACACTATAGAAAATGGTAATAGAGCGAGAATTATAATGATAGATAGATAGACAGACATTTATACATCTGTTCATGTATGACAGGTACAGCATTGTCTATATCAACACTGCTGACGTCCATGTGACTGTGAATTGAAAAACGCTGGTTAAGATAATTAAGAGTAATGAAGGATTGTGTAGCATAAAATATAAAAAGGGAATTACTGGAGGCTTCACTGCAGGCAAAGAGAAAATTAGCAGAGAACAAGAGAAACAAAATGCAAATGTTAATATTGAGTGCAAACACATTTAAAGGTGCCATATGTAAGAATGTGGCCATAAAAAGGTTACTACATTAGAATTAAAAATACTTTTAGGTTTAGGTTCTTTTAGGTAAGTCTTTTAGGTTCCGTTTTCTGACGTAACTGGCAATCCGTGGTTGCTCAGCAGCTGAGACTCTACTGACTGCAATGTTTGGTAGACGGCGGTAGGTGGCACCACATGCCTAAACATGATTTCAAAACATAAACATGATTTGCAGTCTGCAAAATATATATTTTTAATGCAAATATTTTTGCTGTACTGTTGTTGTTGGTGAGTTCAGTTTGTTATATGAACATTATTCCTGAGTCTCTGTGACATATTAGGAGGATTTTATGGCCAGTTGCTTTAGATTTATTACATAATGCACCTTCAAATACAAAATAATAATAGTAATAATAATAATAATAATAAAAGTCAGTGTGTCCCACTGTACTTTCTGGAACAGTATGCGAAGTGACAAACTTGAGCTTGAGGATGTTATCCATCAGAGTAAAACATCCATATTATCTTCACTGCTTTGAGGCTTGTGGTGGTTAGCTACAATCCCACTGCTGATATTGGGCGAGAAGCAGAGTGTAAAATGTTGTGGTCAGGTTACCAGTATTGAAAGAGCATCATGCATGATGTATTCACATCCTTTACACAAGAGTCTGAGCTAATGTTGGGGTAAAGTAACGCATCCATGTCAGATTACATCTGATCTGAACCACAAGTCATATATAATTGATGCTTATTACCTCTATGACATGCAGCCTGTCATTAGGTTACATCCATAGTTCTCAAACTGTGGTACTTCCTCTTGTTGTACATGGAGGAGAATCAGAAATACTGTTTTACTGTATATACCAGGGTACGTGAATGGAGTGGAGCTGATTTTGATCTGAATGTGTAGAAAATGAATGTCTGTCGTATGTGAGGAAGAGGAGGAGGACGAGAAAGCAAATGATCTTACGTAAGATCTTTGTCCTGTGCAAAGTGAACAGTCCGTAGCTGACTTGGTTTTGAGGCGTTTTCCTAGAATATGTTTCGACTTTTATTTACATAAATGATTGTCGATCGATCCACATGACTGCGTCTCCGGCATGCAGTGTTAACACATCTCAAAATAAATGAATACATAGCTGTAATAAAAGAAAAAATATATTCATAAATTCTTAATGGAATCCATTTATTCTTTTCAAAGTTCCATTACTCATTTTTGATTTTAATTGTGTAGACTGGAGTTGTTTGCAAGGGTATTGTGTTCATTAGCCGCTGTGTTATTTATAGTCTCATGAGCCACTTATTTCTTATCAGCAAATTTTCCATTTGTGTTTAAAAAAACAGAAAGAAAATGCACTTCTGTAAATTGTTGTTTTCAAACACAAGAGCACAGAAATGTACTGCGATCGATGATCGCAAATCACAGTAATCTTCTTTAATAACGCTGAATGTCACTATACTCTGTTCGACTTCCTTTAAATTGTTCATTATCTGGTGTTTGACACTTGCTGATAGTACAGGATGGAGAGACTGCATTGTAAGAATGTAGGAAAGGATACACACAGCACATTCTCATCATCTTACAGTCACATCCCGTACCAACAACAAGTCTCCAAATCTCTGGCTCAAGGCTCCGTTGCTATTTCATCCCAATTACTCGATTAAGAAAATAGTTATAATGCGCTATAATAATGCAAGGGGCCACACGGTTGGAGTAGTGGTTAACACTCGGGTTCGAGCCCCAGTTCCCGGTTGGAACAAGGGCCTTTCTGCATGGAGTTTGCATGTTCTCCCCGTGTATGCATGGGTTTTCTTCATGTTTTTCTGGTTTCCTCTGGGATTATATGGGGATTAGGTAAAAGGGACACTCTAAATTGACCGTAGGTGTGAGAGTAAATGGTTGTTTGTCTCTATATGTGGGGCCCTACGATGGACAGCATCCAAAATGGATGGATAATAATGCCTTGATGTAAAATGAATATTTCTATACAATCCATCACATTTTATCCTCAGCTCTTTCACAGAAAATGTTGCAAAAAAAAACAACGATTACACATATTAGTAATTATTGAAGCTCTTTTTCTGCAGCCAGGAATTATTATTATGAATACATTGTTTCTTGAAAAGCTTATGAATTTCAAACCAGTCAGCTGGTGTAGTTTTGTTTATACTGCAACAATGTGATTCATTCATCTTCTCACTCCCCCCCCCCCCCCCCCCACCTCCTGTTTTTACTGCAGGATTTTGAAAATGAGCCACATTGTTTTTGGGAAAGTGTTTAGCTTGCTCAGTAGAAAGTTTTTTTTTTGGCACAGCCATACAAAAGGATGGCAGTGTGCCAGTCAGGCAGGCAAACAGGCAGGTAAGCAGGGAACAAGGAGAAATCTAATGCAATAAATAGGCTGGCAAAGAGGCGGTAAGAAATACTCATATTGCCGTCGGTTTAATGGGCTTAAGGATATATATATATATATATATAGCAAGAAATTAATATCAAAAGTGATTGAAAAGGGAAGCCCTGCTTCCTTTAGATTGTGATAAAATAAATGATCAAATATGACTATTGTATTTACATTTCATTACTAAAAGTGTGCTAGAACACAATCAACTATATTAGATTAGTTTGCTCGTCCAACTCAACTTTCTTCTCATTCATTCTCGTGCATTAAAACCAGTGGAAGCTTGTTCTACCAAAGGAACAGAGGACAGAATGTACGTATAAGAAATACCTGTTTCTCAAATGAGCTTCAAAGAACAGCAAGCGTGCTAAGACAGGAAAGGAAACAACTGGAAGAAAAGGGTAGAGATAATATACAGTATATACACACAGATATATATATATATAAGACTGAGTGCAAATAAATGCATTTTCCCAAACTACTATAAAACCATCAAATTTGGAAGAAGAAGTGCTGACATTGTGATTTCTTAGTGTGTCAGAAGATGAAAAAGTAAAAGAAAATGAAGTTGAAGAGAGACGTGAAGACTGCTGCTCCTGCTGAAGAAGCAGAACAGCTGTTTTCATCTGAAAGCTTGACGTATCGCGGTATAAAGGAAACCAATGATCTTTAGAACGATCCCTTTCAATTGGAGAAGAAAGTTTCACAGGGGAAACAGAGGTCGGTAGCTTAAATTGAGGGGTGGTACCAGCACCGCTTTCACATAGCACCTTTATACTGAACAGCCACAACTCCATATAGACTTGCAGCAGAAGAAGAAATAAAAGTGTTTGTGAGAAGGAGTTGTACAAACAAGGAAAAGAAGACAGGAACACATACTTCTCGTCTCCTGTCTCGAATAGTTTCATCTATTTCTTTTGGACATACGGTGATTTGAATGCCCTTTTGTTGACACAAAAAAAACACATTTCATTGTTTAGTTTGTGTGTTGCTGAAGGTATGTTAAAGCAACAAATAATATAAAGCACTTGCTGAACACACTCCAAGTATTCCATCCATTCATAGTTTTTTTTAGCTGTGCCACATGAAGTATTTCAGCAGGCCTCTTGGGGAAAAGGACGTTTAAATTATGCAAAAAATAATTATCGTTTGCTAGTGTGATTTTGCTAAGGAAATTACTTCATTTAAAACTCATGCAAAGTAGTTTTAAATTCACAAGTGCGGTGTATAGTACACTATGCATATACCTGTTGTTATTCCATGGGGATCTCTGCTCCAGAAGTAACTTCTCGTCCCACACACAACCCTGCAGTACCACCTCTGCTAAAAAAAAAAGAAGAAAAAAGTTTGTGTTCAGAAAAGACAGAAAGAGACACAGCTCATATACAATATGTGCCTGGAGGTTAAAGCTTAGATTTATATTGTACTTTTCAGGATAAACAAGTTTGTCAGTTCTGAACTGAGCTGAAAACCCCCTCTTGGATGAGAGGTGAAAGGTCCTCGAAGCTAACACAAGCAAGTCCAGTTGCCTACGGCTCACTATATTGAAGATGACTATTGCCTGAATGAATGAATGAGAGCCTTCACAGACAAGGAAACCAAGGTCACTTTAGAGAAGTAAGGCACATGTCACATCATATTAGCATAAATAAGAAGAAGACACAACTTTTTTTTTCTTTTTTCTTCATTATAAATATATCCCTCCATCTGTAGACTGCAGAACACATTGTCCCAGAAATCTCATTTAGTTTATTTTCAGTAATAGTTTGACCGCTGAATCACCTACACTCAAGTGAAGGCTTGCAACAACATTTCAGTTGAAGTAGGAGAGTATCGATCATTTCTAATAACAGGGTCTAGTTTATTCCAATTGTGCACAAAAGGTCAAATTGTGTTCCGTTACACTACCATTCAAAAGTTTGGGGTCACTTAGAAATGTGCTTATTTTTGAAGGAAACACACTTTTTTTCAATGACAACATTAAAGGAATCAGAAATACACTCTATACATTGTTAATGTGGTAAACGATTCTAGCTGCAAACGTCTGGTTTTTAATGGAATATGTACAAAGATGTATAGAGGCCCATTTGCAGTGTTCTAATGGTACATTGTGTTTGCTAATAGCGTTAGAAGGCTATTGGATGATTAGAAAACCCTTGAAAGCCCTTGTGCAATGATGTTAGCACAGCTGAAAACAGTTATTATTTTGAATAAACACCATTATTTCTAATCTTGTCAATGTCTGGACTTTATTTTCTATTCATTTTGCAACTCTTTTGATGAATAAAAGTGTGACTTTTAAAGGTACAATATGTAGTATTTATGAGTTTATATAACCCAAAATCCACTTTTTTATACATATTATGTGCTCCTGCATTGTCTAGTCGCTGTATAATAGTTTTTGTTTCATTTTCGTAGTGTTTCAAAAAGTCATGTAAAATAACATGACCGCGGACCGCGGTTGCATAGCCACTGTTAGTAGCGAGACGCCATGTTTCTACCGGAGCCTGTAAGGACAAACGCGAGAGAACAAAACAAGCGTCTCTTTACTTGTAGCGGAAGTCCCGCCTCCTCTCTCTCCGCTTCGTCTGCTACGGCCGCGGTAGCTCTCCCTCTCCCTCGCCTCACGAACTTCATCTGCTGACACGGAGAAAGACAATGAGGACGACATTTGACCGGCTGCGGATACCGTAGCGCTCAGGGAAGGGAGGGGGTGAGCAGAGCAGCAGGTCTTTCTTGTAAATTTCAGCCTCTCCTCTAGATGGCACTATGAACTACTTGTTTCCCCTTTAACGGAAAACACAACAAAAATTGAAAAGGTGATCCCAAACTTTTGAACGGTAGTGTAAGTCTTTATAAATATCATTTGTGTTTTCATTATCATGCTAAACATTTTCCTAAGTACACACTAAGAAATCAAAGTGCAAGACTTTGTTCCTCTAAACATTTCTGCACCCCTAGTGACAAAAATGTACCTTAGAAAAAGGTACACACTGAGAAAGGTACAATGCTTGTACCCTGATAGGGTACAACTGCACTCTTTGTAGAACCATATATGGTTCTTCGGCTTGTCCTCATAGGAGAACCCTTTATGGCTTCAGGTAGAACCTTTTTATAAAGGTTACACCTGAAACCCTTTTGGAGGGCTCCACCAAGAACCCTTTTAAAACCCTTTATTCAGGAAAGGGGTTTTAAAGGGTTCTCTGGATCAAAATGGTTCTTACTGGAACCATTAGTGTTACCAAGAACCCTTGAAAAACCCTTTCTTCGGGAAATGGTTCCAGGTTGAACCTCAGCCCTTGAAGAGAGACCCTTTTGGAACCCTTATTTCTAAGAGTGTGGAGCAACAAAGCATTTGTTCCTGTTTAGGTACAGTCTCGTACTTTTGATATCTTAGTGCGTACCAAACACCAGCACTGTCTGTCCAGCATAGCTCATAAACATAAACCTTTTTTCCCCCTGCTACTTAATTCCACAAAGTTCTTCACCAGTGCATTAGCTAAACTATTCAAACAAGACACAAAATGGCCACTTGAAGATATGCAAAGTCTACATTAAATAGCGGATTAGTAGCAAAAATTCTTAAGTTCAGTTTTACGGTAACATGAGGGCAGAGAGGTGTGTGTGTTTTTATCCCCCCTGGCATTTGCACTTCAAGGTGAATCTTTAATGGTTAAATACACCGGTAATCCTTCCTCTGCAGAATAATTACACAGTCCCATCTCCTTCATTACCTATACTCTGTTCCACTTCACACCTTGAAGGCGACACTGGTAGACATGACTCAGAGGGGTTCTTGCACAAACACAGACGCCTGTGCACACGGCTCGACACACCAAGTGGCAGCAAATTAGAGTGTTAAAAAACGATGACTAAATTGGTTATCTTGAACAGATCTCAGTGAATTATGTTCTCATTTCGCAGGCAAACCCGGGCTCTCTTGAACGTAACACAATCATATTACACGTTTTATCTGATGTCAGAGTCAAGCCGGTCCGCTCAGTCCTCATCAGACCCCATAATTCCGCTCACAAATGAGTGTCGTGTAACCGGTAAAGCATCCGTCAATCGCAGAAATACAAAGTGGTCATCAGCATCAATCAGCCTGCGCGATAAACATCTAGCATTCTGTAATGGGACAATAGAGGTGGGTATAACTCTAACACTGATATATGTTGAGCGTAGTCATAAAATTGTATCATGACTCATTGCCTTCTCTTACATCAGCTCCATCCTGTGGCAGGAGCCAAGGCCCACTTTTAACTGCAGTGGATAGATAAGTGGTGGGATGGATGTGAGTGCAGGACTCCTGCTATTACCTCACTATCACTGGGATCCATCTGAGATTGCAGCTGGATGACACACACACACAGCCCCGGACATCACACAGTGAAGGCAAAGACAGTGGAGAGCGTGTCTGTAAACACTGTGCGCCGAATGTGTATCGAGTTACTGCATAATGAGCCGTTTCCTGTAATGCAGCGAGGTTGCGAACGCTTCAGCTCTGTGAGCCATCTCTTGGTTTTTTGGTGCTTTTTGTTGTGCTATTGAGTATGTTGTGCTCATCTCTACCATCCATCGTCCATCTTATACTGCTTTATCCTATACATGAGGGTCACTGGTGCCAATCCTAGCTGAACATTGGGGCGAAAGGGTCCATCACAAGGCCACATAGAGACAAACATTCACTCTCATGCTCACATCTAAGGTCAATTTATAGTGTAAATTAGATGTAATCCCCAAATCTGCTTGTTGTTGGACTGTGGGAGGAAACTGGAGAAAACCTATGCACACGGTGTGCCACACGGTTGGTTGCCTCATCTCTCCCCTTCCCCATATAATCCTAAAGATAAAATGACTGGATGTGTTTGTTTATTTTTTATGTTATATGGCACAATATGTTCCAATATGAGAGCTATTAGTTTTGAACAGTTTGTGTTGTGTGATTGAAACGTTGAGGGTCCAGTATAGAATCCAGGAAACTACGGTGGCCTCCACATACTAGAAAGGATGTAAACACTCTGCCATCTCCTCCTACTTCTTCTTATTCTTCTTCTTTGGTTTATGCATCATTGTTTTTGTGGCTGGCCCTGTTCTAAATGCCGCTCGGGCTACACTGTCAAACCTTGGCAGCCTCCATAGCAAGGCTCTTGTCGATAGTACACATAAAAGGCTGATGCTAAGGCTAAGAAAGCCAAATGTTGTTGCTGTTTTTTAAAAAAGTGATTATATACTTACAAAAACACATTTACAAGAAGTATATAACATTCCTGCCAATAAACCCTCCTAAATGTTACACATTGGACCGATAACTCATGCAATAGTTTTAGAGCACTGTTTTTATACCAAATATAATGTAAAGCAATCATATTCTGGAAGCACAGTTGCACCGAGCAATTAAACGTATGTGTAATTAAAACGCTAAATCTCGCTGCGTTATAAAAGTAAATGAAGAGCTGTTTAGGAACAAGAACAAAAGAGAGATCCTTTTTGTTCCTGGCTCATAAGACTCGGAGAGGCCTATGACACGGACTCACACATGAAAAGACAAAAAAACTGGATTGACAGACAAAAGGAAAGCATACACAGACGCATGTTGTGGATTGATTTCATCACACAGGCTAGTGGATCACGGAGCCGTTGCCTCCAGCTAACTCCATTCTATATCTTTCTCAAAACCCCAGAGGAAATCATTTGGGGAGGGAGAGGCAAATCTGTGGTAGCCACAGGGGAACTGACACATTGTGTAAGCCAAGATGAAGCAAGAGTACGTCGACAAAACAAGATAGAAATAAGAAAAAAAGGATGGATGTGATGTCGTGTTTGAGTCTCGTCACACAGACAGACAGACAGACAAACAGACAGACAGACAGACAGACAGACAGACAGACTGTCCAAGAGTTTGCGCAGTTTCGATTTTACTCGTTCACCATGTACAATAGATATTTCAAGAAAACCTGGAATGAGATTTATATTAATTAGATTCAAGTGACTGAAAGAGACCGGGAGCTGACCCCTTCCATTCTCCAGTGGAAATGAGATCAAAGGAGGTTCAGAGATGAATCATATTACGCCTTACAAATACCGAACGCACATTTGTGAATTAAAAGCACTTATTCATGAGGAGCAGAATGCAGTGGAGAAATGGCAGCAGAGGTGAGCGCACAAGAAAACGGTGGAGCGACAATCAAAATCCGAGCGGAGGGAGTGTGAGCATGAAAAACATGACATTTGACACAAGAAAAAAACAGTATTCTCACATACATAATATATAAGTACTGTATAGCCACATATTTGTTTCCTATTTTGCCTCATATGTACTGTATGTACATTTCGTATATGGAAAAAAAATGAGTATTTCATTTGAAAAAAAAGGAAGGTTCCTTGTCGGAGATAAAAGGATGTTGCGTTATGTAAGGGAACTCAGTTTTGATCAGACAAATTGCCTCTTAGCATTCAGAATCACTCAAAGGAGAGTCACAATCGTGCACCTATAAATACTGATTTGTCATTTCCTTTTACAATTATCGTGCAATTTTGCCAAGAAAGATTTACTGATTGTATAGTTATTCTATTTACATGAAACAAAAAGACATCGCCCGAATCACTTCCAAATCTGCACAAATCAAATGATTGATCCTAACTTGGAAATGTCTTATCAGAGGTGCCTGTGTTTTCATCGTAGATTTGACTCGCATTTTCAACCAGAGGTGTTTGACTGCAGCATGTGTACTGTACTCATAAGACACACAGACATATTTAAAAGGATGTAAAGCCAAGCTTCCTCTGTTAGTTATTGGAGGAAAATCAGAAATACTGTTCCACCGTGTACACCAGGGTATGTGATTGGAGCGGAGCTGAGGAATTTTGACCCGAGTGCGAAACGAATAACAAAACAATTATAATAAATTAAATAATAATAATAGAGTCACCTTATCGCTGGCTCCATCTTAATCTAATTTCACTAAACCAGTGTCTTAAGTGTGTGTGAGGAAGAGGAGGATGATGAGAGAGCGCCAAATCACGACGTACATTATCTCAAGGCATTGTACATAGACGACATTATGGAGCAGTTCACACAATGAGCATGCACTCGGCATCAGTGGTGCCAAACACACTCTCTTAAGAAACAAACAATAATGAACCACAAGGTCAAAATTCCCACAAGGGCAAACAAAATCGATTTAACCATTCAAACATTTATTTGTTTGAAAATGCACTTTTTGTTCGAATTTGGTTTGTACGCCCTGATTTGTTCTTTACAATACAATACCCTCCTCTATTGTCTTCTGTTATTTTTTGTTTGCAAATCCGACCATGTGCGGGCCTTAGGAAGCTGCCTGCTGATCGGCTACTAAGTTTTAGAGGGATAGCTCAAGAGCTGAGGTCCGTCTGGAACTTTTAATTATAAAGGCAAGTATCCAACGTTTGTCAGATTACAAACGGTAGATACTTTCAATTATTTTGCCGGATGTCGTCGGCGGGAAAACTTGGGGAAAGAGTTCCAGGTGGACAGCGAGTCCAAGCCTGTGAACAGCTGAAGATATTGACACAAATCTTATTCCATAGATCTGGATCCTGCAGCCTGTAAGACGAGGATACAGAGAGAGAGAGAGAGAGAGAGAGAGAGAGAGAGAGAGAGAGAGGACAGGAAAGAAAGACACTAACTAGGGAGACAAAAGGACAAGATTAATGACATGTAATAATGTCATATTCATACCCTGAGTGTATTATTGGGAATAAATCTGCCTCCCTGTGAAAAGTCTCCAGCTGACTTTGCTCGGCCTATTTACACCACTGTATTTTAACTTCTGCGATAATGGTGTTACTTCCAGAGTTTAATATTTTCTCAGGTGATACATGGAATAAAAAGTTTGAGAACCATTATATATTAAACCCTATAGCTATAATGTGTAATACATGCATATAAAATGTACAATTCTGTGAAAAATGAAGGGGAACACCACGGTCTCTGATTCTCTTTGATATTCAGCCGTCAAACGGTTGGTGATTTTTCGACTTTGTTGGTTGATGTTACATCATTCTCAGATTCAGATTTATAAATATATCAGTAAATATTACGGTGTCTGATTTTGTTCCGTTCCCTCAATTTTAAGTTTTATTTAAACAAATTATGCTCGAACTCAGGATGTTTAGCTCAACACATAAATCTCCAGACTAAAGCGTTAGAATTCTTCATACTCATCTCTTTAAATGATTCAAGTCGTGACCGCGAGCTGCCGCCGCTTTAATTAACTGATAATTGAATCGCTAATTGCCGCTGCCTCGAGCTCGGTCTTTATTAATTGTTTTCTGATGTTATTTGGTCGTAACACGGTTATGTTTGATGCTGCTAACTGACCCCGCTTTGGTCGGGTTTTCATTTGTAAAAGAGATATTAATCTCAGTGTGACTTCCTAGTAACATTAATAATTGTGCTGATTAATGCAAAGAGGGGCTAGAGAATGCATCTATCTGACCAGAACTACACGTTTATGTATGTGTGTGTGCGTCTTTGTGTAAACACACATTTGCATGTGAACATGTGTAGATTGAGTGTTTTTTTCCCCCGAGCTGAATCGGTGCAATTGTCTCTCATCACTGACAATAGACAGAGATTGAGGGTTGAGGGTGTGTCAAGGATCGCCTCCCATTTCAGCTCAGCTGCAGCAAGCAGCGTTTCCATTTTTGTTCCCATTACCAAATGAAATGCACCCCGCTGTTACAGCTGACTTGAGGCAGAAAACACATTAATCGGAAAAGGCAAATTTTGTAAGTGGCTGTCTGGTGAGTTGTAGTTTGAAATTGCGTTTTTTTAAAATGTCCTGCTAGGACTGCTCTAATTTAGAACTGCAAACATAATACATATACATAAGACATACGTTGTGTTAGGCAAGATTGTTTTCAGCAGGATGGGCTGGCTGAACAGATATGGTCGGAATAGAGTGTGGATACACGGGCCTACATGGAGCTATTATAGCAAACTAGTAGTGTGAATTTCAATTTTAGAAAAGATTTGCAGGGATTCAACAGTCGTCTGATATTGACCTATTTCATATTTGCTTACTTTTTTTCTAATTTCAGGGCTGTTTTCCTTCAGCGCTTTCAGACATAATCAGTTTTATTCTTCACTGAACTGTCTCTTCTAAAAAAAAAAAAGAAAAGTCATTATTAATTAAATAATTAATTGAATTAATATAAATATTCATAGCGTATATTTACATATCTGACTCGTTCCTGTTCTTTGTCGTCTTCTCCAGGCACCACGGTGATGACAATGACGGCTTTCGACGCGGACGACCCCAGCACAGACAACGCGGCGCTGCGCTACATCATCGTCAGACAGTCACCGGACAAGCCGTCCCCGAACATGTTCTACATCGACGCAGAGAAAGGCGACATCGTCACCGTCATCTCCCCCATACTGCTCGACCGAGAGGTGAGTTCACTCGGCAGACCTGTCTGTGTGTGTGTGTGTGTGTGTGTGGGTGTGTGTATTTGTTACTGCTTTAGGACATTTTCACTGACCTTGTCAGGACCAGTAGTTTCATGGAGACCAGAATCCTGGTCCTAATGAGGCAGAACTTCATTTTGAGGGACAGGTTAAATTCAGGCCAAGATTTTAATTGTGTTTAGGTTAAGATTAAGATTAGGCAATAACTGGGTATGATTAAATTTAGGGGTGACACTTTGTTCAGTTGAGTAGAAGTCAATGCAGTGTCTTTAGAAGAATAGCTGTACAAACCTCTGTCTCAGTTTGAGGAACAGGTTAAGTTTAGAGCTAAGATTTGTTCAATTGTGTTTAGGTTAAGATTATGATCAGGCATTAACTGGGTATGGTTAAGTTTAGGGTTAACACTTTGTTTCGTTGAGTGGAAGTCAATGCAGTGTCCTTAGAAGAATAGCTGTGTGTGTGTGTGTGTGGGGGGGGGGGTGTGTGTGTGTGTGTGTGTGTGTGTGTGTGTGTGTGTGTGTTGTTACTGCTTTAGGGCATTTTCACTGACCTGGTCATGACCAGTAGTCCTCATTGAGACAACAGGTTGAGGAACAGGTTAAATTTAGAGCTAATATTTGAATTGTGGTTAGGTTAAGATTAGTGTTAGGGCTGGTTATGGTTAAGATGAGGAGTAACGCTTTATTTAAGCTGTCCACTCAGAGTGGAAGTAAATACAGTGTCCTTAGAAGAATAGCTGAGCAAACCTGTGTCCGTTGTTGCGTGTGTATGTATTTGTTACCAATTTAGGACTTGTTCACTGACCTTGTCAGGACTGGTAGTCCTCATGCAGACTAAAACCTGGCAGAACTTAATTTCTGAGGAAATTTTTGGGGCTAACATCTGAATTGTGGTCAGGTCAAGGTTAAGGATAACACTTGGAAGTCAATATGAGGCTGCAGGTGCAAAAACCTGTGTGTGTGGCACACGCTACGTACACGTTGTGTGACGCTCTTTCTCCAAGTCAAAGAGTCTTGTGTCATTTCTGAGATGCAGCACCTCATACATCGTCTCCTTTACGACCTGCCGGTATTGCCACCAGAAACCGCCTTAAAGACAGTTTGGTGCTGTATGCAGCCCATATGTGTATGTTTGATTGTAAGAGCAGGCGCTGGTGTAGTAGCCAGATGAGTGTCTCCCCATTTTCCCCCCATCTAACTGGAGCGAGACAACGGGATGATTGCTTTTGCAGCAGGGTGACGAATACCAGATCATCAATTGGATTCGTTGGTGGAAGAGGAATATTAGCTGTTGTCAGACACTTAGCGCATAGTTTAATTGAGGTGATACACATTCATCCGTTGGCTCTGGTGGTGTCCAACAAGCCTGGCTGAAAACCTCCCATCCGGAACTGCTCGAACCACAGCAGCTAACCGGCCTGACGAGCCGCTCCCTGAGCTACAGTAAACTGTTTAATAGAGGCGTAATTGAAATGAGATGTAATCAATGCAGTGAGCACTGTTAGTGCTGGTTTTGCGGCGTGATTGAGAGACTTAATCACTTGAGAGATGTACGATGGCTGTCGTAAGTTTCTCCTCTGTAATAGAAAAAAGTGAGACTTCTAAGATTGTACTCTCCAAGAAGAGGAGAGAAGAAAAACAACAACAGCAGCAGCAGCAGCAGCAGCTCTCCTTCTCTTGTCTGCAGCCAGGATTTATTACAACCAATAACAGCCTGGGGTTGGAATATGCAGTTGAAAGCCTGTGAAGGAGGCACACAGCCAAATTGCTTGTCTGTTTGTGGCCTCAATAAATCTGAAAAGGCAGATTTGTCTTTTCACTTTTTCTTTAAACTCCTCAAGACTGACAAAGACCCTATACCCGCGTCAGTCAGTCGTCTGTGTGTGTGTGCGCGCGTGTGTGTGTGTGTGTGTGTGTGTGTGTGTGTGTGTGTGTGTGTGTGTGTGTGTGTGTGTGTGTGTGTCAAGCGCAATCACACTGGAATCATGCTTCGTTTATAATGTTGATGTGGCCACCACACACTTTTTGTGGACACATGATTTTTCCATGATTCTATTCTCGGATCCTCCTCCACTGAGCAGATTACAGTGACCGATGACTTAGATGCACATAGATATGTATATATATACATACATATATATATATATATATATCCTCTTACTTTACCCTTTTGGAGACATCTTTTCATCACTGAGTACCACTGCATTGACAATGGCCTTATCTATTTCACCAATGGCCTGATCTATTTCACCTCAAAATAAACCCTTTTTTTCACTTCAAAATCTATGTTTTGATAGATGAATGCCAATATTTTAATATCTCTAATCCTTAAATCAGGGGTCTCAAACTCAAATGACCTGGGGGCAAAATGCGCATCTATTGTGGTCAAGAGGGGACCGGCCAAGAGAACAAAAAGTGGGGGAAAGAGACAACTGTTCACAATATTGCATCATGATATCACATGTATACTTAATAATAATATTTACGATGCAAAATGAATGTTGTGGCAAGACGAGGAACGCAGAGACGCAGGTGAGTTTAACCAGGTTTATGCCAGAACTCTGCCAGCACATGTGCATAAAAACAGGAATAACTCTTTCTGACTCCCACAACCCACTGGGTGAGAAGACCCACCCTTCAGTGTCCGCCACAATGTATTAATATCTAAAACAGACATTTATTTTAAATTACATAAATAATAGTGGACAACTGGAATTAAAATTTGTACCAGAAGCCGTTTCAGCCACTGCCATTCGTGGCTTATGCTCTAACAAGTGTATTTATATGTGTAATTGAATGTTGTATATGATACATTTAATAATGGGATAATATTTACCAAATGTCTTATTATTACTGTTATAAAAACATTGATAGCAAACAAATATTATATTCTATCACCTCACTGGCAGCTGTGCCTCAGCTACACACTGTGTTTAAACGACGGTGAGGTCGTGGGCCATGTTTTCATTATAACATGATATTAAGTGGGCGGGCCGCATGTAATCGATTGGGGGGCCCGCATGTGGCCCCCTTCCTTAAATTGAATGAATGAAGATCACTAAAACCCTAAGTTGTGTGAGTGTTGCCCATTCATTTCAGTAAAAACATACATGAATTAAAACAGCCAAACACTAATTACTAATCATGTAATGCTTTCCTGCCTTGGCATATACAGATGTGACGGTATAAGCCTGAAGCGCCGTGAATGACTTTATGATGTATCTTTAAATAACCATCCTCCTCATCTCCAAACTGCCACAATTTGTTATTTTTGTGTCATTTTTTCCCTACCAATGTCCACAGGGATTTTTTTTTTTTTTTTTTTTACCAATATTCAAGTCAAAAAAAAAAATACTTCCTCAAATGCACAGTCAGTCAGTCAGTCAGCAGAGCCAGATGGAAGTGCAGAAGGCATTAGATTTAAACTGTCCTCCTCTAGGTCTGGAGAGATTTAAACCCAGCCACTTCAGCACATTCCCATAAATATGACTCCTGCATGGCACTTATCGATTCCATCTGCCATCCAGAGTATAGTTTCTGAAGAGACAGCGTGTCTTCCGATGTGCATCTTTGACAAGGAGACAATAACGCAACAAAAAAAAGAAAAAAAAAAAAGAAGTGGAACCGGAGAGAGCAAGCCGACGAGGATCTCTGCCCAAACTTTTACGCCTCTTTTCGACAAATTCCTTAGACATAATTCAGGTGAAGCTTTAAGTGTATTTGGATAGACACCTCACCTGCCCTGGGGAAGCGGAAAGCAATCCGGAGAAAATTGGAAAATCAATTTTGTCACATTGAAATCAGTTTGATTTTCCCTCTAGTGCTTTCTGAGGCGTAAAATCCCGTCTTGATATGCACATTTATTCCACCTCTCTGTTTTTCTCCTCACTTTACTTTCGACACGTCTCCCCTCACTGTCTTATATTATTCTGACGTGCGGTGCTGTTGGATCAATGGCAGGCTGTAATTTCTGACAGCTAATATTGCTGCTTGGATGAGGCAATTTTCATAAGTTGAAAGGAGTTTGCAGCAGTGTCCCCCGTCTCTCTCTGGCTACACAAGAAAATCTCTGCTCATCATCAGACAGTGGTTAAAAAGAATCAGTCTGCTTAACAACAATGCACGACTTAAATGCTTTTTATTGAAACGACTGAAAATGTCTCCTTCTGAGCGGTGAGTGTGCAAAGATGAGCTTTGCAGATGAGATCAGAATAATGAAGTTATTGTTGCTTATTTGGTCTAAGATGGATTTAAATTACTTTATAACACAAAGAACCTGTAAGAGATTTTTTTATATAAATATAATAAAAAAAGACCAGGTAGGCAAATGTGTTTTTAAAGTCTATAGCTTTAAAATGAATTATTATTATTAGTTTATTGAACTCCAGTAGTGAGTTGCATATTAAGGGAAAATAATTATAGTTCATGAAACACTGAATTAGTCATTGTATTCATTGTTAAAGCTTTCATTTATCAAGTGCAATATTTTTAAAACTAAATAAATAAAAAGTGGATTAGAACGTTTTCACCTCTGAAATGCAGAGTTAAGGAATTATGGAAGAGCGTTAGGTTCACATATTAAAAAGAAAAGAAAAGTAAAAGAAATAAAACAGCTTTAATCTCAAAATTCTGATTAAATTAATCTCAGAAAACATTATAATTGAACAAGAACAAGTTGTTTTTTTCATATAGCGATTGAGTAAATATATTAATAACTGACAAGAAGTGGGTGACTTGGACTTGGAAGACTGACAGGACTGAAAACAATCGCGTTACACTGCAAACTTTTCCCTCAAAGCTCCTGTGAATGAGTCACCATGTGCTCACATGTAGATGCAACATGTTCTGTGTTTATTTCCATCCATCCGTTGTGTTCAGTGCTTGTTGTGTACTGATAAGGGGAGGATGGCCTCAGAGCTAATGACACACACTAAGTAAGAAAAATGAAATACTAGCGTTGAGGTTATTGGGTTGCTGTTACAGGACAGTGACAGAGTGATCACATTTCCACACACACACACACACACACACACCAATCATTGTAATCTATTTTTGTCTATGGAGTGTCTGTGTGCGAGCAGGTTGTAACCAGAGAGGACAGACTGCTAATGGCAGTGTGACTTTCTGACTCTAATGCTCTCTGGCCAATCTGGGAGCTGTCAGTGGGAAGGATGGCCAATCGATGGAGTTGGCCAATCCCTCCCTCCCTCACTCCCTCATTCTCCATGTTCTACAAAGTTGAATTACATGGAGATAAAATGGATGCTTGTATTTTTGTGTGTGTCTAAAAGTCGATAAAACTGTGCATTTTGAGGGTTTTTAACCATTCCAGCTGTTTGTTGTTATGTGGATGTGGGAGAGTCTCCACGCAGGTAGAGGTTTTGCACCTAATCAGGACAAACCACTAGGTTTGCAGCAGGCTGTGCTGTATATGCATTAAAAAATAATTCGTTTTGGAGGGTTGTGTTATTTATTAGGATGGCTATGGGTCAGTAGTAGAATGCGTCGTCTTGTAACTGAAGGTCACGCACCCCAAGTTGCCCCCGGTGGGCTGTGCCAGGATCATGTGAATGGGTATGGCAGATGTGTGGTAGAAGTAAAAGCTGCATAAACTGAAAAATATGCATGTGGTCTCCCTTGCAGAAGAGGTCTTTTACTTGTATTATCAGACCTGCGTGAGGGATAATTTCTGTGTATACAGCAGCAGCAGCAGTGGCAAGAAACGTTCATTCCATCAAACTGCTGAAGGACAGGGTTTTCGGAGTATTACAGTTTGCTTCTGAAACTTTCTGTAGGTCAGGGGTGTCAAACTCAAAGGACCTGGGGGCCAATGAGCATCTAGTCTGGTCAAGAGGGAGCTGGTCTACAGGAAAAAAGTGGATAGAAACAACTGAGAGAATAGAGATTTGCATCATGACATATGACAGAATTTCAAAGTAAAAGTGCTTGTTTTAATACAGACGGATGCAAACCTCAACCTCAACGAATACCTGGACGAAACAACCTGGAACACCTGTAAATTAAGACACCAGAAAAAGCTTATTATGTACTTTCACTGTATTATTTAGTATTACATTATGTCTATATTCTATCACCTCAGCTACACAGGCTGTAGGTTGCGGGCCATGCTGAAAAACAAGATCTAAACACTTCTATATCAAGAAGTGAGACACCTGTAACACATGTGTCAGTAAATTACCTTTTGTATATTTTGCATAAAGAAAGACATACTCTCCATTACCTGACAGGCAGATGGATGCATTTACACAATTATCACTATTACGGGATGTAATGATTGCCAAAAGTAAAGTGAACAAATGTTTGTTTGCTGAGACCTCTGGCACTTTGCCTCCTTGACAGTGTTGCTGTGATAAGGAAGCTTATCCTGTCTAATAGCTTATTTGGCTGTGTCGCCAGAGTGGCTGCATGCTTGTGCATCCCTGATGAATGACAGCTGAAGCTTAAGCAGGTTCCACCTCTGCCGAAAAAAAAATACATTCATTTTCTCCACTTACATTGTTGTGAATCCCGACACCACCTTTTGTTGTTTTCCTCTCGCCCGGAGCCATGCCTGTACATTGCATCGTTTATTTACTTATTTTCATTTTCTGTTATTTCCACTCTTTTGTTTCCCTGCCTCAGTGTTTGTCTTTTTCTTTTTCTCTTTTTTTCTTTCCCTCAGCCTCGCCTCCCCTTCCCTGTCAACACTTCACTCTGGACACCCAATTACTTGCAGGTCGTAACATAGTGATTCCATTCAGAGCAGTGCCATTCAGCGTGGGCCACAAACAGCTATTCAAATTACATCCTCGGCTGCCTTCACAGTTGCCTCTCTGCAAAATGTTGTTTTCAAACATTTCTGGGGCCACCACCTAATCTGATCCCAGAGACATAATTGAATGTCAGTCGTCACATAAAGATGTTTTCCCCCTCTTCAATTAGCGTCTCGTTTTCTCATGTCATTGCGACGACACAAAGCAGACAGAGAAATATTTACTCCTTCCAGGTAGAGGCCGGAGAGAGTTATTATATTATGTCATTTATATGCAAATAATATAGCACAGGAAGCACATTGATAAGATTTCATTACAGCAGATTTGATGTGCACTTCAGTTTATAAACTCCTTTTCATTCCCCTATTATGACCTCAAGATTGAAAAGGTACAAGTAGATGAGCTGCGTGGAGAGAGATGGAGGCAAAAAAATGGACCGTGGTCCGAGTTTTCTGACTGGATTAGGAAGAAAAAGACTTGAAAACATAGGTCTGATGTGAGCTGATGAAAAGGAAAAATGGTGGTAGAGGGCGAGAGGAGGTGAGGTACCTGTGCAGTATCGAGTCAGAGACGCAGCCTTGACGGAGAAATGAGAACAGGTGGAGTTTTGTCCTGTAGCAGAAATCAGAACAGATAACACATATTTTTCCAACAGTGTTGTGATTCTATTAAACATAATGAAGTTAAGACCCTTTCTATTCTCTGCCTGGCAAAATAGTTTTTCTTTTTTTTTCTTCCAACCCACACACTCCACAACAGTGTGGAAGTAATTTAATGATAGAGTCAGTGTTTATATCCAAGAACGGAGCGACACAGTAGAAATGATCTATAGCCGCTGACAAGGTAAACAACATTTCCTGAAGCATTTACAATTGAAGCCACTTCCCCAATCCTATTGTGTCTGGTAAACTCAAAAATTATTATAATGCCAAAAGCCAGAGAGATCTGTCTAACCTTTGGTCATTACAACATTTCTCACCCATACTATATATCCCACACCACCCACCCCCTTCATACGCACCAGTTTCCCCTTGAACCTCTGGCCGTCATTGAGACTTTTCTCAACTCTGAAAAACAGATATTGACTTAACTGTCCCCCTGCAATCTGATACACCTCCATGATGTTACAGTGACTGTTGCCCTTCGCCCGTCCACACGGACACCTGGGCAATGTCTGTGGATGAATTAGAGACATTACTGTCCACTATTCCCCCAAACATGACTGTTCCAATTTTCCATCTTTGGTGAGATAAACATCCAATCTTTGCAGATCCTGATGCACCCGTTTAGTGCGAAACTCATAGGCTTGGGAAGAACTTCACCTCATTATCATCATCATCATGTGAAAGTGTGTCACAGACTACCTAGTGGCCATGCTACTACACCCGTCTGACCATTATTTCATTAACGTCGTTGTATGCCTCCCAGAAATGTTCTCCATTCCACTTATCCTCAACCGCTGCTTCCACTCCTCCTCTTTTTTCCTTTGCACTTTTCTCATTGTTCCTCACACACAGAGAACACCCAAATCAGCTGAGCTTTAAGAGCAAACTCGGTTATCTGTGACAGGAGCCCCAAATGCTGTAGCAGAGATGCGGCTTTCGTCCTTGGTTTGTATCTCGCTGACTTATCAGCAACCTTTTTATACAATAAACACGTATGGGAGTTTGCAAGATCCCACAACAGACTGTGTGTATAAATGAAACAACAACAACACATCTTCTTTCATTCTCTGACGTGGAAGAACTGTTGATCTGGTGTCACAAATGATTTTATGTTTCTCCACTTCAACAATCAGTCTCTCGTCGTACATTATGACTCTCCGAGGCGCTCTGATTAATTGACCTGGTAGCACCGGTCAAGTTGTGACAGGCTATATGACCTGCGTATTGTGTTTTATTTTGAAAGGGGAAGCGTTTTACTTTGATTCTGTGTCGGACTTCCTGTCTGGTGCGATCTGCTCTGTTGAAATTTACGCAGTTCAGCAGCGGCAACGGCAAAAATAGAACTGCTACCTATCGATATGGCTGCTGAATGGAAGCTTTTTGCAACGGCGACCGCGCTGCTGACGTGCCGCGGCTGTAGCACGTCCAGTGGAAATCCAGGGTTACACATGTGTTGTCTTCAATCATCTTAAGGGCCATAAGTCATTGGCTCCTCAAAGGTTCTTGAAATTCAAATTAAATTCATGTCATACTTTCACAAAAAAGCAACTTCTGGGTTTGTCCCATCAACTAGAAGTTCATTACAGTAGCCTATACAGGCATTTGCCTCTTCTAAGCCAGTGTTGCCAGTGGAGAGAGGCCATGGTGCACCGCTCTCATTTATTTAAGACAGTGTCATTGCATAGTGATAGATCATGGCTTTAAACCGAGACAAGAAGTCCCAAAACGAAGGTAAACACTCGAGCACATTACTTAAGAGATCCCATTATTAAGACCGTTACTTTAGTGTCTCCCTTTTTGTGACGGCCAGTAGTCACGAGTTCTGGCAGCGGTGATCAATACGCTGTCGTCGGTGTGAACTCAAGCACCTCACGTTCTCTTGTTCTTCCCCCCGAAATGAACACGATGGACAATGTTCACCCGGGATTGATGAAATATGGCCACCCCCTCCTTTCTCCCCTCCATCTCAATCCTTCCGAATACCCCCACCCACCCGTCCACCTCCGCCTTGTCTGTCCAGTTGCATTAGTGAGGAAATGAGATTCCCCCTAATTAATTAGATCTCTGAGTGCTAAAGATGAAGATTACATTCCAATGAAGGTTAGAGGTGTCAATCACAATTTTTTTTTCAGGCTGAGAATTCCTCAAGATAAATTGAGTCCCCTGGGCATTGTGGGTAAAAGCGTGTGTTGTTAATCTTGTCCCCCTCCTTGCTTTAATTGAGTCTCGCCGACATTATTCAATGAAAGGCCACGACTAGAGAACAACAAGGCAAAGTATCTGGTTTTAACGCCGCAGTGGATCATTGCGCTGTTCTACATCGGCAGGTGATGATACAGTTGGAGATGTTTAATAACACAGGATGACACAAACAAAACAAAAAAATTAACAGATTTTCATTTTAACACAGTCTACATTGTGCTTTTTAAAAAAATAATAGTTGTCTTTTCACATGTAAATGACAAAATAGTTTGACTTGATTCAAATTCTAATTGCCGACAATTGGCTAAGTCTGTCAGAAGCAAATTAATAGAAAAAAATAAGGCTGAGGGGTTTGGTTAAAAAATTTTCCCTGCCTGTGCTCATAAAATCCAAATTTGAATAATATCTGAGAATTGTCACATTATCCTGAATTGGATCTCATCCCTTTTTGGAAGGGAACACATTCAAAGTCAAAGAAAGAAATGCAAAAAATGCATTTTTGTTATCGGCGAATAAAATTGGCGACAGCTGAGGCATCTGTTCCCTCATGGCGGGTGAGGAGTGCAAGGAATTCCTGTTGTGTACATTCAGTAACTTTGCTTGGCATCCCAGAGTGCTGTAATGACTTTTCAGACATCCATTGTTTATGTCAGTGTGGCACAGGCCGGGAAACATAATCTATACATAGTCCTGAGAACTCGAGGAGTACAGCAGATGATGTTATGACAGGGGAAAGTTTTGTCTGTTAGTCGAGTCACATCACGGTTGCTGAGATGATTAAAGCTCCCATGGACCGGAAGTTCCAATTAACTCTGTTTTTGGTGTGTATCTGCGCCATTACCTCGTTTATGAAGCCCTAAAGTTTGGAAACAAACAGTTCAGCCACCACTGAGAACGCTGGGGTTTATTGCATTCTCTGGGCTCAGCGAGATGTCTGAAAAAACCTGGAATTGTGACGTAAGGATCACTTCTTCTGAACAGCAGATCCTCCTTCTCCAGGCACTAGTCCGGGCACATTCGGTTGCATACATTGAACAACAGAAGAAGAAGAACGTCCATTGTGGAGGTGTTTCACTTGTGACAGTGTCTTCTGACTCTGGGTCAAAGGCGTAAAAGGGTACTGCGGCGGGTAGTCGCGACGAAGCCGTTTAACAATGTTCTGATAATGAGTAGCAGTGCATCCACCGTCCCAGCTGCACTTCTGAGAGCTGACTCGCTAATTACATCACTTCCAGGTACCTGGCCAATCACAAGACAGTTGGGAAAGCTCTCGTTGGCTGGCCAATCACAACACAGTTCCGTCTTCTGGGGGGCGTCTGAAACAGGCTGACTGACGAGAGCTTCAGTGAGGAGAGATTTTCGATCGGCTCATTTACAGCAACTCTGAGGTTTTTGACCATAAAAACAAGTTAATGTATGTCAGTAGACCTCCATAACTCACATATATGTGCAACAGGACCACTCTATGGTAGCATTAAGTAAAATATCAAGTGCTGAAGACTGGCGACTACAAAATAACAGCCTTAAGTCTATGTTGCTAATTAAACAGTGTTAGCTGCAGGGGGCAGGAGTCTAAAACTAAGATTGGTTGCACTGTGGAAAACATGTTTGTGTTGAACGACGCGTCTCCAGGGCATCTCAGCTGACTTTAAGTTTGATATTTTTTTGTCTACAACTATAGGGAAGTGTATGACTTAATTTTCTGGAGAGCCATTTTTAAACATCCCACTTCACTGTTTGACTCTCGGAGACTGCATTTTTTTTTGTTCTTCTCCGTTCTCTCGTTGCACAGCAGGGGGTGGAAAAGTGTTCAGATCTTCCGCGCAAGTCGGGGTAAAAAAAAATTACAAGACGCATGTTAATGTTTGTGTTTGAGAAAGAGTGGGTTCTTAAATATTTGAAAATGCACTTTATCAAACAGGGAAGCCCAAGCTATTATGAATAATGAAAAGTATTATTTAGACAATGCTTCTGTGGTAACGACCTTAGGTCGTATCGTAACTCAATAAAAACTTGATACTGTATTTACAGCTTTAAGATGAAAACAAGACCTTTTTGAAAGTCAGAAATAATCTATAAGATTGCAGATTCTTTGTTGTTCTCCCGTCCTATAAGGAGGTATTAAAAGGGCAACATATGAGGAAGAGGGAGGAAAAGGACACGAGGTGAAGACCTGAAAAAAGACAAACAAAGGAGGGGAGGCAAGTGGAGTGAGATGTGTGAGTAGAGTGCGGAATAATTAGGGGAAACAACGGCTCACTGCTTGAAGGGGAAACATCCATGGGCTTCAGTCATGTCAGGGAGGTCCCTGTGATGCTACACTGTCACTCGGCTTCGAGGGGAGCTCCGGCGCTCTTACCTCCCACTCTTGACGTCTCTCTCTCTTTCTCTCACTCCCTTCCCTCCTCTCGTTCTCTCACCTGCTGTCTCATCCCTCTGCCGCCTCCCTTCACTCCTCCTCTTTCACCCCCCCATGTTTTCCCATCCTCATTGACCTGAGGATGAAGAGTATTTGTCAACAGCTCTTACTCTCCAGTGGACCCTCTCCCCTACAATAGCCCTTCAGGCGAGAATTAATTTCGCCCTGTCTCCATGAGAAAGTGCATTGATTGGAAAAGTTTGTTGTTGTGTGCTCAGTACTTTTTTATTGTTCCATTTCCCATGCCACTTTCTCTTTGCTGATGAAATTTAGCCCGGTTCATTGCCTCTGCTGAAGCAGACACAATGCTGTCGGGGCCCGTTTCTCTTTAAGTGACCAACCTTTAACGGGCGCCCGGCATAAGACGCCGTCCTTCAGTGGAGACATAGATCAGCTGTCAACGGCCCGGATTTGTGTTGACACTTTTTATTCAGCTGCGAAGAAGAAAACAAGAAGAGGAAGTTTGGCACGGACACAAACTGCGGCATATGTGCTGCGGTCAAAGCGAGCTCTTATTTTGTTAAGCCCACTGACTCTCAAACAGCAAACTGTCTTGTCTCTTTATGTTTAACCTATAGGTAATCTATCTGTAGCCAGCCATTTGGATTGAATGCACTCTAACTAGCACCATCATATTTTCTCTCTCTCTCTCTTTCTCTTTGGTTTATGAAATGCAAAATTCTGCTTCGATATAAATAAAAATACAAAGACAAATGCCAGCATATTTATTTATTTTCTGTCCTAGATGTCTGCTTGCAATATATTCAGCCAGAACCCCCCAGGCAGCGGCAGATGACGAGAAAATAGGATGACAAGAACAGTGTATAACATAAATAAATTGCAAAAGATCAATATTGACTTTCAGCTATGATGATGGTGTTTTTATATTTGATGTATTTTCTGCACGGGGAAACGCCTGAGCAGATCCCCACAGTAATATTTTTGTTTCACAGCCGCTAAAAAGAAATGTTCCCGTCTATAGGATGTACTGTACACTTCCTGAAATGTCAAGCCATCGCCGTAATGAGTTGTGACGGCAGTTCTTGCGCGACGACATTTGTGTGTGTTCGTATTTCGGAAATTCTTAAATCTTCATCCTGTAGAATCTCTGCATCATGAGCCATATTCACACAGCGAGTCCACAAAAGGGCACCGTGGATGCTGTGAATATAGTGGCATTTATTCAATGAGCAGGTGAGGCCAGTGGCAGAGAGCAGGGCAAGGCTCTCTTGTGGAGCTACACAGCAGAATCACTGTGACACAGTCACCACAGAAACTTGTGATCTTCATAAAAGCAGCATTCTCTGGTGGCACGAACTAAAAAAGTACCGGGTACTATCGCTGATGGAAAAGCAAAATCACCGTACCGTGCCATGCCAAGGCGAGTTGAGATACCTCATACAATGTAGGTGATATTTGAAAAGACGCCTTTGTAACATAAATGATTGTCCAGTGTATAAAGTGGAGGTTCAAACTGCTAAGAAGCATAGTTTATAATTCATCAATAACACATAGACGTTCACCAAAAAGTCCAAGGGCCAATTCCAATTCCTATCTTAACCCCCAGGCTCAACCCTTAATCTTAACTGGTCCTCAAAACCAAGTGTTGAGAGTTTTTTTGTCACTTAGAAATGGGACACCCCTTAAATGCAGATACCAAGGAATTCAAATTCACCCCAATAATCCACAATATAATCATGGCATACCTATTCAACAACACTGTGATGGAACTTACTGCAGCGACTTATATAATTTTGTATCTCCTTTTTTGTTTAGAGGAAAGATGCAGTTTGCAGTAAGCACGGTTCCATGTTTGCTGTACTGTACATCAGGTCCGTGACAGTTACTTCTTTGCAGCCAATTTTCTTTTTGACGTGTGTGTTAAAGCTTTGTGTCTGTTTCACCAAAGTGGGAGGAGAAGCTCGAGGGTGAGTGTGCATCAAATGGTGCAGTTTAATTTTGGTGTCAAGGATTATGGAGATCTTTGTGCATCCTCATTCAAAGGCTTACATCCTCTTTGTGGATGATGCGTTGCTCAATTTCTCTTTGATATAAATCCCTCAAAAGGAAAAAGAGACACCTTTCTTATTTATTTTTTTTATTTGAACTATATTTCACTTGGAACTGCTGCATAAGTAATTGTCAGCTAGACTTCTGACTGCAGCCTCAGGCAGGAGGCAGGGAGGAGGTACCAAACTGTCAGAATCTCTTGTGTATACTTAGATTATTATACCATTATACCTCAATAAATAATGTTAAAACAATAGCTTCTGCTTTGTTTGTCAGAATTGTCTTTTTTTTTAAATTGAATTATACTTGGCATGACTTTGTCATTCTTATTATAATGCAAGGATAGAGGAGGAAATGAAAGAGTCACAATTCTCCCTGCCCCAATTTACTGACCCAGTATTATTTTAAGGTGGAAAAGTTGGATAGTGTTTCCTTGAAGGGAGTATACTGCTTTTTTTCTGTGAATGAACCGTGGTTGCCAGCAGGGAAACAGATTGTAGCCACCTCATAAAATCTATGCCTGCTCAAGTCTATACTATCCTAAGAATCATTTAATTTTGACACCTAACTTAAACAGTTAGACAGTTTCTGAGCCAGAAACTTTTTTTAAACCACTCACTTCCAAAGTCCATAGAGGAAATCAGGGATTTTACACATACATATTTTTTTTAATCACTGCTGCCTTGATCATAAAGTTAAAATGTGTTGTCTTGTGACTTTGGTGAATAAAAAGCTTTTGTTTGAGTTTACCCAAGTGGCACAAACTAAGCAAACAAGGCAGCAGTTAACCAGCTGCTGCTGTCTCCTTGTGAGCTAAAAATGCAAATGTTCTTCTCTATGTACTCGCGGTGCAGAGTGAGTGGTTTATCAACTAGAGTTTTCAGACTAGTAAGGGCCGTCTGTGGTGATATAAAGCAGTGTACTCGACGGAGTAAGTGTTGATAATGTGTGGATACCGCAACCACAACTGCACTTTGTGCTTTGTTCGGTGCAGCAGTCAAACAGCGCCGAAAGTCATGGGTTAATAAGAAAATAAAAGATAGTAGAAAACAGGATGAAATAAAACTGCATCTGGTATAACAGACTGATTATGATGTGATCACAAAATGTTAAAAAAAAAAACATTATCCTCTCACTCTATTCTCAACGCTCATCACAATACTGTATATTTAGGGTTAAAAAGTCCCGAAGCTGAAGCTATTTTAAGGTGTTGTGATTCTGAATATTGATGAGTCAGATTGCCTGCGGTTGGTGCGAATCAATCCAGTTGAAGAATGGGAGTGTCGGAGCTGCTGGGGCTGTGGCCAAGTTGTTGTGCTGCTCCTCGGGCGGGACGTGAGAAGCCTCCCTAAGCACCTATCTGCTGCATCTGTATTCCCTGCCTGGCACCCAGCAGATGCTGATGGACCCTCAGAGTTGGGGGGGAAATTAACATAATGGTGAATCCAAACAGGTGCATTTAAAATAAAACATGGCAGGTCAACAGCTTGTTGTAGAGGCTTGTGCTTTAGAGGGACAACTATGGAGGAAATGAACCCGCCGGACCTCTGCTCTGAACATCAAATTACAGCATCGAGTGTATGCGTCCGACGTTTGCTCCCGAAACCACAGCAGGTCCCATAAAATTGATTGTTGTCCTGACTGATTATGAATGTGTGTCTCAGTGTGTGTGTGTGTGTTTGTGTTACTGATGTGTTGCACATGTTATTGGCGGAATCTTAAGTCCATTTGTCTGCCATGACACTGGTAATGTATGCAGCTCAAGACGGTAAAGTGGTGCGTGCCCTTCACTGTGCAGGCCGACCAGCAATTCAGTTAAAGTGACATCATTGTGTGTCTGTGTCTGTGTCTGTGTGTGTGTGTGTGTCTGTGTGTGGGTAAAAGAAAGCCACTGTTTCATTAGACTCTAAGGGGTTCTGGTCCCATACATCTGGGCCAGCAAAGACTCCAGTGTGCAAACACCAGCATACAAATGAAGCTCCGTGTTAATCATTTTCTTCCAAGATTTGAAACTATTAATTGACTTGTCATTTACTGCCTTTTATTAGCAGGAACTTAATGACTGCCGGGCAAAAGGCGAGTGACCTTTTTATTTGGCAATTTCTCTCCCCCGAAATTAAAATTCTTAGTCTAAGGAATTAATACAGTCCAGTTAATTTTGTCGCTCCAGGCAGATGTTAATTATATAAATTTGTCTTTTTTTTGTACGTCTTGGTTTTATCAGTTAAACCAAAACTATCAAACATCCTAAAATTGGTCTAGCAGGTGTGTACACGTGGTATCAACATTGAATTAATTTCAATTCAATCCAAATTTCTTTATTTATTCGCGAGGAGCTTAATCACAGTGCATCATCTGATGGAATTATTAAAAAAGTCCTATAAAAATGTAAATTATGTAGGGCTCTACACTGCCTTACGAATAGCTGAAATGGCATAATGTATACTCATTCCTATATAACTGTTCTATATCATGTGTAAGAAGCTTTGGATTCTCTTGTTTCTGGACAGTGAATTAAGACATTTAAATATTAAAATTCTAACACCTATGGTTGACAACCTGAATAATACCCAATTAAAAATAATTGTGTGTTTTTTAGCTGTTTCATCAGGATTTAAAAACTCCTGTATACCCATTCATTTCAGTCTGTACAGAACAGTGTGAGCCGTAGAGTTCAGCACCATGGACAGCACCAAGCCACAAAGTCACTCGCCATCCTGAACCTGTGATTTCACGTTAGCCGTAACAATAATAACGACATCATATCCCAGCCTGTCGTGAGTTATTGCTCCATAACTTTTACTCATTATCTATTTGCTCTTATAATTTGAATCTTTCTCAATGAAGTCTGATTGTATACATTTGTCTGAATTTGTCCTCCAGAGTGGAGAGTGCACAATGTGCAGTGGACATTTTTGACAACTGGCAGGACTAAAGGACAAAAAAAAATAAAAAAATCCTTATCGACCACTTAGCCGGGATAATGACAGCGAGCATCCCTGTATTTTATTCATTAGCATGACTTCTTACGCTTTCACAGACATGAACCATGAATTTGCATATGTTTATGTGAGGAAATTGAGCGGAATGAGATGCCCACATTAGTATGCATGAGCCTCATTAAATATGCGCTCATCAGCACTACTTTTTTTTTTTTATTATTTGGATTCCCTTTGCACTAGTACAAATCACTGGTAATCAACTGTGGTGACATTTTCCAGCAATTATGAGCAAGCTGTCCCCCCCGTTTCACATGGAGCCGGAGACGGATCATTCCGAAGTGACACTATGACAACACACGACTCCCATGAGATAACATGATATGTCACAAGAGAAAAGTGGAGACAAATGGTGTTTGCAATGTTCGGTATTCTCTGTTTTGCATGTTGATTTTATTCGAAATTGACTTCAAAGAACCCTAATATCTTACTCCCAATTATAACTAACACGGAAATTAATGGGTGAGGCGGTGAATTTTGACTTAACAGATGAGTTATTTAAGTTTTTCGGAAACTTGTGCAATTACACAAACTTTGACTCTGCAGCACTAAAAGTTTCAGAAATTCCACTCTGTCAAGAGGAAGTGTTGCCATAAGGAAGAGTGACTCAGTAGACAGATGAGGAGGAGGAGTGTGGACCACAGAAGAATGCAGAGAACAGCAGGATATTAGGAATAAGTCAATTTGCCGGTCCTACCCTATGTAATCAAAAGCAGAAATCCACCAGGACTCCCATCAGAAGCTGGTGAAACAAATACCGCCAAAATGTTCAAGTCTATATATAGGAAGATATGTATACCTGCACATATTGTCATATAGTTTCCTGTACCCGCGCTGTTCTCGTACACGTCGTGTTTGATGTAGGTCTATCCTCGGGCGTTCTGTGCCATGTTTTCCAGCATTTCCTTGTCTCTCTCTCCCCCACGAACACACAGCCTCCTAGGAGAGATACAGTGAAAAAGACTTCAATCGACAGACAGACTTAAGCTCTCGGTATGTGGCCGTACCGCTGTGTTCCTCTCCCCCTGATGAAAGAGCACCTCGGTGCTAAAGAGACGACAAAAAAAAAACAAATAGCAGGCTCCCTGGATGCTGAGCTGCACATTAAAGGCTTCCCTCCTTTGTGATTCGAGTACAATATAATTGGCTCCAGTGTTATATGCATTATTTCCGAGGTGGTTTGGGAGGCATTTAAAGGAAACCATGGCACCGCCATGTGTCCTTTCTACATGGATTATATGGTACATTATACTGCGTTATGACAGAATGCTGTGACTCGGGTTTATTAGGTTTGTCGTCCGTGTGGAACAATTTTCATTATTATATTTTTGAGACATTAAAAAAGCAGAGCTCCTGCTGCGTATGTTTGGAAAGAGCAAATATTCAATCATTTATGGTCAAATTCATGTGGAGGTTTCATTATTTTACATCATTATGTGATGTCTGGACACACCTGTAGACTTTTACCACCAGAGGATTTCAACACAGACTTAATTCAACATGTTTTGTACAAGTTTATTCAGTTTTCATCAAAAACTTCAGTATCCACCGAGACCGCTATTATTGCGATACGGTAATTTTATACCATTTATGAAGCTGTTAACAACACCTTTTTGCTGAGTCATCTCAAATACATAATTCTCCTACTGCCTGACAAATATTGTTCTCCCAAAAAAAGAGGAAATAAACAGCCCAAAAATGACTATATAACTATAATGCAAAGTGAAACATGCGATATATAGGATATTCGGATTGTATCGGGTTCTACATTTTTATCCGTTCGAAATCTGATCCAGTGATTTTGACCAGTATCGGACCAATCCCTAATTTTATACTGTATGTTCTATAAGGTGCTGGCAAGTTGATGTGAAACATTGCTGGAGTTTTTCTTCCATCTCTGACCAGCGGCTATGCAAAATTATAGGCACATTATTCAACAAATGTTGTCCGTGTATGGATTATAACAAGTTTATACATAGTTTAACTGGTGTTTCAACTAAAAATGTTCACATCCACTCCTGCGTGGTAGCGATCGTCAAGTTTTGTTCTTTCATAATTTGTCACTTGGAAGCAAGTGTTGCGCAGCACTGTACAAGTCGGCTGAAGATGTCTGCTTCACGGGATTTCTGTCTTTTCTGATATCAATGTTTCTCCAATTCTGTTTGCAAACACCTCCAGGCTTTGATTCAAGTGTGCTTACATAAATATCTGCAGTATTTCACTCAGTCAGTCTGTCAGTATCAACCCTGTTAGACTGATGTAGGATTACATTATTCAGCTTGAGAGGTTAAATCAAAGCAGAGTGTTTCTGTCAGCAGGGACATGGAGATTTTATTGGTTTTAAAATTTAAGACCGATTTTTCTGCCATTATGCAATCAGTCTCATTAATCCAGTCTCAAACTTGAGATGTGGAAGTGAGAGCCTGCAATATCTGCATTATATGACTTACTTAATGTTGAAAATCAAGTGTCAGTTGGGGACTAATGCCTCAGATGTTTTTCCTTGCCAAAATTCTGTTTGTGTCTTTTGGGGTTTTGGATTGTATCTGAGTGAGGGGGTGGATATAATCATTTTCTGTAATTTTAGAAATAATTGGATAATCCTGAAAATGTAGACACATTTCCAGAGCTAAAATATCTCATGTCTTTCATTATTATTCCCGCTCTCCGATCATTTTGAATGTACACAGTAGAACAGAGTTAGTTTTGAACGTCATTGAAGAAGACGTTCCTGACATCAGGAAGAGGAAAAAGGACTCTCAATTTAACAAAGAGACAAGTTGTTGTGCTGTAATCTGGAATCACTGTGAATAGAAAGAGATTATGTTTCTGTTCTTTGCGGGGAGATGAATCACTGTCATCTCGGCCACTTCAAGTCTCGTCTCTCCCACCGGACGCTCTTCGTTCTTGTTTGTCAGGACTGTGTTCGTCACATCACCACGGCGAAAACAGCGACGGCGTCGTCTCTCCACACCGTCCTCTGTGTCATGTCTGTGTAATGTTAGCGGCGGAGAGGGAAGAAAACACTTGAAGTGCTTTAGAGCAACATCTTCATTCCTTTTGTGCAGTGCAGGCAAATAGAGATCAGTGGGTGATACCTCATGTGGACTGAAAAAAACAGTGTGTTGCCACTGTGCCTGGTACTGGGAATTCAGATGTTTCTCGGCAAGGATAAAAGAAAAGGCGGGAGCCATAATCTCCAGTGTGTGTGTGTGTGTCTGTGGTTTTGTTAGGATCTGAGGCACAAACTTTTAATGGCCTCACTTGATTCTGCCCTGCAATCCTGGGCACCATGGTTGAAAATGACTCGGCTAGATTTGCTGCAGTACCAGACCAGAGAGAATGTAATGGGGGATGTGGATGAGAAGGTTAAGGACATTAATGACTTTGCCACCTTTTCTAGTTGTTTCCGAGCCTTCAGGCTTTGTTGTGTGAATTCCATTTTGTTCTCGTTGTTTTTGGGGTTTTTTTGTGTGTAAGCAAAGGCTTTTGTATATCTTATTATATATATATATATATATATTTTTTTTTTTTAATAAACTGCCTCACGAGCTTAACCGCTCAAAATAGAGCGCATTGAAGAAATATTTGGGATGGATTGACTTTGTTTTGTCAGAAGAATCCAATTAAAACAGTGAAGTTTTAGCAATAAAATCATGACGACATAACCCACTTTCTTCACATAATTGACTTTTGCTGGTTTTCAGCACAGACGCGTCTTAAGTGTAATTGTGCAAAACAAGTCTTAACAGCAATAAGATTTCAGGAATTGGGATCCAGGTTTGGGCCCACGGTTGGTGTAGTGGTTAGCACTCTTGCCTTTGCAGCAAGAAGACCTGGGTTCCTGGGTTCGAGCCCCGTTTGGAACAACTTCGGAACAAGGGCCTTTCTGCAAGGAGTTTGCATGTTCTCCCCGTGTGTGCGTGGGTTTTCTCCGGGTTCTCCGGCTTCCTCCCACAGTCCAAAAACATGCGATATGGGGATTAGGTGAATTGGTCACTCTAAATTGAGCGTAGGTGTGAGTGTGTGTGTGAGTGAATGGTTGTTTGTCTCTATATGTGGCCCTGGGATGGACTGGTGAACTGTCCAGGGTGTACCCCGCCTATCGCCCAATGTCTGCTGAGATAGGCACAGCACCCCCGTGACCCTCTGGTGGAGGAAAAAGCGGTAGATAATGGATAATGGATGGATCCAGGTTTCAGCTGCAAACATCAGCAATCAGAAGTTTATTGCACCTGCAGACAGTCGGTTGCTAAGAGACACGTTTGTGTTGGAAATGAACGTGTTCTCATCAGAATGTTAAGGGTAAGAGTATACAGTACCATACCATGTATTTAACGTACTTTCCACTGCACACAAAGCGTTCTGCGTGTTATTACCATTCAATACATAATGTCGCTCTGAAACATTATCATATATAAATGGAATACACCTTTACATCAAATATCAGAACAAACCTTTAACAAGTCATAGTCAGTTGTCATTTGTCATCCCTGCTCTTCCACTTAAATCTGCATATTCTCATCATTTGGTTGCCTCTCTGTCAGGGGGATCAATCAAACGAGTCCAGCGACTGATTAATTCATCCTAATTGGTAAATGACGGGGAGTATTTGGAGACGGTGGCCCGGCGGGATGGCCCCCGCCACCTCTGCTCCCCAGCGAATGCCACCCCCGTTGATCAGCACTAATCTAATTAACACCTTAACAGGAACACCTGGGCTCTTCACTGACTCAAACGCCGTCGCCGCCGCACACTTTGACGCAAACGCACGCGCATAGGCTCTCGCACGTGCACATGCCCACTTCCCAGATGGGCCTTTGATAGCTCTGGCGGTGGCGGCGAGATGATTGCACTTAACTCTTACACTCACAGAGACACTTAAACATGACATCCACGCACGTCTGCACAAAATGCAAGTTCCCCTTTTTTACTGAGGGGGTATGCGGTAATGGGGCCCCAATATACATCTAACTGCTCGCTAAATAACGTGATTAAACTGTGGTCTGATGGCGCACCTGATTAGATTAGCCCCAGCGCGCGTTTTCTGCTCTAGCCTTAAACACAACCTTGACCTCAATTACCCCCACGTTCATCAGAGAGAGCTGAGGGGCAGCGGTGCTGCAGCCGCTTATCATCCTGCAACTAATTGGCCTGATGAGGTGGTATAAATATGGTCAACGCTGCAACACGAGGCCCTGCAATCAACATGTGCTGCATAAAAATGGTGAAAAGGTGCAGAGACGGAGGGCACTGTGCATCTACATTTATGAAAATATGTCACATGTCAGGTCCACACGGTTGCATCTTTTAATGTCTAACATCATGATCATCACCACTACCTGAATGTTGGCCAATGTACGACACAAATCCCAATAAAAGTGTGACGATACAATACATTGTGATATATTGTGATCCTAAAAGCAAGGCATCTTTTTCCCCAAAAATAGTATAAATATATAAAAAGCATAATAGAGATGTCAGAGACTTTAATCCAACTCAAAACTACTGACAAGTATATTATATTTTCTCATACTATTAGTATACACGAAGAACATATTTTAATGACTTGATTTAAGTGAACTCTTTTGTGCTTTTGTGGAATTTACACACACAATGTAACCTATTGAAGATAGAATGTCTTTTAATCAACTCCCCGATTCATCAAAAAGATGAGATAAAAAGAGATAAACAAAAAAACACACCTTGACATAGATATGCAAATATTTGCAACGGATCCTTGTTCAGGGCGACGCTGACTATTACTGTGTAAAATTTCAAGTCATTCTGAGATACTTTTTTTTTTTTTTAAAGTCAGATGTCAAAGTGTATCGGGACAACTGGATCATTTCCTGATTTTCAAAAATTCATTAAAATTATTATTATTCCTCTTATAAATACGGAGCCACAGTTGATTTGTATCAGATTGGGTCCAGTGCAGGCTGAATAATTGCACAGTAATGAGATGCATTTTAAAGTATAAAGAACACATAGAGCATCCTTGTGTGTTTAGGTGTGAACACAGACTTGGTCAAAAGTGCCAACTGCAACGCAAATTACCTCGCTGCATCCCAACATATTTTTTCATTTTAAACTGCAACCTTTCAGATATATCTGTTGTCATTGTTAGTGTGCCGTTTTCAACACTAAAAGCTGTAATAGTGAGTGGAATTTCCGGCATCGTGACATGCCTCGGGCTCAGACACACCGGTTAGAGCTGTCACGTTTTCCCAAAAATAAAATCAAGTTTGAACGAATTTTGTGTGATACAACTGTAACAGCTTTTACAGTGATGCATTTCTTTTACAGCTGTAGCTCCACCATTCCAATTCTGAATGCTGCCTCTGCCTTCAGTAAGCAATTTGTTCAGAGCCGATCGCCGAAATGACATTGAGTTCCACCCCGTGTTGTCCTTCACGTAGGAAAAATGGCTATACGCCATGTGTTTATGGCCGTATAGTTCTGAATGATTCCTTCCAGTGCCGTTTAAATTCCTGAATCCATCCATTCATCCATTCTCTGCACCTGCTCTGTCCTTGTCGGGGTCTCGAGGCACGAGAAACCATCCCGGCATATATTGGCTTGAGCTCGGAAAATAATGGTCAGGCTGGCAGTTTATCTCGTACCGCGTGTACGGTGTTGCAGTGAACTACCGGGGGTCAAATTGACCTTGCATGTTCGTGTGTATGGTGTTTACACACAGTATGCCAGTGTTTCCTGAGTTCCCCACTGTCAGGGAGTGCAGATATTCAGCAGCAAAGACACCATCTCAGTTTAACATCTGTCATAATCCATAGCGCTGTTTTTTTTTCTGTGGCAAGTACAACATCTCAAGGAATTTCCAGCGTGATATTAGTGGGAGTGAATCAGCTCATGTCAGAGTCGTTTTTTTTGTCATTTGTGGCACCGACTTCAATACACGTATTGAGGAATTCGTAGCTCATCTCTTGACAAAGGAGAAGCCGGCGCCATATGTCAACAGAACAAAAGGGAGAAAACCACAGTGGAAAAAAGAAGAATTAAGACACATAAAAATAAAAACTTCTGCTGCGAAAGCTTACTTGCACAAAAGAGAGGGCGAGATGAAATCAGAGGATAGTGCGAAAGAAAACAATATACAAATTTGGAACCACAGGGCCCACTTGACAATCCTTTGAGCATCAGCCACAGGATAAAAATTGGACTTGTTTCACTTGAATGCATGTTGAATTGCTCTCTGTTTTGTTAGAGTTTTTCTGCAGCTGAATCATTTGAACAATTCATTTTGTTCTCAGTAGAGTGGAGTTAGAATCATTGTTGCTTGACACTTGTACTTATCAAGACTATACTTTAACACCAGCACTTATTGCATGCATAGATCTCTCATGAGCCAAAAGTGCCGTATTCATCCACAATGGACCATTTAATGTCTATGTTATTTTGTGTGTGTGATGCTGGGGCCATATTTCATCTTTAAAAACGAGCAAAAAGCACTGCTATAATATATTATCAATAATTATGTTTACAGCATATGTAGGATATTCAATTCAATATAATTATTTTATTTGTATAGCACAAAATCACAACAAACATTACCTGAAGGCAGTTCACACAATAAGCAAGCACAGAAATCTGTGACAGAACAAGACTCAAAGATGTGCGGCCATCTGCCTAGACAGGTTGGGGTGAAAGGAGAGACGGGGGACAGAAAGGGGGCGAGACAAAGGACAAGAGGGAGGTGAGATAGAGTTTTAAGAGAGAGACCAGGAGCAGAAATACATATAATACAGTTCTGAATTGGTTATGACATATTTATAGAAATGCAGTGTCATATGAATGATGATAATAATAATAATAATAATAATAATAGCCTGGGTTCTGGATCCTGCAGCCTGCAATATGAGTACACACACACAGAGTGAGAAGACACAAAATGGGGAGAGAAAGAACAAGGTTAATGACATATAATGAAGTGATATTCATACCCTGAGTGAATGTGAGAGAGTGAGTGTGAGTGCACCACAGAAATAGGTCGAGGTCTATAGCTGCATAACTAAGAGCTCTAACTTTATGCCTATCAAAAAGGAAGGTTTTAAGTCTAACTGGTCGCTGGTTACTGAAGACTCTGCTTCCCATTCTGATCTTATACAGACTCTGGGAACCCCTTGCATTTTGAGAAGGTAAAACTAGTTACTTCAGGTATGAAGGGGCCTGATCATTAAGTACTTAGTTCATGAGGAGGAGGATTTTAAATGGAGTTGTAAACTGTACTGAGAGTGATATGTTCCTGTCAGAAAATGTTGACATAACTGAAGGGTTTTAACATCCTGATAATAAGGAGGTACAGTAATCTAACCCTAGATGTACAAACGCATTAACTATTATGTTGTTGACATGAAGGAACTTTTCCTAAATTACATTTCATAAAAACTATTTTCTGTCTCAAGTGCTCTTCATCCAGCTCTCGATTCGACGAAAATATTCAAACTTTGCTTTTAAATCTCTTCTCTTAAATATCTTAGATATTTCTAACATAGCTGGAGTATTATTTTCAACATACAAGAAGGAAGTGCAGTGCAATTTGTGTTTACAAGCTTTCCACCCACACATACTCAAGGAGGTCATTTCGGAAAAAAGTGGACTCTCAGTGCCGTGGAGGAGAAAGTGAGTAAAACAAACACACACACACAAAAAGAGCCTCATTTTGTGCAGACACACTGCGGCTGTTTCTTCACAATAATGACCACAATAATGATAAGTGTTTAGGTTGCAATGACAGACATCTATTATGTTAAATCTCACACTCGCAGCTGAATAATCAAGCCAAGGAGAACAGGAGAAACAACAGAGAAGTATAGGGTGCAGCGAAGGTATCAAGTCTTTCTGTGGAGGAGGACAAAATATCAACAGACTGCCACTGACTCTGTCAGTTCCTGCTGTTTTTTTTTTGGTAAGGAAAGTAAGGAAGGAGTTCTCTGGGCTGTGTGTTTATTAAAAAAAGATGAGATGTACAACGCTTGTTGCAAGGCAGCGAGACTGGGAACCGCATAAGTCAAGTGTGCTGGAGATATGTACCGTGAGATGCACTTTAAGTCAACTCGACAGGATGTGTGTGTGTTTCTATTATTGAAAACGAGGAGAAGCATGGTCCAAGTGCAGAGAGGACCACAACACAACTGTGTATATGCTAAAAGATTGCAAGAACATTCTGGTTACAGCGTTGTTCAACCTGAGCTGAACTCATAACCTCTGACAGTTTGAGATGTGGAAAGAGTTTTACACCAACTGAATAGGACGACATGTGAGTGAAAGAGTTGACCACAGGTGCTGAAATGAACAGATACAGAAGTCAAATATACAAATACATTGATGCCTGGACCACCCCATCAATCTCAATGAGATATGAACCAATCGATCGTCTTATCGTGTGATGTTATGAAGCGGTTTTAATGACGGTGCTGTTTGTCGGATCTCAGGAGATTGGGTATGCATGCAGGAGTCTGCGCGCTCACAAGAGTCACTTCACTCGCAAAAACATCTCTTGACTTAATGTTTAATCTGTGCCTTTCTATCGCGTTGGCTTACTCCTCAAGTTGAAATGAAAAAAGCCCTCAAGGCATCCGTAAATGAGAAAATGGACGTCTCTGAAATGCTGTTTTTTTTTATTGTGGATATTATGTGTAAGGGTGTATCAGGCAGACACAGTCACTTTTTTATTTACAATGTCAAAATGGTTTGCTCATACATTAGGCCTCAGGGTTTTTTATCTGGTCCTAAATAAAACAATAATAGTTTGAAAATTGAAAAAATAATACTTTTTTTTTAGGAACTCTATTTTAAAGCTCCCATAGAGTGGTCCTGTTGCTATATGTTAGTTATGGAGGTCTACTTACATACAGTAACTTGTTTTTATGGTCAAAAACCTCCTAGTTGCTGTAAACGAGCCGAAAGAAATCCTCTATTCTGGCGCTGTTCCCCAGCCGCGACATTTCAGACTCAACTCTCACACCCAGAAGACAGAGTCTTGTGATTGGCCAATACCCGGAAGTGACATATTCAGAACATCCACTCTCAGAAGCACAGCTCCCCCCTCTGGAACGGTGGATGCACTGCTACTCATTATCAAAACATTGTTTTAACAATGTTTAAAAATAGCTTCTTCACGACTCCCCGTCGCAGTCCCTTTTACGACTTTGACCCGGAGTCAGACCCAGAGTCAGAAGACACTATCGCTCGTGAAACACCTCCACAACGGACGTTATTCTTTTTCTGCGGTTCAATGTAAGCAACCGGATGTGCCCGGACTAGTGCCCGGAGCAGGAGGATCTGCTGTTCCGGAGAACCGGTGTTTTACGTAACCGGACGGGGTTTTATCTCTCTCTCACTCAGCGTTCTCAGCAGTGGCTGAACTGTCAGCCTGACAGCCTTCAGGGCTTCCTAAACAAGGTAATGACGCAGATACACACTAAAAACAGCCTTAATTGGAACTTCCGGTCTAGGTCCGCTTTAAGGTAAAGCATTGTATTGCATTAATCCTTAGTGCTCAGGTGCACCCATGGTAATTTACCATGGGAATAGTACACATCTCCTTATATGGACATCCTGGGGGTGGTGTGTTTATAGGTCACATATTCAGGCTTTACAAAACGTCTTATTATTTGTTGTTGAGTCAAAGTTAGGATTCATTTTATATCACATGTTTAGTTGTGATATAAAGTAGCAATAATTGTGCACAAGTCACACAATAGAGCGTTTTAACTTTGAACTGTGATGTATTTCGGATTTTAAATATTTTTAGTACTTTTTGCTCGCTTAGGTGTGTTTATATAGTTGGTGAAAATAATTATTTTAGACATGAGATTGCATAGGTTTGGCTAAAAAAAAGGATATAATACACTTTACATTGTACATTCTTAAAGCCTCTGTATACACTGGATGTTTAAACATAGTAATGGAAAAAAGCAGCCAAAATGATCTCTGTATATTAAAATTTTATCAAATCGCTGCATGATAATAGATAAAGAAAGTGAATTGTATCTTAGGTCAGGTATATGTAAGGATTTGACTTCAATTAACTTTTCTTTTTCTGAAAAAAACTCAGTGCCAAACAATATAAATCCTATTTTGCACATTTACTTTGGCTTTGTCACTGAAAATAAGACATAATCTTTGCCTATTTGTAATTACTCCGACGTAATTAGCAGCAGACTCTAAAACCCTGCCTCTTTGTGTCACCACACTGATTAGTAAACAAAGCCTCGGTCAGATAAATCCAAAGTGAATATCAGGAGCTATGCGAGGCACAGCACGGGGGAGATTTGTGGCTGTTATTTTTCATTTTTTTTACAAAAAAAAAAAAAATCTTGTCGACTGCTCGACAAGATTTAAACGGCATTTAAGATGATTAACTCTTGTCTTTAAGTCTCGGGGCCTGCATGGCTTCCTGGATATAATATTGGAAATTGCACTTTTGTAAAAAGTTGTAAATGTCATGTTTTGGATCTCGTCCCATTTACATATTAAATCAAGGGTTGCAGTTGCTTTTTTTTATGGAAAACAATTTGCTTTGTCAAAACTTCTCAGTCAATGTCGTTGTGTGAGATACAGCTGTTATGGTAACAAACGCTGAAATGTTGTTGAGTTAACATAATATATTGAGGTGACTTTGAATTAGTCGTAAGTGCATTCAACTCAACTTTCGGCGACGGCGTCATAAATAATGAAAGTCTGAACAGTAGCATCAGGGGTTAGTTGATATAATAGTCTGCTAGATGCAGCAGTACAATTTCATAATACATAACAATGCAAAAACATCAAGCACAGTAGATTTCATAGAGGAAAACACAACACAAATTGCTAATAAGTTGTTGGTGTTGTTGTGTAGAAGCCTCTCACAAACAATCAGGAAACAAAGTTTGAGGAAGATGAAATCTGTGCATTAAAACAATACTCAGCATGTGGATTCTGACATATGAGATGTCAAGTAAATCATAAAATGTGCATGCTAATATGTTTATTGTAAAGGAAAATCTGAAAGAAGGAATACTTTTATTGATTATATTACTTGATATTGAACTGAAAATGCAGTTGTTGGTGGGACAGGACTTATTTCTAAACCGCTTATAATAGAAAAGAAATGTTAAATAATCACTTAAAGGTGCATTGTGTAATAAATTTAAAGCAACTGGCCATAAAATCCTCCTAATATGTCACTGAGATTCAGGAATAATGTTCATATAACAAACTGAACTCACCAACAACAACAGTACAGACAAAATGTTCACATCTTCACACAAACACATTTGCATGTTTATGTTTTGTAATCATGTTTTGGCATGTGGCGCCACCTACCGCCCTCTACTATCATTGCAGTCAGTAGAGTCTCAGCTGACGAGCAACCACAGGTTGCCAGGTACGTCTGATCTAAAATGGCGGGGAAAATGAAATCCTAAAAGACCTCGGTGTTTTGAATTTGAGTGTAGTAACCGTTTTTTTTGGCCACATTCTTACATATGGCACCTTTAAACACTTATGTCACTTATGTCTGCTTAAAAAAAAAGACAACAAAAAACAACAGTGTGTTAATAAAACACTGCATGTGGCTCAGAGGAAATGATTGGATTTTTCTAATAATATCAGCTGAGAACAGGATCTTTTGGCAATTCACAACCTTGTGCATCATGCTCTTCCTGCTTATAACACATGTAACACTAATATAATGATAATTCATTTATTGTCCTTAATTTCCCATGCAACTTTAAATTGCACTACAATTGCACTACACAGAAGGTTGATTGCGTGAAAGTTTTGGCTACTAACTTAATTTATTTCTTAGCTTTATCACGCAAAGGCTTTTAAACCGGTTCACATATAACTCGGTGGAACTGTGTGACATGGGTCTCCGAAGAAGCCTGATTACTTTTAGAGTGGTTGCAGAATAAAAGAATAAATTGTGTTTTCTTTGACTATCAATTATAGCAACGCATCCTTTTGGTGTTTGTGTTGATACAGACTAAGACATTATGTTTAGGTTTGGCCTTGGTATGCACTCTGAAGTGAATGCAGTTCTTTTACTCAATAAATTCTAATCGTACCGCAATCTGCTGAGATGTTTTGATTCAGCACAGTGCAGCGGTTATCAAAACCTTTTTGTTGAGTTGAATTGTACAGAAAAATGCTACAAATGTGTTGCGCCGCTTTCTGCCCCCATAGCCCCCCCCCAAATCTCTCTCCTGCTCTGCTCTGTCCTCTGGATATATGCTAACTATGCCTAAGAGGATGATGAAAGGAGCAGATTGCTTGCGTAGGTTTTGCCGCAGCCCAGATAAGGGCCTTGCATGTCTGCTTTTCCACTGTAATTAACTATTTTCAAAGTGATTAATCGTGTGTTTTTCGAGGTGGAGGAGCACGGGAGGCCGCGACTGACCTGTGAGGTTTGTTTGTGAGTGGGCCTGGTAATTATTGGTAAAAAGAAAGTCACATTTCGCATTTAATTCAGTGACAACGCAACAACTCATACACGCATTGTTAATCAGATTTTGCAGCTACTATTAATACACATATTTACATATGTGCCTGTTTGTGCACCACAGAGTTCTCTATAGTGACATCGATCGTACGAGTGAACCCAGATTAACACCTTGGACTTGCAGTTGAATTTTTCTACTTCACTATTGTGCTTTACTTTTTTTGCAAAAGGAAAGTTATGTTAAAGGACACCAAAGGAAAATATCTAATCATCATAAAACTTATATTTGGGATTCTGGAGGCCCTATGTGTAGACAAAGTGTGAAAAAAGATGACTCACTCAGTCTAAGTACAGGAGATAAAACACGCGATGTTGACTTGCGACTTGCTGCCAGAGCCTCTGTGACGCTGACATAGTTTCCTGTGTCTCGTTTGCATTTAAACAGACAGGCACTCAAAACACAGCGTTCTGAACAGGGCTATTTTGGCAGGGTGATTGAACTGCTGTGGTGCTTCATCCTTAAGGTATTTTGACCAAAGCATGTCACAGACATGTTCATTAGGACACCAGGGATCTAGGTTCACTTGTAGAAATAGGTTACAATATGTCTCCTTTAAGGCCACATGTTTGGTGTAGTGGTTAGCATTCTTGCCTTTGCAGCAAGAAGACCCGGGTTTGTTTCGTTCGTACACATTTATGCCCCCTCTAGATACCAGATAGCGCATAAATAAACATGTCCTTTCTGCATGGAAATTTCGCAGATGTTCTCCCTGTGTCTGTGTGAGTCCAAAAACATGCAATATGGGAATTAGGTAAATTGGACACTCTACATTGATCCTAGGTGTGAGAGTGAATGTTTGTTTGTCTCTATATGTGGCCCTGTGATGGACTTGCAAACGCTCTCTTTGTTTCAGTTCAGACCAAAACATAAGGAAACGCCTGATAAGAAAAGAATATCACAAAGTTGTAATTTGTGACATTTCTCCATTAAAATATCCCCCAAAAAAACAATTTTTCTGCCGTGTACTTACATTAGCCAAAAGAAGAACCCAGAAACTAATATGTTAGGTTTAGCTTTCATGACATGAGATTGTGGGAGAAAGAAAATGTCTGAGTTTCCGACGAATGAGTCAGATGAGAGCATAAATGTGAGAGAGATATTGCGGCACTCAGGAAAATTCTGTCATGAGTGAGTTTTCATATAACTGGAGCTGGACTTTTTCTTTTTTTGAAACCCTTTTTATGTCCGTCATTATTTCTCTAAGCATTTGAAAAGGCCGATACAAAAGCAAGTGGGCTGGTGCTGCAGCCAAGAACTAGTGCAGGGCCAGAGGAGAACAAAGATCCGTCTGCCAATTTGATTATAATATCACACCTATTGAGAGAGTTAATGTGGTGTCTCAGATGTCATGCCGCTCGCTTTCTCTCTCTCTCGGTCTGTTCCCTTCCTTTTCCCTCACTCACCCCCTCTCCATTCTGCTCTCGCTCACATCCTTTCTTTTTTTTTTTACTCTCTCTCCGCCCGCTTTGTGCCAGGGATCAGCCCTTATACCCGAGGGGGCTTTGATGAAATCCTTTTCAAGGCGGAAAGTGACGGCCTGAAATGTCATTCTCAGATCAGATATCTCTAAAAACAAGGGGGCCAGTCCATATCGCGCCACACACTGGACTTCATTAGCTCTTTGTTCACTTTCGCAAACACAATCGGGAAGTAAAACCACATGTGTCTCCCGAGTTTTCTTCTCCAACTTAGGTTTTACAAAGACAATTATCCCACGGATTGGAAGGAAATCAGAGCAGATCAGAACGGACTCTTCAAGTGGATACAGCGATTTCCTCTCACTGTGACAGTCAGCTGCTCTCATGGTGCAAATCACAAGGCTTTGACTTAAAGCTGCAGAGCAAAACGTTTTACTATTCTACCTCTGTCAAGCAATACTATCAGACCTTAACTGTGTGTTTACAAAGGCAGTATACTGATACTCTATTGTTTGAGAAATATAATTAGAATTGTTTGTGTTTTCAGCTTTGCAGCCGTTTAGTTTTACTTGTGCAAACTATTGCTGTTTTCTCCGTCTGTCTCGACACAAAACAACTCACTTCCTGTGTGCGGCAGCATGGGGGCGGGGCGGTGTGTGACGGGAGGGGGAGGGGGTGATGTTTCCCGGCAACACAAGATCTTAACACCGCTATACTGAGAAACACGGATAGACTTGTGTGCAGAGCTGATGAGCCTAATTAGCAATGTGTGAATTTAGTTTTGAGTGGCTTGAAAATGACTCGCTGCATTTTTAAATACTGTAAATATGGAACTGGCTTGCTCGCCATTGAAGTTAGATGATAAGATGACACTGAATATTTTGAGTGAGATGTTTGTCCTGAAATTTGATCTGAATATTAATTTATAAATTCAGTGCTTCATGTATTAGCCACAGCTGCCCTAAATTAAAAATATTGGTAAATTATCAAAATCATTTTATTTTTTTTAAGTTTCTGTCATGGTTAAAACACCATTATATAAATCAAAATTATATTTTTAATGTTAAAATATAATTATTATTTTTGTTTAATTTTCAGCATGTTTATTTATTGATTGATTAAGATGTCATATATAGTTATTTACGATATAATGAGAGGAAAGAAGAAAGAAGCCAAGTGAGCGGGCTCAAATTTGGGTTTCAAGATGTGATTCAGTTTACTTAACACATTAAACACTATATATCTATATCTATAGATATAGATATCTATAGATATATCTATAGATATATATGTGTGTGTGTGTGTACATTTTAAATATATTGTAGTTCCTTAGCTTTCCGTCCAATATCATCATTCGGCCAAATTTGTCATTTGCTCTTGTTTATTGCCACAAACAACACCTCTGTATTGCCTTAAACGAAGCGCTAACAAGCTAAATCATGTGTAGTATTATAATACTGTTTATAATAATGCTTATTATAAACACGTAGACATTATTTTGATTTGTGGACTAACTCCGTGAACGTACAGAGAGTGACTTCTTTTTCCGTTGCTGCTCATGAAGTTCAGTTCCCGTCCAAATTAACTTGGAGCTGAAAAATGAAGCGGCTGATGGAGAGGAGTAACTCAATTAACACTTTGCCAGCAGAAGTTTTCTGACACCTGCGGGGAAGAAGTCTCTCTTGCTGTAACTCTAGCCCAGTGAGTGAATGGCGAACAGCTTTTCTTGGCCAGGTATTGCCGGGGAGTTTATAATTGAGTTGAGACTCAGGAAATACTCATTAAGACGTTGTCAGTCACCAGAGGAGGCTATACGCTTCTCTGGCAACTGACGGCGTGTTTAGGCAGCGGTGGGACTGCGGCTATCCCAGAGCCGTGCTCTTCTCCAGCTTGAAGGCCAAGAGTACACGTCTGTGTTACGGGGCGTGTGAGTGCATGTGTGTGTGCAGGCGTTCATGTGTGATTGTGTTGCATGGGTTTAATAAAACTCACAGGTCCGTGGAGCACCATCTGTGTGCTCGGTGTTGGGTGGAGCAGGAGCGTGCGGTGAGGGACACCACCGACAGCCACTGTGTGTGACAAACTATTGATAGAAACACCTGTTTATTGTCTCTCTCTTTCCACAACCTCCACCGAAGCAGCTGCTTGAATGGCAGGAGTTTACAGCAGGAAGTAGCAATAGCAATGTAGCCCATAAAGTCTCCTGTAAATAAACGTTGAAATTGCTTGTTGGTTTTAATTAAATTCTAGTTTGAGTGATTTTATTTGTGCAGCTTCATAAGGTAAAGCTGATTTTAAAATGACTTATTGTTATACATTTAATAGAACAAGTGTTGTAATGTTTAACTTAACAATAACTTTTGTTATTTCTATTTTTTTCGAGCAACATTTACTTCACTACATTTCCTCTAATTATCTTTGTTACTCGTTACTACCAAGTAAAATCAAAAGAAGAAGAGTTGAAAACGGTATAGAGGGTTAAGTGTCTTGCTCAAGGACACATACTAGCAGGGCCAGGAATTGAACCCACAACCTTCCAGTAGAAAGACAACTCACCACACCACTTTTACTTCCAAAACTTAAGTACATTTCATATCAGATAATGAATTTTGTTACTTAAGTACAATACATGTTGTATACTTTAAGACTTTTACTTAAGTAATATTGTAAAATGTGACTTCAACTTCTACCAAAGTCATTTTCTGGTGAGATACTTTTACTCAAGTATCCCTTTTAGGTACATTATACAAGACTGATTATTACCGTCTTTTGATATGCTATTGTTTACCTTAGTACATATTTATTGTTTGTTTGTGCAGTACTTCTATCAAAATGGTCTTGACTTGACATGCTCTATATTGTTTTGGTCCCGACCTCAATGTCGCCTCACCGTAACTTCCACCTGATGTGATAATTAAAACAGTCCTCAGGGCGTCTGATTATTGATTGTTTGATTTCCCTTTCCCCGCCTCAGATGAAATTAATTAGAGTTTCATCTATCATGAAAATGGGAAAGCAAATAACACACACACACACACACACACACACACACACACACACACACACACACACACACACACACACACACACACACAGACAGTTACACAACTCCCACAGGAACTGTGGGCAGCATGAGGTGGCACTGGATCATCAGTCATTGTCTGTAAACAGTATTATCAACAATGAAGAGGCAGAGAGAATTATACAAGCACACCTGCCCGGATTAAGGTTCACATCAGTGTGCTAAAGCAAAAAAAGGATGAATGTTCTGAGCCATTATGAATGAGTTTTTGTGTCATTGTGTGAGCTTTAATATGAATGGAAAAATGAACATGGAATCACAAACAATATATGATTTATACTGTTGTTGTTTTTTCATTTACTATTGGTCTTTCTGCTTTTCGGAGCTGCGTGGTGCCGGGAACAGCAGCAGCGGATTTGCTCTGTGTTCTCTTAGCGAAGCATGAAGCAAGCAAGTCAATACAATCCACTTGCTCCCTGGTGTTTTCAAAACTCTTGTTCTGCCGTGGTGTTTTTCTCAAACTTTTCATACCGAGTACCACCTGAGAACACACTGAGCTCTCGAAGTAACACCATTACCGCCAACGTTTATTAAAAAAATACAAGGGGTGTAAAATAGGCCGAGCAAAGAGGTGTCACGCACCTCAAGAGTCATGTGGAGATGTTATGTTACACACTGTTGTCGGCATGTGTCAGCCCTAACTACATTGTGTTAATTGACGATGGTTTGAATGTAAGAGACGTGTGTTTCTATTTAAATGTTGTGCTACATCTTTAAATGGAACGATGCACTGCTGTGAAAATGACACGAAATGCAGACACATTAGAAACCTGCATAGTGCAAAACTATAAAACTAAGCTAACGTGCAGTGGTATCATCATAATTATTATTATTAGTGGTCATCTGGCACATAAATACCCCCTCACAGGCATTTTAGCTTGTGTGTTAAACAGGATCCCAATGGAAAGCTTGCTTTTCTCTTTGTGACCTTAAAATGACTGGGTGATTGATTCATTTACTTTTTATTATTCACATTGCAACATGCAGCGTGTGTTACTGTGCGCGCATGATCTCCCTCCTGTGTATTTTGCAACTAGAGTCGATAAGACCACGAGTTTACATGTACATGTACATGTACTCAGAGGTGAATCTACAATGCAGGAGAGAGAGGGAGGCAGAGCCCCCGGCAGCGTTTTCAGTGAGACAGATGGATGAAGTTTATTAAGCATGTGACAGTTAACACCCCCAACTGGGAGAAAACACTGCAGCTGATAAATAAATGTTGGCTTTACCAGCCCCCCCCCCCACCCCCTGTTATTTATATACCTGAGTCAACGTTGCTATTAGGCATGAATTATTACAACAAATGATCATTGCAAATGCCACCTCTCACTGCACGTTTAAACTTTATTTATCCAAATGTTAGTTTACCGGACACTAAATGGATCACGTCTCTAATTTGGAGGTTTGCACTGCAGCTATAATCAAGAGAAGATTACACACACACACACGACTCACATACAATTGTGGATTCATTAGATTCAATTTGTGTGTTGCATGCGTGAAGGAACATGGTTTCATTTTTAGGTTTTTATTATTATTCCCAAGTCTTTTTATCTCCCGTATTGAATCAAGCACTAAAAATACGGAGCGTGGATATTCTAAAAATGAGCACATTTGGAAGACTCTCTGAATGATCAGATGATTTCACAAAGATTATGTTGAGGAAAAATATTTTTCCAGCACTTTTTTCAGACAGAGCCCAGAAACCTTGATCTTCAATGCCCCAAAGGATTGCGGATGATGTGTGAAAACCGCAGCTCTGAGCTCTTGGGAATCTTTAAAATGGATGAGCGTAAACCTCCCATAGTGTGCTTTGATCACATACTGCATAGCTGTAGGGACTCTTTTTCCTGCCTTCTTTCTCTTTTTTTTTTTACCCATACTGCCTATTCTTACACACACAAATTTCAAAATGTGAATTCCTGACCTTTCCCTAGAGATGTGGGGAGCATTCATTGGAGCTATTAACACTCTGCTAATGTGAGAGTGTAAATGTACAGTATAATGATTTTTTTCCTCAGCCTCATGTCGCCAAATGGGTTCAAGCTTCTACCCAAGTGTTATTAAGGCTTTCAGGCTTTGCTAAAGGGTTGTACAGTCGTGCAGAACATAGCGATAAGTATTGGCTTTTTTTGTCGAGTGGATTAATTTAATCACTTAAGCCGAAATCATTTATCTAATGATATGTTCCACGAGTCCCACCCCAAATCTATTCTGTGATATTCTTGGAAAATCACCAAGGATAAAGTCTGCAACTTTGCGTGGGTCTTAAAGTTGTACTCACTTTGTTCTCCCATAGCCCACTGTTAATGGTGCTATCTTGTCCTTTCTCCACCGTGATGTATTTTCCTCTTCAGGCTTTACAATGTTTTTCTTCTCATACTTTTTCTTCCCCAGACGCTGCCGACCACGACGTACGAGTTAGAGATCGTGGCAAAAGACATGGCAGGAAGTGAAGTGGGCCTAACAGGAACAGCCACCGCGACCATTACCATCACAGACAAGAACGACCACGCGCCCGAGTTCACGCATCCGCTGGTGAGAAAAAGCCCACTTTTTGCGTGTTATGTTCTTGTTTATTTTCATTTGGTAGCCCAGTGTAACCTACACAAGGCTTCTGCAGACACTGTGTGTTTATGTACCCCTTCAGGAAGGGCAGAGGTCATGGTTGGTTAAAAGGAAACAGAAATGCATCATACACTCAGGTGAAAGCCCTTTCCAGTGTATTCAGTACATATTTTTGAGGGTTGAGGACTTCAGAGGAGCAGATTCTTCTCAATAGTAAGTTTGGGTTCTCGGTAAACTCTAGTGTGACAGAGGGTGCAACATTGTGGCTTTCAAGTTTGATGATTATTTTAGATTTAGAACAATGTCTTGTCCTTGGCAGCAGAATTTAAATGACAATATTAACCCATTGACACCGGGAAAGCATTGCAGCATTTCTACCATTGACGCCGGGAGAGCAACTGCGCGTTTTATTCTACCATAGACGCCGGATACGTCAATTTTCGGGGGCTATAAGGGTTCCTCGTGACATTGTTTTGAAATAACTTCGCTCAAACATGGAGGACTTTGACAGCGGAGAGATTTCTGAAGGCAGTGATTTTGAGGAGTTTCCTCTTCGATGACGTCATCACTGATAACTTCGAACACGCCGAACAAATCGACCGTTGATTTATGGTTAAGACATAATTATGTTAGAAGATGATAAGGTCGGCGATAAATACCACCGTAATGGTCGCGTGACAACAGACAACAATGTTGGACATCCAGCGGCAAAGTTGTGTTAAAATTAGTTTGAGAATAGATTGAGGCCATCGGTCGCAAGGGAGTGGCGTTTTCTGTCGCCCAATCAGCTGACTGTCGTTGGTCTAGCTCCACCCGTAGCGTACCATTACTATGGCATACCCAACTGCTCTGAAAAATGGAACAGTTATTTTTGTACACGCAAACAAATACGGTGGAAACACGCCCGTAGCAACATCTCTGCTTTTATTTTTGTTCATTAACTTTCGTTCTCAGAACACCCTGTCCTGTCAATTCACATCACAATAATTACCCAGTCTGCCCCAGACCCACTGATCTGCTGCTCCGAGTTAGTTTTCCCCTTCACTAATTAATTCAACTTCTTCTTCCTCCTCTCTGACGTTCTCTGAATCCGCACTAAGCTTCTATCAGTGACGACACAAATTTAAAGCCCGACATAAAAGAGAAGGATGGCGCCCTTTGGGCTGTCAGAATGTTTTTAATATGGAACACCTGCGCAGTAAAGGTTATACGGCCTAACACTGGTTGAAAGATCAGCACAAGTCGACGTGATCAGCATTAATCGGTGACTGATAGCTTTACAAGCTGATGGTCGGAGTCACAGGTTGGTAAGACGCTACTGTGATGGTTTATTTTCGGAATTGGAAGTATCAAGGCATCGGATATGAGAGATTATTTCATTGTAACATTATGCCAGTGCAAAATGGACAAAGCATAGTTTTTGGTTAATAAAATGTCCAAACATTGTGGAAAATGCTGTTTGGCAATGTTCTTAAATGTATTCCCAAGTAATGGTGTTCAGTTTTACTTCACAGTCACATAACATACCTTCTTCTGGAGAAAAGTCACCTCCAACATTCCCCCGTCTGAGCATTTCATGCACATACACAATGTTCACCAACTCAAGGACATACCCACCACCATTTGATCTTTAGTTTTCTTTTGCAAAAACCTTTAAAAAGTTAATGTCCTTGACTCTGAAAGGTTAAGTTCAGTTCACAGTGCATGTGCAAAGAGAATACATGAAGAACACATCATTAAAAAAAAAATTGCATTGAACTGAGTCAGTGTGACTGGGTGCTATGGGTGCAGAAGCAAGATAAGGGAAGTCTATGAGTAGGAGTGGGAGTAGACACGATGAGGTTCAGTGATGGTTTGTTTAGTCAGCACTGCCTCAGGCACCAACCAGCTAAACCGGTGCCTGCCAGTCACACCGTAGAATAAAAATGTATGTGTAAAAAAACACTGGAAACAGCGCACAGTGAATCTGTTTATGACACTTCACGATGAATTTGTCAAAAAATTATTATTTCCGTGTTTGTTTTCCTTGCCCTTCTTCATCCCTCCTTCTCATCTCTGTAAAATGATGTTCTGCAGAAAAGAAGAGACTCTCCCTGCACCTTAAGGTGCTATTCTAACATTGAGTTGTGCGTTTTTTTGTTTTTTTTTTAAATGGAAATGCCCACAGCTGTTGTCAGATTTAGAGACACATCACGTTTTTTTTTTTCCCCCCACCAACCCAACCCCGCCTAAAGCCCTCCCATGATACATTGCAGTGTCGGGGGACCTTGTAAGTAGCACAGCACAGATGTGAAATGTCACAGCTCAGAGGGCTCGGCATCAGGGCCAGCGCACAGTGCACTATGTCCACGTCGCCACTTAATGTTCTCATTTCTCAACTGGGAAGAGCTTCCGTTTAACGACATGAAGAAATGGAGCTTTTAAAAAACAAGCGTTTGAAGGCGGTGTAAGTTTCCTGTATAAATCCTCTCGCCCTCCTCTCGCCCTCCTCGCCGCCAATGAATCATATGTGGCCCCTCAGATGACCGCCATCATATTGTGAGTGTGTCTTAGAGTGTGTGCGAGCTCTCTGTGTGTGCGCATGTGTGTGTGTCAGTTGCAGCTTTCCCCTTATAACTTATTCCATTAAATGTTCTTGTCTTCCAGTAGAACTTCTTCTATAGAGAATCGTGACTTGTCTTACTCGACCAAATCCAGCAGACCTTACTAGACTTTAAAAGTGCTTCCTCCTGCCTGTGAAGACACAAACAGAGAAAGAGAGATAGAAAGATGAAAAGAGAAGAAGAAAGTCTAACACAGGCAGTCAAAAAGAAGAAAATAAAGGCAACTTTGTTACTGTTGTGTTTATTCCTGTTGTTTTTCATTAAAGTCAGTGTAGCTGGAGTTGAAATTTAGTTTGAATTCAGCAAACATAAAGCCCATGTAGGGCTCATCGTCTTGTTTTTTTTCCTGCAGACGTGCTGCAGTGCTGATATGCATAGAGTTACTCATAACCCCACTCGACTCCTGCCTGGATCTTCAGATCTGACAGCAGGGAGTATTCTTTTCCCTCTCATCGTCTGTTTGCATGTGGACTTTTCAAAGTTTCACTCGGTATCAAGGAAATTACAAAACAAGAAAACATATACTCTCAGTAAATAACAGCTCAGCTCCTCAGCATATCCAGAGAGTGGGAGGAGAGGAAAAAAAAAACACCTGTAATCACATATCATGCTGTTTCATAATTTAATATATGTAACACCTCTACTTTCCCAAATTGAGTCAATAAGATAAAGTTACTGAAGTAAAATTGCCTCATTACTTTCGCAAACTAACCGACTGCATATTCTCGCAGACGAAAAAGCAGCTGTCGCCCGACACGATGCTTTTTGCATATCAGGGAATCAGTCAATCAGCGTTAGCCCACTCAGCGGCTGACAGCCCAAGTATAACGCGAGCTCCTTCTCCCCGTGAAATATGGACATTTACTTTCCCTCCTCAAGGTCAAGGACAAAAATACACCGGGTGAGTCATTGTCCAACGTGCTGATGTGAGGACAGTTTCTATATCGTCTGAAGCACCCGGTAAATGTCTTGCGGCTGGATGTGAAGGTTGTGCTGAGGCTATACGATAAATAGACCCATTAAACGTATTGGTTACATTTCACAGTTCAGCTACCAAATTCATCACAGTCGTAATGGGCACGGCGATAGCTAAAAATGGGACAGTTTTCTTATCCCACACAGTGTCACAGGCTCCCGTTTCATTATTATTATAATAAACAAGAGAGTTTTACTTTGGAACATAGTCTTTTTTTTTATAAATTCATCCATCCATCCCTTATTTTAAAATACACTACCGTTCAAAAGTGTGGGGTCACCAATACAATTTGTTTGTGTTTTACGTTAAAAGTCACACTTTGAGTTGCAAAATGAATAGAAAATACATTGACAAGATTAGAAACAATGATTTGTATTCAAAATATTAAATTCGCTTTTGTCAAAGAACCGGCACAGCTGTGCTAACATAATGCTCAAGGGTTTTCAAGGGTTTCCTAATCATCCAAGAGCCTTCTAACACCATTAGCAAACACAATGTACCATTGGAACACTGGAAATGGGCCTCTATACACCTATGTATTCCAATAAAAACCAGACGTTTGCAGCTAGAATCGTCGTTTACCACATTAACAATGTATAGAGTTTATTTCTGATTCATTTAGTGTTGTATTCATTGAAAAAAAAGTGCTTTTCCTTCAAAAATAAGGACATTTCTAAGTGACCCCAAACTTTTGAACGGTAGTGCAGTAAAAAAAAAGCTCCTGCTAAGTGTGACCATCCATGACATCACCCATAAGAACCTGAACTCTTTTAAGACTCTAATACTCGCTGTCACTTGCTGTTATGCTATTTGTAACTAGTGATTAAGAAAATTAACTCCTCAGGACAATATTTATTGACATATAAATCAAGTGAGAAGTCATTTCCACAAAGACTTCCATTCAAAGGAAGTTATTTTTGCCACCAGTGGAGTCGCCCTGCTCAATATATACTCAAACTCCCTGATTGCGTCACAGAGCAACCCCAGAAGACCATGTCCACTTTTGCTAAACATGCTCTTCTGTCGAGTCATGATATTGAGGCTATACTGTAGAATATGACATTCATGCAGGACACAAGGGAAATAAGGTGTGACGATTCAGATGCTCCTCTAAGATAGTCATATTATGGCTGGTGTGTGGTTTTGTGCACTGGTTGAATTATGTAACATCTTCCTCACATTTTACCCACTGAAAAAGACACCGACATGCACTTATCTGCTCTCCAAAATTAACACCTTTTGTGCATTCACGTATCTGGCCCCGCTCGGTTATTCCATTCTTCCTCGCCCACCACTGTCCTCATCCCACCTCCGGTCTCTTACCCGGCACTTCGCTCTTCTCTTCTCGTCTCATCTCATCTCTCTCTCTCGCTGTGCTAATTCCACGCAATGTCTGACAGCAGCTATTTCTGCCTGCTCCTCATAACAAGGCTATGATGGACTTTATCACTTCTGTCACTCAAACTCCAGAGTCTCCCCCCAGTCTCTTCTTTCACTTTCTCTGTCTTTCTTTCTGTCTGCATCTCTCTCTCTTTTTCTCTCCTCTGTGATGAGCAGGAAAATATGTCCATCTGTCCCACTGATAAAGACGTTAGTGCCGAATGTGGCACCGGGCACCGGGCAGCAGAGTCCTGTCAGTCGGGGTCTTCAGGGATGGTTATTCAGGGATGGTTAACGCGTGTCACAGAATAATCCAGGCCTTGCGTGATTGCTTCACCAGCTCTGAGATACACAAACACAGCGCTTACCCGGGCCAAAATCTCTGTCACCAAAAAAAAAAAAAAAAAAAAGGAAATGGATTGGAAAGGATTTGTGCACTGTTCATTTGGTTAGACAGGTATTAAGTTGGATGTTGATTGTCTGTTTTTGTTTAATATTTCATTATTTTCAATTTAGTAATTTGGTAAATTGCTGTCAAGGACATTGTCACCCCAGTTGCTTCCGTAAAGACTGAAGAAGCAGCAAGAACAAATGTCAATAAAGTCATATTATCCATTAAGTGTGTGCAGAAAAAGTTCTGTGTTCTGAGAAATCACAAGGCCAGCTGCCTTTTGTTTACACACAGAATCACAGATGGCCTGCTGTAAAGAGCTGGCTTTTCATGGTTTTACTTTGTTGAAGGAGCTGCCTGACGATTTTCAATTACCTGATATAGTATCATAGCATAATTATGATTATGGTATTAATGCTTTATGTGCATTTATTGCAGTATCAAGCTTTCATCAATATCCATTAAACCTGTTAGATTGATCAGCCTTTTATTTGATGTGATTATTTATAAAAAGGTCAGACATGCTTTTGCATGCATTTTGGGCTTTATTTAATTCATATTAATTATATTTTATCCTTCATTTGTGACATGTGATCATCGAATCATATTGATGCAGTTGGCGTCATTTGTGACATCATAGCAGTTGCACACATAGGAGGTAGGAAAACACACCAAAATTGGGCTCTTATTCTCTTACCTCGTCACAAGTCGATCATGCAGCCATTACTTAAAGGGATAGTTTGGATATTTGAACATTAAAGGTCCCATATAAACTCCACAGAGGCTACTCGGAGCTAACAGCAGTTAGTATTTGGAAAAGCCATCATTTGCCGACTCTAGCAGGCACATTGCTGTCATATAACACATGTATCCACTGGACAGATAAATCCTCTGAGGCTGGAAGTTTGTGTAGAACTCTGTGCTGCACTGTGGAGCAAAGAATAGAACTTTTCGTGGACTTCCGGTTTTTTCACTTTGGCGACTGGTAGGGCTTCCAGAGTCCCAAATATAAGTATTCAAATGATTAAAAAGTTGATTTTGCATAATATGGGATCTTTAAGTTGTATGACCCAGGTCCCAGGAGTCATGTGGATGCATTAGTATGTCGGATCACGCTATCAATTTGGCACTATTTTCTGGCCTGTATCACTACGTAGGGCAGCCAAGTTTCACCCGTTTTAGTCAGAGAGAGTGGGGGAAATTAAAATATAGTAATTATCCTCTACAAATAACATCAGAGATATCGTGTGTAAGAGCACTTGGTTGCAGCGATGGACCATTTTGTTGGGTGTGAGATGCCAAAAGACACCAGTCAACGGCTGAGATAAAAAGAAAGAAAGTCACAGTAGGATGAGCAGAGGTGTAAATAATGGCAAGAGTGATGTAGCACTTCCATTTAGAGTGTGTAAATTCCATGCAGACTCTCTGTCACACTGTCATGGCTTATTGGGACAATATAGAGCACATTGTTAATGTTAGTGGTAGTAACACCTGTGCCCTTCCCCTCATATAACAAGCAAAATCTGCTGAGAACAAAAGGCCCATATCAACACAGGCCCTGAAATAACATAATCTGGAACAAGAAAAGGTCACTGTTCTTCAAGGCTTTAATTAATCCTGCTGTCATTTTTTTTAAAGGTAACACTAAAGTTTACAACCAAAAAAGTCAGAATGAGTTAGACCAATCTGTGAACTCTATTTCTCAATTATTTTTGCACCAACCACATCAAGTTGTAGTTCAGTCAGGAGGCATTTTGTTCTGATAGCGTTCATAAGGCCTCTTTTGCACAAAATCTGACTAAACACAACTAAAGGAACACAATCAAGGGGATTTAGCAGGTAGAACACTAGCTTAATAATGTGTAATCCGACTAGACAAGGTTTGTTTTTCCGTTTTCTTTTGGATGCCAACTTGCACATTTGAAATTCCGTCTTCTAAAGGGCTATTTGAGACCTGGCTTAGCACTGTGTGTTTGTGTGCCTGTAGATGCACAGTTTTGACATGAATCGTGGATATTGACTTGATATTTTCCTCGGGGAAAGTATTGCTGAACTGTGACAGAAAGAAGGTGTGTACTGTCGGTTGTCAGACACTTACAAAGCTCATGAAGGAAGAAGCAATCTCTGGCCAATGAAGAGGGAAAAGGATGATAACCGATGTAACACTTGAATGGCTGTCGGTGCTTTTGAAGCACGCCGTCGCTGTGCTCGCATCCCCTTGAAGATTTCTTTCCCCCGCAGCTCTATTGCGCTGACAAATATGAAGCCTGCCATGTTCCACAAAAGGTAGAAAAGCGGCTTTTCTAAATGGCAGATTCATCAGAAACCTATATTTGGAAAGAGCCGGGGACAGAAGCTGTTGATATTTAATAAAGACACAGGTAAGCTCATTAACTCTCCAGCCACACTTACTGTATGAAGGATTACAGTATGGAAACAGGAAGGTGGGGGGTTTCCACAGAGCAGCTACTTCCCAGTCACTTTTACAGGATTATGTGGGAAGATGAGTGATCACATGCACGTTTGGTTTCATTCCAGTGTCATGCTGGAACAATGACAGATTTTTTTTTGTACAGATTTTTGTCTGTCTACTCCTCATTCTGCAGAGAATTAAGCCGCTTTTGAAAGTAGATAAAGAAAAGACAAGTGCCTCCTTGAATTTGTACGATTCATGTTCAACTCAGGGGGGATTTCTTTTCTAAATTCGACTCTTACCTCTGTGACGTTTACCTCTGCAATTTATTACAAAGAGGCACAAAAGTCGAGCGCGTTGCCATCTTTTTCAGAGCTTCAAGACTTATAGGCTTTACATTAGATGTTATGAATTAGATCTGCGTGTGTGTTTGCCTTTGAGTGTGACACTATTTATGTTGTTTGCTTTCTAACAAACCTCTGGGGACGTTCCAACACGTTGCAAGAAATATTATGCATGCTAATATACAGTGATGCATTTTAACCCTTCTTCATAAGCCTGATCCAACTCCATTCCTGTATTTCTGTAGTTCTACCTGGAACAAGCAATGGGCATGCACATAATCCACACAATCACAGTTTTTTTGGGAAGCACGTGTGTGGAGTCTGCAATAGGATGACGATATTTGCTTATATATTATACTATATAACACAGACCATAGTGGAACTCAGTGAACTCTCTGATGTGCGGAACTAAAAATTGGTTTTGCATAGGTTTTGCTATAATGCCAGACGGCACATTATCCCACCTTTGCTTGGCGATGTTTTTTTTCTTCGACACATTCAATGTCCGGGAAACAGAAATGTAACACAACAACACTGGCATTTGTCCCGTCGTGCTGCCTTTTACACGTCAGCGCGGCTCTGTGACCACCAACGCCACCACTGTGGGCGTGAAGGTAGAACAACAAACCTGCGGATAACGTTTGAATGGCCCTGCTGTGATGTATTGAACGTATACATGGAGGCAAAATAGTGGTGGTGGCTCAATGTGGTCTCTGTGAGAGAAAATGTTCTGTATTCATAGCACATAATAACAGACATATAGTAGTACAATAACATGGCATCTCAATCTATCGATTCTCTTGGCATAAAAGCTGCCCTTGTCAGGACCAGTAGTTGAAAGTCATTTCTGAGGAACAGGATAAGATAAGGGCTAAGATTTGGTTAGATTTTGGTGAGGTTAACGTTAGGGTAACAATCAACTGGAGATGTCCAAATGGTGAGAGAGTGAGAAGCCTTTTCAAATTCAGTCAAATTTAACATTTTACTGCAAACAACTCTCAACTTTTACACTCAAAACAACCACTTCTAGACTTGCTATTAATAGTTAATGGTCGTATTTTTAGTGCTGATCCCTGGATCCTCTACATAATTCATACATTTAATATAATTTCTTGATGAAAGTGAACATAGAAGTGCTGCCGTATTGCTGTATTGCTGTATCTGAAGTGACTGAGACCCCATTAATAATATTTCACGCTGCTGATCCACATGTCTATGAATAGTAAGTTGAATTGTGTCATTGGTAGATGTTTCAGGGATGAAATTAATTCTGGAGATCCGTTATTCAAGTAAAAGTAGTTCCACTCAATATTGGGTTGAAGCATCCTTTTCCCATTAATCATTTAGACACAAAATAATGCAAGGCCCGAGTTTGAAAATACTTGAAATATCATTGTACTTAACTAATTTCCATCTTTTTTTTTTTATCCCCAAGGTTTTTAATCTATGTAAAGTAAGGCCATAACCCTGCACACAAGAGAACAAAGAGGTCTGGGTTAGTGGGTTGTATCAGGCAAACAATGCCAGCTGGCAAAGAAGGACAAATTAAAAGGTAGTATAAGAAATAAGAGGCCATTTCCATAGAAGTGTCAATGAGCCAGAACACATTCAGCGTTACTCCGACAGATGTTTATATTCCTCCAAAGCTTCCCAACTCTGTTTGCCAGAATCCCAGGCTGCACTCTCCCTCCATCTGTGTGAGATGAGGACAGTGAGGTTGTGCAGTAAAAAACAGCTGAGGTAAAGATCGAGACGTTTTAGCAAATGTCTGCTCGCGATGGCGGGTTTTCGGCAACTGTTTCCCAAACATCTCATTCTGCCGATTATACGCTTAATGCCTTATGTGTGTTTCTGTGAGATAGATTAGTTCCATTTGACTGCTCTACTATCTTAGCTTATGAGAAAGAGCTATTTTGCTGTGCTACAGTCAGTTTTCTCACCATTACCAGCTGTTTTCTTTCTCTTATGCCCGTTATACTGTACGTTGTGCTTTAAGCTAAATGCTTAAGTGACTACAGAAATATATGCTTTGATGTGAGATAGCACATTTGTCAACCATATGGGTGCGTAGGCGTCAATTTGTTGTTATAAACTCAACAAATACTGCCAGGGATTGTCTTTAGTTTTGCAGGTATTGAATATATTGATGAGATGAAACAATTGAGGGATAATAAAAGCAATCACTCACGTAGCACAGCATGGCATTTCAATGAAATTACATGGAAAAACAAGTCAGAAATGAACACAAAAGGACTTGAAGACGTGTGTGGGATTCTATCAGAATCTGGGCGATGGCTGTCAAGGTATATCAGACCCAAAGACTGTCCCTACACTCTTAGAAATAAGGGTTCCTAAAGGGTCCTTCTACAAGGGCTGAGGTTCTAGCTGGAACCATTGTTATCAAGAACCATTTGCTTCTGAAAAACCCTTTCCCGAAGAAAGGCTTTTTCAGAAGCAAATGGTTCTTGATAACACTAATGGTTCCAGTAAGAACCATTTAGATCCAAAGAACCCTTTAAAACCACTTTCCTGAATAAGGGGTTTTAAAAAGGGTTCTTGGTGGAACCCTCCAAAATAACCTTTTTATAAAGGTTCTACCTGGAGCCAAAAAGGGTTCTCCTATAAGGACAAGGGTGGTGTGTTGCCCCAAACTAAAATGTGATGACTTTAACTACAGGAAAATAACCCTAATGTAGCCACTTTATATTATGCCATGAACCTTTTCTTACATTTCTGTGGAGAATTCGCAGCTGTTCTCATTATTCTTTATATTTAGGTATCACCCCCACTGTAAGACAAAGATCCTCAGAGCCCACAGCTTGTTTTAGTTGTTTCTCATTAAAATATATATATATTTATATACACATACAGTATCATAGTGGCGAAAACTTACTGCCCTCATTATAGGCTTTGTTCACACAGTCAGCAGCAACCACAGGGCCCTGGACGTATTTCTTTTAAATGAGACAAGAGTGTGCAAACTCTGACACTGGCTCTGTCTTTACAACATAACAATTTGTCCAGTGAAGTGACAAATAGCATTTCATTGAGAATACCATACTGTAGAGTCAAAAACTAAAATGTAATGTAAAAATGTGTAGATCCTGATTTGAACATGACATTGCAAATCAAGTGGGTGCTTAAAATAATACATTAATGAGTACAGAATCAGAATTCAATAAAAACAACCTTGCATTACAAGAGAGGGAGCGAGGTCACTCCAGTCCAAGTAAGATATGTTCGACCATCAAAGTCATAGATAATGCAAATAAACTTCACGGTAATGAAGCTGTCACCTGAAACTCGACCTTATCCACTTATGTATCTTTGCTTCCTATAAGTTGTTGTGCCTGAAATGGCTGCCACGCAATTATCTTTTGACAGCCTGACATTGTCCTGGAGATTTATGGGACAGATTAGTGAAAAAGTGAGGCATAAAAAACGAGATGGGGAAATGAAAGAAATCAATGCCACGCTGCAATTTCTAGTGCTCAGTGTGTTAAATGTCTAAATCACAGGGTTTCTTTTTGATTCATGGCCACTGTAAATCTACACATCCATCCATCTTTCCATCCAATGCAACAACTCACACACACTCACACAGAGACACACACAGCTAACCTTTTAAGGACTTGGCACTGACTTCCATTCATTTGGGCAGCCAAAACAAAAGTGTTAACCCTAATTTCAAACCATAACCATGCAGTTTAACCCTGACCTTAAGGCCCTGGTATGCTTTTGTGCACAGCCAGTGCGGACCTAAAATGCATCGTGTGCGATCCATCAACGCACAATGAGCAGGCTGCTCACCAAACAGAAAAGAAAACATTTCCACAACAGAAGAAGTGGTCGCCAAGGATAGTCATCCGAGCCTTGACCTGGGGATCCTCGGACCAGCTGACACCCTGACTCCCCTGCCTGAAGGACCTTTCAGCTGATGAACCGCTCAAAACCAGGGGTGTCCGAGGGAGCTGTAGCATCATTGTCTTTTCCTTTGGTAGAAATGTGTCCTATTCCCCCTGCGTCCAGACTTGTACCGCCGCCACCTGATGGTGGAATCAGATTCTACAGGTCCCTGATGCGCGAGTATAACAGGGTCCGCGATATGCAACCTTATTAGGACAAGGTTTTGGTCTCCTCCTTAGACTACTGGTCCTAAAGAGGTAACACATATATGCAAACATACATGATTAAATCAAATTTAAAGCTGCCATATTTAAGAATGTGGCCAAAAACGGTTACTACATTCAAATTCAAAATACCAAGGTCTTTTAGGTTTCGTTTTCTGACATAACTGGCAACCCATGGTTGCTCGGCAGCTGAGACTCTACTGACTGCAATGATTGGTAGGTGGCGCCACATGCCAAAACATGATTTCAAAACACAGTTTGTTATATGAACATTATTCCTGAGTCTCTGTGACATATTAGGAGGATTTTATGGCCAGTTGCTTTAGATTTATTACATAATGCACCTTTAAAGGTATACCTTCCACCTCATCCTTTAGCCATCTCACTCCTCCCCCCCCCCCCCCCCCCCTCTCTCTCATGGTCATTTCAGGCCAGCAGCTTTGCCTCGTCCTCAGTCATTTCCCCCTCGTCTTTCAGGTGACTGGTTGCTTTGTGCTCCAGGTGGAATGGAGGCCTTATCAGCAGCAGGGCTGCGGCCCAGTGGCCACAGCACAGAATACAGCATTTCCTCGGAACGCATGACTGCCCCACATGATTAAACCCAATCTGACCGGCTGCTGTCTGTGTGACTGTATACTGTAGGTGTATGTGTGTGTGTGTGTGTGTGTGTGTGTGAAGGCTTGAGAAAATGAGAATGTGTGAGACTGTGTGTGTCTTATCAAGGTTTTGAAATCCAGTGGGGTGATGACCATTGGAATGCCAGCGACTCGCATTTGTTTCTGATCACAGCTCCTGTGTCTTTATAGATGGCAGCGTGGAGAGTAAATGGTTCTTTCATGGCTTCAAGGTCCTTTGCTAAAAGCAAATGCAATCACTGTTTAAATTTAAACCCCAGCACATCCTGCTTGTTTAAGCAGAAAGAGCATTAGGGCTGTTGTGTTCCCGACAGCCAACAGATTTTCACAATCCATTTTGTGCCACACTGCGGTTGGGCTTGCAGGACAAAGGTACCTACAATACCTGTTTGTGCACAAACACATCACTTTTCTTTAAAGAACACTGCGTTTCTATCCCACCTGTGTCCTAAATGACTCGCAAATGGTTCAAAGTGGTTTTTTAAACAAGCTTGGGATGATTAAAAAAAAAAAGAAAGGAAAGGAGAAGAAATCAATGTTTGTCTCTTTTCAGATAAATGCACGGAGCCAGGCAGAGTAAGGTGGTAAGAGGGTAATCGGCGAAACAACAATACTGTGGGCTGACAGGAGACGCGGTGGTCTAGGATGGACCAGCGCTATCCTTAAACTGAGTGTTCTGTGACTGAAAGATTACACTGTAAAGCTGCGACACTGTAATGGCTGCAACACAAACACGCATACGCACATTCTCGCGAAATTGCTTCGCGCCGGCTGTAGCTTCTGCAAAAAGGTGGCCCCCTGTTCACAATGAAGTCTTTATTGGTATCCTTGGTGGCAGAATGCATCGTTTCTGCTGGCAACAATGAGCAGTGAGTGACACTGAGAAACAAATGAGATGCACTGTGAGGAATCAACAATGGAGAACATGAATATTGTTTATTTAGTTATGTGGGCTGCTCCTCCACGCATTCAAGTGTTTGAATAAATGTTCAGCCAAATATTTTTTCTTGGATTTGACCGCAGATCATGTGGTTTGCCAGGTCTGTTAACCTTAACATTTGTTTTAATGGTTTGTTTGTTTGCTTTGCAGCAGCTTCAGCTCAAGCTTCTGAGTAATTATTCATTCATTCAACCCTTATTTAAACGCTGCGGTCCTATGACGGCGGATCCACTCTTATTTGCATGGGCGCCTTGTTTACATATGACATTTAAACACAAAAATGTCACAAACAATAACAAACACTGAGAGGCCTATTTTTATCGAGCAAACACAACAACAACAACAAAAAGAGGCGAGTCTGCAGCAGTTGGAGTATAAATAAATCTCGTGCTACTTTACTTCAAGTACGTGAAGCGATGCAAAGAGCTGTTGAAGGAGAATGAGGATCAGAGTGCGATGATTAATTAATACTCAGCCAATCACATCACCGTTTTCTGTTGTTGTGATGCATGAATCAACATCTCAACAGATTAAAAGTGGGGCTCTTTAGGAAATCATATTGTTGTCTGGGATGATGCAGTGTGGCACACCGCGCCACAAATCTGCAGCCGGAGGCAGATGGTGCAGGGTTTTTTTGCAAAGCTACGACAGAAATAAAAACCAAAAAATTCAAAAAAGATGAAGACGTTTTTATGTCTGCATCAATCTGACTCGATTTAAGTTTCACTTGTGCACTCGTATCATAATATCTAATCATGTCATTATATCGAGACGTCTGAAATGTGACAATGACAAATTTGCATTTCAAGAACGCTTTGGTGAAAGGATTGATGTGATGTGGAAGTCTTTTTTTTGTCGAAAAGTCTGGTTTGGAACTCTCACTTGTTTTAGCGGAGATAAACAAGGTGGACAGCTGGGTTTAAAGCAGCAAATCCAAGGCTGCAGAGACAACATTTCATGCCCTGTTGCCTTCAGGTGTCTGTTAAAAATGAAACTTTTCATTCGGCAATGACAACATGGCTTTCAAAGTCACAAGATCTCTGCACTTGTTTTGAGTTCACAAATATATGCCTGACCGGTCACACTCTGCACAATCTTGCAACAGGTGGCCACCCTGATTAGTTTGTAAAAGCAGTCAAGAAAACCTGCACAGGCAGTGATTATAGGCAGATATCTGAAATGTTTTTGTGGTGCCTGCTGCCCATGATTGGGCTGATGTCGCAACACTTCTTTGGGCAAATGATTTCAAGTAGGAAAACTTGCCTACTGTTGGAAAACTGGGTTTGGAATCATTTGAACCACAACAAAGGGCCAAAAACCCACGAAGGGGTTGGACATTAATTTGGTTTTTGTTTGTAATTAATACAAGTTTCCGGATCAATATAATATTATTGTATTAATAATAGAGGTCATCTGTACAAAAGTGATATCGGAAAGGTATTATATGCATATTGTCTTCCTCATAAAGCATTTGCAAAACCAACTGCTTGCTTTCATTGTAGGAACATTTACTTGGGAACGGACATCGAAGAGAATATCTTGTTCTAGCAAAATAGGGTATGTATAATTCCGTATGGTTGGGATGGCAGAAGGAAGGCTGCTTGCCCTTGGGGCTCAGAGAGGAGGAGTGGTACTTGTCGCTCTCCCTTATCCCAAAGCTCCCCCCCTCCCCCACCCAGAGGGAGCAGCCAGTGGGGTGAATCGGTTTGTTCAAGTGTCATTGACACGGTGTGTTTGCTATGGAACTGGAAAAAAATGGAGGGCACTCCCAGGTGACAGAATGGTTAGGGTGAATGATTTATATCCTGATAATCTGCTTTTCTCTGTATATTCATGGCTCGCGCTGTGTGGACACAGATGAAAACTCAATTCTCACCGCATTCAAAGCACATTTGTTCCTGCTCACCTCCACTCTTTTTCACGTCATCCTTATGAATTACTTTGAGAAGAGTGATGACTCATATGTAAAGGGAACACACTTTCAGATCTACACAAATCATGTCCTAATAGAAAGACTTCATTTTTACGCTTGTCTCTGTCTAATCTAATGTTTTTTCTGGTACTCTCTCTTAACTGAAGTACCTTGGGTTGTTCTCTTGTAATCATGGTGTTTTATTTTTCTTATCTCCTGTAACAGTTTGAGGCGACCGTGAACGAGGGATCGACAGGGGTCGTGGTCAACCTCACAGTGGACGACCGAGACGACCCTGCCACGGAGGCGTGGAGAGCCATTTACTCGATAATCAACGGAGATCCGACTCAGAGCTTCGAGATTCAAACCAATCCAGACAATAATGAAGGGATGCTGTCTGTTATCAAGGTAAAATATAGGAAAACCTCCAAATGCATTTATACATCTCATTAGGGAAAACATTGTACCCATTTTGCAACCCTTTCCTTTGCAGCCTCTGGACTATGAGGCCACAGCGTTCCACACGCTACTCATCAAAGTCGAGAACGAGGACCCCCTGGTGCCCGATGTGGGCTATGGCCCCAGCTCCACGGCCACTGTCCACGTCACGGTGCTGGACGTCAACGAGGGCCCCGTCTTCTTCCCCGATCCCCTGAGAGTCACCAGGATGGAGAACATCCCCGTCGGCAGCTTCGTGGCCTCTCTCAACGCAACAGATCCAGACATATTACAGATCCAGAACATCAGGTAGGAGGAGAGGAAGTGAGACTAATTGAAATGGAGCTGCACGAATTGTGCTTGTGTGTTTAGAAATGTGTTGTGCGATGGTGCTAACGAGGTGAACTGGCACCAAGCAAAAGTGTCTGAACTGCAGGGTTTAGCTGTTCTCGTCACATCTCAAAGCCTGTCTCGTTCTAACCTTACGCGTCTCGTTGAGAGCTCGTCACGTCGTCTAGAAATCTCTTCCTGATTCCATTCCGGCTGCTTTATTTGTCTGTTTTGAGTAAACAGATGAAAATATATTACCCAGACAATCTGCAATTTACCCACGCAGGTCAAACCATTCACCCCAGTCAAGTGAAATGGCAGAGTGGGGCAGCTCATTAACTTTAACTCTGTTATAGAAAAAGTGCCATTACCATCTTAATAACCGAGACACTATTAGTTTCAGTGTGTGCTACAATAAAAACCGATTCCTCCTGCTGCCAGAGGAAGCCTCATAGCATGTGCTGCACTTATTTTATTTTTTACAAGACGTGGAATCTCATCGTTAGCTTTCAGGTCTAATTTATACCACGGTTTAGACAGCGCTCCTTCCGCTCCTCGGAGTCATATATAATGTAAATATAATGTTAAGTAAACACATGAGGGATAATAATGAGGATGAATAAAACCCACCAGGTCATGACTTTACTGCTCAAATTATTGATGCTGCTTTATGTGCTGTAAAACTGTGTCAGTATCAAATGCCACATAACACGGAGCTGTTCCACTGAGCGCTGTGTCGGGGAGTAAGACATGTGGTCATAAAGCTTTGCTAAGGTCACCAGTCAGGTCACGTGACTATAGACATTTGAGAGTGTCTCAGAGCATGAAGAAAAGTGTAGTTTTTGTTTTCTATGGAGATTGTAGGTGATTATGTGTGCACTGTTATCTGAGGAGAACATTAATCTGTGACTTTAAGGCCCCGTCCCAATACCTCTCCTAACTCAAATTTTTTTCTTAGCCGAAATTCTAGCTACCTAACTAGCTAGCTGCTGAGTGCTTCGAGAGACTATGCCCATCATGTAGAGCTACATGACGGGTGAACTAGCCGCTAGCTAGCTAGCTAGCTTTGCTACATCTGGGTAGTTTTGTTGGGACCGTATCTATGTTCCCCGGGTCCTATGTTCTCCGCTTTGTATGTGACCGGGAAACATAGGACCCTTTTTTTTAAAAAGGGTCCTATGTTCCCTGCTTTCACCCAAAAGGACCTGGGGAACATAGGACCCTTCCCCTTCCCCTTCCCCTTCCCCTTCCCCTTCCCCTTCCCCTAACCCTAACCCGAACCTCAACCCTAACCCTAACCCTAATCCTTACCCTTTAACCTGGAGCGCCACACCCAGGCTTCCACAAAGTGGAGAACATAGGACCTTTTTTGGAAAAAACGGGGAACATAGGTACGACCCTGTTTTGTCAGTGTTTTGGATGTGTGTCCCGGCGTTCACTTGAACACGAATACCCTGGACTTGTCAGATTTCAATCATATTTGTGATATAGCGTTTACGAGGATGGAGAAAAACAAATACAGCCAACGCAACAGGCAACACAACAGCTGGATCCACTGGCATTTTTCCTGAATGAAAATATTAGCAAGCTCCATCAATAGAATTGTCAACATGTGACGTAGGTTAGCACGTTACATTCACTACGCTAATTTAGTGGTGTCCCAATTCCCTTAGGGAAGCCACTTCCCTCAGCGAGGGGAATTTACAATTGAGGGCACTCCAAACCAAGTGGGAATTTTAAAGGTGAGAAATGGGACAGGGCCTCTAGCATTTTACTCACAACAACAAATCACCTCTATTTTTTTTTATTATTTTATCGCTTGGCCTCATTGGATGGCTGTGCCGCAACAATCCATGCAATAGCTGCAGATACTGTACTATGAATCCATCAACTAAGCAAGTACATTATTTAAGTAACACAGCACTTTTCAAATATAACCTTTTTTCACACAATAAAACAAATGACCATGAGGAGACACCAAAGATAGGCTAATTATACTAATTATGAATAAAAAAAAACAATATAACATATACCAAAGTAAAATGGAATATCTTGCAAGAATAAATTGAAGGATAGACTGATACAAGGCTAATTTGCATGTATAGATGAATGTATGTCTCTGGTTTGACATGGTAGACTCTGGCATCACCATCCACAGAGCCATCGAAAAATTCACAAAATCACAATAGTCAGGTACATGAGAAACATGAAAGTTAAAAGCCAACCTGATTTTTTTTATTTGAACAGCGATTTCATCCATCGAAACATCCGCAGGTGAAGAAGACGCAACACTGAGGTTTTCACCGAACCTGGTTAGAATTAGAATGAGAATTTGTTTTTATATGCCCACGTTCCAATCAGTGATAGAGAAATTGACCTCTGCATGGAACCCGTCAGTAGTAGCAACACAAGAGCAGTGGTTAGCAACTCCCGTGGAGTAGTGGGGGGTCAGGGGAATCCCAGCCCTTGGCCTGTCCTAGGATTTAAACCAGCAACCAACGCCCAAATCCTTTCCACTGGGCCATGGTATGCCCTTAAAATTCGAGGAACCCTACTTGGTTTGAGAAAGAAAGACTTTTAAACATCGGCTTTTGCTTCAACAACCCAGTCTTTGCATTCACTGCTTCTCTATGGGACTAACAGAGAATGTCATAGAGATACAATACCCAAGTTCCAGTAGTATTCAGTCATTAAAGGAGACCACAACAGCAAAACAATTACTTAATTACATAAAAGTATTCTGTAGAGTTTTCTGGTGATATTTACTCCGTAGCTACAGAGGACGGTGATGATTACGACGTCTTTGTTTGCATTGCTTTGAGTCATCGCTCTATCTTTATCCTTCGACGACTCTGCTCCTCATCTGCATGCGGTTTTTGTATTTATTTGCTATCCTCTGCATGAGTTGTCATTCCGTCCTGCCTGTAACAATGACTTTGAAGTATCAGAACCGTGACCTGCAGATAAGAGGAGGATAAAGTGAATAGACAGACAGTTTGAGAGTTGGGAGGCGTAGTGTGCAGAGTATCAAACAGCAAAAACAAGACATTTGTTTGCATAACTGTGTGAGTGTGCGTGTGTATGTGTGTGTGTGTGTTTGCAATCGTGCATGTGTGTGTGTGTAGCCCCTGGGATGTGAATGCCAAAAGCATTTGGCACCACACACCATCAGTCTGACTCTCTTGTCAGAGTCAGTAGCAGTCAGTGACCAGTGCAGACACAGTCGTGAGTTTTATAACAGTTCCATTTTTTACTTGTGAATGTATTTACTGTTTACAGTGAGATTTCTTATATAACCATCTGATTTGTGCACGTTGTTGTGTGTGGAAAATCCATCATGGAAGGAAAAGTAGCCAACTGCTGAATTTAAGTAACTCAATGAAAAAACCTTTATGTTACAATTGAGTCAGCTGAATCGGACAATTGTTACCTTGGGTCCATCAAAACTTTCAGAGATAATCCAATGTTTTTTTTAAAAAGCTGCACAAATGTGTCCTTCCTGGACAGCAGCCTGACTCGGATCGGATTAAAATTCCATTGGGGGAGTGAAGTATTCGCCATGGTGCTTCCGCTAAATTCATCTCTGCTGGTCTCATTTGTGGCGCCAAATTACAGGGAGCAGTTTATCATATATATCCCACTGAAAAGCACTTGCTCCGTGTCCTCAGCCGAGCTGATTAAACTTGGTAAAGTGTTCATGCACATAAACCTAGAGACACTATCTGCATCCTAATTCTATACGACATGGATATATAGGAGCTGCAGCCAATCCCAGCTGACATTGGGCTTGAGGCGGAATAATCCCTCGACAGGCCTTCAGTCTATCACAACCAAACAAACCATTTACACTCACTTTCACACCTATTTACGGTAGGTTTAGAGTCTTAAATGAACTTAACTCCAAAGTGGATGTCTTTGAACTGTGAGAGGAGGCCGCAGTACTTGGAGAAAAAAACACATGCACACAAGACGAAAACGTACAAATGCCGCAAAGAGCCGGTAACCTTCTTGTTCTGACCACCTGCTGTACCACAAAAACTACATATTCTCTTATTAACCTCGCAGTTGTCATACATCGTTCACATAGGATGTCAAAGTTAAGATCAAGCCTTACGAAAACTCACATTAACATTAATGAATGTGTTACTTAGAAGTCTAATCACTTAGATTACGCCACTTATTGGTTCTGTCTGAAGTTGAAGACGGCAGCGACGTGCCTTAAAAGCTGTGGTAAGAAAAGAAAAAAAACACAGGCCGTGATGTAAATTAGATGTTAGACCACAATCGAGCAGAACTTTAGGCTTATCTGATTATTATTATGATCATGAAGTATCATATTAAATACTAATATATTTGGACTGAGGCTGTCAGTTCTGGGCCCCTCAACAGATGTGCACAAAGCTAGGATTGAGTCCTTTCCACTATGTTCTATATGTCTTATTGGTCAAAGTCCACATGGGCCAGATTTCTCTGAGGCTGTCAACAGAGTCCACAGGAGGTGTGGAAAGTCTAATTCACTCATAGATCTCTTGATTCACATTTTGCTGAAAGAACGCCAAAAAAAAGATGTTGCACACTCTCTCTGCTTTAATGTTGCAGGAAGTAAATGGGAAATCTGTTACACTTTGACCCTCGTCATAGTCTGAGCTTTGAAGTCGGATAAACCCCTGGAATGCTCAACATTCATTGATGTCCTCATGCCGTTTCTTACATGATGTGAATGGAAATATTATCGGTAAATCACATGAATCACAAGATGCCACTTTATGTATCAATAAATAACGTGAATTGAGCAGGTTTTAATTCACTTTATTCATTAAAGTATTGATGAACACAACAGTTCCCCATCTCTCATGCATTATGTAACGCTAACCCTCAAACTGACCTAAGACGGCTTCCTCTCCTGCTCTATTTTGCAAACTGACAAGTTACACAATATATAAAGCAAATATGTGTCAAAAACTATTAGGTTTTGCAGGATTGAGATGTTTTCTAGCCTTTCCTACAGGTTTTAGTCATGAGGGTACGGCAAAAGTTGGATTTCTGGTGAACCTCTGAGAGGTGCTTTACTTGGTGCGTGGGCACTTGACATCGAGGACCTGCCTTGCTCTTCAGGGTAGATTTGAACCCTGCGATGTGACCCATCTTAAGACTGACTTCATGCTTACCTGTTACCAGGCTGTGAAGAGGGGAGCAAATGATCTGAAATGTCATTAAGAGAGAGTCTGGATAATTTATAGATCTCTTTTTAACAGCAAATATAGCTGTTAAATGATTGTGTAAAGTGAAGTAACCGAGGCTTGATGGAGGAACCAAACTGTGGAAGCAGACAGAGAAAACACTTAGAGCCACAGACTGGAGTCTGTGCAGAGTTTAGTGATGTCTCTGCAGAGTTAATACTTCTATTTGTTTTCTTGTTATTGTTTCCTGTTTGTTTATTTCTCTCTATCTCTTCCTCTCTCTCATAGTCTTCAGAATTAAATTAGCCGTTTTTTGTCCTCTGAAACCAGACAGCCACATAAAACAAACCAGATGTTTCTAAAAAAAAACTGTCCGCATGGAGAAGCTGTAGTGATGGAAACAAAATAACAATAATGCCTCGAACGGTAGTTATTCTGAAGAAAAGAAGAAAAAAAACTTAAATACATTGTCACATAGCACCAACACTCAAAGGCCTCCAAACTCAGATAACTCTTAACTATACAATTTCTCTGTCTATCCCGAGATACATTTAAGTTGTTTTCTTCTCCTTGCTTTCGAAAATAGAGAGAATTTCAAGCAGTTGGTTCATCCATAATTCAGTAGCTACCTGTCTTCTTTCACTTCTCACTCTGGTCATACTCAAGTTAAAAGAGATGGGGCTTAAAAGAGGAGAGGAAACTGGCAGGAAGCTTTGAGGAAAAGATGAGGAAAAAGAAAAAGAGTGTGAGACAGTTTGGACAGACAGGTTTTGAGTGTGTGTGGAGGAGCGATAATATGTCAAATGCTACAAAGGCCGACCCGAGGTAGGTCAGATAGTGTCATCACTTTCAGATCAGCGTGAACTTGTCAGCGTCTGGGCAGGTTAACCAACACAGGAAGGGAGAGCGAGCGAGAGAAGATGCAGGACTTTGAGAAGATGTAATACAGTGAGAAGTTACTCAGACACAGACTAGAGAAAAGTTTATATTAACACACATTTGTTGTTGTTCTGAAAACAAGGTTGAAGCTGAGAGGAGATCGAGCCTTTCCTTCCTTGGCTTTTAACACTGGCTGTTTTTATGTTTCATACTTTCAATAAGATTTCTTTTTTTGCCCATGTTGTATATTCATTTATAGATTTTTGATATTACTGTACCACACTTTGGCTTACTGTGTTGTTTTTTAAAATGCTTCATAAACAAAATTGGATCGGTTGGATTTTTGACTTGTATCCAGCCCAAAATGCTGTCCCTGTTTAATTTAGAAAAGTTCTCAGTGGCCACTCACACCTCTCAGCCCTGACTCAGTGTCAGTTGTGCCACAGTCTGGCACTTCGACTAAAGTAGGTGACTAGTATTTGATAATGTGACCCCCTTTGTGTGGTTTTAAAGCACCCATAAAGAGCAAAATGAATTCATTATCCTTTGGAATTCAGCGATATTGGCTGATACATGAACACTGATAAAGGTTAAACTTCCAATCACAGGGGTGCAATTGGTGCTGAATCCAACAGGTCTCAACAGAACCAATAATTTCATCAGAACTGTGGCTTGCATATCTGTCTGATTGGGTCAAAACAGCTTCAAATTTGGAGCTTTTCAGTTAAATGTCACCGTGTGCGGAGAGGGACGGGGCTAAGTCGTACTGACTGCTCAATTTACATCTTCCGTCTTCTGGGATCTGGAGAGGCTGATTAGAGGCTAATCAGATGTTTAGATTTGTTTCTCATTTCCTGCAGCTGAGGAACAAGCTTTGCCAAGAGTGCGGTAAAGGAAGGAAGAGTGATTGAGTGAGTGACTGCGAGAGAAGAGGTGGGAGTTTTTAGTCATACAGTCACGGTGCCAGGACACAATTTAAAAAAGAAAAAAAAAACAGCAACAACAACTAGAAGATGCCAAGAGGAACAGGGGGAGATGGGTCTGAAGCGGGAGTAAATTGCTTTCATTCCTGGTAATGCAAAGAGGAGCTTTAGACTGATAAGGCTGCAAAACAGTCATGTGTCCAAAGAGTGGTCTTTCCTGCATGCTCTATGTTTTAGCCCGCTGTCTCTGCGCTTCCTCCACTGTTGTTGTTGTTGCTTCGTCGACACAGTGGGTCTTTGTTCAGCGCACTCAGTGGAGAGAGTCGGCAGCTGGAGAGTGGATTTGGCGGAGAGCCTCATCTCGACTTTACCTGCCTCACAACAAACAACGGCTGAGGCGTCCTGAGGTTTTAGAGGAGGTACATAAAAAGTAGCATGAATCCATATCCCTCACCAGTTCTACTCAGACTAGGATGGGATCAGTAGCTGTTAAGTGAGGCAAAGAGTGAATTTATCTCTGCTGCAGTGGCAGCTGCTGGTCTTTGAAACGGGGGAAGCTCATGAACAACTAGAACTAGAAGGAAACACTGTAGTTATGTAAAACTGAATTTCTATAATAGTGTTTTGTTAAATGGGCTATATCACCGTTGCAAATAACATACAACGAGCAGCTCTCTGTCAACAGACTTCCCGCACAAAATCCACACAGGACTAAGGCAAAAAAAGCTCTGCTGTCATGTCGGTTTCTGCGTCATTGTCAATCAAAAAGTTCCTTCAATCATTACGCAGAAGCCCAGCGTCCACGCTCACCCACTGCTCCATTGACTCACAGAGAAGCTGAGCTTCCCTGGAAGTGACGTTTTTGCCGTAATTTGTCCGATCACCGTTGAGTGAAAACCGCAGTGAAACAAAACTATTCTGTGTCAAGGCTGCTACGGGCATACGGAAATCATGTAAGACGATCCGTCATTGTATTTTTGTAATTGTAATTTTATTTTTAGGACGGGGACAATGCACAATAAAACATTAATCTTGCACAACAAGAAAATATGCATTGTGCCAGGTTTTAGCAGAAACATAATAACAGTTCAGGTAAATAAAAATGATCAAGTTTACAGTTATTAACAGTAAATTAACAGACCGCTAGGATTTAAAACTCTCACCACACACACACACACACACATAGTTCATAGATGTGTACACTCCTGTCCTGACAGTAACCAACGCTTAACAAGATGTGAGAAGGTGTGGGGATTTCTACATGAGATATCTGTTGGTATCTGCATATGGAGTATTCCATTGAGTCATGGCTATACAGGAGAAGGATGACTTTCCATCCTCACAGAGTTTATCCGTGATAAACACCTGATTCTGAAAGAACTAGTGACACGTTCCAATCAAGTTTAGCACTGAAATGTAAATACAACACAGGACATAATATTTGACGGCATTTTAGAGGACGCTGAGCTTCCCTTGCTGTCGCCATGGCTCTACTAAAACCATAACAAAATACTGAGTTTTCTTCTTGCTGTTGTCATGTTGTGTTTTGAAACGAACACATGAAGTGACAGTGACAAACAACCTCACAAGCAGAGAGGATACAGTTTTGTGAGGAAAAAAAAAAAATGTCTATTCTACATTTCCTTGTAAACTCCTCAGAGTGAGACCAAACCAATCAGTAATAGCTGTCGGAATTTACAGCAATTAAACACTTAGATTTAGCAAACTAACGGCACCTTCAATTTCAACACCGTGTTTCTTGCTTCTTCATCACACCTCATCATCGCGCAGACAAACTTTGTCGCACACCTCCAGTCACGGCAGTTCGTTCTCACTTCACATACTTTCCTGGCATCACTACAGAAAGCCAAACCTCAACTGAGCCTCAGTGACGGATGATTGATGCGACACGTGCAAGCGTTTGTTTTCCCCTTTCTCAGCGCTGTCACATTTATTTCCCCGGTATAGACCTGCTGCACTGTGCTGATAGAGAGCAGAAATATGAACAGGTGTGATGTGGGTAATTTGTCCACATGGCCTTGAGCTGTGGTTGGCCCAAAGTGGGCAGCTTAGCTCAGGCTAAATTTGAAATTCAGCCACCAGTGGCTGACTGTGGTCTTTGTGTGTCGACCCCAAAGGAGTCTCTTATTTTCTCAGAGTAATGGCTTTAAAGGCAGATTATCTGTGATCATAAGGGTATGCAAATGACTTTGACCTCTGACTCTGTACTGTTGTAATGTCACACCTGAGCTTGGAGACTTGATGAAAATGAAATGCAGTGTGTGTTTACATTATTTCCTGCCACGGTTGTCAGACAGTTGGTTTGTCATCGCCTCCTCCTGTCACTGCTCGAAGTTTCGTATTCAAGATGACGTTGACATTTGGTGCTTTTAGAAAATATCATCAAAGAAATGATTATGTTCATACTACTTAACAGTCAGTCACTGCAATTGGTCATGACATCACCCAGAAGAATATGTATACTTGGCTGGCACCATGTTGACATCTTGAAAATGGGAGTTCACAGACTGTCAACTGTGAGACAATACCAGCTGTCAGTCACCAGACACTGGTGTTCACTCATATGTGCTGTGCTTTATTGTCTATTTTCTTCTAAATGGGAACTTGTGATGCCGATGCCCCCCGCAATCCTACGGTAGAAGATGAGTGAATGACTATCATCATATGCTATGTAGGAAGACTATGAAGGAAACTAGCAATTGTGATCGTTAGCTCGTCCCTGCAATGTTTACTGACATTTTAAATCAAGTGAGCGTCAGACATTGTCCTTGATACGACCATTCAAATGTAGTTGTTTTTGTTGCATGCAGCGTCGTCTTCTGGTGGTTATTCAGTCATATTCACTTACTTCCTGATTGGCTTCACAGGGGAAACTGGAGTTAGTGACCAGCTTGTGCGGCTAGCATACAATTCTTCATGAGGAGTTTAAAGATTTGGATAAAAATAGAAGGCCATTATGGAGGCCAAACAAACTGGCAGAAATGAAAATGATTTACATATTAGTTACATTTAGTCCAACGTATGTAACAACAAGCATTAATTCTGAAACACCTCTGGCAATTTCTGTTTGTTGCTGAGCAGGTTTTGCACACTGGGATTTTTTCCTAGAGCTGTCTGCTGAAGACCAATAACCAAAACAATGAGCTTAAAGATGCTGAAACTCACTTCCTAGAGCTGTGGAGAACTGCAGAGTTTGATAAAACATTGTTAACGTGGTTGATATTGATTGTAAAACAGATGAAGATACTTTTACTGTCTAATTGTTTTGACCATTTTTTTTTTACTGATCCATGGCTCACTCCTATCGTGGTTGTCATGCGTTTATACCACCTGAGACATTATTGAGATCTTGAAGTAACACCATTATCACCAACGTTAAAACGGCCAAGCAAAGTCAGCTACAGACTTTTCACAGGAGGCAGATTTATTCCCAATAAGATAATTTGCTCTCTCATCATCCTGTTCTTCCTCACATATACTTCACACACTGGTATAGTGAAATTAGATTAAGATGGAAGGAGAGATAAGGTGACTCAGCTCCACTCCAATCACATACCCTGGTAGATAGAGTAGAGCAGTATTTCTGATTTGCCTCCAAGTATACACCAGAGGAAGCTCTGGTTGTACACGTACCGCAGTTTGAGCACCATGGTGCTACTGTTTATGTCGGGTTAAATTGTGTTGAAACATGAAGCATTGTCAACTGCGGGAGCAGCTGCAGGTTTTGCAAAAGTGGATTTGTGCAGGACCACGAGTGGCACTTCAAACGACATCGCCAGAGACAGAGTAGAGGCGGCGATGGAGACGTGGATGGAGATGGAGAGGACAGGGAATTTGTTTTCATTACACACTTATTCACAGTTCCGGTGTCAAGCATGCACACCTTATCTGCATTCTCACTCCCTCTCTTTATCTGATTTTTGCTCCACTATCTTCCTCTTCACCCTCCCCCTCTTTCCCATCCGCTTGCTGCACATTTGGATGAAGTGTACAATTGTTGCGGCCAAGCACCAGTCGGCGCGCGGCCCCTGTACGTTTATTGAGCATCCCGTGATTGATGTCCTCATATCTATTGCTCACACATACTCGGCCTGTTCTGCGATTGAAATAGACTATTAGCATTGGCGCTGTGCCGCCCCACTTTGCGCTCAGTAACTTAGATTCCAATCAGCGGAAGATCTGTTGGCAGAGGAGAGAGAGCGAAGAAGGTGATAGAGAGACAGATGCAGACAGTACGATGAAAAAAGAGCCAGGAGAAGAAAGTGGCGGAAAGAACAAGAGGAAGAAAGTGAGAGAAACTCAGCAAAGAGAATGGGTTAGTGAGAGAATGCTGTATACAATAGGCTCTCATGTAATGCTGTCATTGACGTCTGAGTGTAGGAGTGTGCACACGTCTGTGTTGCAGTGCACTGCAGAGAACTGGAAGTTCTGACACTTAAATTAGCAAGACAAAGCTGTTCAATGCTGTGTGTGTGTGTGTGTGTGTGTGTGTGTGTGTGTGTGTGTGTGTGTGTGTGTGTGTGTGTGTGTGTATCGGTAAAGTGTGGTATAAGTAAGAGTAAACTCAGTTTTTAAGTGTTGCATCAATCTAATTCCATTTAAATGTGGAGTTCCAGGGATGCAAAATTGTAAGCATAGCAGCTGAGCACAGGAGTGTGACCTTCTCGTGCCTTTATTGGACAATTTCAATATCGCCTATGACCTCAGAGAGTGTGAATCACGTTGCTTTGATGCCCACACAGAAACACAGAGAGGATAACATGTTGTGCACGTGTTATTTAAAAGTGATCTTTGTCTCATTATGTATTCATAGGTCTCGTTACTGCCGTGCCTGCTGTGAACTTCTCATCAGCCAAACGTCGGTCTATTATGTATCTTGAAACAACTCTCAGAAAAAAAAAAGGTGATGCCTGTAAAACCCTGATATGCAGTGCATGCGTGGGTAAAGCGCTTTGTCAGAGCGTCATTTGATTAGTGTGGTAAGCCGAGAGAGCAAAATAAGATTATTGCATAAGGTGGCAGGACAGTTTAATTTCAACACATAGAACTGGACTATGGTTGACTTTGTCAACGCCAAGATTGCGAATGTACTGTGTGCATCATTGTTACGCTTCCATAGTTTCAGATGACACTCAGTGAGGTGAATTTACTGAGAAAAAAAAAAAAAAAAAAGTAACTTGAAATGACTTGAAGTGAACAAGGATCAATTGAAAATATTCGCAAACCTCTTAAGGAATAATTTTAATGAATTTTAATGAAATGATCCATTTGCCCTGAGGCACTTTAACAATGAGGTCACTTTCTTCTTCAAAAAAAAAAAGTATCTTGGAATGATTTGAAATGTTCCATAATAATAGTCAGCATCACCCCGAACAAGGATCCGTTGAAAATATTTGCAAAACTCTTAAGGAATATGTTTAATGAATTTTTGAAATTGAGGAAATCATCCATTTTCCCTGATGCACTTTGACAGTGAGTGACTTTATTCATTATTCATCAATTGTATTTATTCTTATTATTTTTATTTATTCAGGTTTTCTTAGTTCTCTGCTGCAATGTGTGTCCTCTCTGGGTTATACAGGGCTTGACCACAGCATTTAAATGCATGTATGTTGCCCTTCAACTTAATGTAATATCTGAGATCAGACAAAGATTCTTATGGAATATTGTCTTAATCTGCCCCACTATAACCCAATATATGTATTTACTTTACTGGTAGAAACCCGTTTCTAAGTTGTAGCAGATCAGGATTATGCAAAAAGAAAAAAAAAAATACATTCAAATTCATTTTACAGTTCACTGGAGTGAGATTCAAACTTTGAGGGCTGAGAACTGCACTGCCTCACTACTTGAAAGCAATTTACCTCTTCAACTTATGTGTGCGTGACCTGACCAGTTCTCCCACTGGATTGTTATGGCTGTTTTGTGAGCTCGATGATGCACATTCGGAGAGAGAGAGAGAGGTGAGGGTATAATAACTATCACACTCCTGGAAACCCACAAAGGCAGAAGAAGAACTGGCTCTGCTTTAAGGGGGAGATGGATGAATCCAGCCCATGATTTGAGAGTTTCATTTGGACTCTAACGTGATTTGTAGCTCTGGGTGTTAGACGGGGGAGCTGTGAACAATTGGTGTGTGTGCATGCGAGTGCAGGTGTATTTGAGTGAGTGGCTCCAGCTGTGCAATACTGACTGAAATATATGGGGAAAAAATGGGAATAATTTAAAGTGTATGGTCAAGCTTTAATTATTTTGAAATGTCAAACAAATGTCCTTTGTTCTCACTCACTAATTATGTGTCAAATACAATGGTGTTACTTTAAATGCTGGGGTTAATGAATGAACAAAATAGGTCCCACAGTAATTATCGCCTTTGTTCTGCTAATACTAAGTGACAGTCTTTATGTTTCAGGACACACATGACTGTGTCATGAATGAATGGTTCATAAATGATGTATTGATATATTAGCCATTTACAGGTGGCAGCGCTCCATGGCTTCACTAATTGGTTTGTGAACTGCTGCTTTGAGGCCTTGAAACTTTCTTTTCCAAAGTTCTTTTTTAACCAGAAGAGCCCATTTTTAGGATGAGAGAATGGAATCACACAGTACACATTCACCACGTATTTTACTCTAATTGTGACCGTAATTTATAATATGGACACCAGACTATATTCTGGATTTACATGCAGACTTCTTCTAATCATTAGTAGTTACAACCTGTCCTCCCAACCCCCAAATATGACCCATAGGAGTATTTCCTAATATACCACCTACAAGGGTACAGGAGAGATACAACACCAGTATTTCAGAACTCAATGCACAAGTGAGGTTAAAGACTTGGTTAGCCGCTAAGTACAAGATTGCTATTTGTTATGCGACTTCTAGGATCACCTATTTTAAAAACGGCATTACTGTATTGGTCGAAACCACCGCTGCAAACAACCTCTATATTCTTTTGAGTTGGAGGACAGGCTCAGAAGTTACCCCTGCAAGGCCTTTGAGGAGAATACTGGACGTCCACATTGGCTACAATCTCTGGACTGAGACACTGACTCAACTTTTCTTATATATATATATATATATATATATACAGCCTGTTTAGGTAAGGGTTAAACCTGCAGTGTGGAAGAACTTATATCTCTCCCTTCTGTCTCCGACTATAATTATACAAAAACTGTCCACTCTAATTACCTGTGTTTGCATAGGGACTTCCTATATTATTAAGGACTCAAAATGTATCGTAAAACAGCAGCAGCAGCCGAGACGTTCCTAAGAGAAACACAATGAGTGTTTCAGTCAAATGTCCTTCATTTATTTGCTGTAATATTTTAATCAAAGACAATGTCGCACTTGCTGTAATTACACAGGAAAATCCATAAGTCACTTCAGATTTAAACGAAGGAACAATTTAACATCATCAGGTTGAGCATTTCAACACTGACTTGGCAAACTAACAAGTGGAAGAATGAGTAAAACCTGAAACCCGTTCAAGATCCACCCTTTTTGGCGAACACTGTGCTGTTGTTCCAGCAAACCTATGAATATTTCAGAGTGGAAATTGAACAAAAGTTACATCACAAGTCCTTAGAAGAGATGCCAAGAAAATGTCTTCTTACTTAAGTGAAAACAAGCAAGCGCAATAAGTGGCATTTATGCAAACAGCTTTCCTTTTACGGCACTCGCTACTCAGCTTTAATCCTCTCTCTAATTTAGCTCGTCCCGGGAATTGTCTCGTCATATTCTTTGTCTCCATCCCTCTCTCGCTATTGACAAGCAACCGTACGCAGATGCACACAGCGTGTACCAGCATTTTGCTCTTCATGGAACTAGATTATACGCAAAAGCCTTGTTTCTCGGTCGTACTTGCAAATCTGTTTGAATCATCACAGAACGCTGAGGAGCACGACTGCGAGCAGAGCTTTAAAGGGCTCATTTGTCTCAACACGTCCGCACGGGTGACAGCCACGCACTGTTCTCAGATAAGAACTTCTGAGTTAGCTGTCAAAATAATTTATTTATGTTCTCAGCGTGTATTGATGAAGAGACTCTATTTGTGCCATGGCTTTTGTAGAGTCTATATCACACTGTTTCTTAAAGCTCACATAGAGTGGTCTTGTTGCACATATAATATATGTGTGTAAGTAGACATTAACTTGTTTTTATGGTCAAAAACCTCCTAGTTGCTGCAAACGAGCCGATAGAAATCCTCTTTTCTGACGGTGTTTCCCAGCCGCAAGATTTGAGACTCAACTCTCTCACCCAGAAGACAGAATCTTGTGATTGGCCAGTACCCAGAAGTATACCCGCTCTCAGAAGCGCAGCTCCCCCCTCTGGAACGGGGGATGCACTGCTACTCATTATCAAAACATTGTTTTAACAATGTTTAAAAATAGCTTCTTCACGACTCCCCGCAGCAGTCCCTTTTATGACTTTGATACGGAGTCAGACGCAGAGTCAGAAGACACTGTCGCTCGTGAAACACCTCCACAACGGACGTTATTCTTTTTCTGCGGTTCAATGTACGCAACCGGATGTACCCGGACCAGGAGGATCTGCTGATCAATGTCTGTTTAGAAACTTCAGGGCTTCTTAAACAAGGTAAGGACGCAGATACACACTAAAAAACATGGTTAAATGGAATTTCCGGTCTAGGTCCGCTTTAATATCCGCACATCCGCGACCTCTTCTTTATTTGATTAATGCATCACGTTTATGTGGGCTATAGAGTTCCTCTCCATTTGTGTAGTGAGCTTCTGCTTCAAAACTCAAATCACAACTGGTTTGTCCTTGTCGGTTTTGCTGTAGAACGATGTCAACGCAAGATTTTGGCCTCCATAAGGCAAGGCCCTTCTACATATGAAAAGGTTTATTCTAAGCTAATAAAAACTGAGCCTTTTTTATTAAAAAGCAATCATAAAAACACATATGGGTAATATTATATTCCTTACACCTTCAAAGTGCGAAAGACGCAGGCACTTTGACAAAATCCTCATGACATGGCCCTTGGAGTGCAAGGAGCTTCTGCCTACTTGTGTATTTCTGATTAAATGGAGCTGTGAAGCGCTTAAAGAATTAAAATGTAGATTTCTGATGTCATGGGGACGTTAAAGGCATAAATCCACAGTTTGATGGAAAGGTTTCTCAGTGAAGCTCGTGTTAAAGAAATGTAAAACACCTCATGGGGTTAGTATTACATCACACAACTCTAGCAGTGAGACACCTTTCACAGTTGTTGTGGCAATATCTTAATAAGACCACGGCGAGGGTAGAAATAAGGACATAAGAACAGCGACTGTCTGTGTGAGTTGTATTTTTCTTGCTTGTATATCAAGCAGTAGTTCTCGCCGAAATAAAAATGTTGAGCAGCCAACGCTGGTGTTCAGGCTGCTGACCTCACGGTGGCTGCTCAACATCTGTCAAACATACAAAAAAAAATAAAACTCACAAAGACAGCTGCGGTTGTTGCCACAACACAGTTGAAGACAGATGCGTATTATTTCCGCCATCAGCAGCCAGGCTTTCTCCATGTCCCCACCGCATGCAAAAGCAACAAAAATAAAAAAAATACACACACATACGTGCTGTGTTCACCCACAAACCCTGAGCTGAGCTGTGATGCAAGCTATAGCAGCGTATCAGAGTTGCCCCTAAAGCCATGGCTCCACAGTCTAGTGGAAAAATGTAATATAATGGCCGGCTTTCTCTAGAACACAAGAATCACAACGTTTGCCTCATGACTCAGCACTTTCTGCAGCTCAAACAAAAAAAGAAAAGAAAAAAAAATGTCTGCATGGACGAATCAATTTGCTGAGATTTTCTCAGTGCACAGGCAGCTGACATTTGCAATTTCCAAGTTGTTTGTTATTACCGTGGCCTTGCGTCACATGCGCGTATGTTAAAGTGCACGCGATGTGTGTCTGCAGCCGGCCGAGTGTACGTGCAGTCGCAGTATCTGTGCGTCGCACCGGTTGACTGATTTGTTAGGACCCTCTCTGGTTTCGGAAGAAACAGATATGAATATTCCTAATGGCTTTTTAATGTCTTTGTAATTTGCCCTTTTTAAGTGATGTAATGGACTGTCCCCATGTTTGCACAGAGAGGAGAAACTGCGGAGGCAACTCATTTAGCATTTACCTTTCAGTCTGCGTTAAAGAGCACAGAGAAACAATACACCTCTTCACATGAACATATGTGGGGCTTCATTGTATTCTGCAGTGTTTGAGGTTGAGAGTGTAGGTGGAAAGAAAATTACTACTTTTTTTTGCTTCTCCTTCAGGGAGTAGTTAGTATCTGCACTCTTAGAAAATAAGGGTTCCAAAAGGATCCTTCTACAAGGGCTAATGTTCTACCTGGAAACATTTGCTTCTTGGTGGAACCCTCTAAAGGTTCTACCTGGAGCCAAAAAATGGTTTGCCTATGAGGACAAGCTGAAGAACCTTATATGGTTCTATTGAGGACTTTTATTTCAAAGAGTGTGATACCTTTTTAGTACCTGCTCTGATGAGGTTCCAAGCGAGCTGAGCTAATACTAAACCGTGACGGTCCAGAGACTGTCGGCGACCGATTGGTCAGAGAGTGTCGTCACTGGAAGAGTCATGAGCGCTGATTTTAACCAACAGGGTTAAACTCAGCTGTGTTCAATTCAGTGACTGTCAGACTTGCAGGAAGTACTTAACAATTCAGTGAACAAATTTTTTTAAAGAATTGATTCTAATGATTCAGTACACCGAAAACAAGTGCGACCGTTTCGTGCTTTGACGACCCCACCCATGTTAAGTTAAGGTACTATGAAGTAATGGAAAACGACGTGCCTGATACCAACTGTATAATATAAAAAAGCCATTAGATGCACTATTGTATGATTTTAAATGCATTACACAGGGTATTTTATGTAGTAATGTAAAAGACGCCAGGTGTTTCATTGCACATAGAAGATTGATTCATGTTTCTTCCATACACTATACAGGATGTAGAGCTTATTAAACAGTGCTAGTGGGTTTGTACCCAAATCTCAGGTGTGAGGAACTGACGTCAACACTGAAAAGAACAAAAATGGTCTATCTTTGCTTTGAGTCACTCTGCGGTTGAAATGGTATCCCCCAGAAAGAGAAGATCCCCAACACAAACACATCCTGTGAAACCGCAACCTGTCATTGATGAACAGCAAACAAGCTACAATAATATACAATAATGTCTTTGGTTTTATGAGTTTACTTTAGCACATTAGAGTCACACAGACTCGTGCATATGTGTTTTTCTCACTTCCAGGGTTGTGATGATTAATCACTCATGGTGCTCAGATGTTTCAGATGTGTGTGTGTGTGTGTGTGTGTGTGTGTGTGTGTGTGTGTGTGTGTGTGTGTGTGTGTGTGTGTGTGTGTGTGTGTGTGTGTGTGTGTGTGTGTGTCAGACAGTGAAGTCAGTGACGGGAGCTGTGAGACATCGGGAGGTTAATAACCTATGAGCCTCACTCTGTTTTATTTTAGAAGGCTGCCACATGAATCATGTGGTTTCTCTTTGTGTGTGTGTGTGGGGAAGGGGGGGTCTAAGTGTGTATGCCAAAGACCGACAAGTGGTAAAAAGGGCATGGTGTTAATGCTACATTTGACCTCGCAGCAGAATCTACTCTTCTGTAGCAATATAACAAATGCATTGGTTAATAGTGGTGATCACTGGCAGGCAAAGTGTGAGAGGGGAGAGGTGTGAACAAAAGGTTGATTGCAAACTCATTTCCCAAGGCTTTGTTGCACTCTGTTAGCTAAAGAGCTTCATTTCAGAGACAGTTTGTCGACCGCTGGACGCCGCCTGCTTTGTAGTGAAGAAACTGCATGGTTGTGTGTGTAATATGTTACAGCAAAGAGCTCTTGCATGCACATGGGCATTAAAATATTATGTTACTGATTAGAAACGTGCGAAAAATGAAATGATCGCTATCGCGAGCCCCTTCCAGTCACCATCAGTGGGCACACAGGCTGAGTGGCCACATTAGCAGGGTCATGATCTGTTCTTCACTTCACTTTTTAAGGCGATGCTAGCTTGGCTGTTTGCCCACAGGATTATGGAAGAGGTCCTCCATCATGTTCAAGCCTTAGCCTGCATAGCAGGAGCTGCTACTGCAGTCAAGCACACACACACACGTCGCCCATGTACGAGAAGTGGCCGTCGGCCCATTTTCCCACTTGCTCAGGACCATTATCGCGTCTATTACTTTGCGAATAGCCTTACAACATTCCACTTCCTTTAACTAAATAAATCCTAGTCAAGCAACTGTGAAAGAGCAATAGTGTTATCGATTTTATTCCGTTATCAAACTGTAAAATAAATGTCTTTTACATTCAAAACATACGAGTTGACGCAATGCTAGCTACATAACCTTCACACGACTCCTTCTGTGGTTCCCAGTATTGCGGTGTTTAGATCTCTTGTCACGCAGGAAAGTGATTTGTTTTATGTCAAGACACACGAGGCAACATCGAGTTTGCATTAGTAAAGAGGACTAACAGGTTAAATATGACCAAAAAACACACAAAAATGAACCCCCAGTCATTCAGCAATTTGTTTCCCCCCCGCTGGTGTATACACACAGATGCTCCCTCAGTTGGATACGGCATACAAACAATGTTGTATCCAAACAGAGGCAGAATAATAACATAAAAAAAACAACATCCAAATATTACATACTGCAGCTTTATTACTTAGTAGTATCGCTCCTGCTACGAAGATACCAACAGCAACCCTTTTAAAACACTTTCTGTGTGTGTGTCTGATGATGTTTCCCGGTCTTCTTATTTAACTTTCTCCCAGGTACGCTGTTCTGCGAGACCCAGCAGGCTGGCTCAGCGTGAACCCAGTAAAAGGAACTGTCAACACTTCGGCCTCACTGGACCGTGAGTCTCCTTATGTCCACGACAACAAATACACAGCTGTCTTCATCGCCACAGATAACGGTGAGTCGCCGGTATACCCTCGCAGAATGAAAACATACTTAGAATGTGACATATTCTATATGAGCAATGTAATGTTTTATTGGTCAATGAGAACTAGATTGGAACAACTGTCTGTGGATGGAAGTACAGTAAAAGTCCTCGCAATGACTCACTCTGTAAGTTTGACCTGGCGACAGTGGAACTGTCGGTATCCCACGGTGACAATGGGATGCCCTTAAGTGGCACTGCCTCTTTTGGAGCATATGGCGGCCGGTTGGCAGTGTCTGTGAAGCTGCTGCTCGGAGACTTTCCAAGGCACATATGAAAGTGTCAAGAGCCACAGGCCTTCTATCTTTTCTCTCTCCGTTTGTCCCTTCATCTCGTCATCTCCCTCAATGTCTCTATGTCTCTTTGTCCCCACCCCTTTCTCTCTGTGTGTCTCTTTCCCTCTCCCTATCAATCTATCTCGTCTCTTGTGCTCAGGGAGATTCTGACAGATTCATTACAGGAACTGAGAGATTCTATTAGTAGGCAGCAGAATAGAACTGTTGTGCTGGGGAATTCAGTGGCCTTAGATGGATGGGACGTTGAAAGGGGAGTAAGGATGTGGCAGGGAACGAAGGTGGAAGGAGGTGAAAGGGTCAAAGAAAGAAAAGAAGGGGGCATAAGAGGAGATAAGTGAAAAAAAAAAAAGATAAAGAGTCTTGTAAGTTGGGAAGGAAGAGGTGGTGAGGAAGAGAAATTGTGAAGATTATTAGTTGTCAAGGGGAGAGAGTAAGATTAGTGCAGGAGCCAGAAGGGAAGACAGAGTAGGTTGTTGTAGTTTTCAAGATGCTAAAGTCCAAATTTTCAACAAGTACACTGGCAACTATATGGTGTCACGAAGAGTGATAATATTCATATGCTTGAATTTAGCAAGTGAGGCGTTAACTACAATATGTTTACAGTCTTATTTAAAGGAGACATATTATACTCTATTTCTCCAAGTGAACCAAGTTCACTGGTGTCTTAATGAACATGTCTGTGACATGCTTTGGTCAAAATACCTTAAGAATGAAGCACCACAGCAGTTCAATCACCCTGCCAAAACAGCCCTGTTCAGCTAACAGCAGTTAGCATTTGGAAAAGCCATAATTTGCCGACTCTAGCCGGCACATTGCCGTCATATATAAAATGTTTCCACTGGACACGGAAATCCTCTGAGGCTGGAAGATTGTGTAGAACTCTGTGCTGCACTGTGCAGCCAAGAATAGTTCACTTTGTGGACTTCCGCTCTTCCGGAAACTATTGTCCTCGCCTGCACTCTTGCGTTTTTAGGGACAGCGGAGCTCCACAGGACAACAGTTCCAGGAATGTGTCATTGTGAGGTAGCAATGAGTGCGGGAGTCAACATTGTGTACTCCAGAGTCCCAAATATAAGTATTAAAATGATGATGATGAATAAAAAAGTTGATTTTGCATAATATGTCTGTATGTAGACGTATGAATTATGTCAAAATGCTGGACACATTTTTATCAATACCAATCTAATTGAAAGTGTCACAAGAGCACCCATTTCATAAAGATATATATTTTATGGAACCAATCACCGAACTATTGTAGCGGCAGCTGGGGCTCAGGGGAGTAGAGAGAGGTCATCTTCTTACCAGCTCGTCTAGTCTATATGCATAAAAGTCTTCTCAAGCGACACACTGAATCCCAAATTGCTCCTTGTTGGTTGTGCTGGCAGCAAATTGAATGGGTTTATATGATGTTGTGATAGAAAATAGCGCTACCTGCCCATTCATGTCCCTGTATCACTGTGTGTGTGTGTGTGTGTGTGAATGGATGGGACGAGGAAAACTGAATCGCTTATTCATTAGGAGCAGAAAAGCCCTGATGTAAATACAGACCATATTTTATTGGATGACTAGTTTGACCTGCTGCTAAAGCTGCAGAGTGAGTCGGTGCTTGATGAGGAATTATCCTCTGAGGGTTAGTTATGTTTGAAATGTGAGATAAGTTATGTGTCTATGCCGTTCCTTTGTCACAGAGGTGAATACAGATCCCGGTGTTTTCAGCCTTCAGAATTGTGCTGTGTCAAAGCCGTGTCTGTACGTGTTTGGACTCACGGAGCAGAACACTGACGTCCGCTCGACCTTTGCCTCACCTCTTTCGCTTTGCACTCCGTCATCGTCGGGGCACATTTTTTTAACCCTAATCCACAGCCGCTGACTGTACGTAGACTACCAACGGGATATCCATCGATCGAGCCTAACATCTTCATCTTTATCTTTTTACGCGGAGACGACGGATGAATACATATCCGCGCCTTGCACTGGAGATGAAGAGGTTGAGCTCGAGAGCAAGAGTCAATCATATCGAAAGGAGGGGAAGTCAAAGGGAAGACATATTGGATTCCAAGTAGAGAAATGAAACATTTATTCAAAGTAATGAGGCAGGATATCAGGGGAGTTAGATATATGACATTTTTATCTACTTGAAATAATAATTTTTGAAATACTGGTCATTTTGTATTTTTTGTTTTTTCAGTGGCTGGTGCCATGGTCATGGTTAAAGCAGACTGTATGCTATTCTGACATGGGGAACTATATTCTTGGGGTTTGTGTTGCATGGTTAGCAACAGACTGAGTGAGGGAAGGTCAGCCGGATCAGCTCTCCAGACAGGAACAGATGGTGAATGATGCAGCGGAATATACTACAGGGAGGGATGGAAGTCAGAATCGAAGAAGACAACTGACTGGAATCCAGAAATAGAAAAAAAAAAAGCTGAGAGAAAAGAGGGGAGAAAAGGATTTAAGGAGGTTTTAACAACATAGTGAACTAATAATAAAGTTAAAGGTGCCATATGTAAGAATGTGGCCAAAAACGGTTACTACATTCAAATTCAAAATACCGAGGACTTTTAGGTTTCGTTTTCTGACGTAACTGGCAACCCGTGGTTGCTCGGCAGCTGACTGCAATGATTGGTAGACGGCGGTAGGTGGCGCCACATGCCAAAACGTGATTTGCAGTCTGCAAAAGATTTTTTTTTAATGAAAATATTTTGTCTGTACTGTTGTTGGTGAGTTCAGTTTGTTATATGAACATTATTCCTGAGTCTCTGTGACATATTAGGAGGATTTTATGGCCATTTGCTTTAGATTTATTACATAATGCACCTTTAAAGAGTCTGGTGACTGAACACAACACTCTGCTGATCTTTGTGAATGTGTGATTGGGGTTGAATATGAGCATATGATTTGTTCACTGTTGATTTGCACGCACCATCGCTTACCTACATCTGTATTTGTGGACACTGTTTCCTCTGCTCCCCGTCACGTGCTCCTACATTTGAGTTACCGACCGAAAAGCCCCAACCTCGTCACGCCCGGGCAGCGTGGGACTTGGCAGGCCGGCAGAGTCGTGCAATATTGTTTGCGGAGATATTGTTCCTACCTGAGCAGAGAGCTTGGCAGGCTGTTTATATAAACTCTCATCAGTAGCTGCTGGTTTTGCACGCCAACAAATTCTCCTCTGCTCTGCGATTCCCCCGCCGGGATGCCAGCTGTTCCCACACCCCAACTCTCTCCTACTCCATTCTTCACATTAGTTTTTAAACTTTCATTGCTGGAGGATCCCCGTGTTTGTGCGTGGGTGGCTTCGAGTTGTATATTCATCTTTGTTTTTGAATGTCTTTGTCCTGGTACATGCAGTGCCTCTCTGGTTTGCTCTCGTGTATCCACTCACTGCTGCGTATGTGTGCGTGTGTGTGTGTGTGTGTGTGGTTGAATGTTTTCTCCTGCTCCTCATTTAAATGTTAAACCGCCTCCTGGTGGGGAGTCATTTGTCATTGGGAAGCATGAATACATTACCAAAGTCCCAGTTGTCTGAAAGACGTTGGCGCACACACACACACACACACGCATGCAAGCAGTCATCGATGTCTGGCACTCCAGAACCTGCGATTAAAAACTTAAGTTATGCATGAGCAGTGTTTGCTTTGAAGACACGGACTTATACGGGAAAATAGAGACTGCCACTGCAGACTGTCTGCCTCCTCGTGTGTCACAGTGAGACAACCTCCGCATAGTGAAGAAGAAGAAGAAAAAAAAAAGAGAGAGAGAGAGAGCTTTGTTAATTACAGGAATATTAAGTATTACACACATGCACACACTCGCAGACTGAACAGTGTGATAATTCCCAGCATTCACCACAGTCAGATTACATCCCCTCTGGTTTAAATCAAAAGCAAGAAGCAAAAGGCGAGACAGTCTGCTGAATTTTAATGGTTTGCAAAAAAAAGTTCTTCGTGCTCAGATGTAAAATTAGATATGAGTTTGTGTGTGTGTGTGTGTGTGTGTGTGTGTGTGTACTTTTAAAAAGTGTAATCATTGTCTCTTTAGGATCCTTTTTTCTGCCATAGACATTGACCTTGTCAGGACTCACCAGGCAGAACCTAATTTCTGTGGAACTTGTTGAATTTTGAGGCTAAGATGTGAATTGAACCTAATCACAAAGGTTAAAACAAGGTTACAACAAATCACTTTGGCTGTGCAGTGCAGGAAACGTCACCGGGTGACACGAGAGCGAAGAAACTGCGATACAAAGAGAGCTTAGTCAGCAATGTACGAACTCGTCTGTCAGTGAATGGGACAGACATTTAAGTTATGCACCACATATTCATGGAGTTACAAAGGACGGACGTGTTTACAGGAACACTTGACAGTGGCTTCGCTCGATGCTCGATGCCGGTGCCCTACATCGTAATTGCAATAGCTGAAATTCCTGCACGGAACACACAACATGCCATGCTGTCTGTGTAATTACAAGGAAACACACAGGAAATAAACTCCACCATGAGGCTAACAGGTTCATGATGGAGTTCACTGTTTGCCACCTCTTTATCCACTTTCACTTTGTTATTTGATGTCAGGTAAGCCCTGTATTTCCATAAAATCAATCACGGCAGGCATATGGAGAACTGATGAGGAGAGAGAGAGAGCGCATTTGCAAAGATAACATTTTGTTGGGAACAGAATGTTGCCTCTGATGCTTTGATCCTGGCAGGCAGCAGAACGCCATGAAAGCAGCGTGTGTGTGTGTGTGTGTTTGGTGCTCTCGATTTAAAGGAGTCTGTACACAGGTGCCGATGAAGCGTGGAGTTGAGACCAAAGGCTCCTGTGTGGACAGTTGATGGTGCATCCAATTCGAAATTGATGGAGTGCAGGGGTGGAGCTTGTCTCGTGCCTGTGCGTGAATATTTGAAAACACATTTCAGTGTCTGCACTTCTGTCACCTTTCACAATATGCAATACGATCATCGATACACCAGAGGAAATATTGACATTTTAACTGATAAAATTAAGGTGCTCTGAAGTAAACAATTCCTGCTAGTTTCACTTGCCGGGTTGCGCTACTTGATGTCGCCTCAAGGGGGTGCTGCTCAAATGAATGAGGAAAACTTGGGCCGAAGTTACAGTGGCGAAAGCTACGTTAATAGAGGCCCCATCCATGTTCAATAGATAGACTTATTAATGATGTGAATAAATAGAGGAATCCTGCACTTTTAACTTTACATGGTCCACCATATTTGTATGGTGGACCATGTATTGCGTATCGTATTGTGAGGTAACCCTGCGATTCCCAGCCGTGTTCCACACTGGACCGTACCTATGTTCCCCGGGTCCTATGTTCCTCGCTTTGTGTGCTTTTTGTGGGTGCCAGCCTGCCTGCAGGTACATCTTTATCCGTCTCTAAATGTGTTGCCCTCTGCTTGTGTGATGACTGCCACTGTGCTGCCTCATTGCCATACTAAATGTAGGGAACCAGTGTGCTTCTCATTGCTGTAATGGACTGAGTAATTTCCCCCTGTTTCAGGTCAGCCAACATACAATGGTTTCACCGCTGAGTAACTGCAGCGTCGCAGCTCACAGTCAGGCAGCCTGGCAGGCTAAATGCAGATAGATAGACTCACGTTGTGTCTTTAGCCAGCCGTGATCAGGCTGCAGTGACATAGTAAAGCATGAGAGTCTGTGTGTCAGCCCCAAGAGTCAGGATTTGTTGTGAAGATGGATGTTAGTGATCACAGAGTCCTTCAGCTTTTCACATCTGGCTTTTAAATATATGCGACTCTGCGAAACCCTGATTAAGTTTGATGATTCACTGATTGATTAATCAGGGTTTGGGGACTGAACTTTCTGGAGATGAATGCCAGAAACCCGGCAATGTCTGTGAGCTATAACTTTGGGAACAATCCATTATACTAAAGCCAAGGGAGCAAGAGCCAAAGAGCAGACTGTGTCTAATAGAGCGGTAAATATAGTATCAGGAAGCTCGGTGTCAGGAGACGAAAAAAAAAAGAGGAACACGGACGGGGAACAAGACGAGCTCGAGAGACAAGGAGAGAAGTTAAAGGTGAAAATTGAGAAAATGCAGTGACTTTTTTGGAAACCAAACGAGAGGAAAAAAATGAAGATGGGTGGCTCTGTGATCGAGCACTTTCACCAATTTGAATTGTGGAAGTGTTTACCCGCTTCTTGTTTAAAGGTCACTTTCACTCAATCTATATATCTGTCTTATGTCAATCCTTTTCGGGAAACAGCCACAGAGGCAAGGCAGGTCATCTACTTCACTGAAACGTGTTCTTTTTCAGCCAATCAATTATGACCCTGTGCAGCACTGGGCAGGGGTGCGGCCGGTGGGAGGAAATGGGTTCCCGGGTATCGGGAAGCAAGGAATCTTGACCCAGGATAATGACAGTGTAATAGGATATGCTCTGGAAAGTGCAGAAGATCACAGATAGATGCTATCTCGCCTTTTGTTGCCTCCCCTGTCCTGCCACGCTGCCTCATTAACCCCAAACACACGCTGTGTCTTTCTTACTTTCGTGATTCAGTGCCACCTCGGTTCTTCTTTCTCCTCCGTTTCTCTCTGGCTGACTGTGTTATTCATTTCTTGGCTTGTTCCGGAACCTCTTGGGGAAGTTGCCACCTCGTAAATAGGCTCATATTATTTCTGTGATTAAGGAACACCTTTGTTTATCAGCTCGCCATGGGAAAAGGCATCTCTATCTCTCACTGTGTGTGCAGGTGCGTGTGCGTGTGTGTCCATTATCAGGACCTGCCTCTCTTGTGTCCTTTAATACTGATTCATCTCAATGAAAAGTCATTGCTGCACCTGGCTCACGAAGAAAAAAAAAAAAACACAACCTCTGCCTGCTCAGCAAGAGAGAGCCTCTGTCCGTGTACCAGGCTGAAAAAAAAACAAGTATTTATGGGAAAAGTGCCTTAATCGTTTGATCATTTTGTTCTATTTCACTTTAAGACACTCTCTGCCCCCTTTTCCCCAGAACATCTCTATCATGATTTTCCACAAGAGCTTCTCCAAGTAAAGATATAAACAGCTTTGGGTGTAGTTTTAATGACAGATACCAAGATGAAATGAGATTAGTGTGAAGTGGAGATAAAGTGGCACAGATAATAAAAGATGAAGTCAGATGACGGAGCCGTGCAAACGCACTTGGTCTTCAGGTTTTATCTGGAAAGTATGTAATTCGAACCACATAGGGAATCTGTCTGAGACTTTAAGAGGAGTGGAAGGCACCATCTGTGAACGTCAGTGAGCATATTTGTTGAACTGTGCGGTGGCGCTGGTAGGAGGAGTGTGGCGCACAGGGATTGGAGGGTGTTTTAGGTACACAAACGTCACAGTTGTTTGGTTGCCTCAAGGGCCAGTCCAATTAACACACAATTAACACAACCCCGGGTTCAAAAATCACCAGGGAACTGTCTATTTCTGTGTTAATATATTCCCTTCAACAGCAACATATGCATTAAGGACATATGTTTACAAGTTGTTGAAAATAGATGAGTTGGATTGTGGATCAAAAGATGTACTATAGCGTTTGACATTGTTGAGTACATAAAGTCAAACAATAAGAACATGATAGTATATCAATTAATGGGTTAGCATCCCCCCCTGCATTGGCACTATGGAAATGTGGTGATGACACAAAATGAAACTACGTACTTTACGGCGTACTTCACAAGCTGTCGCTCGCTAGGATGAGCAGAAATAAGTGGGATGACCAACCGATCGCGACCTGGCTCTGTTATTTTTGGAAGAGTAAGCATACATTGTTTGCTGTCCTTCATTTATGTCCATAAATCTAATTATTCAAACAATATGCAGACAATGGGCAATAGGATACAAAAACTGAAGCACTGTTTTGAAAAATGTTATCAAATGTTTATAAAATGCTACTACATGCTTTAGAGTTTGTTAGTTTTGCAACAAATGTTTTATGACAGTAACAGATAATACCATTTGCCAACTGTAGGGGTACACTCTTAGAAGTAAGGGTTCCAAAAGGGTCCTTCTACAAGGGCTGAGGTTCTACCTGGAACCATTTGCTTCCTTTTTTCGTTCCACCTGGAGCAAAAAGGGTTTTCCTATGAGGACAAGCCAAAGAACCTTATATGGTTCTACTGAGCACTTTTATTTCTTAGAGTGTATCTTGGGAAAAAAATCTATATTGTTTTACATTAATGGGGCTTTTCCAATATGCAGCTCTAGCACTACTCGGCTCGATTTACCTCGACTCTACTGAGCTGAGCCGATACTAAAATGAGATTGGAGTGTCGTCACTGGAACAGTCATCAACACCAGAATCAAACCCCGCCAAGCAAGAGGCAAGAGTGTTACATTGAGCATGCATGGTACGCCATGGTCCGTCAACGAGGTGTAGACCGAGCAGCAAGTACGCCATCGCCTCGATGCCCCCCGTTGTTTGTGTCGTGAATGAAACGCCGTCACGGCAGTCGTGCTATAACGACCCCGCCCACATTGTGGAAGCAGAGCTCAGTAGAGCTGTGATGCCTGGTGTTTCACTTAAAACACAACAAAAATGCTCTGACATCGTATCGCGTTTATTTAGCTAAGTTTATTTCGGGAGTGGGGGGGGGGGGTTCAAAAGAATTCACAGCCGAGGCAATTTTAGCGTTTAATTAACACAGAAAATGATTGCAGTGTAAGCCTACTTTAAGCTTCAACAGTCTCCTTCTGCAGTCACTTACGAGCAACTGATAACCCCAACTCTATTCTGAAAGTAATTTGCCAGACTTGCAGCGATGCACCTGTCCCCTGCACAGCCCCTCTCCCCGAAGTCATCTCTCTTAATGACTTGTGCCTATTGTAATTGGCTCGGGCTGGTTTTCATTTACAGTTCTGATCAGCCAATCAGATTAGCGGGGCTGTCATGTGATAGTGTTTGCCCGAAAGCCCCCGGGGATACCGATGAATGATGGGATGGAATGAAGCGGGGTTATCTGAAGGGAGTTTTAACAAGGTGTGGGACTTGGTTCGGTGTCAGGGCGGAGAGCAGGAGTACGAGGAAAGCACAAAAGCAGATAGGATCGCACGTCGCCGGGCATACCGGTGAGATTACAGGACGGCAGAAGAAGCTATCCTTTCAGGAAAATTCATTGGCAAATATGAATACATTTTTATTTGAATATAATTTTCACCTATAATATTTACTTAAGCCTATGTCTATCATTCCAACTGAAAGACGAAGACAAAAAACCAATCCGTGACTGGTTTTATCAAGAATATTCATATGTTCCAAAACTTGCCATGTTATAAAAAACTGGAATTATGTATTATGCAAAGAAATCAATTTAGTCGTCTATGTATCACCTGAAACAGGCCTAACAATGTATAAATCCCAAATGCAGTGAGTGAAACACATAACATACACGTGCAATTAAGAATAATGTGTTAATTAAAGTATATACTTACCTGCCTGTACGTGTTTCATTTGGTGCTTCCTGAGCTGTGTCGTGTTTCACACGTCTGTGATTAGTTCTGTGGTTTGTTTACTCTCGTTGGAAACGCACCTGTAAACCGGAGACAACAAAGCACAACTGTATATGTATTCAACACAAAGGAAAAAATGAGTATCGGTGATCAAACACGGGGCTGTGGAATAATGTGCAGCTAGTCCAGGAAACAACTCGACAGTGCGTGTGTGTGGTATCATGGTTACTGTGTTGTGCTGGTGGTAATCACTAATGTTTTTTTTTTTGCTGGAAGACTCCATAACAAGACAGGAAATATATAAAACTAGATATAAGTTCAAATATGTGGCACGGCAGACACTTCCTATAATCATATAATTTCCAGAATCACTTTGAGGAAGCTGTGAAGACAGCTTCTCTGCTCCTGCTTTAATCTCCTCCATTTCTTGTTTTAGATTCAGCCCCCCCATTTATCTTTCCTCATTCCCCTCTATTACCTTGCTGTAGTCCACCTGTGAATTAGTCTTTCTGACTGTTTCTCTGCACCATGATGTATCGTGACATTTCCCAGTGAGCCATTACTCAAATGCGAGCCCAAGCTGCTCCTGGCTTCCTCTCGTCCCTGCTTGTTGTGATTTCATTCCCTTTATCATCTACTTTTATGTGGCTGAGGAGAAATAATCACAGTAATAACAATGGGGAATATTTTTAGCCAAGGGCATCGTCCACTGGTTGTTTGTGCCTAAGCCGCCCTGGCATTTAATGATTATTCTAATGAGAATTAGACATAGCCAGATAAGGGTGGTCATTTTTTCAGCTTTGTCCTTGGCGACTCCACGAGTGGGCCATTTTGGAAAGTTTTCTGGTGGCCAGATTTCTTTCGTAGAGAGAGCGAAACACATCAAATGTTTGACTAATGACTCTCGCCCATCGCTTCGTCTCGAAAAGCTCGCGACGTGTTCCGCCCCAAAGCCGAAAAAAAAACGAGCGCAGAAAACAGATGAATGGATTTCAAACCGTTCACTGCCAGGAACTGGTACGTTTCAAACCGCTGCGAGTCACAAAACCTGTCTTTTTCATCCTTTTACAACAACACTGGGAAGAAGAAAAAAAAGTCAGACAACAGACAGGAAATCCAAAGTCATAACAACAGAGAGCGACAGTCAGACAGAAAGAAAGTGTTAGCCTGCAGCCAAATGTGTTGGGAGCAAAAGAGCGTTTGGGGAAGCTGATAGTATGATATAAGGCGAAAGCTGCACCAAAAGAAGGCTCTGTCTTTGGCCTGTAGCTCTGGATTAGCCCTGACAGCCACGGGAGTCAATCACTCTGCTTGCTCCTCTCATCTTCGGGCACATGGGAGAAAAACAGTTCTGACTTAAAGGCCAGCCGGGGGCTTGCAGAAGTGTTTGGATGTAGGGGGTGGAAGATAGAGAAGAAGAAGGGTGCAGTACCTCCAGGGGGGAGGAGGTTGGAGGTGATGAACCAAATCTACAATTTGATTGAGCATTTTTTTGGTGATACAGCGCAGACATTAAACAGGCAAAAATATCTCAGTCAACCCGAATTAACACATCAGATAATATCAGATTACAAACTCAAATCTACAGGTGGTTCTGTGGTGAAGATGATGCTTCCCTGCAGGGGAATTTTTTATTATTTTTTTTATGGAAATTTTTTGCAAATCTGAACTGGAGTAACACTGTACCAAAGCTGAACAATGTGTAATTTACACCTCATTTCAGGAGTGAGGAAGTTTTTTTTTTTCCCAGAGGGCCATACTGAAAATGAGGTAAAGGGCTACACATTAATTATGATAGCACTTCTTCTCTTTTAATCTCCAGTGGATCCGTAATTCTGATTGAATACATCCTTGTGTCAAACACATATTTTTGGTTCTCATTTAGGTCACTAGTGAGTCACAGTGGGATTAAAATGGGATTTACACAGTCACACCTGTCAGATACTGGGTCAGTTAGCTGTGTCATACGTACAGCTGGATTAAGAACTGATAATCTCAGAGGACCAAATTTATAAATATTATAAAATAGACCCAGAGTCTTGTTGTTACAACTAACAGACTCATGAACCGATGAACTAGCATACTTACACTTTTAGCACAAGCCTTAAAACGTCTTTAATTCTCCTAAAATCTCCTAAAAGGTCTTAAATACAATTTTGAAAGGTCTTAAAAATCTATGAATGTTACTTTTATTTAAAACATGCATAAACTTCAGTCTCGCTTTGAAATGTTTAGATTTTTGACTACAACACGGAACTAAAGTAGTCCACCTGTGCTGCCCGGTGAGAATTTATCGAGCACCACTAGCTAGTGTGCTGTGCGAGCACCGCGGTGTGTTACAGCTTAGCATAGCAGCGGAGAAAACTTAACGAAAGCCCACAGCTAAGCTGAATTGCTTGCATAAGATGGGTAAATGCAAGTTTAACGATTTGTGGCTCTAAATTTCCTTCATGTCTTTTGTACTTTTTTGCCAAATGGGTCTTAAATTGCATTCATTATGGTCTTAAAAAAGTCTTAAAAAGTCTTACATTTGACTTGTTGAAACCTGCAGAGACCCTGAAGAGGAAGCTTCAAACCATTGGTGGCACCAGTTTACCAGAGTCTTTTCATTATTATACATAATTAGGGAGTATAACCTATTGATTCATTAAAGCATGTGCAGCTTGCAGCGATTTCTTTTAATTTAAACATTAAAAATGTTTAGGGTTTTTTTAACAAGAAGAGGATTTCAAGCTTGAGTTTTTTCTGAAGATTGTTTCCAGGAACCAGGAGCTGTAATAATGCTCGTCTCTGTTCAGCCTGTATTTTAAGAATTGACACGTCCAGGCATAAGTCAGCAGGAAGCTTGGATGACGTATCTTTGTTTAAAATGAAAATATACCAACGTGGTAGCCTTTACAGTGTGAGGGATGGCCATCCTTTACCAAGCTGTATACAGTACAGTGATGGGTTCTGATAGAAGAGTTGGTGGTGTACCTTCAGAACCAAAAAAATCAAACATCCACATCATGAAAAAAAAAGCTGGAAATGCAGCTCCATTAAGCAAAGCCATGTGTGCTATAATTAAGCAGTGACGAGCCGTAACCTTTTCAGCACTATGGCATTTCCGTCCCGCTGATGTATTGCACTTCCTGTGACGACTTGGCTCTGCATTTGCAGCAACTTGATATCTACAGAGACCTGAGCTTTGTCTCACCTTAAGTGCAGTCTAATCGTGAACTGGTCAGCGTGCAGCCGTCATTGTGTTAGGTTACCAACTAATTTGGCCTCATGACGAATTGAGACGGTCCCCTTTGCAAGATCGTCCATTGTTACTGACTGGGTAAATCCGGTCTGGATCACGGGTCATATATTGCTTATGTGTGCCTTATTGTAAATGTTACGTTAAATGTTTGCAGTTTGTCATGTGCGAGTGTTGCGTCACACTACACTACAGGAGTACAGTCTGCCTGATCTGACTCACAGTCACGGCTCCTTTTAACACAGCAGAGGGACTTTGATGGAGACAATTAAACCTAATCTCACTCGTTAATTAGTGTAATTCCTGCACTGAAACCAATTTATCCGGATCAATCCCCACTTGGGCTAGGGTACATTTTAGCATTGGATTGTTAGTTCGTCTTTGAAAATAATACAGCATGTATTATTTCATTTTTTTAAATTATTATTATTTTAAAAGAAAAGAAAAAGAAACTTCAAGTTTTGAAACTTTTATGATTAATTACTAAAACCTAATTAAACCCAAAATAAATCTGTATTAAAAAAGAGAGGCTGCAGAGAAAGATAGTGCGGGGTATTTTTTTTATGTCATTGTAACCTCTTTGGGAGATTCAAAATGTCACTGCCCAAAAGGTGATTTCATCCATTTATTATAATTTAATCACAAGCACATTGGCATTAGGTTTTACATATTTCAATGCAAGGTCAACTTCTGCTGAAGATGGCGCCTCTAATACATTTTCAATCATCCTTGTGCTTTTTGTGCTATTGACATTGTTCTGTTTAGCGGATTGTCCATCCATCTGTGCCATTACCTTATAAATGATTATTATTATTCAATTTAAAATACTCACAAGCTGCAGAGTATGAAAACGAATTAGACTCAAATGCTTACAAATGACATGCAAATACATCTTATACTTGTTTTTTTATTATTATTATTATTATTATCATTATTATTATTTTAGTCCAAACATAGTAAAAGTCAATCAGTAATTAAGAATGTATTGAATAGCCACCAGGGGGCAACTGCACTGGTTGCAGAAAGTCCACAGTTTGAATCATGTTTTTACATAATTCAAACTGTCAGTAAAATAAATTGTTGACAATATGATGTTTCGAACTCATTTGACATTCACAAAAGTTTATAAAGACATGATGGACTCAGTCATCTCGTGTCTCAGCTGCTGTGGATAAGACGTGTCCACAGTGACGCTGTCAGAATGTCCCGGAAGATGTTTATATCCGGTTATCTGGGCCAGTTTTCCAATCTTTTGCATTGCAAGGGCGTGTCTATGTGCATGCGTCACTATAGCGAGAGTCTACGGTCAAAACCCTAAGGAATCCGGAAATATGCCACTTAACCGACACTCGCTGTAAACGAGCGAGAGAACCTTTTTAAACTAGATTTGAATGCAAATTTCATACTGTTGTCACAGGCTGTATAATGTGTTGCACGTTTATTTATATTGTCCATGTTTTTACAAATTATTTAAGATGATTCCTATCTTCTTCTGAAATTTAGAAATTGGTCGGCCAATGTTCAATGTGCACAAGTCGCATTGACGAGGGGAATATTTCATGCCTCCGCTAACATTGGAGATGCAAATCTGATTTATTCCCACATACAAATGAGGCCTGAATCCGATCTGACAATCTCTAAATCCATGTGCATGTGTTTTTCCCCCGCCTACACTGTCATGGGTTATGTATGATTTGTGCCACATGTGGAAGAAAGGATCAGAATTGGGTCACCATGCAGAAATGCAGCTACACACACACACACAGGTGTGAATGGTTGACAATCACTCAGCCATGCACACCTGCAGCCCATTACACACACACACACACACACACACACATGCAGAGACCAAAGGACAGACACAAGGAAAGAGATCCCAGGGTCACTGCACTGCTGAAGTCACCGTTTTAATCGACGTGGCAAATCTGTGTCCTTGTGTTTCTAGAGCTCAGAATATTGCACTTTATTTCGTCTTTCACAAAAAAATATACATAAATCATCTTCCTCATTCGACACAGAGTCACTGCTGCTTGTCAAACAGAGTGGCAAAAAATGACACTAAGACAATAAGAGTAGAGTATTTTACACAAAAGGGTTTCATCACCCTGGAAATGATCATCTACAGCAAATCCCACTGTGTCCCTTCTTACTTTAACATCGTCTACTTTACTGTTTTATGTCCCTTTTAGTGCCTAACACGCAGAGGTGGATATGGACACGCTGCAGACGCACAGACCCATAAATTTCTACCTCCTTTAGGAAGCTGCGGCGTGTTTAATCAGAAACTTTTTTTTCGTGACAAAGCGGGTGTGAAGCAGGGGCCAGCAGACAAGCTCCACTGACGCTGATACGGAGGCAGATGATGACACTGGCACGATACAACGCAGATAAGGAGGAGGAGGAAAACGAGAGGTGTGGACAAATGGAGTGATTAGGTGTAGGGAGGGTTCATTTAGGAAGACAAACAGCTTCATTCAGAGCTTGCCAAGCACAGAGAAGGGTTTTCTCACTCCTCAGTTGGTTGAAATTTGCTTCTTTTCACTGACGAGGAATGGAGTCCCTGTCGCCCCTCTCTCCTCTGCTCCCATGTTTCCAGTGATAATAGATTATCTCGAGCCTCGTCTGAACAGCTACTGTCTTTGATTTGCTTTCAAACACATTTTCCGTCCGCATTTGTAGAAGTAATTTCTCCCCGCGCTTGATCCTCTGCCGATATTGTCACAGCCGCACTTATCTACATTATATAAGTGCAGTTTTTCTGTTGTTTTTCTTTTGCCTTTTTTTCCTTCCCAGACAGCACAGAACAACCGCCAAGTGCAGAGATAGTAGTCATTCCACAGTTATTATACAGAAGATGTGCCAAGCTTGCAAGCATTACATTTGATTTCCTCCACCCTCTAATTACCAGAATCCGATTTTTTTTTTTTTATACTGCTGGGAATGAAATTGCTTTAGAAATGAACAGATCTTACTGATTTTCTGCTAAACACCCTCAGCAGTTGGCTATGTGTGAGTGTTATAAAGGGATTTTAAGATGAAACTATGAACGTTAGAGGTGAATATTCAAAAACACGTTTGCACCCGGCATCGGGAATGTACTCATTTTTGCCTCTCAGGCCTTAAGCACATAGTAAAACAACTTTCCGTGTATAAGTTTTTCTTTTTTTGTGTGCTCTTAAAAAGTTTTCTGTAAACACAGCAAGAAATGTGTTCATGTGACACTGCCACAGAAGATAAAAGATAGCGAGATTAAGGGTTAGCGTTAGAGAGATGTTTTCTCACTCTGTGTGGCTAAAAAAGCATATTTAAATTAGACATATTATACCCTATTTCTACAAGTTAATATGAACTTTTCTGTGACATGCTTTGGTCAAAATACCTTAAGGATGAAGCACCACAGCAGTTCAATCACCCTGCCAAAACAGCCCAGTTCAGAACACTCGCTTTAAATGCAAATGAGACACAGGAAACTACATCAGCGTTACTGAGGCTCCAGCAGCTAACACCAGTTAGCATTTGGAAAAGCCATCATTTGGCGACTCTAGCCGGCACATTGCCGTCATATATAACATGTATCCACTGGACACGTAAATCCTCTGAGGCTGGAAGTTTGTGTAGAACTCTGTGCTGCACTGTGCAGCCAATAATAGAACACTTTGAGGACTTCTGCTCTTCTGGATACTCTTTCCCACGCTTGCACACGTTTTTTAGGGACAAAGTGGAGCTCCGCGTGACAACAATTCCAGGTCACCAGGGGTCCGTTTCACAAAGCAGGTTTAGTGAAAACTCTGAGTCTGTTAACCCTGAAATGAGGGAAACTCTGAGTTTTCCGTTTCACAAAGGGAGGTAAGTCAAACCAGAGAAAGAGGAGTAACTCTAGCCTGTTTCACAGAGAGAGATAACTTAAGCTCTCGGTCAGTTACCATGGTAACATGCTCTTTGAAACTAACCTGGTCGGGAGCAGGTTTTTCTCCGCAAACCTTGAGTTTCTCTCTGTCTCCGCCCTCTTTCAGACACACACGATATTTCATTTCCTCATTCATTCAGTCAGCAGAGTGTTGAAGTCTGTTCTGTTCTGCGTCTACATTAGAAGTTATATTAGGTGGAGACTATTTTCACAACCATGTCCTTTTGACAGTGATCCCGTGGATGAAGGTGCAGCATTACTGTTCAGAGAATTACATATTCGTCAGGAGATGATTATCAGACCGCGCATAGATGTTCTTACATTTCCAGACACTTTTCTTTTTGAGCGGTGCCGTTTCACGTCACAGTTCATCATTTACTTTCACAACCTAATCAGTCCTTACATTTCAACATTAACAACCGGAGTCACGCTCTCACATCACAGCAGAAATTGTGTGTCGCGCTGCGTTTTTTTTTTTTATAATTTTTTTTTATTTACAAATTTACAATTTTTTCTTTTATACAACGTCATAGATGCAGATCACTTGAACGTGATATAAATAATGAGAAGTCATTAATGTGTGAAAACAGCATTATGTTGGGGATAAAACAACTGTAAAATCAAACAGCCACTTCATATTTACTTTATGTAAAACATGATCAAAATGAGGTAATCCCATGAGATTATACCGAGGTCTTACCTGTTTGAACAATGTTTTTATGTTTCATCTTAAACTGCGCTTCTCCCCCGCGGGATTACAGCTAAATAAATAAATTTATAGTCTACAACTCAAGCAGTTTCCCCCTGTAATATTATTGTGATTGTGCAAATGACTACATTTAAACTTCCTCATCAGCAGCAGTGTTCTCAGACACCGTCTCCCTCTCTTTTGCTGCTGTTACACTTCCTTCTAAAAACATGCTCAAACTCACCGTATGAGCGCATTAATATTTTCAACTCCAGTGGGTGAAGAACGTCACCCTCCGCTTCCTCGTTGTCATGGTGACTCGTCGAAACGGGGCTCCATTCATGCTGTCTTTTTAGACTTGTGGTGCACGCGCTTAACTCGAGGTGAAACTACTCTGAGTTGAACAAACTAACTCAAATCAGCTGTTCTGAAACTGAAAACTCGGAGTTTCCTTTCTCAGAGTAGATCAACTCAGAGTTCAGGGTTAGACTCAGAGTTTGTTGAACCTGCTTTGTGAAACAGACCCCTGGTCTCTTCCATGTCTCATTGTGACATAGCAATGAGTGGGCAAGTCAACATGACGTGTTTATCTCCTGTACTTAGACTGAGGAGGACCACAAAAACATGACTGAGTAATTTTTTTCACACTCCAGAGTCCCAAATATAAGTATTAAAATGAATAAAAAGTTGATTTTGCATAATATGTCCCCTTCAAGACAAAATATTATTTGCAGATTTTCCCAAACTCTTTCTCATGTGAACAGGCCCTGAACATCTTGTGTTGACGTTGAGAGTTTTTGCTGCAGCAACTTTGTGATTTTTAAAAAAAAAAGTTTAGTTAACTTCACTAACTGTAATCTCTTCTATTTTAAATGAGAGGTGTTTTTTATTTTAAATTTTTATCAACGTAATTGACCCGGATGATGTGGGTTGGTAAATGCAGCGAGGGAAAAAGTGGCCTGTCAGTTTTCTGTGTGGGTCGGTGACCGTGTGTGTGTTGTTGGATTACTGCCATTAAACGTGGAGAATCAGCACCTACGCATGCCCGTAAGGTTTCCACCACTCTTGAATTATAGTGCGAACATGCATTTACACAAATAAATATTTACTATGTGCATGAGAGCTGCCTTCATGTTGCCCTTTCCGGAGGGATTCAGTGGCCGGGGCAACAGCACTTAATGTTGCTCTTCAGTAGAGGTCGTGTGTGTGTGGATGAAAGCCGTCACACAGAGATGAGAAACTTTATAACTCAAGTTTTTTCAGGTGTATCTGACATTTTCTGTTGTTTAGCCTCAGGCGTTTTTCAGGAAAGTGTTTTTTTTTTTTGTACATTTACAGATTGTAGTGTGGTGTGTGGTGCGTGGGTGATGCACTGCATGTGAAACCATTGAAGTTATAATGTCATATTGATGGCTATATGTTGTAAGAACATGAAAATACTGTGTTATAACACGAAATGTGGATTTAGCCGTGTTTAATCTGCTCTGATGATTATTGTCTGGGTCATCTGGCAAACTTAAAAGTCACAATGTTCTTTTCGGGAAAATTGTCGTCTGTCATTTCTGTTTATGTTTCTGAACATTTTGGTTCCAATTAGTTACTTGATGCGCGATGAGACGTCAACAAGACGAGTCTGTCCCTTTGTTCTTGTTGGATGAGTTTCTGTCTTTGTTTGTTTTTTTTTTTTATTCCAGCCACATCAATCGCCAGCTTGTCAGCAACTTTCTGCCAAAGTCTTGTCTCAGTCTGTCACAGCACCATGTGTGTGGTAATGAAGTGCAGGCAGCTCTGTGTGCCATGTAACATGTATTAGGAGATTGTATTTGTCTTTTTAAAATGAAAAGGTCAATATAGAAAAATGAAACGTGACATTAGTAGTTCGTCGGTACAGAGACTCCTGCTTATATTCTGTTGTCTTTTTATGCAAAATCAATGTTTTAATCATTTTAATACTTATATTTGCGACTCTGGAGGCCCTATGAGTAGGCAAAGTGGGAAAAGACGACTCACTCATGTTTTTGTGGTCCTCCTCAGTCTAAGCTTTGTCCCTAAAAAACGTGAGAGTGCAGGCGAGGGCAATAGTATCCAGAAGAGCAGAAGTCAGTGAAGTGTTCTATTTTTGGCTGCACAGTGCAGCACAGAGTTCTACACAAACTTCCAGCCTCAGAGGATTTACATATTATATATGACTAGAGTCTGCAAATGATGGCTTTTCCAAATGCTAACTGCTGTTAGCTGTCGGAGCCTCAGTGACGCTGACGTAGTTTCCTGTGTCTCATTTGCATTTAAAGAGACAGTCACTGAAAAGCGAGAGTTCTGAACAGGGCTGTTTTGGCAGGTGATTGAACTGCTGGGATGCTTCATCCATAAGGTATTTTGACCTAAGCATGTCACAGACATGTTCATTAAGATAACAGGGAACTTGGTTAACTTGGAGATATATGGTATAATATGTCTCCTTTAAAATATCTTGGACATTTTGTGTCATCTATGTGTTTTTCTTTCCCGATTTCCCATAAGAGCTGACGTACTTGCATTGTTGCATGGTCCTGCTTCAGACTGGTTTTCAATCCAGTGTCACTTGACATTTACTTTACACATACTCTGTATTTTGACTTGTTTGCCCGCCCTGCATGCCCTGCCCTAAATTGCATTTTTTTCCCCTTAAAAAAAAAAAAAAGGTGGATTTTCCAATTACAGATCCTTGTCTTTGGGTGTTAATTGCTGACTGACCTCTGGAGCCGTCGTGAATGCCACGCAGGTTTTTTAATAACCTCTAATCACAGAGAAACAGAAAACAGCAGCAATAGAAGACGAGCCGAGCTCCATTTTAACCCATTATACTTCAATAAGGGCAGTAATCTCGTACAAACACAGAGACAGCCGTGTGTGAGTCATCATGCTCTTTTGCAAAACAGGAGCCACTGTGATTTATGCTCACCTGGCCCTGAAATGACACATGAAACAAAACATTATTTTTTTCCCTTTTTTTTATGTGTTAAATTTAAATTAGGTCATATTGGTATAAAATAGCAGAATGGGGCTTATTTAGTTTGCATAAGTTCGAATTTTATAGGACAATTAAGTTTTGCTGATGCTATTTTTGTAATACGGGTCATTTTAAATCGTGATTGCTTATCAATGATGAGCCAGTGCTACTGGGCCATGAGTCATTTTTGCCTTCTTTCTATTTCAAAGCCTTTGTTTTGTGTGGGTTGTATAGGCTTCCCTTCAGCCACAGGCACCGGCTCGTTGGTTATCCACCTGGAAGACTACAATGACAACGCCCCCTATGTGGTGCCGTCGGTAACGCGGGTGTGCGAAGACGCCCACGACGTCGTAATAGTCGGGGGACGGGACAAGGACCTTCCACCCAACGGCGCACCCTTCAAGATAGAGCTGGGGAAACAGCCCGGTCTCGACAAAACATGGAGAGTCACCAGGGTCAACTGTGAGTATTTGAGCTTTAAAATAACTGTTTCTGGCCTAAAAAGTGATGTATGTCTGCACCCTGGTGAAAGTAGGGATAAAAATGAATGAGGGAAAGGAAGGGTGAGTGAATGCTATCAAATCACAAAAGTACATATCCCTGCCAGAGGGAGCAGTTCACCTAACTTTTTTTTTTTTTTCACCATGCTACGATGAATCTATGCTAAATACACAGCATGTCGATGCACATGATACAAATATGGAGTGAAATGATACATTGGAAAGGAAAGAGGGAGGAGGACAGACAGACAACCAAGACATTGATTCGGGGGGTTGCATGACCGACAGCACTGTCTGTGTGCGTTTGAGTGACGGAGCAGAGCTAAAACCTGCCCAGGGGTATTAGCTGTGACAGGCAGTGGGAGAGGGAGGTGCAGACACTCCTCAATCACCAACCACTGGAGGAGACAGATAGGGCCTGCAGAGAAAGAGTCCGCTCCGACTGTGCCCACATCGTCTGTGTGTGAAGGAGAGTAGGTGGTTTGAGAGGTTTTGTATTGCATCATGTCAGATAAGTGGTTTTATTTCTATTTAAATACTGTAATTGGGTTTTTTTGGACATAAGAGGGGTTGAATCAACATCTTTCAATCAATGGCTTATTCAGACATGTGACCTTGTTTTGAATCCAACATAAAATCAATTTTTTTGAAAATGTTCAAACTCAATGGGACCTCTTTCATTCCCACTCCCACTACACAAGTGTTAGTTTGCAACTCAAACTTTCACAATCTGAATGCTGAACCAATGCTTAGTTCAGAAGACGTCATCTCACATCTTGTGAATGCTGCAGATTGTTTTCATCCTCAAAGTTCACTGATATCAAGTTTTGTTCCCCAATTCAACTTAAGTCTAACCTTTAAAATCTCTGGATTTATGTATTCAGGCTTTTTATTCTTTATCAGAGAAACATGTTCTTTAAGTTCATCTTTTGCACTGGGTGTTTCATCTCGGAGAGTTTTGTGTCCGGCCAAGCATTGCAAACTATACCTTAACTACTAATCCCAAACATTCTCTATAATAGACATTTACTTCTGGAACACGGAGCAAAACGATGCTTTATGGCCCTCACAGTGACCAGATATCAACCCAAATGAATACTTATGGGAGATCTGGGAGTGTTAAACACTACTGCATAACCACCACTGAATGAATATAACCTGGGGGGAAAAAAACAGAGAAACTGGAATTTTAGGTGGTTTGAGAGGTTTTGTATTGCATCATGTAAGAGAAGTGATTTTATTTCTATTTAAATACTGTAATTGGTTTTTGGACACAAAGGGGTACAAATTAACATGAAATAGGTGTTCGCTTCCATCTTTCAATCAATGGGTTATTCAGACACATTCACGTTGTGTGTGACCTTGTTTTGAATCCAGCATAAAATGTTATTTCTTCTTCTTTTTTTTGAAAATGTTCAAACTTACTATGTGTATTAAAGTGTTAGTATTGAAGTGTTTACCTTCAAACTCAATGGGACCTTTCATTCCCACTCCCTCTCCACAAGTGATAGTTAGCCACTCAAACTTTCACAATCTGAATGCTGAACCAATGGTTAGTTCAGAAGACGTCATCACGCATCTCGTGAATGCTGCAGATTGTTTTCATCCTCAAGCTTCAGTGATAGGAAGTTTTGTTCCCAAAATCTCTGGATTTATGTTTTCAGGCTTCTACCTTTGACACTGTATCACAGAAACATGTTCTTTAAGCTCATCTTTTTCTACTGGGTGTTCCGTCTCAGATGGCAAGCATTGCATCTATACCTTAAAGGTGCCATATGTAAGCATGTGGCCAAAGACGGTTACTACATTCATATTCAAAATACCAAGGACATGATTTGCAGTCTGCAAAATATAGTTTTTAATGCAAATATTTTGTCTGTACTGTTGTTGTTGGTGAGTTCAGTTTGTTATATGAACATTATTCCTGAGTCTCTGTGACATATTAGGAGGATTTTATGGCCAGTTGCTTTAGATTTATTACATAATGCACCTTTAACTACTAATCCCAAAAAAATGAATAGGACTTTTACTTCTGGAACATGGAGCAAAACTATGTTTTATGGCCCTCGCAGTGACCAGATATCAACCCAAATGAATACTTATGGGAGATCTGGGAGTGTTAAACACTACTGCATAACCACCACTGAATGGGGATAAAACCCAGAAACTGGAATTCTTGGCAGTGAGCCCTGGTACTATATTGTCACTTAACTTGAATGACTTTTCATCTAAAATATGCATTTGCATTTTATTGTGCTTTCCAACAGCAGCCATGTTGATATGAAACAGCTGGTGAACACAGGTTATTATACTGTGTATTAAGTCTATAAAGTCTGGGAAAGCTATAGGTGTACTTTGATAAAACGCAGCCGATCCAAACCCAATAGCTCCCGTCAGTTCACTACTACAGTAGACGTTTTTGGCTTTAGTAGAAGTGGGATGTTTTACTGCACTAATTCTGCCATTTTAGCAGCGTATGTTTGTTGTATAGATGTTATAGCCTGGTGCCCACAGGCAGGTCAGTTAGTGACGGACAGATATGCCAGTCAGTCATCGCTCGCAGGCCAAAGGAAATGATTGATTTGTATGTGTATAAAAATGATCTCAGTCATCTAGTTTTGAGAAGTGTGAAGTCTAGTGAATCCCTCCCGGCAACTCCACTGTTAAAAAATGGAAATCTATGTGTTTCCATCATGGTACGGTTCAGTTTATGGGTCAGGCTTGAGTTTCGACTGAGAACACTACCTTTACTTGGTTGGCGGAGCGTTGGCGGACACAGCAGACAACGATCCGCCAAGCTGTGTTTCAGAATAGACAAATTGCCTCGATTTTCATGGGATATTTACAGCGATCCCAAAGGCGGTGGCATTTTTTTGTCACCCCCAATCAACCGACTACCCTACCGTTCCATTTTTACTCAGTTCCATTCTTTGGGATGGTGCCAAAGAATGGAACTGTTGGGTCTGGTTATTGTGGTACTATTCCTAACGGAATGAGAAAATTAAACGAGTTCTCACTTGATTTGGTTCCAATTGTTAGATTCACATCTTCTCTATTAGCACATGATGTTAATTGTGCAAATGATTCTGAAAATAGACCCCCCAAAAAAGCACAGCACATAATAAGTGGACACCCTTGTAATTGTCAAATCTCCAAGGCTTGTTTTGCAACCAGAAGACTCCATGCATTTTTTATGTACCATCTAATACAATAATGTGGAAGCTGCCGACATCTTCCTTTGTTTTTCCACAAAATTATTTATTGGGATTTCAACAAATTACATAAAAATTGTTGCAGAGCTCAACTTTAATGAAGCTTCTTCTAAAAACACCGGCTGTAAAAACAAATCTATTCATGTCTTGTTAAAAAATCGCAGATGAGCCGTTGTAGCATCGTTTTGCGCTAACACACACACACACACACATTTATATATAAATATAATATACCTTTTTTAAAGAATTAAAGCAGAAAGGGGTTCTGACAGTCGGAAAATAAAATGTGCTGCTGCATATTGTGGCTCCTTTTAACACGAAGCGAAGTGTCTCAGAAGGAATTTAAAAATGTGATGCAACAAAGCGTAACAGTCTTACGCAACTTAAGAGTTTGGAGTGGCTTTCCAAGCAGCTGAGGCATTAAGTAACAACATACTTAGTTCTGCCTTTCAAAAAATAAGCAATTGTTGAAGGGATGCACCGTACATGCAGCGTGGCTGTCCACCCACTCCATTAAACCTCTTTTTCCCCTTTCCCCTTTTCCCCTACTCCTCTCTGTGTCTCCTGTAGCCACACACTCCCAGATCATGCTACTGCACAGTCTGAAGAAAGCCAACTACCAGCTCCCGTTGCTCATCACCGACTCAGGGGTGCCCCCTTTGTCCAACAGCACAGAGGTCAAAGTTCAGGTGTGCGTCTGTAAGAAGAACAAGATGCACTGCAGCTCCGCCTACTCCCACCATGCCAGCCTTCTGGTGCTGCCCGTGACACTCCTGCTCACCCTACTCTGTAAGTACCATCACTATCACGACACACAACAACGACAAGTTATATCGTTTCTTAACATAGTTGACCCTAAAAATGATTGTTACCCATTAGATTTGCCCTTAAGTGTGCGGTTAGTCTTCCTGGGGTCCATCTTAAACCTATACATTTTTGAGATGAGACCTCTCTGGTGTATGGGAGTTTGCAGAATGATATCTATTCCTCTTTTTGGAGGTAAATTAGGAAAGCATGGGCCGATGGTACGGACAAACTGGCGAATCTGGAAATAGCGGAACAGGTTAGAGTGCTGCAAGTTAAATTTGGTGGAAAGAGCATCAAATGTAGCAAAAGTTCCATCTATGTAGAGATCACTGAATTTACTCAGTCCTGCCCTCTGCCACTGGACAAAGACAGGATCTAATTTAGCTGGGAGAAAGGCATGATTACTGCAGATGGGACTATAAAGGGAGAAGTCTGTTAGATTAAAATGTTGTCTAAATTGTGACCAAATTTTTAAGGTGGCAATTACAATAGGACATGAGGAGTATTGTGTGGGAGAAAGGGGTAGCTTCGAGGTAACTAAGGCAGGGAGTGATGATGATATATCGTGCGTATATACTGTGCTCCGCTGTGCAGCCACTCTTCCTCCCTCGCCTGCACTCTCGTATTTCACAGGGACAAGGGGGAGCTACGGAGGAGCTGTTAAGTACTCTGCCTGGCGGGGTGCCAATATTCACGGTGAAATGTGTCGCTATGTCGTCATTCCGAGGGAGGTTAAAACATTGTGTGTTTTATCACCTATACTTACACAAAGTGGAACCACTTAAACATGACTGAGTCTTTTTCACATTTTGGGGACTGGTATGGCCCACTGAGTCCCAAAATTAACAAAAATCCAAAAATTAATTGGTCACCCCTTCCAGGCAGAAGAACCGCTATACAGAACAGTCCATGTACAGAACTGTGCAAAAGTCACCAGTTTTGTTGTTTTTATGAATATCAAATTCTACAATCATTGGTTTTTGTGTTGGTCTTATATCTAACCAAGCAGTGTGTGTAATGCTCTTGAATAAGCACAGGTTTTTACCAGTAACACAAACAAAAAGAAGAGCCAGGGTCATGCTATTGCTCCAGTGTAGAGGAGAGGTCACACTAAATACTTGACTTTTTGACCTAAAACCCTCTGTAAAAGCTTTCCTTCTTCTGAAAAATATGTTATTCATATCTGCATACATGTTTGACATATTTGCTGGATGTGTTCCAATACAGTGATTGAGAAATAATTATTCTGTATGGTCCATTTTTAGCGATGCTAAAACAACAAATCTCATGTTGGACTAAGGACTTTAGCATATTTATTGTGGACTTACATCCCACTACGTTTATTTTGCATTCACCTTCACGGTAAAAGTTTCTCCTTTGCATTTATTTCACCACTTAATTTTACACTCCACTATCTCCTTTGAGTCATTAACGGAAAAAAAAAAAAAATGAAGCCATCTCCATTCACAACACAGGCCTAATGAAGGATATCCAAACACCTTGTTTGTTGAGAAGAAAAATCATTTACAACCTTAAGGCTGCAGCAGATGCTGTTCACCTGTCTGGGGGTTGTTGCGAGGTACAGTGAGAGTGATGAGCAGAGGAAGAGGACGAGGGTTTGCTCTCGGCATGAGACGGAAAAAAAAAAGATGAAGAGATGCTTAGTTATAATCATTCCCTTCTTTTTTTAAGTACTAATTTGTGTTTGACCATGTTCTGCTTCACTGATCATGAGTACAAATGCGCTATGTCTCCTTCCTCCTTCGAGCGCTTTCCTATATTCGCTTCCTTGTGTTCTATTGATCATAAAATAGCGCTCTCCCTCTTTCTTTCTCTCATGTCCTGTAAATTACCGCCATTTGCATATTTTCTGCCTGTCTCCGTTCCGTCAGCCAGCCTTGCCGCTGACTTTCCTTCCCCCCCGTGCCACTTCTCCTTTCTCTCTCTTTAGCAATCAGCCACACTCTCCCCCATAATCCTTTGCTTACAGGCAAAATCTCTGCGTCTCATCTTCTCATTTTCTCCCGGTATCTGCGAATCACAGCATCTAGCATGACCCATTGATCTTCCTCGGGGTACGGATCAATCTGTCTGTTGATGCATATCTTTCCTCGAGGCGGCCGTTCATAGCAGATGACTGTGCTGTGTGTTGGAAGGCTTTGTTTGAAGCTACGCCTTGAAGAACTCATCATCTCACTCTCTCATGATGCAGTTACACTGCTTAGTTACCTGCAACTTTTTTTTATTTATTTACTGTCTTCTTCTTCTGATTCTGGTGAGTTGCTGTACACAAAGTATTAAATTAAACTGACAATGCGTGGCGAGCAGCACTAAGAGAGCGACTGCACTCCAGCGCTGATATACCATTAGTCGCGCTTTCACTGCAACACACTAATCACAAGCGTAAGCTGTTGCTGTGTCAGCATTTGTGGGCGAGCAGGCTCCACTCGAAAAAAAAAAAGTTTTATGGCAGCGAGCCCGAGACTATCCCAGCAAGAACAGTCAGTCAGATTCTTCACACTCTCCTTTTTAGGAACACTGTGTGGTATATTCTGTGTGGGTTGGTGAAATTGTCTCAGCTTGAAAGTGTGGTAATTGGGTGGCTTATGATGAAATAAGAAGCTTTATTGACCACTGACAGTAGTGTTGGTTGTTTACTTAACAGACAAGACCCCTTTTGCACCTGGCATTAAAATGAGTTTTCCGTGAACTGATTACAATGATATAGTCCCTGACCACTTGTAAGTACAGGTGTTAATGCACCCGAGACAAAGTGCGGACGGGATTGTTGTCCAATCTGCAAAACCACTTCTGAAAGTGGTCAGAGATGCATTGAGAAGCACATTGGTGGCTCCAAGCACAGCTACACTCTTAGAAATAAGGGTTCTAAAAGTGTCTTTCTACAAGGGCTGAGGTTCTACCTGGAACCATTTGCTTCTGAAAAACCCTTTCCCGAAGAAAGGGTTTTAAAGCTCACATAGAGTGGTCCTGTTGCACATGTTAGTTATGGAGGTCTACTTACATACATTAACTTGTTTTTATGGTCAAAAACCTCCTAGTTGCTGTAAACGAGCCGATAGAAATCCTCTTTTCTAACGCTGTTCCCCAGCCGCGATATTTCAGACTTAACTCTCTCACCCAGGAGACGGAGTGTGTTGTGATTGTCCAGCCAGCGTAGTGGCTTCCCAACTGTCTTAACCGGAAGTGACATATTCAGCACACCTGCTCTCAGAAGCGCAGCTCCCCCCTCTGGAACGGTGGATGCACTGCTACTAATTATCAAAACATTGTTTTAACAGTGTTTAAAAATAGCTTCTTCACGACTCCCCGCCGCAGTCCCTTTATGACTTTGACCCGGAGTCAGACCCAGAGTCAGAAGACACTGTTGCTCCTGAAACACCTCCACAACAGACATTCTTCTTCTTCTGCGGTTCAATGTACACAACCAGATGTGCCCGGACTAGTGCCCGGAGCAGGAGGATCTGCTGTTCAGGAGAACCGCTGTTTACGTAACTGGACCGGGTTTTTTCAGAGATCTTGCGGAGCCCGAGATTACAATAAAACACAGCGTTCTCAACAGTGGCTAAACTGTTTGTTTCGAAACTTCAGGGCTTTGTAAACAAGGTAATGACGCAGATACACTCACTTAAAAAACAGCATTAATTGGAACTTCCGGTCTAGGTCCGCTTTATAAAAAGGGTCTACCTGGAGCTAAAAAGGGTTCTCCTATGAGGACAAGCCAAAGAACCTTACATGGTTCTACTTAGCACTTTTATTTCTAAGAGTGGAGCATCACAGCTAGCAGCTTCCCCTGCTCTAAAAACAAGTCGTAGTCCAAGCAATAGCACGACTTCACCTGGCCGTGGACTTTGTTTTTCATATGGCGACACACAGGATGGTATCACTTGTTGTTTGCTGCTGGAAATCTTTGCAGAAGAAGAAAATGAGGTGGGAGGTGACATAAGGGCGGGATGACTGTGATCGGATAATAATCGCATCTTGATGTGAACACCGGAGTATGCACGTTAATACCAGGTGTAAATGCATGTAGTGCTATCTGATCACAGTTTTTGGTTGCCAGTTGAAATGGACGGCCTCAAACAACAACATTGTGAGACCTCTGCATCACTTTGCTTGCACTGCACGTGGCAGAAGTTTAGAAATACAAAGCTTTCCAAGCAGTTGCCAGTGGGTTTTTTGTGTGTGTGTGTGTGTGTGTGTGTGTGTGTGTGTGTGTGTGTGTGTGTGTGTGTGTGTGTGTGTGTGTGTGTGTGTGTGTGTCAGACAGAGTTCACCCAACATGGCAGACCCGACATTACCATTCATTTAGCAACAGTGCCAATTATTGCTCCGGAGTTGGCCACGAACGAACCACTCAGCTAACGTCTAAAGGCGGAGGTGAGAGTGCCCATTACACTGGAAAAAGATGCTGAAGAAGAAAATGTGTGCGGAGTGAGGACATTTTGGCAAAGCGAGAACATTTTTGACTCACAAAGGGCTTTTCAAGGGTTAGGGTTAGAATTGGGTTAGTTGTTACGGTTAAGGTTAGGGTCAGGGACAAGGGAATGCATTATGTCTCTGAGGATCCTCACTACTGATGCTGTGCAAATGTGTGTGTGTCTGCTGGGCTCCAGAGGTTCCTCTAATTCTGTTGGAATCATCTCCACACACACACACACACACACACACATGCCTAGAGAGATGACTCCTTCTCAAGCTCATCACAGAGACCGGTGCTGGGGGACAGATAGAGGCGACCGATCAGTGCAGTGTATAGTCAGCTCGTCTGACGGAGAGGATCCTGTTTCAATTCCCTTATCTCCGAGCTGAACTCTGACCCCGCAGCAGAGAGATGAAGGGGAGAAAAATGTATAAGTGCCAAAGGGGAGGGGAGGAAAAAGAGGGATGGGGAATAAAGGTGTGGAGATTAAACTCCTCTGTTTTGTTCTCCTTTTTGCCCACCGGGCTACAGTTATACAGTGTACACTTTCCCCTTTTTTTTTATTGTGTCCCTGTATCAGTATCTGTATTTCTAGATAGATAGATAGATAGATAGATAGATAGATAGATAGATAGATAGATAGATAGATAGATAGATAGATAGATAGATAGATAGATAGATAGATAGATAGATAGATAGATAGATAGATGTGTGTGTCTGTAATATTTGTGTGCTGATTTGTTCAGCTTAGCTCACGAGGAGACAGAAATTGCCTATAAACAGAAGAGGCTCCCTCAGCAAGTGCTTGAGATCAATATTCTATCTGAGTCACACTTTCCCTTTGAAACAACAAAGCGATTCATATTTGTATGTTTAATGGGAACAGAAGAGACAGAAGGACGAGGATTCATCTGTGACTCTCCGTGAAATTGTACTCGAATCAAGAAAAAAAAAACGAAGAGCACGGTTGACTTTTGTCGGAGAGGCGGAAATATGGATCTCTCTTTCCCGCTGACAGATTTGTCTCTTGTACGAGTCCACGAGAAGCCAAAATAACTAAAGCAGTGGTGCTCAAACTTTTGATACTGACTTCCCACCTGAGGAAATATCGAGCACTCTGAATAAATAGGCGTAGCAAATTCAGCTCGGGGCATTTCACAACTGTACAGCAAGCACTCGAACTGGCACTTAAACTCTGCCTCACAATCTTCAGACCGCGTGAGATGCAGCCGCTCAAAGAGAGGTTTTTATTTTAAAAGTAGACAACACAAAGTCACGGATTCAAAGCAAAAATAATCCCAGATGACCTCAATAGATACTGGCGCTTTGGTCGCAATACACACCGACGTCAGAGGTGTCCACTGTTGATGAGGCCGTGTATGTATGAGAGACAGAGAGAGAGGAGCTCTACCTGCACCGCTGTAACATGAAAAAAGAAACCCTAACCCCTGTATGTTTAGGGAAAACATGCATCCGTTGCAGCACTCCTGTTTTCCTGGACATGACGACAATATCTCACATTTCTGGGATCCAGTGAGCACTTTTAACTTTGCTTTTATTACTCCGGTCAGAAAAGTACGTCCAAATGGTTTGTGTCCACGCTGATATAAACCTTTCACCTGAATCAGTTCAGTAAAAGTGGCGGGAGTAGCGTTTATTGTCCAGAAATCACAAAATAGGCAAAATTTTATCACTTAAATCTGATTAAAGAATTTGAGTACTTTTTTGTGAAAATTAGATCAGCAATTAATAAATCAGATTGCCTATAGGTTGTGCTAAAAGAAAGGATATAAGACGCTCTATATTGCATAATATAGCCTCTATAAATATGTTTCAATATAGTAATGGAGCCTAACTGCTTTATGTTCTCAGAGTTAATGCATTAATTAAGTCAGTGAAGCCGCAGCAACTTTTTTCATCTCGGCAGCTCCCAGAATTTTTGGTTGCTTGGTAACAACAGGCACGGACAGAAGTGCAGCCCTTGGTTAAAAGCATCATCGACACCTTCCGTGTGTTTCTGAAGCATTTTTTAGATGCTGCATGTGAAAGCACCCCCTCCCCCCCCCACACACACACCTCGTACAGGAGGAAGCGTCCCTCTTCTGAGCAACACTCGCAGAATTAAAGCCACTACCTCAGTGGCTTACTGTCCTGTAGCTCTCAGTAAGGTTACACAGGGTTTGCTTTTCAAACTCTTCAATAATGTATGTAACCCTGCGTGACAGAGAGGAATGTACGGACGTGTGTGTGTGTGCAGAGATCCAGCGTATACTGTTTCTCATGCTTGCTAGACATTTTGTTTGTTGTTGAGGGATTGTCAGCTAAATCCCAGGGTTTTACAGGGGTCTACTCTCACTCCCCTCCATTGTAAGCCTTTCTTTTGTGATCAGTGTGCCCTGTAGACTCTCTTTCCCTCTCTCTCTGACACACACAGCCATTTGGGCAGCTATTCTTCTGAGGACACTGCATTGACTAACTTAAATGAGGTTCTGCATCATTAGGATCAGGTTTAGGTCCTGAAAGAGTCAGTATTTATGTCAGAAAAGGTCCTAAAAGAGGGAGCAACACACAGAGATAACAGGATGGAATAATCCCTTACAAACAGGAATATCCTATACATGAAGACAAACTGATTCTAAGGGTTCAGTGACATCATCTATTGTTCTTCTGCGATGAGAAGCAGCAGCAGAGCAGTATAGGAAGAGTCGACACGTGCCGCCGCTCACTCAAAAGAGCTATTCATAATTGTGGCACCAGGAGAAAATGGTCTCAATTTTGCTGCTAATGCAGCTCACAGGTGGCACAGAAACACAGATAACCGCACTGCCCCCTATCTGCACACACGTGCACTGCTGTGTACAGCTGATAATCTCTCTGCAGCAGCCTCACTGTTGCTTAAAATGAAGTCCTCAAATTTTATGATGTGTGGCTGGAGGCAGAGACTCCCGGGCCAAGATGGGCAGCATGTAAATAATGTATATTTTACACACAATGCTGTGTTTGACTTTGGGCTCATGAGGGATGGGAAATCTCAGGGGAGGTGGATGCTGATGCTCGTGCCAGTGTTGCACTTCTTCTCTGGCACATGCACACAGCATGTAAAACACACTCGTTTCTATCCTGTATCGAATCACAGTCACCCTCTGTGTGCCTGTTCTATTTTGGAAAACCACATTCTGAAATCATTTTCCAGGCAGGATTACCGATTTCAGCTGCAGATTTGGCCGGAGTTGAAATGCACTGCAGTCAGAGACCTCCCACTCTCTTTCTGCTTCACCCTGTCATTTCAGAAAAAAAAAAGAAAAAAGAACGTACAGTTTGTAATTCTGAGCATAAAGAAGAAAGACAGGGTGGAGAGGAGAATATGAGTAAACACAAAGCATTTACCATTAAACACAACAAACAAGTCCCTGCCCACATGTGCCTAATTTACCTCCATCCTCTCGGGGGTTTTAGTCCACACCATTCTTCCTCTCTGATCCCTCGCTTCACTCTGACAGCCACTTTTCCTCTTTCCTGCTCCAGCTCTACACTAATCCCCTCTCGGCTAGAGAGAGACTACATGTTTAGGGGCTTATTTACTCTTGTAAAAACAACGTTTTTCACAGCTTCTGCAAGAGAGAGAGACGTGTTTGGTCGAAAAAAAAAGGGTTTGCTTTCCACCCCCGGATCGACCCGTGAAGGATTCTTGATCTCTGATCTGAGATGTGAAAAATTCACCGTGGGGTGTATTTAAAGAGGTGATACAGCTCTTTAAAACAAAAAAACAAAAAAGTCTTAAACTGATTGAGTTGCAGCTTTACAGAAACATTGTGATGTCTCAGCTCTGAGTAAACACTGGGAAGTCGACTGTATAATATTTGCTACCTATTTAAGAACCTGAAAAGTTATGATATTTGCTCCAGGGTTATATAAATAATTTGTTGATCATTAGCAAGTGAGGCTTTAAGGTATCATACATTTTTTATGATTATAAAGTTCTAGCACCAGACTGCACTCGCGTCTTACTCATATATTATGAATGGATATATTATGAATGCTGCTACGTGAATGCTGCTACGTGATTGGACCCAAATATGGGGTACAACACCGACATGGACATGAAACCGGGAATATTGCTGATATTAATTAAACAGATGTTTTAGTTTTACATGGATGCAGTTGCAGGACATTTTACGTGAAAGAGTTACTTGAACTGTGGCTTTGATCGGTTTGATGTTGAGCGCGCAGTGTCATCTGCGTATGGCTTTACTGTCCTGGTTGATCAGACATACACACCATAAAAAACATCTCTAAAATGCTCTACTCACACCTAATTTATAGATTTATATTATGTTCACACATGTGGCTCGAGGTTATTACAGAGCTATTGATAAATAACACCAAAAATATAGTTTATCGTCGACCCCAGGATTAATATTCCTCATATTAATGACACAGTGGAAACAAACTACTACAGTTTGTATTCATTAATATTATCAATAAAATCTGGAGAAGCAGAATAAACCAGATTTGCAACAGTTTTATCTGCTTTCAATGCAACCACATAGACTCACACTGTCTTTTGGCTTCTGCCCTTTATAGGGGTCGCCACAGCGGATGATCTGCATATTTGATTTGGCGGAGAGTTTTACATCGAATGCCCAAATCTGGGTTCGGGACCGGCACAAGGAGACCCCTGTGGCTGGAGTCTTATAAAAGCGGTCAATCATTGTTTTGTTTTGTTTTGTTTTTTAATTCCATGGTGTGCTGACCAGAGCATCAATATTGTGCTTTGAGTGCTGAGAATTAACATACCATTAACAACATATCCAAATATGAATACTTTCTTTATTAAATATGAACATCATTAACGCATTTATGTAAGATTTTAAATTCCAGCATCTGATTTTCTGTTGCTGATAAATATTTGTGTACATTTGCAATTCACATTAGCCCTGAAGTACAAAGATTCCAGGCATTTTGTGTACCTTGCCATAAATGTGAAATAATATCTGAAGCTTTAAAGCGTTTTTTTTTTTCCAGAGACATGAACGACATAATTGGTCTAGGTCGGTAAAGCTTATTAACTTTCAGAGTTGTCAGGGTTACCTTGTCGTCGTCTTCTCTTCATGCCGCAAGAGCCGCTGTTTTTCATCCAGCAGCCGTGACATACCTGGGCTAATCAACTGTCACCCTCGTCTCCTCTCTGCAATTAGAAAGGCTGGGAAGCGGCGACTGTTCCCTCCAGTGTCCTGTTTGATTCCGCCGTGCCTCCTGCAGCTTGTTAAATTCAAATTTTACGCATTAAGCCGATGCTTTTTACCCACAGAGACTTACAATAAGAAGTGACACACAAAAAAAAAGGTGAAGAAGAAGAAGATAAGTCTAGTATCAGTGAATCACTGCGATACTGCATCAGGTTATTAATATTCATAGTGATGGGAAGTTTGACTCATAATTCTTCCCCGTCTGTCTGTTGTTGTGAAATGGAAATCAGGTCTTTAAGTGTTTTTGCTTTATCTAGTAGTGGAATATAAGTGTGACAGAGGTCGTTTACATACATATATATATATGTATATACAGCGGCATGTAAACAGAATCTTTAGGATGTTTATGCTGTGGCTGTACAGATTCTGGATCATTTCCAACGAGTAGGCAGATGTGAAAACATGCTGGGTGTGATTAAATGTCACATTCATACTCCGTACTTATAAGTGTGCATATGTATCTTATCAACAACCACAACAACATAATATGAAGGAGAATAAATTAAGTGTTGCAGGGTTCAACACAGGATCTATTGTATTATGGGTATAATGTAGGGCTGTCAGAATGAATGGCGATAATTGGAATCAATTAAGGGCCAACCCTAACGCGTGTTTTTTTCTCCTCACGCACCTCTGTTGAGCATGAGAATGTGGTGGATCAACAGCTTAGTTAGAAAGTCTGATAAATAAATAAATGAAGCCGCAGCTCTGCTGAGAGATGGTGAGGTTTATTTCTGCTGCTTCTCTGCGTCGTTGAATCACTCCACGGCTGTCATTTCATACATTGACAATTTAGGAAATTATCCAAAAGTGTCTCAGAATGACTTGAAATTTACCATCATAATAGTCGGCATCGCCCTGAACAAGGATCCGTTGAAAATATTTGCAAACCTCTTAAGGCCATTAAGGTCCATTATCCATTTGCCCTGATGCACTTTGACAGTGAACTGACTTAAAGGGAAACTGTGTAGTATTTATGGGTTTATATAACCCAAAATCCACTTTTTATACATATTATGTGTTCCTGCATTGTCTAGTCGCTGTATAATAGTTTTTGTTTCATTTTCGAAGTGTTTCAAAAAGTCATGTAAAATAACATGGTCGCGGGCCGCGGTTGCATAGCCACTGTTAGCAGCGAGACGCCATGTTTCTACCGGAGCCTGTAAGGACAAACGCGAGAGAACAAATCAAGCGTCTCTTTACTTGTAGCGGAAGTCCCGCCTCCACTCTCTCCGCTTCGTCTGCTACGGCCGCGGTAGCTCGCCCTCTCCCTCACCTCACGAACCTCATCTGCTGACACGGAGAAAGACGACATTTGACCTGCTGCGGATACCGTAGCGCTCAGGGAAGGGAGGGGGTGAGCAGATTTTGTAAATTTCAGCCTCTCCTCTAGATGGCACTATAAACTACTTACTTCACCTTTAAGTCTCAGAAACAAAAAGTATCTCGGAATGACTTGAAATTAAATAATTTCTCATTTCTTTCACGCCGTTGCAGGAAGCCAGCGAATCAGCGTCTTTGTCACCAGAGAGGAGAGATTTGGAAAAATGCCCGTACTGAGTTTACATTTTTTTGACCTGTTATTGCACATTGAGATGGAAAGTCAAACAAATTTCAACTTTAACACACACAATCTGGTGTATTTTCTCAGTAAAACTTTTATTTTTCTTCATGTTAAATTGTTTATACGCTATTTTAACATGCAGTAAAATTGTAAATAACTGCCAAATATTGATGGTTATTCTGGAAAATTGGGGAAAAGCACTTACCCACAGGCCATTTTTTGGCACTTTTATGCTTAAAATTAGCCCCCTCAAAAAAGGGCCAGACAGACATTTTGAGGCTTAGGTGTTAAAAGTTTGGCCATGATGAACTATTTAACTAGCGAATAATAATAATAGTTTGACAGCTCTGTTTGTGGTGTCGTACTGATTATTCAACTCTTTCTCCTAATTCTCTCTTTCCTCATTTGTTCCTGACCCATGTTCATGACCTCTGTTTGTGCATGCAGAGGTGAAGTGAATTGGCAAAGTATTTATAGTGTATGTCAGGACTTTGACTCCTTAGCCAGCGGGAGAGAGATAGAGAGAGTTTCCTCTCTATATATTCAGCTCTTCATGTGAGGTGAAATATGGCTGCCAGAGACTCATTACATTTTACTTAATGAGTAGCTGAGTCTTTCAGCTTTTCTCCTCTTTTATTTCCTTTCTTTTAGTGAACACTTAGGGCCAGAGCTTCGCTGAAAAACAAGAGCGAAAGAAAATTCAATCGGGCTCCGGCCCGACCCGTTTCCATACCCTCCACCATATTAGATATTCACCCCCCGTCAAGCACGCGTCGATCTGCCTCTGAATTTTTGGAACTGTATGGTCCAATTCTTTTCAGCGTGTCTGAGAAAATTATCACTCACATTCCTCAACTCCGCCGCTGCCTAATCTCGTAGAGGTGGGGAAGGAGAAAAAGATTGTGGAGGCAGAAGACAGAACAAATACACACCGAAAGACATATCGTCTCGCTGATACCGGGCGGCCAACTTATTAAACAAAGCACACAAGAGCCGTGACCGCAGCGGAGAGAGAGAGAAACAGTGCAGCCCACACATGCACTCACAATAGAAACGATGGAGAAACTGGAAAAAGCAAACAGTAGCTTTGACGAATCAGGACCTGCAAATTGCTTGTTTAACACCACAATTTGCTGCATGCGCGTTGCTCGATTAGCAATAAAAGGCAATGTTTGCAGGAAATCCTGTTAAGTAAGCGCCGCAATGCTTATGGGTCTTCACCGTAGCCTTTGCATCTGTGGACTCATGCTGGTGGTGTTGACATTTTGGTGTTGTACACACACACACACACACACACGGTCACAGTCATCAAAACAGGATCCTGCAGTAATGGAGCAGTGCACTAAATGCCACTAAATGTAATGTAATTTGAGTTTGAAGTGGCTGCGACCACTCGGATAATGTAAAGGCGAGTGGAAATGTTAAACCTGAGCTGTCATGGCGCACTGAGCTGAAGACGTGGAGGCCTAAATACTTAGTGAGCTTATTTAACTTCAGGCTTTTTTTGCTGTGTTTGTGTTGCGGTTCATCAGTGAATATCAGTCATGAATGAGTTCTGTCAGAATGGGATTTTAAAGTTAGTATAGGTGATGTTTTTTCTTTATCGTTATGGTTTCAGTGAGTGAGAAAAGTTAATGATAAACAAACCTGTGACAGCCGTAAAACAATCACTGTGTTTAATGTTGTGGCCTTAATTATTCATGATACTATTCCGCTAACAATGCTAATACGTTGTTTATATCTGCCGTTTAGAGATGATCAAATAATCTAATAGTGGTTTTAGCGTGTGCGACCATTACTTTTGACATGAAAGGTCAAATTTCCCTGCTTTTATTGTTTTGTATTCGGCATCAGATCAGAACAGATGCAAGACGTATGAAGGAGGCAGATCTCAGAGGCGGGACTTATATATGTATCTACTTTCTAAAGTATTGTTAAAGGTGCCATATGTGAGAATGTGGCCAAAAATTGTTACTACATTCAAATTCAAAATACCGAGGTCTTTTAGGGTTCGTTTTCTGACGTAACTGGCAACCCATGGTTGCTCGGCAGCTGAGACTCTACTGACTGCAATGATTGGTAGACGGCGGTAGGTGGCGCCACATGCCAAAACATGATTTCAAAACGTAAACATGATTTGCAGTCTGCAAAATATTTTTTTTTAATGCAAATATTTTGTCTGTACTGTTGTTGTTGTTGAGTTCAGTTTGTTATATGAACATTATTCCTGAGTCTCTGTGACATATTAGGAGGATTTTATGGCCAGTTGCTTTAGATTTATTACATAATGCACCTTTAATGTATTGTCAATGGAGAAAACACACAATTGAAGGAAAAAAATACAAATAAAATTTATTTCTGTGTCACAGGACGCAGTTTTAATATCATTTCAGGTATGAAATTATCATTTAGAATCATTTATTATTTAGAATTAAAAAATATGTGTGTTATGAATCAAGATATGACAACTTATACCATTATTAGACTAATTCAATACGCCTTTCGAATTGTGTTGTTTTTGGGGGTTTTTTTGCGTGGAATCCCTACTCCTGTTAAAACACAAGTAAGTAAGTAAAGGAAGTACCTGAAACTTCAAAAGTTCACAACAATTCCACCTCTGGGAGAACTTAAGCTGGTATTCGTGTAACATAAAAGTGCAAAAGTGCCTCTCTGGAGCCAGTGTTTGGTTCTGATGATGATGATGATGATGATGGCAGACTCTGTGAAAGAATGTCCCAAAGATTCTTAGTCTCAGCTGAACATATTATACTCTCGTGAAAATCAGACAAGGTTATACTTACTACTGAATTTAATTTCTAGTCATAAACGTAGTTATTACTATGTTTAATTATACAGTATGTATGAATGTATGAGAGCTGTTATGTTATGTTAACTTATTCTGACCTAATCAAGTGGATTTCTTTGCTTTAAATTGTAATGTTCGCTTTACATTCAAAAACAACAACAACAAATGCAGGAATCTGACACTTAGGTTAGAATAATCAGTTAAAAGGTGCAAAGACGCGCTGCATATGCATCAGCGTCTGCTGCGTTTTACATCAGCAGCCTAAAAATAAAGCACAATACATTTAATTAGCAGCTCATCGCCCAAACAACACATAACGCAGATTTAGTTGCACTTTGAAACCAGTTTTTTTTGTGTAGTGCTGGTATTCAGACTGTGAACGTTGTGTGTCACCACCACATAAAAATATGTTTTTCCACTTCTACGGTTTAAGGACATAGGGTAAAAAAAAAATCCCAGAGTGGCCAAACCGGTCTAATCCAGTCGTATCAGACAGGCGTTTAAAGAAACTGAGGGTGGATAAGAAAAAAACTAGAGGAGAGAATAAGAAAAAATGATGTTCAGCAGCAGTGAGAAGGGTCTGTGTCAAATGCTCAGCCATCTCCAAACATGTCAGAAATAGGCAGCAGACTACGGGAGATGGCTGAGCACAGAGGCAATCAATAAACTCACATTTCATATTGCAGTCTGTGTGTGTGTGTGTGTGTGTGTGTGTGTGTGTGTGTGTGTGTGTGTGTGTGTGTGTGTGTGTGTGTGTGTGTGTGTGTGTGTGTGTGTGTGTGTGTGCGCGCGTCACTGTATGTGAATGTGTGTCTTTTTTTTTTTCTATTAAATTTAGAACCAGCTTGTCATAAGCAATTCTGCCCAGACCGATGAGACAAACTGTCACATTACCAGAGAACATGCCCGGCCATTTTTTCTTTTTTTTTTATCTTCTTTTTAGACTTTTCATGTTCCCCCGTAAAAAAAAATTAAATTGTGTGAATAGAAGCTGATTCTCCTCTCAAAAATAATTGGCGGAGTTCAGTCCGGGGCCAATTTGTTCAGCACACGGCCATATTTCCTGCCTCAGAGCTAACCACCCCCCCACCCGCCGCCGCCGCCACCGCCGCCATAAAATCAACTCATTGTGTAGTAAAAATTGAAGTATTGTACAAGTATGTGTCATCAGCCAATTAATCTGCGCTGTAGACAAGCCCAGAAAGTATCTGTTGATGGAGCGATAAATCAGAAACAAGGCGCACTTCTCTGCAATCTGGCGTGGACGGGACAGTCGTGGATGTTGTAGAATGAAGAGGCTATCACATTTTGCTAAAAGGGCCCCTGATGCGGCCCCCCGGCACAGCCCCTGCCATTTGTGGCTCAGAAACTATTGTTATCCATCAGGTTATTATTATATCCATGGCTTTCCAGTAATTTTTGAGGGGGTTAACGTGCATAAAAACTCCTGGATATTGGCATGGAGATCAGGTCTGGTGGAAATGCGACGTACTGTAGATCCTGAACCTGTGCGTTGCACAAGGCCTCTATAGTGCCCCCCTAAGGTGAGATCATAGGCAAAATTGAGTTTCACCGAATTTCCCGAAAAACATTGTAGGAAGATGTTATAAACCAAGACGAACAAAAAAGTCTACCGTAACCATGGCCTCAACTCAACATGAAGTCAGCCATTTTTAATTTTTAACATCCATTTTGGCGATTTGCACCCTACATAAATGAGCGAACTGGTTCGAGCACGTTTGCCGTACTGGCATAGAAAACGTGCCAATTTGTACTAGATACATGAAAGACGAAATGATGTTGGTGACATACAGTATTAGCGCGCAAGCCACAAATGGCAGGGGTTGGAACGGATCCTGGCACGGCCCCTGCCATTTGTGGCTCGGAACCTATGATATTCTGTCAGATTATTATTATAATAGCTTTGCCGATTTACACCCAATATAAATTAGAGAACTTAACAAGGTTCGGCGGACTCAAAAAGGTGGCCACGACAATCCTCACTGTTTTGGCGGATTTCGAACATTCGCCACAAAACCCGACCTAAATGAGTTACGCACATTAAAGGCGAAAACGTGTCTGAATGGGAACTACTGCACTCCCCCACCTTGTGTGGCGATGCTTGTATCTGGAGGCGAGGGCTCTTTTTTTCAGACTGTAATTTGTCCCAGTTCTGTTTGTACTCTCGGGATAAGAAATTGCAAGACACTCACAGATTAGGAATGAGATATGTAAACATTTTTGGAGGGCGGTAAACAATTTTAATGCCTCTTTTGATCCTCGGGCCAAAGAAGTGGGTCAAACGGGTCTTTGTTTACTCTCATACCAACGTCATCATCCTTCACTGAATCAGTTTGTGAAGGATGATGAAGGAGATGTACACAAACTTGGCAAGAGTTTCTTTCTTTCTTTCATGCATGCAACATCTGCTTTTGTTTTTTTCAGTTCACTTTGTTTTGGTTAGTGAGTTTAGTTTGAGCTTAGTGTGTTGATTTTATCGGTTAGAGCAGTGGTTTTTAAACGTTTTATACCGAGTACCACTCGAGGATATGTTGAGCTCTTGAAGTAGATGAACCATTATCGAACAACGTTAAAATACAGTGGTCTAAACCTTGGTCTTGAGAACCATGGAGAAAGGGTTAGCTTAGTAACGACGGACTGGATCATGACCCTAAAGTGCCTCGGTCAAACCACCTCTTACTTTCTTTTCTTTTTCCCGTTCCATTTTTCAAACAGTTTTTCATGTTTATGGCAAACCAAAGAATGAATAATTACTGCACCTCTGTTCTGTCCTCACTGAATCCTTAATGATGCATTACCCTCACTTGTTCGGTCTAATTGATTGCTGATGTGGTTGATTGATGACCTTGACTTTGACACCTTCTCGTATCTTCTCTCCTTCCTTTCCCCCCCTCCCCCCCACACATTTTCCCCCTCCTTTCCCCCTGAACCCTCCCCTGAACTCCCTGTCCTGTCTTCTTCTCCTCCTCCTCCTCCTCCTCTCTGACCAGGCCTGTAGATTCTGCTGAAACCTCCCCGTAGTCCTTTTTCGCTACACTGAAAAGCAACGACTTATCTCCCCCACGCAACCCAGGCTTAGGAGAGAAGAAGAAGAAGATGATGATGATGATAAAGAAGAAGAAGAAGAAGCGAGAAGATGTTTTCTCACCATGATGAATCAAACAAGAAAATACACACAATCCCCCCACTGGCACAATTGCCCCCTTTTTTTTGACATTCATCCTCCTTCCACTCTCGTGTCCTCTCTCTCCCTTCCTCATTGCATCTTTCCTATCCTCACGTCTAATCTCGTGTTTTCCTCACGTTATATTTTTACCTATTTATCTCTCTCCTCTCCTCTCTCTCTTCAACCTCTCAACGGCTGATTAATCCATTTCCCTAATTACACGTTTTAACTGTGTCCCATTTCCCGGCAAACTTTTTATCATCTTGCTGGCAGTCAAACACTGGGTATTATCAGCGTCCATGGCAACACGCCACGTCTGTGTAGGAGATACTTGAATCGACATGGATATCGATGATGTAACACAAACAAAAGCTATACACGTGTGTTCCATGTCCATTTTACCCTCATGTCGTTTTTCATCCTCAGCTTTCCCTTTCTTCTTCTATCGTTTTTCCTGTCATAACTACCTCTATTTACTTTTCTTTCTCTGATCCATTGTTGCTTCACCACCCCCCCCCCCCTTTTTCCACCCTGCCCTGCTATGTGTAGACATTGTGCCCACTATCTATCTGCCTCTCCTTCTCCGTCTCCCCATAATATCTATCTATTGACTGCTCTCTGTGGGCCAGGAACACTTCTGAGGCTGAGCTACTGTCCTGGTCGGGGAGGAGCATTGACTTTTTGATGTGTTTCTTTCTTCTCTCGTCACAGACTGTGTATGATCCCGTCCTCCCCGTCCCCCCCCCTCTTTAAGTGAAAAGAACAAAAGCGTGTTTTCTTTGTCTGCAGTGGTTGTGGTCTTTTAGGACAAGGTGGTAGCCATGAGCCTTCGAAGTCAGAAACTCTGGAGTTGTTTCCTCGATTTGCTTTTGTTTTTATCGCATTAGTTGTCATGGAGTCGGAAGCAGTATATCTTTATAGTAACGGTGTAAACCTTAAAAAAAAAAAGTACTATTATATAAATATTTTATTTTTTACCATTGTATAAATATACAGTATTGATTAACTTATGTACTTTGATTGCAAGTTTTTTGGTCAGACACAGTGAGTAATTAAAAAAAAAAGAGGATTTTCTTTTTTTTCTGTGAATTTTAGGGCACTATTTCTAATGCTATTGATGTGTTCACTATTTTATTGTAACATCGTTTTTATTTTTGTTTGGTTTTTTTGTTTCTTTCTTTCATGTACGTGGTCATTTTTGCGGGATCAGGAGTCTCATTTCGACTGCCATGTGTTTACTTTGGATTTTTTCCTCTCCCTGTTCGCTCTCTCCATCGCTCATTACAAGAAGATGTGTAAGAAGAAAACAAAAAGGCTGTGGTTTTTGGTGGCTATAGTTACGCTTTTTTTTTTCTCTCTTTCGCTCGTGTGGAAGAACACCGTCAAGAAAAAAGATGACATTTTGAATGAGTTACGTCTGTCTTTTGCACTAATTTAATAAAGCCGTTACTGAAAATTCACACATTGCTGTTACGCAAATTGTGTTGCCATTTGTACTTTTCACTGCAATAGTTCCTTTAGACCATCCTTTACATCAGCCATTTGTACTTTTCACTGCAATAGTTCCTTTAGACCATCCTTTACATCAGCCATTTGTACTTTTCACTGCAATAGTTCCTTTAGACCATCCTTTACATCAGCCATTTGTACTTTTCACTGCAATAGTTCCTTTAGACCATCCTTTACATCAGCCATTTGTACTTTTCACTGCAATAGTTCCCGTAGACCATCTTTTACATCAGCCATTTGTAATTTTCACTGCAATAGTTCCTTTAGACCATCCTTTACATCAGCCATTTGTAATTTTCACTGCAATAGTTCCTTTAAACCATCCTTTACATCAGCCATTTGTACTTTTCACTGCAAAAGTTCCCGTAGACCATCCTTTACATCAGCCATTTGTACTTTTCACTGCAATTGTTCCTTTAGACCATCCTTTACATCAGCCATTTGTACTTTTCACTGCAATAGTTCCTTTAGACCATCCTTTACATCAGCCATTTGTAATTTTCACTGCAATAGTTCCTTTAAACCATCCTTTACATCAGCCATTTGTACTTTTCACTGCAATAGTTCCCGTAGACCAGGGGTCACCAACGTGGTGCCCGCGGGCACCTGGTAGCCCGCAGGCAGCCAATACGGTGCCCGCGGGCTCACTTCACTTCACCTCACTTGCATGTATCCGTATGATCGCTCAGTAAAATATCTTTGATATTGTTTATACAAACTGATAATCGTTAGGAGTAAGCACTGGAATTAATGTGTATGCAGTTGAATGCATAATATTAATCGTTTAAATGGTAAACAAACAAAAAAATATTATATGGTAGCCCTCCATATTATTTTCTACCCTTAAGGTAGCTCTCTGTCTCAAAAAGGTTGGTGACCCCTGCCGTAGACCATCCTTTACATCAGCCATTTGTACTTTTCACTGCAATAGTTCCTTTAGACCAGGGGTCACCAACCTTTTTGAGTCAGAGAGCTACCTTAAGGGTAAAAAATAATATGGAGGGCTACCATATAATATTTTTTTGTTGGTTTACCATTTAAATGATTAATATTATGCATTCAACTGCATACACATTCCTTCCAGTGCTTACTCCTAACGATTACCAGTTTTTATAAACAATATCAAATATATTTTACTGACAGATCATACGGATACATGCAAGTGAGGTGAAGTGAAGTGAGCCCGCGGGCACCGTATTGGCTGCCCGCGGGCTACCAGGTGCCCGCGGGCACCACATTGGTGACCCCTGCTTTAGACCATCCTTTACATCAGCCATTTGTACTTTTCACTGCAATAGTTCCTTTAGACCATCCTTTACATCAGCCATTTGTACTTTTCACTGCAATGGTTCCTTTAGACCATCCTTTACATCAGCCATTTGTACTTTTTACTGCAATAGTTCCTTTAGACCATCCTTTACATCAGCCATTTGTACATTTCACTGCAATAGTTCCTTTAGACCATCCTTTACATCAGCCATTTGTACTTTTCACTGCAATAGTTCCCGTAGACCATCCTTTACATCGGCCATTTGTACTTTTCACTGCAATAGTTCCTTTAGACCATCCTTTACATCGGCCATTTGTACTTTTCACTGCAATAGTTCCTTTAGACCATCCTTTACATCGGCCATTTGTACTTTTCACTGCAATAGTTCCTTTAGACCATCCTTTACATCGGCCATTTGTACTTTTCACTGCAATAGTTCCTTTAGACCATCCTTTACATCGGCCATTTGTACTTTTCACTGCAATTGTTCCTTTAGACCATCCTTTACATCAGCCATTTGTACTTTTCACTGCAATTGTTCCTTTAGACCATCCTTTACATCAGCCATTTGTACTTTTCACTGCAATAGTTCCCATAGACCATCCTTTACATCAGCCATTTGTACTTTTCACTGCAATAGTTCCTTTAGACCATCCTTTACATCAGCCATTTGTACTTTTCACTGCAATGGTTCCTTTAGACCATCCTTTACATCAGCCATTTGTACTTTTTACTGCAATAGTTCCTTTAGACCATCCTTTACATCAGCCATTTGTACTTTTCACTGCAATAGTTCCTTTAGACCATCCTTTACATCAGCCATTTGTACTTTTCACTGCAATAGTTCCTTTAGACCATCCTTTACATCGGCCATTTGTACTTTTCACTGCAATAGTTCCCATAGACCATCCTTTACATCGGCCATTTGTACTTTTCACTGCAATAGTTCCTTTAGACCATCCTTTACATCGGCCATTTGTACTTTTCACTGCAATAGTTCCTTTAGACCATCCTTTACATCGGCCATTTGTACTTTTCACTGCAATAGTTCCTTTAGACCATCCTTTACATCGGCCATTTGTACTTTTCACTGCAATAGTTCCTTTAGACCATCCTTTACATCAGCCATTTGTACTTTTCACTGCAATAGTTCCTTTAGACCATCCTTTACATCAGCCATTTGTACTTTTCACTGCAATAGTTCCCATAGACCATCCTTTACATCAGCCATTTGTACTTTTGACTGCAATAGTTCCCTTAGACCATCCATTACATCGGCCATTTGTACTTTTCACTGCAATAGTTCCTTTAGACCATCCTTTACATCAGCCATTTGTACTTTTCACTGCAATAGTTCCTTTAGACCATCCTTTACATCGGCCATTTGTACTTTTCACTGCAATAGTTCCTTTAGACCATCCTTTACATCAGCCATTTGTACTTTTCACTGCAATAGTTCCCGTAGACCATCCTTTACATCAGCCATTTGCACTTTTCACTGCAATAGTTCCTGTAGACCATCATTAACATCAGCCATTTGCACTTTTCACTGCAATAGTTCCCGTAGACCAGCCTTTACATCACACATTTGTGTTTTCACTACAATAATTACTGTAGACCATCCTTTACATCAGCCATTTTGTACTTTTACTACAATAGTTCCCGTAGACCATCGTTGCACTTTTGTATTACGATAAAAAACAGACCTTTATACTAGAATATCTTAAAATGATCGAAAATGTATGTATTTCTTTTTCCTTTTCAAAGTTAAATGTCATCACCGATACCAATATGCTCTATTCCAAACCCCTGGTAATAACAGTGTTAATAACACATGCAGCTCAGTTGTAGGGTATTTTTTTTAAAGCCATCCGTGTTACATCTACGCTTATATTGAATATGCTTGGGTTTCATTACAGTAACACCTGTCATTATTTAGCAAACAAAAGCACATATCCAACTTGGAGTTAACCTCATTGATTCAACTGACTTCCAAGTTGCTATTTGTGAAATAATCTAATCAGCCAGTCACACAGCAACAGCAGCAACATCAACTGTGCATCTCGGCGTGTCAAATATGGTGAAGACGACCTGCTGAAGTTTAAAGCGAGCCTCAGAAAGGTGGAAGAAAGGTGATTTAAGTGACTTTTAGCCTGACGTGTTTGTTGGTGCGAGACAGACTTGTCTGTTGATCTACTGGAATTTCCACACACGCTTTCCATCCCAATGTTTTATATATATATATTTAAAAAAATGAGAAGCGTTTTTTTTGTTGACAGTTTAGAAGAGAATGCAACGGTCACTCAGGATAGCAATATTACAAGGAAGGTATGCAGAACCCACCAACGTTGAGCCGCTCCTGCCACTTATTTCTTTCTTTATTTTTTCTCAAACAGCAGAAAAAGATGAGACAGAAATAAATACATCAAAAGGATACTATCTCCATCCATCCTCAACAAACAATAGATGTGTTACTGAAGGAACGGGAATAAGCTTTATTCAATGCCCTGTGATCCTAATAAACATAGCCAGTGAGCGTACACTATATTCTGACTGCTACCACTGATGGAGAGTGTTTGGTTTCTCAGTGTCAGGAGTTGGCATTTATTCTAGCTGAAACATTTGAGACTATTTCACAGCACTTTATCTAATCAGCTGCCCAGACCTTGTCAAGGAGGCAGTTCCCTCTGTCCATGAGGTTATAGGCTGTTACTCAGCAGGAAAAAGAATATATGCATATTGGTTATGATGTGTCGTGAAGCTATTGAACAGTGTCACCTTTGTTTTTCTTGATTCTCACTGAAATTCCTTCCATCAAGAAGCTCTATTATTTAGTTATTTAGTGCTTCCCTCGTCTTAATGACCACTCAAAGCCCACAATACAACAGTACTGCCAGTCACCCATTCACACCCACGTCTCATGCCCATTCAAACACTGCCAGCACAGCCCTGGTGTGGTAAAGTGTTTGTTTCCCAGGGACACATTGGCTTGTAAACTAGCAGAGCCAAGGATCAAAATCCAGTCTTGCATTTGAAAGACGCCACTGAACCATTCCGTATTGACAATGTGCGAAATGATCATGCATAACGTGAAAGCGGTTGCCCGTTGTGACAAACCCACGGAACATGATCATCATCAACTCTGCAGATCCACTTAGCTCAACAGGACAGCCCCTCATTACACACAGGCAGTCGTATAACGTAACTGTATGCTACAGAGTTAGTGTGCTGCAGCCGCTCGAAGTCATATATTTCCCCCAAGACTTAAGCTACATGATTCATGTTGCCAGCTAATATTGCTCCATGTCTGCTGGAGTTTTAAACGGGCAACTGTTTGCTAACATAATTACTTAGCGTTATAATGCGATAACAATAATGTCAGTATTGTGTTTACGGCTTGTTTTGCTGCCCCAAAGTGGCCCAAAAATATCCGTTACTGCAGCTTTAACTCGGTTTCACTCTCTCCTTTTATCTGCTCCTCGTTTTGTTTACAACAAACAGCTGTTTCTTATCTCTTTGCGGCAGCTGATTTGTGAGGAGGGGAAAGTCCTTCCCGACACATTATTGTATACAGACCGTTCCGTCGTGTGCGGCTTATTTAAAAATCTAGCAATTTATTACGGGGAGCAATTTATAAACACATAGTTTTTAATTATGAGAGCAAAGAGCAGGACGCTCTTGAATCTAGATAAAGAGCAATACTCTGCCCGAGAGCCTCGGGGTGCAGTTACTGCTCACAGGGATTTAAAAGGCCGGTCACGTAAGCCATGTTTTTGTGTCTTTTTAAAGCAATCAATAACAACACTGATTCTAAAAGGCACTTTTAGCCTCCGTGAAACCAGTGGAGAGACACTAAAATTGGACAGATATGATGAGAGAAGTTGGAGATTGAAAGTCTAGGGCCGCATTATTTTGAATAAGCTGTGGCAGTGAGGAAGAGTTTCAGGTGACTTTTAAGATAAAAATAAACGCATGGATGAGTTGGAGGCAGTGATATGAGAATTTTGAAAGTATGTGAGCTGCATAAAGAACAGGCACTCAACCCTTGTTTTTCTTCTGTTTGATTGGATCTAAAGTACATATTTGGGTTTGTTGCAGAAAGTAAATTGTATATAAAATATAGTAAAGTGAGCTGGGTTGGGTTGGGGGAGGGGGGGGGTTAAGAAAAAGCATTCAGATAAATGACATGGTTATGACTACTAAATGGCACTACTGCAGAGAGACGAACAAGGTAGATGGGAAAAATGTGGTTTGGAATGACACTTGATCAAGTTAAAGGTGGCGGTATGTCCTGTGAACACGACCTTGGTAAGTATCTGAATATGTAGCATGTATTTTCATCTATATGTGTATTTCCATATTGTTCACACCCACATCCAACAGCTCTTGTTTCCTGCGCCGTTTATGGCCCGTCAACCTTTGTATGACAATATCCTGCAGGTGTTTTACACTGGGATATGTACACCGATCGCAAGAGTGATGTTTTTTCTGTCGCCCAATCAGATGACTGCCATGGGTGGAGCCACCCTGACCATACCATACATACACTTTTAAGGCCCTGGTATACTTCCACACACATCGTGCGTGGACCCAATGTGCATCGTACACAGGCAGCCCAGATTTGGTAAGCACGTGCAAAGCATTCGTGAACTGTATCTCTGCCCCACCAGTCGGTGGAGTATTAAGCCCCGCTCACCAAGCAGAAAAGAAACATTTCAGACACAAATGAAGTAGTCGCGAAGCATAGTCATCCGAACCTCGACCTGGCGACCCTCGAACTGGCTGACACCCTCGATCCCCTTGCTCGACCTTTGGACCTTTCAGCTGATGACCCGCTTGAACCAGACCTGTCAGAGGAAGCTGTAGCATCGTTCTCTTCATCTTTGGTAAGAATCCTATCCTATTCCTTGGGTCCAGACTTGTACCGCCACCCGATGGTGAAGTCAGATACTACAGGACCATGAATAGTCCGCAATACTGATGCGCAATGTGACACGCACTTCAGCGCACGCGGCATGTGCATGAAAATATACCAGGGTCTTGAATCTGGTACCCAAAGCAAAGAGTGCCAAAGAATGGAATGCTTTGGTACTATTCCTTATGGAAACATAAACAAACACTTTCTGTACCTTACTGTATCGAACCATTGCACAGCTTCAGTCAGACTGGTGCAAACCCCCCTACATAAGGAAGAACTCATGTGAATTGGTAATTAAGCTATTCTGGGTTGTCAAGAAGAAATAATGGGTTTAGGGAACATTGCACTGATAAACTGTATGATATATGACATCACAGCAGTTTCTTGTTTGTACATCTTTACACTCTTGACACTCACTCACGTATGTAGAATCCATACTCTCCTTTCATTGTATCCTCCTGTCGTGTTGCTAACATGAACGCAGAGAAATGTTCCCCAGGAAACACAAAAGATGGCGAAGTAGGGCAAGGTGACCACTAAAAGGAAGGACAGACAGGAAGTTTAATGGTTACTTAGTGGCTACAAAGTGGATGAAAAAAATAATGATTTTATGAGTTTCTCAATGGGAGAAAATGTTCTAATGGAAACATGCTCTGACTTGCATCTCTTTGGCTTCAAAATAAGGCAGTTGGCTGAGCCTTTTAATTATGCCTCCAAATTTGATGTGTGTGCTTTATAGCGTAGCCTCCAAATGATTTACTCCTCTTTTCAGCCATAACCATAACTTTAATTCTGGAAATGCCAATAGCAGCCATACTATCCAAAAATAATGATACTTATATCCTTCGTTCACCATCTCCCTCTCAGACATCCAGAGTTATTCCCTCCTCGATGATCATTTAACACCTATTAACCCAAGATTCTCATCTCTAATGACCACTCAATTACCATTTTCTCTCTCCATCTACTTTGGCTTAGCAAGGTTAAGTAACATCCTGAACCTGTGACGAACACTGTATTGGCTATTGGCAAATATTACGGCCGATTACACGAACAATATATTGGACCAGGACTGTAGGAGTCCTCTTATTTCCCCCTTCTTCTATCAGCCTTTTTTAATTTTTCAGTTCATGGGACATTACCTTGTATCTTAATTATGTATCTCAGGGAAAATGCTTTGACATTGCAATTAATGCATATGAATATAAAATATTAAAGCTAGTCAACATTGGATGATATCTGTTATGATTCCCTTTAACGGGAATCAAGACCTTTAAAGAGGAGGACCCGGATGCAGACACAGGACAAGGTTAGTATATAAAAAACGAGTTTTTATTCCCTACCAGGTTAACAGGCTTAGCAGGTAAGATGGTGCACACAAACAAAACATGAACGGAATACAACTGGACCAGATCCACAGCCACTCCTCGTGGCAACAGGGTTCGTGATAGAGTTCCCACGGAACGGACTCATTCGTGTTGGCGGTGTGGGAGCCCACTGAAGTCGAGGAGGAGGACGGCTGAGGCGCTGGCATGGAGAAGATGGCGGAGCAGAAGAAACGACAGGAGGAAGCGATCTCGGAGGAAGTTGAAATCCGCTGGAGGCTCTGTGTTCTTTCCCCAGGTGCAGGAGACGTGGCGACCTGAGATAGGAAGTTCGGGTAAGTTAACGTGTTTGAGTCAATGTTTCTAATAGAAAGTAAGCTAGCGTAAGCTGAGCGAAAACGAGGAACTGACGCCAGAGATCCGCGTAGCCCCGCCTTATAACCCTGATGATCACTGATCCGGAGCAGCTGGGCTGGAACTGCGCAGGTGGAAGTGATCTCTGACGTCATCTGAGAAGTAGGTCAACCACGCCTCCTGCAGGATGAGAGAGAGAGAGAACAGCGGAGCAGCAGCAATGACAAAAATAACAGGAAATGTGTGGAATGTGGAGTGTGAATCGTGACAATATCTGCCACAAGTGGAATCCATTGGACTTTCCATTTGGATCTTTTTGGTATCTCAGCATACAAGAGCTATTATTTTCATTTTCATCATTTTGAGTTGTCCCACATTTTATATATGTCTAAGGTTTGGAACAGCAAGGCTTCCTGCCAAGATGGCGTATATATTTTATTATATGTTTTGATTCCAATGGAATTGAATACAAATAACTCTCTCCACTAACTTCTCCCTGTAATCATTCTGTTAAATTTATGCTTCAGATCTGGTATACAACACTGAAACAGCAGGGATTCCCTTCTCGGCAGCACAGGATATTCATGTCAAGCTGTACCACATGGTCTTAGATGAAAGGGACAAAAAGAGAGACTAGGCTAACGTCGACCTTAATCCCCTTTGAGGCGACACAAGGTTGTCCTGTTTTGATTAACACTCAGCAATTGCAATATTTTTTTTCTGCAATGGAGGTCCCTTGTTGCTTTTCATTTAGTTACATCCCAGTTGGACACTTCGTTGTGGTCGCCAATAGAGGCATAAACCTCTATAAACCGTAAACATGCTAGTTGTATTCTGTCCTGTTTTATAAGAGGGTTAGGGTGAGGAAATATTACAAGCCAAAGCCGTTGTTGCACGAATACCGGCAAAACTATGACTGTCCTCTAGTCTGAAACCTTATTAAATTATAGTCAATTTGTGAAGTGAAGTAAAATATCTGAACAGTATTGTAGCTATAAAGTGAACATTATTCACTTTATAGCTGTTTTTAGGTTGTAACGATACTGGAAATAGGGATTCACTTTGAAATAACCCCATGTTATTTTTCATACGTGGTACATTTGTATGTTTTCCTCTTGCCTCTTCCCCATATGTCTCTCTATCTTCATGGTATAGTCGGCAATTTTGCAAAGCATGGACTTTCCTCACAGTCCAGTAGCTCAGTGTTCTGTGTGCGTTCAAATGGGAAATGAACAAAGTGGGCCATTCAACACATTTTTCCACGAATCGTTAGAGGACGTGCAGGAATGAGCGCAGATGGGGGGAAGATGGTGGGGGTAAGGCCACGCTTTAACTTGACAATATGAAAATATTGTCCAGGAGGTGAAATAACTGAGGAACAGCTGCGTTAAAGGTCAGATGAATAAAAAAAAGATGTGACGTTACCAGGAAAATGAAGAAGAAGAGCTGCATTTACATTAGTGAGACTTAGCGGTGGCACAGGGGGATCAGGGAGGGGAAAAACACGGGAGTAATTGGCAGCATTGTCTTATGCGAACCCCCAAATATTAGGCAAACAGAGAAAGCTGACTAATGGGGCCAGTAGAAACACACAAAAAAACTCTTCTTTTGAAGGTTCACCTGCTTAGAGATTCAGAAGTTGTGTATAACCATCCCTGCATGTCAAGGCCCATCAGGAATTTACCAGAGTTGCATATGTATTTAGATTTGGATGGGAACGGGTTTGCACTGGTTGGATTGGCTTGAGTATGTGTGCAGTGCAACCAGTCCTGCAACTCAAACGACCAAAAGTGAACCCCCAAATATGACCGGCACTCTCTTGCGACTGCTGTTTCTTCACCGGTGTCAGTCTATTCTCATAGAAAGTTTGACGTCTTGTTGACACAGCCACAAACTGAGCAGAAAAAATACAAAACTAGCTGCTCTGTCACTGTTGCGAGCCTGAACAAAGGCTTTACCATTCCAAACTTTACCGTACCGTACCAAACCAAACTGTACAATGATGGAATGGATAGGGTTAGGGTTAAAAAAGACTTGGCTCGATAGTAAGTTACAGAAAATGACAATAACGCATAAAATAACGCACTTACCTTGGCTACAGCGTTTGATCAAATGACCGCGTCACTTTGCAAACAACCATTCAGGTGTGATAGCCCTTTATTTGTCTCATGAATATGACGTTACGTACCTTAAATTAGCTAGGTGAAGCTAAACAGGCCCTGTTCAAAGCTAAACAATGTCAAATTAGACTATATATCAGTTGAAAACTCTACACACAATTTTAGCTTATCTTGGCTACATCGCTTGATCAAATGAGCACATCACGTTGAAAACAACCATTCAGCTGTGATAGCCCTTTATTTGTCTCATGAATATGACGTTAAGTACCTTAAGTTAGCTAAGTGAAGCTAACAAGGCTCTGTTCAATGTCTCATTTTGAAAACCCGACACACAACGTTAGCTTGTGCTACACACTCGACTGTATCAAGGCTAGACTAAATATTTGGCCATTAAGTTTCCCGACGCTCATTAGAAGCATATTTTAAAAATGTCAAGAGTGAAGCTAAAGACCAAGAAAAAAACAGCCTTATTACTCTTATATTAAGGCCGCACAGCTAATGTGCTGTAAATATCGTCAAATATTAATTTAGCCGAGTGATTTAGCACAAACCACTGTGAAGTCATGAAGTCAAGTATTTTCTTCTCCTTTCTGCTTTTCATCCACGGTCGCTCACATACAGCACTTCTCTGTTGTTTTATGCACACAACAGTGTTAAACCAGAGGCCAAATGAGGCAGTAAAAAATAGATGGAGGTTGCGGGATGTCAATATACAGCATCTGTCTTCACATGATAACACATCACATTAAAAATAGCAGTCCCTGTGGATAAGATGCTAATGTTGAGACAAAACCCAGCGTGTAAATAAGTCTCAAATAAGAGTTTTCTTCTTCTAAACTATACCTCCTAAAGTAGCTAAAATTCATTTTGTTTTTTGGTCCTGTTTCATGTCTTTTGGGCATTTAAATAGTTTGCTTTATGGGACAATAATGGTGTTGCCTCGGAGGATTTATCATTAAGCTACTTAACAATGTTTGGATTTAGGAAGCTTTGGAAACATGACATATTAAACTGAAATGCCAGTTCCTCCAGGACCTATTCCAGGTCAGGTGGTCTTTTTTAAAATTACATGATAATTAAAGTATAAGTCATAGCAGCGTTTATACCCTGCCCTCTGCAAGTCAGTTAACTTTCACAGTCTGAGGCGTAGTTATTTAAACAAAAGAGTGAGGAATGAATGAACGGCTGCCGGGGATGGAAGCGTTTCACAAACGCAGCACAATCTGCGTATTTTAACGCACCACATACTGTATTTGCGCTATTCAGTGGCCCCAAGGGATGACAAATAAAAGTCGTGAACAAACCATGAAAGCAACGGGGAATATAACAAGGCTGATTTACACATATTAAAAAGGCCGTCTCAACACAAGGATTTGCATTCGTATGATGCGTTTGATGCGCATCGGCCTGACCTTTGCGCGTCGTAACCGTGCGGAAAAAAACAACCACAACTGTGTGTGCGGAGGATGCCATACTGTGCTGCTCAGTATAAACATTCTCAGTGATTAGTCTCACTGTTTGTTCTTTCCAACACACACATACGCTCTTCTGTGGTACTAACCTTTACTGGTGCAGCTGAAGTACAGTATTGTATTGTCGTCGTCCCCCCCCTCCAAACAAGGCAGCACAAAAGGTGGGGGGGGAGTATCAGAGCTCCCTAGTGTGCCAATTTGTTTTCACTGTTGGGCTCATTCTGCCTCTCTGTGGTTTGGACGCCAGTGATTTTCGGAGGACGGACTCAGCACATTCATTCCCCGGGGACGTTCACTGTCTGTGGGTGGTCACAGGATCACATTAAATAGCAAATGTATGTGCACATTTAGGGACTTTGGACTTTCATTAGTGTTGTTGTAGCGGGAATAATTTCATGGAAATGAGATTTTGAGTAGGATTTTTTTGCATCCCCGTCCCCCTCCTGTTATGTTAATATGTACACCCATCGCACCCTTCTTGCAATGTAATCACTGTACAATCATGGTATTATCAAGTTGTTGTTAGGGGTTCTTTTGACAGAAGCCTAGTCCTATATATCACACGATAAATGCGCTGTGCAACAACATGTTGTGAAAGCTGGAAGTGCTTATTTATGTGGCTGCAGCCCATTTCAATTCTCAACACAAGTGACGTCTGACCGCAGCGCTTTGTGGCTCTAAGTACATAGATCATCCAACAGAATTAGTTTCATTTAGTGAGAATTTACAGTAATGTTTTTTGAAAGTCAATTTGCATCACAATTAAAGGAATTTGCTCGGAGATTAACAGCACCCAGGGATACAGTGCTCTCTTATTAGCTATAAAATCACTGTGGTGGGAAATTACAAAATAAAGTCCTTTCACCACACTTGCAGATTATGGGCTGTGACAGAATTGAAAAGAGGAGACTTTGACATTTCAAATTCAAATAGATTACTTCAAATGAAAAGGAAAAAAAAAAAAACTGACAGTTATTTGGAAACAGAAATCTAATATCTGTCAGTGCCAATGTACATTTCTGCAAAACACAAATAAGTTTGATACTTATTTACATTTCTACAGATGTGATTCTTGAACTTCTTATTTGGCAGACATCGCACATAGACCTCATGTCTTTGAAGCCGTGGCTGTTAATGCACCATCAAATCCTCCCTGCACTCACTTTAATAATGGGCTGCCCCAATAATTCCACATAACATACTGTTAAATGCCCACAAGTAGGGCCAGTGTTTTCTTCCCCCTCTTTCTCTCCTCCCTCACCTGTACACTCTATAGGTTGATTGGTGGTGATTGACAACCACCTGTGTGTGGCCATGCTGCCTCAGGATTGGCCAATCAGCAGCCAGGACTCACTCCACAAGAGGAGCTGCATTGACTCACCTTCACCTGCAGCTTGAGATTCATGTCGACAACGTTGTGGTAAAGTGGATGTAGGACTTGGACACTGTTAAAGGGTTGTGCCACGCTCCGTATTTATTGGATTTTGTTTTGTTTATTTGTGTAGACAAGTCAGTGAGGGACTTTTGGTTTGTTTATTTCATGGTTTGTGTGACAGCCTGAGAGATAGGCTCGCTTTTGGTTTGCTGATTTCATTTGGTTTGGCACAAACCCTTGGTTCTTCCTCCTTTTGTTTTGTGAAAATATCTTAAAATAAACATTTGTGTTACTTGCACACCTGCACCTGTGGCTCTCTCCTTTCTCTGGTTGCCATCTCACCCAAGGAGATGTAACACGTATAAAATTGCCAATTTTTTCCCCCCCATTGTTTCACACTAAGGCTGAAACTAAAAATTATTTTCTTGGTTAACTGAGTAATCGCTTCGTCCATAAAATGTCATAAAATGTTGATCATTGTTTCTCAAACCCTAGAAAGGATGATGTTCTCGAATGTCTTGTTTTGTCCAAAAACTATCATCCAATTATTATCCACTCCCTGGACGGATAGACGTGCAGTAGATTTTAATCAAAACATTAAATACACAATTTCAAAAAATAAAAAGTAAAAAGTCTTTAAATGCTTGGATCTATCTGGATCACTGGGTTTGTCACAGTCTGTAGTGAAGGCTGTTGGCTGAGGGATGACAGAGTCCTCGTTTCCATCCTGGTCTCGTGTTTTACTGATTATTTTCTTTGTTACATACATCACACAAAGAAACCAGAAAATATTCACATTTTAAGAAGCTCAAATTTCTAAAAATCTCAACATTCAACAGAGGAGCCATGCATTCCGACATTTAGTCGGAAAAGCTGGCAACCGTGAGTCGAATCAAGTATTCGTGTGTGTTTCTGACAGCGGAAACACAAAGGCTCCATATAATGTCAAACACAATGCACCGTGTGATCGCATATTGACTTTATGTTGACACAATGAATAAGTGATGATGGAGAGGGAGGGGAGGGGGGACCCTGAGGAGAGTGCTGTCTCATGGACATCACTCACACACAGTCACATTCTCCAAAGGCCCGGGGAAGAAATGTGCAAGAAATATTATACTCAACACCAATATGAAATAATATTCCATTCAAAGCCCTGCTGTTTTATATTGAAATATGTACTTTAATGCAGTGGCGGTGTCTCCACTCCAAATGCTGCTGGTCAATTAAAACGTGTGTTAATATAATAATATAGAATTAAAGTCAGCTGTAGATTTTCACACAAAGGGGCATAATTCATTCTAGGGTAGCCATTTTCGTTTTTCAGAAATCGGTGATTTCCTTGGTGACCGGGCTAATGCCTTACACACAATTATTGGTCCTCAACATTTCATATAATTTCGCTCCAACTACCAATCAGTTCCTATACTGACTTTGTGGACTCGTGGATTTGGGCTCCTGTGGAGTTGAATGCTAACACTGTGGCAGTCATTTAGACATAAGCCATTGCACTTCAGTCAAATCCGGTCAAAACCTGTAAATTACAGCATTTGAATGTAGTAAGTAAGTTTTTGTGAGGTCTGGCTCTGCAACATGGAGTGTTTTGAGACCTGATGATGGTGACTTGATGAATGACTTTGTACAAATATGTCATGTGCTATATGTCTGACAGTTGCTGTGTTAAAATGATTATTCAGTATTTTAGGATGCTCGTTGATATAGGCTTCAACCACAGGATTACCACAGTAATGGTTCCATGTGTCGTGCTACTGTTCCACTGTATATGAAGCTGAGGGGGAATAAATCCGCTTCCTGAGAAAAGTCCGTAGCTGACTTTGCTCGACTTATTTACACCATTGTATTTTAACGTTGGTGATAATGGTGTTACATGGAGAGCTTGATATTTTCTCCCGTGGTTCTTGGTATAAAAAGTTGGACAACCACTGGCTCAGATAATGAATAATTCAAACTACATCCTGCCAAAAAAAAACATATGTACCCCGTGTTTCTCTATAGGTCTTTTTTCCAGTGATAGCTGTTGTCTGACCTTACATTAGTGGGAGCCCTATAATGACATAGATGTGTGTGTTGATATGTTCCATATAATGGCTTGATGAAAGCATTTCTCTGTAATTGTGTTGCCATTATACAATGACTAAAATGACTTCTATTCCACTCTGCTCTACTTTTATTAAAGGGATATTTCACCGCTGGGAAGATGAATGTCTATTAAAAATGGGTCATCTATGGAGTATAAATGAGAAATAATTTTTTAAGAAAGTGTCTTCTTGGCCGAGAAAGGCAGAAAAAATTATTTTTCGATCATGTACAGAACGACAACAACTCCCAGAATGCACTGTGCTCGCTGCCCCACAAGCCCACGCTTGCTACAGCCCTAGGCCACACCCACTGTTTACTGTCGGTATTTCTAGCGTACTGTGTACATATAGTGTTAGTAACAAAAAAGAAATACTTAAGTGATACTCAGACGTCCGTTTCTCCCGGCGGGCTTTGGCTGGCGTTTCCAATTGACTTTAGGGATCCTGAAATAATGTCTCCAAGACCCCTCTGTCCATATGCGGCACAAAGCTGGGGTGCTGTGTCACACACACTGCCGTTTCCTCGGCCGACTCCGCGGTTTTCCTCGATTAAAAACTGACATCGCTGAAATTCCCCGCAGCACAAGGACTCTGTCTCCGTGTCCATAGGCGCACAGTGTGAGCACTTGCACCACCAGTCCACCCCAGCTCGAGTCAGCCCGGGATCCTCACTCTCGGCTGCTGCCGCCGCAGCCTCAGCATCGGCTGCCTCCTGTTCTTCCAACGCCCTCAACTGCTCCTCGCTGGACTGAGGCTCGTACAGGTACCCACGAATATCAGATTCCAGGAGCAAATCGTAATTCTGGGGATCAGGTATCGTCCCCCTGTGGGTGGGTCTTAGAAATGCGGAAATAGCAGTTTTAGAAGTTGTAGTTTCACCACTGAAACTAATAGAGCCCCACCACACGTGACACACCGCGTCAAATGACGCGTTTTACGTCATCTGGCGCGGTTTGTCACGTGTGTGGGGGCTCTATTGGAAAAGGGAAAACGGATTTATTACAGCTCAGTGAAAAACTGGGGGAGGGAAACACATTTTCTATATAATACTACTCCTATTCTAGCAATACAAAGCCACATGCAAATCAGTGAAGTATCCCTTTAACAGGTACTGCAGTAAAATGACACTCATTCTTTTCATGTTTTAAAAGTCCCATATTATGCAAAATCAACTTTTTAATCATTTTAATCCTTATATTCGGGTCTCTGGAGTGTGAAAAAAGATGACTCACTCCTGTTTTTGTGGTCCTCCTCAGTCTGAGTACAGGAAATAAAACATGGGATGTTGACTTCCGCGCTCCTTGGGACGACACAAGGCGCTAAATTTCTGGAATTGTTGTCTCACGGAGCTCCGTTTTGTCCATAAAACACGTGAGAGTGCTAGCGAGGGCAATAGTATCCGAAAACCGGACGAAAAGTGCTATTCTTGGCTGCACAGTGCAGCACAGAGTTCTACACAAACTTCTAGCCTCAGAGGATTTATCTGTCCAGTGGATACATGTTATATATGACGGCAATGTGCCTGCTAGAGCCTGCAAATGATGACTTTTCCAAATGCTAACTGCTGTTAGCTCCCAGTAGCCTCTGTGGCTGATGTCATTTCCTGTCCCATAAGCTTCGTTTTACTTTTTTTTTAGGTGGACCTAAAGAGATACTACTAAACAAAGCGTTCTGAACAGGGCTGTTTTGGCAGGGTGATTGAACTGCTGTGGTGCTTCATCCTTAAGATATTTTAACCAAAGCATGTCACAGACATGTTCATTAGGACACCAGGGAACTAGTTTAACTTGGAGAAGGATATAATATGGGACCTTTAACATGATCGGAAAGTGATTCCGTTTTTCGTACAAAAGTAAAGACGCGATAAATGCAACAATTATTCAAACATATTGCATAATGAAGGCATATGGTATTTAATCTTTATTGTACTGTGCATCTACACTGTCACACTCACTCTCTCTGTTTAACAACAACATTTAAATAATCACTTTATTATCTCTTCAAAAAGCTAACCCTTACCACTTTACACTCATCACTTAACTAGCTGCGTTAACTGGCTTTTTTTTTTTTTTTTATTATCGTTCATGTTTGCTCACTTGGGCCAAACAAGCTGTTGCCACATTAACTATAAAGTTATTACAGCAAATGAGCAAACTGTTACACAATTGCACGCAATTTGACACACACGTGCAGCATATATCCTCAGTTTTAAAGGTTCCCCAAGCCTGAAAAGAGCGTGTGTGTGTGTGTGTGTATTAACTCTGATGCCGTTGTCAGTCTGATGCACTGAAGTGTGCGCAAAGTAAAAGATTATTTATGCCAATACTGAATGCAGCAGCCTCAGCGTATTGAGTGAGCCGCTGCAGACAAACACACAGACTACCAAGTGGAAAATATACTTTGAACACACTAATTACAAATATTTTGCAAACCCAATCTTGCATCACCTGGGGGTTTATTGCTGCAAACCACAGCCCGTTAATTCCTGAATTTGATTTGACACAAGCCGCCCTGAAGTTGAAGCTGCAGGATTTGGGGGGCGGGAGGAACATTTTTGAGGTTGTGTGTCAGCAAAGTAGTTAGCTATAAGCTACTTATCTTTTTATACAGCCTTTTTGTTATGTTTTGCTTGGTTCTGTTTTTTCGGAAGTTGTCGCTGCAAGCGTTTCGCTGTCTTAGCCGAAGGAAAATGTGAGATAAATAAGAAAAAGACAACACACACACCAAAAAAAAAAAACCAAGAGAACAAAGACAGATAATTCTTTGGTAATGGGGTGAAAGAAAAACTGAGAGAAAAGATCAAGCTTTTCATTTTTTGAGTGGGTTGTGGAAAGTAAAAACGACAAAAACACGTCCACACACACATTTAGACTAATTGTGCTAATTTTATCATTGTTTACAAGTGATTAAACATTGTTCAAGTTGTCATTTTTGACCCAGTGCACATCTTGCCTTTTTAAATACTGTTGAGATAATTGCATGCCACTTGGTATTTCTGGATGTATTTAAGCCATAAATAGGCAACTATAAACTGCAGCCCGAATCGGCTTTTTAGGCATATCCAGATTGTATCAAGCTTTATATTTTGGGGGCAGAAAAACACATTTTCCAAAAGCTGATTATAAGGAGGTGGTTTTGAATTTGAACATCTTGGACACATTCTTCTGAGTCACTCAGTGCATCTCATCAACAACAACAACAATGACAATGTAGATCCGGAAAGATAGACCATTCCAGCAGTGATGGCTGCACAAAAGTGGCACAGTTCTCCACATATCCGTTTGGGACAGAGGCAGTAGAGTAGACCATGTCAATATTATTATTATTATTATTATTATTATTCATTACATTTCTAGAGTGCTTTTCTAGACACCCAAAGCGCTTTTACAAATTGGCTATTATTAATTAACACATTCCCACTGGTGGTGGTCAGCTACCTACGTGTAGCCACAGCTGCTCAGGATGCAGACTGACGGAAGCGCCAAACGGCCCCTCCGACCACCACCATCATTCATACATTTACATACATTCATCACATGTTTTTTCGAACTGTGGGAGGAAGCCGGAGAACCCGGAGAAAACCCACGCACACACACGGGGAGAACATGCAAACTCCTTGCAGAAAGGCTCTTGTTCCATCTCGGGCTTGAAGTTGTTCCAACCGGGGTTTGAACCCAGGAACTCAGGCCTTCTTGCTGCAAAGAGGCGAGGGTGCTAACCACTTGGGCCCACGTATGGAAACACGCAGATCGGATCTGATCACTTCTAATATATAACGAAGCTCAGATTCTGATCTGCTTAGAAATCTGCAGTGTGTCATTTAACATGGCAGAAAGTGTGGTAACCACTTCTCCTGAATGATCTTACTTTCTCTATGTTTTGACCTCCGCCAACGAGGTACTGTGTATGTTTTTTCGCCGGAGTTTGTTTGTCTGTCTGTTAGTGACCAACATAACTCAAAGTCGCGGACGCATTTGCATGACATTTGCAGGAAATGTCCGCAATGGGACCAGGAAAAAGTGATTCAATTTTGGGCGTGATCTAAAGACGCTATCACTGGTTACAACACTCGCTGTCTGACCCAGGCGCGCCAGCAGGGCGTATTTTGTAGGTCTGCATTCTCTGAGTGCTTTTCTAGTTTACAACTGCAGCAGCAATTAATAAACAATCAATAAGGGTCAAGACAAAATAGTTCTACACAAATTAAAATACAAAGAGACGACTAAAAAGAGACACAAAAAGAAGACAAACACAATATGACTGAATGAAATCAAACAGGTTTGTGCCCAAGCCCCAAACACCACTACTTAACTGTTTGTGTGTGTGTGTGTTTTTATTTAAACCTAAATCTAAACACGTGGCTGCTCATGTGCTCTGAAGGTATAACCACAGAGGCTTTTTTTAACATGAGTGAATAAATGCCACCTTTTTGTAATTAGCTTTTCGGTTACTTTTCGCTAATTACGCTCTCGCTCAGGTTGACCTCGGCGGAGCAGCGTTGGCGCCAGAATTATGAGACCCCTTAAATTGAATCCTAATTATCAGAGGAAAATTACACAAATTCTCTGCTTCAGTGGACACAAAGCGAAAAAAAAAGGGACAGACATAATTTGGACGCAGATTTAATGAGAGGGAGGAAAAAAAAACAAAGCTTAAACAAACTCCGTGAAAGTGATTAGAATTTATTTGATTTATAACAAATCGGCACAAGGGCTCGTAATTACTTCAACAGATGGATATTAACTCTTCTATGTCGGAGAACAGATAATATCGAGTGCAACACTAATGCTGAAATGTGGATTATGGAATACAGGAAACTTTCCTGCCCAACTTTTTAAAGTTTCTGGCAGCTACAGTGTACACTTAAAGTGAAATACATTTATTTATTGTTTTTACCTCATTGATTTCTGTCGTCCTCTGGTGATGAATTTTCAAGTCTCCATAATTTGTGTGTATAATTGTATGACCCGTGTGTTTGTTCGGTCAAGATATAACTCATGTAGTAAAAAAGCAATAATGTAAATCACGGTGTTATAGGTCGACATATTTACATTTTCTCTCTGTGCTATGTGTAAGTTATGGGTTTTAATGTGTGCGGTTGTCCTTGACAGCTGAGAGGGTCAGTGTGAGAGTGGGTGTGCACATGTTCATGTGATTTATTTACTTTTATTTACATGCTTCTTATAATATTCTTCCTCTTATGCTGAAATTTTGTTGCACTACTTTCATTTTATCTATCTATAACTGGTGTGTGTGTGTGTGCGCGCGCGCATTGACTGAATAGTGTCTCGGTGGATCCTGGGAGTTTATTGGTCCACCACAGGAGGTTTCAGAATAAGAGCGCAGATCATCCACAGCCGCAGGGGATTTCCCCTGAAACCATGCACTCCCAGCCAGGCATTGCACTGCACGGTTGTTCTCATAAACCCCTTTAAAATGGTTTGTTTAATGTTTAATGAAGTCTCCTTATTGGCATTGCAGTCACGTTTTCCCTCCCATAGGCCTGGTCAGAACAGCAGTCGTATAGTAATTATGATGCATTCATTTGTATAATTAAGTATTTATGATGAAATTGTTGCAGATTAATGGCACAATGAGTACTCAAAAATGACTCCAAACGCTGTAATACACACACCAGGCCTAAAGTGGTGCTGTAACGCTACACCAAAAACAGAGAAGAAGACGTTCTACACATTTAGAATATTTATAATCACAGAACCTGAGACAGAATGAACCGAGCCACGGGAAAGAAAGTGGGGGGAAAAGAAGAAGTTTGATAGCGACTTACGATACTTTTTCTTCTTCATTTTCTCAAAAAGTGACAAATCTCGCAAGGGTGCAACTTTCTGGCACAAACCCAGAATGCGTTCCGAGAGGGAAATCACCAGTTCTGCCGCACGAGTGAGCTTCACAGACAATAACGAGCTGTGGATGTGCATCATCTGCTCAAGTAAAAGTAGTGTCATTATTTTACGATTCACTGCTCATCTTCAACACTAACAGGACGTGTTACCTAGCGATATCTAGTGTCTTTTCAAACTGGACTATGATGACGACACCGGTGAGAAAGAAAGGTACAGTGGATGCCAGCACAAGAGAAGTAGGTCTATGACACTGTTTTACAAAATACAAATTACAAAATAGCATATTCGTTGTCTACACTAAAACACAAGGGTGGCGTTTTGAGATGGTCAGGTCTCCCAAAACGTTGTTTTGTCCACACAGAAGTGCCAATATACGGAGCCCCCGAAGTGACATGAGAAAAAAAAAAATTACGAAAAATTTGAAATCTCAAGTTTCAAAGTCGAGATCCCGAGTTTCCCAAAAAAATATGAAAAAAAATAAGTAAATGAAAAAGCAAAAACTATCATTTAAAAAAAATAATGTGTTTTCAAATTTTTTTGGAAACTCAAGATCAGTCAAGATCTCGAATTTCCGAAAAATACGAAAAAAAAAAAACATTTTTTGAAATATTTATTTTTTTTCATAATTTTTTGGGAAACTCGAAATCTCGACTTTGAAAGTTTCTTTTGACTGGCAGCCGCTCAAACATTTTCTCTTGCACCATGTTCAGGGCTTCTTTGGTTCAGCACCGTGGACAGTGGTGAGAGTGTTAAACAGTTTAACAGATTTTGACTTTGAAACTCGAGATCTCGAAAAAAAAAAAAGAAATCTATTTTTTTTTCAAAACATTTTGGAAAACTCGAGATCTCGAATTTGAAACTCGAGATTTCAAAAAAAAAATGTATCATGTCACTTCAATTGTACAAAAACAATGGAAAAAAACCCTAACATTTTAATGGAAGATCATGTGCAGAATGGGGGAACACATTTGCAGACACCACTGAAACACAAAATATAACAACGTCTGAGGAAGAGGTTGGAATGGAGATCCTCTTCCTCATTTCCCGTGTGAAACCGCAGCTTCTTTTAACCGTGGTCTTAAAGATGGCTGAGGGGCAGCTCAGCAAAGAGCCTCACAGTCGGGGGATACCGGGAGTAAACTGGCAAAGTAGTTCAACTGATAACTAATGAGAGGGAATGTTTGCCTTTTATAGCCTCTCTCTCTCTCTCTCTCTCTCTCTCTCCCTGCTGGCCACAGATAGTCTACACCACATTTGTCTCACACAGACACCTTTTAACACAGTGATACATGGAGTATAGTGAGTTGAGTTAAAAAAAAGGAGGGCAGGAAATGTCATCATTACAGAGAGAAACCATGTGAAGTGTATGGTTTTTACCTGGAATGGCCTTTTCACTTCTTCATTGGTGAATAAGGAGCAAGATGGAGCCAGACAGACGAGAAGGGACGAGCGATTGCATCGGTGGGTTTGGTTCAGATGATGTGTTCTGTCTATTTGTCAAAGGAGGGGGGGGGGGGGTGTTACTGATAAGAGAGGCAACAGTGAGGTTCCACCGGGAGATAGAGAACGTAAATATGTTGACACCACATGGCATGCTCTTATCTGGAGGGGAAGAAGGTAGAGAGGCTAACCCAACGGTTGTGGTGTAAAGGTAGATGATCTGTAGCCTGGTGCTGTATGCTAATAGAGTTCTGGTAACTGACGTCACATAGACGTTTACACTGTCTTTCAAAAGTTTGGGGTCACCAATACAATTTTTTTGAGATTTGCATTAAAAGTCACACTATTTTTCATCAAGAGTTGCAAAATGAACAGGAAATATATAGTTTTATTCAAAATAATAATTTTGCTTTCGTCAAAGAACCAGCAAAACTGTTTTCAGCTGTGCTAACATCATTGCGCAAGGGTTTTCTAATCATCCAAACGCAATTAGCAAACACAATGTACCATTAGAACACTGGAAATGTGCCTCTATACACCTATGTACATATTCCATTAAAAACCAGACGTTTGCAGCTAGAATAGTCGTTTACCACATTAACAATGTATAGAGTGTATTTATGATTCATTTAATGTTATGTTCATTGGAAAAAAAGACCTTTTCCTTAAAAAATAAGGACATTTCTAAGTGACCCCAACCTTTTGAACGGCAGTGTATACTAAGCAAGATGGTGGATAGATAGGCTAATGCCTATGTTATGCTAACGCAACACTTCCACCCTTTCAGTGACAACAGTGCTATCTTTAGCCGGTAGACTCCAGAGTTGAATGTCTTTGTCACAAAGCCAGATTGCGTTGCTTTGTTTCCCCTCCGGCCTCGTGTAAACTCTCAGTGACTCTCTGGAGTCGGATGAGGGGAAGTTAATCAGGAAGTTGAAGAGAAGTCAGGACACTGCAGGTCCAGATTAATGTCCTCTTTGGCTGCTTCCAAACTCGTAAAAAATAAAAAAAAACGTGCCAGGGGGGCATTATAGGGATCAGAGATATTCAATCAGTCAAGTTTTGCCATATGTTGGTCGAGCTCTGTGGATTTAAAGTGACGGTGAACTCTGACAGTCTGAACCCAGCACTGGTCCCATTCCCAACCACGTTTATATGACGTCCGGAGCTCTATAGGTCAAGATAGATTTCTAAATGTGGACAATAAAGTCCATGTATCTATCTATATGTACATGTCTTTGTGTTAATGCAAAATGCTTTGTATTTTTTTTTTTTTTTTTTTAATAAAAAAAGCAGCAAAAAAACATTGGCAATGTTATAATGGAGTACAAAACTGTGCAGGCAGGTGATTGGGGTACGGAAAACATGGTGAAGGCGTCTAGAGAGACCTGAAAAAGCATGACAATAATGAGCATGAAAATACAGAGGTGTAAGAGCTGGATGATTCATAAACAGCGAGGTCATTTTTAGTTTGGGTTTTTTTTGTGCCCATTTTCAGTTTTATTATGAAAATAAGACCACACATTTAAATTGGCACATTACCGATGTTGCTTATTCTTTTAAGGGTCTCAGCGTGAGTAAGAGCCAATTTTCAGCTAACAATGGGCAAGAGGCTCCAAGTTGTGCAGGTCAACAGTCCATCACAGGATCACCACAAAGAAACAAACAACCACTCACATTTAAAATTCACACGGACGGGCAATGTGAAGTTAATCTAACCCCAATCTGTATATGTTTGGACCGTGGCAGAAAGAAAATCCAACGTGCAAACTCCTCACAGAAAGGCTTAAATAGAAATAATGTGTGGAATGGCTGCTGTGTGGCTCAACAACTACAAACCTTAAAAAGGTTTAAATGGGATTCAAACCAACACCCTTGCATTGAGGAGGTGTTACTAATCACAGCCTTGTAACCTTTTATTTTGCTAATTGAGATTAAAAATGTCTTTTACAAGAGTGTCCTGGCCAAGATGTGCAGAAGTATAGGTTAGGACAAAGATACAACCACTCAAAGCATACAGCATATGCAAACAAAATAAATAATAAACAAAGTGTGATATAAAATCATTAATGTCATCATCATGTAGGCAATACATCAACCATAAACTGGCACATTTAAAAACCATAGTTAATAATTATGTGAAAATGTAAATTCCCTCTATTTTTAGTCACGTCGGAAGAAGAAATTGTAAAATCCTATATGTAGGCGAATCTTACTTACAATTATAAAATGTGCATCGTCGTTAAACCACTGAACAAGATAGTGATGCACTTATCAATCCTCAAGAGCAATACAATTATCTGATCAGAGCAGGAAATGGTACTGAAATTGTGAAGTTGTTTTGACATGTTGACTAAAGGTCTACTTGTGCCGTCACCGTAGCAAAAACACTACGATGGAAGCAGATGTCAACGACTTCCAAGGCTTTTTAAGTGACCTCAGTTCGGCTTTGCTATTGAACTTGCTGGTTGGATCTAAATCTGGCAGTTTGAGTTGTTGAGAAGCCAACAACCCACTTATCAAACTTAAACGCAAGAACACAGTTTCAGGTGTGGGTCGTTTTGGCTAACCCCAGATACGCTTTTAGAATACGACCCATAGTGTTTTTAGCACACTGGTATTTTTCAACTCAACGACGCAACTCAAGTGTCAGACGATGACATAAAAGAATTAGCATGTCATGTGTTAAAAGTTTTACTTGGCAGTCGAACCCATTTCAATCAACCCAAAGTACAGTGCTTTAACCCTCTTATGACCATCAAGATAATGAGGCTTCCTGGATTTACTTTGATTTTGTGGCTGTAGTATTGTCAACAAATGTTCTGCTCCTTTTTCCAAGATAGCTTTCACTTTCCATATCTGGCTGTTATTCAACGGTCACAAACGTGTGACACGCTGGTGAATCTAGTCTGTGATTGGACGGTCGTCATGCAGAAGTCCTGAGGGCTACCGTAATGACAAGTATATAGGCCTAAAACTTTATGTCTCTGCTTTCCGGTATCCATCCGTCCGTCTTCTACCGATTGGTCACACTCTTGAATTTTCTAGATATCACAAATGGTCATGGAGTTACTGTATGAGAAGTTTGGAGAAGGAACAGAAGGGTTATATACTTATTGGTCGCAATACCTGCGTACAACCATCAGCGAGCCATCAAAATTATTCGTATGAAAAGAAGTTGCATAATGTTGCTCTGAAGGCCAACAAACGCTCATCGGCGTTGTTTGAAAAACAGTACAGAACTGTGAGTTCAAAGTTCAAATATTCCTGCTGTAATAACAGCCGGCATGACTGCGATCTTCTGGCATTTTGTTCAAGTACATTTTTCTGCTTTGTTATCTTCACCAAAGAGGTCATGTTTCTGTTAATTTGTTTGTCTGTCTGTGAGCAGCTGAAATAAAGATAAAGGTCTGGTTTTGATCAAAAATTTCTGCAGGGGTGCAGGTTAAATAATTGTTTAACTTGAGAGATAGTTAGAGGGTACTGACAACGAGGCAAACTGGGCAGCCTTGGCAAAGATTTGTGCCTTCTGGGTGCTTTCTCTTGTTAAAAGTAGAAATAAAATGAACCTTCTGAAGACCAAATCCGAATAAAAAGGAAAAGAATCAATAACAAGAGAAGCGACTGTTTGAAAAAGTACAAAAAAAATGTGTCTGTGTCTGTTAAGACATTCAGAGGGTTTAACAGAGTTGGAAAGGGGCTTAGTGGCTTTTAGATATATGAAGGCACAGTATAGTGTTTCCACTGTGGGCCACAACAAAGAATTTAATCTCTTCTGGAGATGTACAGAAAAATTGAACCTTTTATGAAACTAAATTTAACACAACACCGGCCGGTGGACCTCTGGTTAAAAAATGAATACAGTGGACTTCCCTCGATCCCATGAGGATGTAATATCTCATTTAGCAGCCCATGTCAGGACAATCGATAGCAATGCATCAGCAGTGGTGACGCCAAGGCTGAGGCGAGTAATATGTAATATATGGATTAACATCAATCTGTCCCTCTAGAACTGCAAGACCTGGCATTTATCTCTCTGTCTTAAGGGCTAGAGACCGGAGTGCAGGGAACACTCTGCAGCCCAATTACCACTTTTTATTAAAATCAGCTCTGGGATGTACAGCAAAGACGCTGGAGAAATCTATCTGTACACTACAGTAGTGCTGTGTCTCACCTCTTCCTCCTCCTTCATCTGTGCTGTGGCAGCAGCGGCGTGATGGATGGTATTACCCAGCTGGGATTGAATAGGTGGTATCATCAGGTATTAGCATGGAGCCTCTCAGTCCAATCTCGGCCCATCGATTTGGGGCTGCTGCCTGACCCTAACCTCCTAAAGGGGGCCTTCAGGCTCAAGGAGCGGAGCCATGATACAAGCCCTGGGGATAAACTTTGCCCAGGCTCTGGTCCTTCATCACCGTAATTCATCCCTTGCTGCCTTTGCATCTCCTCCCTCCCTCGCTCGCTCAACCTTTTGCTCTCTGCCTTCCATTTTTAACATTAATCAGTAAATATCAATGGTATTGAGAGCTGCAGTTGCTCAAACCTTACTGGCTTTTGTGCTTATTATCACACAGGTGAAAAATAAATCACTTTACCAAAATCACTTCATCCCATTGACGATTTATTTTCTGTTGTTTTGAATTTTAATGGACAGCAGGAAAGCATCACCCTGTTGATAATGGAGATCCTTCTCCTTGACTAGTTCTGATCTGTAGCACAGAACAAATAGCGTTGAAGAAAAAGTGTTCAGGTGCTTTTCCAGTTACACATGCAGATTTATGCAAAAGCTCCGCCACACTGCTACTGTATTGACCGCGCTCCTGTTTCTAAAGTGATTAGAGAGTTCGAAATCCCCCGGATACATTTGCATGCAGCAAGGTTCCTTTCACTGTTGACAAGAAGAGCCCTGTAATCCACTAATTGTTTAGGCTCGCAGTGAAAAGACCCAAACTTGAAGTGTCAAGACGAGTGGATTAGTGATCAGAATGACAACTTCTCTCCTTTTGTCCCGCACTTAATTTCGCTGTAAAGTCGCGAGCTAGTTATCAAGCAAACGACCTACACGGTGCGACAAAACACAACTCTAATCAATCCCTCTCTCTCTGGGTAAAAATGTAGATTTCCTCAGCACCAGTAATTGCACACAGGATGGCACAGATGATCAGGGGTCACCAGTGTCAGTCTTGTTAGCACTGCGAGAACCTTCTTTGGCAACTAGTTTTCCTCTGATGAGGAGCTTTTGATGGAACTGAGCAACATAAAGTGTGCATTTCGTGTATGTTCAGCTGCATCAAATATATTTATAGGATCTTGAAAGGTCCAGTGTGTAAGAATTGGTGGAGACTAGTGATGGGATCGGCAGTTCCTTTGAGTGTTCTGAATCACTAGAATCCGTTCATTAAAATGATTGGTTCAAAAGATTCGTTCACCGAATCGTTCAGTGCTGAGCAGGAGCCCAGTGCCCTGCTACGTGACTCACTTCCTCCCTGAGTGCAGTACGTTCGCGTTCTTTCGAACGAATCATTCATGACCGACACGACACTAGTGGAGACTAAAGATCGTAGATCAGCGGTGGTCTCCACGTACCAGTAAGGATGTCCTTGTTCTTTGTTTGCGTCGTCAGCGCTCACCTCATGGCTGGTTTGTAGAAACATGGCAGCGTCTGTAAAGCAAGGCCATTTCATGATGTACTGTACATACATATGAAATGTTGGTAACACTTTAGATTAGGGAACACATATTCACCATTAACTAGGTGCTTACTAACATATATATAAGTAGCATACTAGCCCTTTATTAGTAACACCTTATTCTACCTCTGTTACAACATTAATTAAGATTTTCTCCTTCATAAGGTGTTAATACATGCTTAAAGGTGCATTATGTAATAAATCTAAAGCAACTGGCCATAAAACCCTCTTAATATGTCACTCAGGAATAAAGTTCATATAACAAACTGAACTCACCAACAACAACAGTACAGCCAAAATTTAAAATTTTGGCTGTAAAAATTAAATTTAAATTTAATTTAATTTAATAATGCCACACAGTGGATTGAACATTAATCCACCACTGCATCGGAATCACTCCAAAAGTATTGTAATTCTACTTGCTTTAAATACGCCTTGGTGTGTCACAGTTGGTGGACATTGGGGCTGTTATCACTCAGTACATGGGGTTAAAAAATGGTGGAATTTCTCACAAAGTAAATTACAGTCACTGCTCGTCATGTCATCATCTTTTTCCTGCCACCACACATGGAGAGCAGACACACACAAAGGTTCTGTGCTTTTAGGCAACAATGTGAGAAATACAGCCGAGACTGCAACAGTGAATGAAAAATAATGTGCAGTCTTGCATTTTTAGGAAGAACAATTCTCTTCTTCCACCCCAGAGACATACACACATTGACGCCTGGATGTCGGTGTAAATTGGGTTGTTATCCCAAAGTGTGAACCACAACCTGGTGGAAAAAACACGTACAATAAATAAAACAGATTCATATCCCATCTTTATTTTTGCGACGCTCTGTTCCGGATAGAGCTGAAAAATAGGCAAGCGATGGGAAAATCACGTATTAATTAAAATCAGACTTGTGAGTATACATCACTGTGGATGCGAGGCATGTATGGTGAAATTAGCAATAACAAAATGAAGCAAACTTTCTGCAATCCTTACGAATAAGAAAGCGTTACTTTTGTATTCCTGCACACGTTAATTAAACACCATCACATCACTCCCATGTTTTTTCTCGCAGGGCGACATCTTGGCCGTCCGTTGGTAAATTTGATTAATTACCGCCTAATTCCAACCTTTGGAGCCAATAGAATCAACAGACAGCCTCCATGTCTCTTCCAATAACACCAATCCAGTGACACAAACACAGGCGCTCAGCCTATAGGCCTGTTTTACACTGAGTGGAAACAGCAAGGAATCATTAATACAGAGGCGGATACCATTTCCTTGGCACAACAGGTCAATTTCTAGTTTTGGAAAAACTAAAAGAAAGACAAAAACCCCAATACAAAATATTGTGTATTGTGCATCCTGGAGGCTCAACATGAATCCAAAAGTTCCATGTTTCCTTTCCAACAAGCTTTATTTAATTATTTTCAAGTGTTTTTCTGCATGAAATTAGCACTTCACCGTGCTTCAGCTTCGCCAAAGAGCGCCTGTGCATGGCCATGCAGCATAATAACCTCACCAATCTTAATCTGTGACACAACAACCACCCCGGTGATTTATCTTCTGGTGTGGTGCCTGTGCCCCCCCACCCCCCCCCCCCCCCCGCCGGTGTCCAGTGCGTTGTGCGTCGCGTCCATGTGCACGGACAGACTGACAGAGAGGGGGGTGTTACCAGTGAGACGGGGAGAACCGTTTTTTACAAACAAGTGAGGAAAAGAAAAAAACGCTCTTGTGGTCTGATTAGAGCAGCCATGGGGGAGCACAGCGAGGAGACTTAATTAAAACTCATCTAGATGGAAAAAAAGAAAAAATGCCATTTTGTGTGCACTGCTGCTAGACCTAGGGTTATGGAAGATATGTGTACCTAATCACAGAGTCGGTTGCGTAGGAGCTTAAAGATGAGCCAGCTAGCCAACCGATTAATGTTGTTTGAAAAATGATCCCAATTAGCATTTGCTGTGGCGCACCAGGGTTAAAGCCAGATGAAAACACAGTCCTGCTGTGGACGAAACACGGATCTCTTTCTAATTTATTTTTTTTTACCCGCCCCTCGTCTCCCTCATTCATCCCTCCGCTGTATCTGTCTGCCAGCACGATCAAAGTAAACACGTATTAAGACGTTCACGTGGCTGTAACAACAGCGAGAACACACACCTCCACCACAATGGAGAGGCCCCCCCCCCCACGCTGCAACCCCCTTTTGCACCTCATCCATTTCTCCTTTTCATCCCGCTCCATGCTCAGGTATCTCAATGACAGCACACCGCTGCAATGGAGCCCGTCTCAAACGCCCATTAAAAATAATGAGATGGTCATTTTCAGTGCCTGTTACTTGAAAACAATCCATATCACACAGGGGGCCCCTTGCAGAAACTGAGGTGGATGGGGGGGGGGGGAGATGAACTAAAGGCAACAATTGCAAAGGGCAGATTTACTTAACAACCTCTTGTTGTCCTTGGACAGACTGCTGAGCTGGTCCCCCGCAGTAAACCTCTCCCAAAGACGGACGACTTCCACGTACGGTGGACATGTGATTTACTGCAACGGAGGACATTTAAACAACACATCTGACTTGCGGAGGGGAAATTATTTGTCTCAGCTGCTTTTTTTTCGCTTTGTTATTTAGCAATTATAGATACTGAATGTCGCCGCGTTCGTCACAGCTTTCTTTTGATTCATATTCACAACGCAGGAGTTACGGTGAAACATATGGTGCTTTTTAATTGCTCGACAACAACTTGTAGTATTAAAGGCAGTAGACGGAGTATTTCACGTGGGGCTGTTTTTTAATGATAAGTACAGCCATATGTCTTTGTCAGTCTGAAATTACAATGCCTGTCCGCACGCACAGCAGCGGCACAGTAATGAAATGTTTACTAATCACCTGCTGGTTATCGGGGAAATGAAAGCATTTTGTGAAGGAAATGAAAAATATCACCTGTGACTTCTGCCATTCTTAAGTACAAGGAGCGATATAATTAACATGCTGTGTGTGTTTAATGCGCTGCCAAGGGAAATGTGCCATCTAATCAAGTCTACTAATAACTAATAGCATTGCCGTGTGTGTTCTAGTTTTAGTAATTGTAACCATGGCGAATTTCAGCTATAATAAGACTGATCAGAAACAGAGCAGCATGGGGCTGTGGTGTAAGTGCAGCAGTGGGGAATTGCACCTGTTCCTGGAGGGAGTAGATGCATAAACCGCAGGGAAAACTTTGTCATTTCAGAGTGAAATGTGACACATTAAAGTATTACTTCAATGCCTAATGTAAAGTGCGTCGTGCCTCTCAGCTTGTGGGTTGTATATTTACACATTTAATACAAACCTGAATCAAAACATATCGGTAAAGTTATGGACTGTTAAATCAAGAAAATTCATAGCACACATTTGCTATACTATATAATAATACTATATAACAGGGCTATTCAACTAAAAATTCCGGAGGGCCAGCTTTTCAAAAGGCTGTCCAGAAAGTGGGTCGGTTATTTAGCACTTGAAGGGCCGGTTCTGGCCCCCGGGCCTTAAGTTGAATAGCCTTGCTATATAATATAATATAATATATACAGATTTTTTGGTTTTATTAGCTTAGAATTGATATGCAAATGTGCAATAAATGAGTAAATCTTCAACTCCAAAATACTACTATACTAACTCTACACACTATTAGGGGCCCAAGCACTAGCTTAGTTCTTAGCACTAGCACGAGCTAACTTCTGCCTTGGGCCGCTCTCACCAATAGTCTGCTTTAACTTTTTACCCGGTGATAGAGTGTAAACACTGTATTGTGTCATCATCATTAGTTCAGGTTAACTACACATGTAGGGGCTGGAGGACGTGCTGACACCATGGCTAATAGCACCATTGGTAAGCTAATATTAAACCATTAACTTGCTGGCTATAATAGCCCCAGCAGGCTATTGTGGCCTGCTATGCTGCTGCTATGGTGTTCTGTTTTCTAACAACAAGTTTACATCTGGAATTTAATTTCTTTTCACCACATCACTGAAAACAGAAGATAATGGGCTTGCTGTTAGCTTGTGAAGTATTTTTTTTTTTTTAACTCTGACACAGGAGGTCAAATAAGGATGAATGGTGTAATGCAGCTAATCATCTCGGATTGCCTCCTCTGTAATGGATTTTAGTGCTCTTTGTTCCATCAGAGGTCAGCGATTTCAAAATAGCCTGCTTTTGTTCGGGGTGGGGGGTGTGGGGGGGGCACAAATTCACAGGACAAAGTTCGCCAAGGTTAAACACTAATGGGAACATTTTGTCTCATCTTTGTGTTATTTTATTCAAACATAATGTATAGTTGGACTAAACTCAGATGTTCTTTCAAACTCGGCCTGAAAAGTTCAAACATTAACTTTAACTACGCTGCCGTTCAAAAGTTTGGGGTCACTTAGAAAGGTTGTTTTTGAAGGAAACGCACTTTTTTCCATGAATATAACATTTAATAAATCAGAAATACACTCTATTCATTGTTAATGTGGTAAACGACTATTCTAGCTGCAAATGTCTGGTTTTTTAATGGAATATGTACATAGGTGTATAGAGGCCCATTTCCAGTGTTCTAATGGTACATTGTGTTTGCTAATGGCGTTAGAAGGTTATTGGATGATTTGAAAACCCTTGTGCAATGATGTTAGCACAACAAAAATAATTATTTCTAATCTTGTCAATGTCTTGACTATATTTTCTATTCATTTTGCAACTCATTTTGTATAGGTGACCCCAAACTTTTGAATGGTAGTGTACCTGCTCAAGTTGAATATACAGTATACAGCCTGGAAGCACATCTTACTACACCTGTAGTAGTTGCCACATGGTCCAAAAGAGGGCGCTGTGAGCACATTTTTATACATTGTTGATCGGTGTTCTCAGAACTGTAGTTAAATTCTTAACTTAAAATGTTGCTGTGAAAATGAAGGATCTAGAAAATGGTGTGTGGAGGTATTTTGGGTTCTACACAAGTAGTCTTATCAGGTTTCTGTGTGCTGGCAGGGGCCGGGGAATATCTGAATGTCTTCGTAGGAGTAGCATGTCACGAAATAGTTGTTTGGACATGGATTTCAGAAAAAGTTACAGCCCAAAGCGTGTCCAGTTGAGGGCACTTTCAGACATTAAAGCTCAAACAGTGTAAAAAAATGGAAGTCAAAATCATATTTTCATTCATCGTTTCCTTTACACCTTGGGCCAGTTGTGATGTGAGAACGGTTACATGAGGCTGCCCGGCTGCCCTGTCAAGAACTAATTCCACCATGGAGAGTATATGTTAGAGCGGGTGGAAGAGAACTCTTTAAGCTACTGTATATATATCTGTTGCGTTTCTACCGATACCTCTCGCTTGCCGATTTTGAAGCTTGTCGAGCAACCTGTTGGACAGTTGTGTAATTAAAAGACAGAGTATCTCACTCAAGTCTGCATTTTAATGAGAGTGTCTCTGTTGAGATATCCTTGCAAAATTGTGGTGTGTGATGTGAGGTGTTGATGATATGATATGACAGGTTAGGGGGTAAAAGTTGCACAGTGATAACGTATGAAGTGATATTGCGACTAAATTATTACACCTCACGCCACATAAAAAGCAGCATCCCCAATTTGATTTTTGCCACAGATTTTTTGCTGCATGTAACAGCTTTTTTGTGTGTTGATAAATGATGGTTTAAAAAAATAAATAAAAAGTGTCGTCACATAAGGTGAAAAATAAGTTTTGCTGAAGGAACTGCCTCAAAGTTGAGTAGTAAATATCTCTGTGCTTTTGTCCGACATAATTACTACTTTTAACATTTGTTCGACTGCTCGTCAGCCTCAGGCCGCAGCTCCTCCAAGTCGCTGCCTGTACGGAGAAACTGAGCAAAAAAAACAGCCACTTTACAAAGTTTTTAAACTGGGTGAAAATATATGGAAATAGCAACGGGACATTCAATCTCACAAGTGGTGTTTGTAACCAAGGAGCAGGGCGAATGATAATGGTGCGGCTCCAGTAAGATCAAGGGAGCAAAAGAGGCAACAATGATGACCTCATGAGCAGACACCAAATTGCAGCTTGTGATTGCCAGAGAGGCCGACAAGCTGATGATCTGCGAGGGAACGATAAGGCAAACCAAATCAAACTGTCCGTCAGGAGACAAGTGAGGTGAAACCACCACAGAGTCCATACGGAAGATACATAGACACATACAACAGACTCTGTAGGTTATTGAATATTTCTAATATTCACTTCTGACTGACTGCAAGTTATGGAACATCTCATTGTGCCTAACATACATTACCATTAACAGTGATCAATGATCAATTCAGTCACAGTTGACATTTTCTTCACATAAACGGCTTACAAAGTGTTGGTGTTACATGTTATAACTAAACCCCGTGAGGTACAGTAGAACTAACCTGGATCCCCCGGTGCCTTCAGTTAAAGCGCAGTCTTTGTGCTGCTATGTTTAGCCTCTGTATTTACCTTTTTGATGAATGTTTAATCCGAGGCATAAGAAGTATCCAAAGTCTGTGATAACAGAAAATTGGCCTACAGGTACACAACAACCCAGCTGGCGAGAGTTGGCAACGGTGGAATTCTCAGTAATTACAAAACCATTGCCGGTGGGTGCCGCGATAGCTCCACTACCCAGTTTAACGGAGAATTTATTCCACAATCTGCTGAATCTGCTTCTTAGCCATCTCATAGGCTTAATCTGTAAACTCATTTAGAAATTAAGATGGACAATCATTTCTACCGAAAATGTACCCATTACAACTTAAGGCCCTGGTATGCTTTGCGCATCCAGATTTTGGAACCGCGCATTGGGTACGCATGGACAGCGCATACGCGAACTGAAACTCCGCCCCACCAGTAGGTGGAGTATAAGCCCAGGCTACTATAAGGATAGTCATCCGAGCCTCGACTTGGTGACCCACAAATCAGCTGACACCCCTGACGTGTCCGAGGGAGCTGCAGCTCCTTCTTTGGTAGAAATGCGTCCTATTCTCTGCATCCAGACCTGTACCGCCACCCAGTGTTGAAGTGGGATACTACAGGACCAAGATAACCAGGGCCTTTAGGCATCCATCATCCAATTATCTGCTAAATTGATTAATTAGTATCAGAAGTATAGTGATAGATGTACAAATCATGGCTTTTCTACCAGTTGCAGCCTATTCCTCGATACTGCGACACTGGGAAAGAGAAACAGTCCCAAGGAAAACCAGAGGAAGAAATCTATTTGTAAGGCAGTTTGTATTAGATTGTGCAAACAGCTGTGCCGGGGTCGTGCTGAACACAAAAGAAAGGAATTGCCCCCGTCTTTATCAAAATGAAAGCAATTCGCGGCACGCTTCCCCCTGGGTTTTCATCAAGAGACAGTGCTGTTCAGAACAACTTGACTTTGCCTACTTTGCCTGAGAGAGAAAGAGGACGAGGACGAGGAGGAGTGGGAATTCAGACCCAAAGAACTGTCCGGTAATGATGGTTACAAGCAACAATGAGATGGGGTCTTTTTTGTGCCTGTGGTTAATACGACTGCGGTGTTTTTTGCGGCTCGCTGACTCTTCAACAAGTGAATTAAACGTTCTAATCTGCTGCTTGTAATTTAGCAGAATGGCTGCCGCGCATATTACCGGACTGAGGGATAACATCAGGTGTGTATATTAGCATGCATGCGTGTGTGTGTGTGTGTGTGTGTGTGTGTTTAACGAAGCAGTGATACAGAAAAAGGCCTAATTGGCATTGGACCACCCTCCAACAAATTAACCACAACAGGCTGATGTCCCACCAGCTGGCCCCATCGGCACACACACACACACACACATACGACACACACTCTCAGTTTGTGAACACTTTAGCCTCCTGTGCCTTTCGCAATCTCTCAAGCTGGCATGAAAATACGAGGTTAGTCCTTTTGTCACATCATTCTCACGCAACACGTTTTTCATTTAATTTATTTCGATAGATGCTGAGACATTTGGTTGAAAACGATGGGAGTGATGTGTCCGTACAAGGAGATGAACAGGGACAGATTAGACGAGGGACGATTTCACATACTCCATTGGTTTTACGGAATTTTTTTACGACTGATGCAGCATCTTGCTGTGCGCTTGGCTATTAGTCGCGATCACTTAACGAGCAGGAAATTGGTTTTTAGTGCTGTTTTTGTGTGAGGAAGATTACAAGTGACATGCTTTGATGATGATTTTGAAAGTGCCTTTTGTGTTTGCTTTTCAAGTTGTTGCATTGTGCGGATGGGTCATTGTGGTAAAACCCTTTGTTTTGCACAATACACAATTCATATTAGAATAGAATAGAATGGAAAAGAAGTCTATTGTCTACCAAGGTGGAAATTTGCCTTCGCCTAACCAACATAGAATCATAAAAGGAGACATACAGGAAGTCGTAAAAACAACACACTGTTGAAATAGTAGATAAGATATAGAAATTAGAGACACCTTTATTATTATTTATTTTATTTTTTTATTATTGCACTTAGAATTAAGCATTTTTAATATACATTTTTGGTTGCCAGGGGAACTGTATCGGGGATGGGAGCAAAACTATTTGCTGTAGTTTAGACAAAGAGTTTGGGGATTTTGGGATGCCCTAAATCAGGGGTGTCAAACTTATGGCCCGCGGGCCAGAATCGGCCCACCAGAGGGTTCCAATCCGGGCCCGTGGGATAATTAGGTTGAAATTTCAGACTATGATTCGAATCTCTTTATAGTGTGACATACAATATTTTTCCACTTCCAGATACCTGTGACTAAAACGTGTGCCTTTGTAGATTCAGTGTGATGTGTGAATGGTAAATTTAGGCTTAATATTGTTGAAATTGCACATATTTTTCTCAAGAAACTTCATGTTTATATTAAAAGGAAAATGCTTAATTGTATGTAGGAGAGGACAATTCTTCTTGTTTTTGTTTATAGGTTATTATGCTATTATTTTATAACTACTATAAATAGGATTAAAAATTGACATCATGTGCTAAAAAAGGTTTGAAATTAGGGAACTCCTTTGGAAAATACTTACATTATAAGTCACCTATAAGTAAGAAGTTTGTTTCCACAAAATTGACTTCCTTTTGCAACAGATTGAGGTCATTTGCTGTTTTACAGTCTATAATATTATAATATATATGTACTTTATATACTACATTATATTATAGTAGGTATATTGTTGAGAGTAGTCCAATTTTCTGTTTACTGACTTCATTGACTTGTTTTTCTCTCAGCCACATGCTCACCATCGCTGCTTATGAACGGCTGGGGCTGAAACATGGTCAAATAACACAAATCACTTCCTCTGCAGCAGAGGATTTTTCCTGGAAAAGGGCAGTGTGTGGTTCGCCGCATAAAAACTCCTCATAAACCACTGTATGTGGCTTGAATCAGAGCAAAAAATGGACAGTTGATTGTTTGAAAATGTGCCACATTTATTCAAGGATGGATTCGCCGAGTGAGACCACACATCTCTCCTGGGAACCGACAAGAAAACAGGGGGCGCCAATTGAGGAACTGCAAATATGGAGCCATCAGTTCTGCCCCAAAATGTGGGCTTAACGCCTTCAAAAAAAACTCCAAAGCTCTGCCAGAGGCGGTTGTTGTGCTGCACAGAGGAAAGGATGAATATGCTGCATGGGTAGCTGTGGACAATTTATTTGGTATTTTTTTATATTTGAGCTGAAAGAAGAATGTTATTAAAAATGGAATTTTGACAAAAAGGGTTTTTTTTTCACTTATTATTTTAGCATTTACACATTTAAAGAAGCGGTCCACTGGATTACTTTTTATCTGTGATCATTTTTTCAGCTTTAAGACATTATCTTCACCTGTTGCTTTGATTTTGATTATTTCTGTCTTTTTTTTTCCATTTTCCATTTTAAGACCAGAGTAAATAAAGAATCAAAGTATGTGAATCCAGAGTGTGAACTTCATTAGCAGTTCCTAAATGATTATGTTTCCATGTCCTCAGCAGTTCAGTGCACGGTGGTTTAAATATAGATTTTAAATGGTGCGCCCTGTTAAGGACGTGAACTCAAAACTTCAGTTCAGTTCAACTAACTAACAAAAGATGCTGCAAAGACATACTTTTCTTCAAGATAATCACTTTTCATGTATTTCTCAAGGTGTGCTCAAACTTCTGCTTGATTCTTTGTCCATTTATTCATATTTTTTTGTGCTGGAAGTGAAGGGAGATGAAATATGAAATATGAATAACAGAGGAATTACAACTTTATATCATATACAGGGAGGTGATGCAGTGCAGGAAACAGCCCCGGGGGGTGGGAGTAGTTTCCAGAGACTAAGTGCTCTCCTAAACACAGAAGGGCTCCATTTTTTTTTTCCCACGGCAGAGTCATGACACAAAGCCTCCGACGCTGTGACACAACATGACATAATTGTCAAAATGAGTCTTTCCGTGCTGCTGAGCCAAGCAATTAATACGTGCTTTCCAATCTGACTGAGCTAATTCAACAAACTGTGAAGCCAGTTCTAGCGGTGACGAGAGCTAATGGTCGTGTTTTGCCGGAGTTTTGTTGGCAGTGTGCGGTTGATGTCCATCATTCTGAGGCTCGCGGAGCTGAATGTGAATCACCTTTCAGCTTGATTATGTGGCATTAAGTGTGCTAAGGAGCTCAAGAAAACACATAGAAGGGCAATTAAGTGCTGAAGAAGCCATCTGTTAAATTGATTTCCAACCCATATATTAATTTAAAGAGTCAGCTAAGATCCAATTAGTTTTTAACTGTCCTCTTGTGTTGGTGGAACACTTGGTTCATAATGTAACAGATGTTAAGCGAGTCTCAGGAGACGGGGCCACTTAATGGATTTATTGACTGACCACGTTGTTTATTTGTTCATTAATTTGCGTGTAATTGTTTATGAGCCGGCTCTTGTTATGAAATTGGCTTTTTGCAAAATACTGTGACCACAATGGTTTTCCAGACAACAGAATTGTTCAGATATAATCATAGAAGATGGAAAAATGCCTGCGATAAACCTGTCAGGAACGATGAAAGAAGATCATTTCATATTATTTAAGTCAAATCTTAGCACTAAGCTTAACCACTTCCTTTAAAATGAGGTTCTACCTCATTAAAACCACGTTTCTGTCTCCATGAGGACTACTGTGTCCTGATAAGGTCAGAGTTTATGCAAGAAAATGGTTCTAAAGAGGTAACAAATACAAGTACACACACATACAAACTTAGATATAGAAGAAATTTTTAATGTTTTGTAACTTTTTATTTTACTGCCTTGTTTGTTGTACGCAGCTGTCACTTGTGCTCAATAAAATAACAAAATGAAATCTATCTCTTAAAAAAGGAGAAATACATAAAAGGAGGACTTTTTAAATTTATTATTCCAAGAATGAAGTTTAAATGTTGAAAATATAACACAAAATTGTAACTTGCAAAGGTTTTGCAGAAGGTTCAACTTCTAAAAACGTGGCATTGTGCATGTGACATCTCCAACTGTACATCATGTAAAGATGCACTGGTGAGAATGTACTTATCATTTGAATAACTAAAGTTTGTGTTTGTTCAGGAGAAAACACAGCAGCCTGGAAGAGGAGGCCATAGCTGGTAAGCATTGGGTGTCCAATTTGCAGAAACCTGTGAATCCTTGAGTAAAGTTTTGTACATCTCTGGGAAATCATTTGTTGACCAATTCCAGATGTCACAGATAAGGCTGTAAAGTAGGAGACGACTGATTCACACATTTATGCTTTTGTTGATTTAAATTGTGATTTGGGTCGCGATAGTTTGCCATGTTTAAAAAGTGAGTCCCCCTTCATAGAAAGTTTGGGAACCTGATATAGATGTTTACACCATATACACGTTCACTCCTCTAAATGGACCCAGTGGACCAAAGGCGTTATTTCCATTGCCACATTCAGATTTTAGTCAGGAAATAGTCATAGTATTTTTGAATTGTAAAAAGGGAAACAAGCTGGCAAGCTGCTCTGTGGTCAGATCATATCAAGTCTGGCACCTGATTTCCCCAGCTGCCTCACCTGTTGCCCAATTATTGAATGGCATGAGCTGCACAAAAGACTGTGGTCATTCTGTGCTACTGTTTCCTCATGTAAGTTGCTCTTTATCCTTTCTATCCGTGCTCTATGCCTTTTTTCCTCTACGACACCATCGTAAACATCCATCCATTGTCTACCTCTTCATCCTCACTGTTGTAAAAATGCACGACTGGTGCACAGACAAGCCATGGAGCCACGTCCATGTCCAGTCAGCATCCCTTCTCAAACATATTAATGAAGTCATCACTGCCTCGATCTTATACACTCTTAGAAATAAAAGTGCCAAGTAGAACCATATAAGGTTATTCGGCTTGTCCTCATAGGAGAACCCTTTTTAACCTTAGTGTTACAAAGAACCCTTGAAAAACCCTTTCTTCGGGAAAGCAAATGGTTCCAGGTAGAACCTCAGCCCTTGTAGAAAAACCCTTTTGGAACCCTTATTTATAAGCGTGTACAGGCTTAGAAATAAAAGTGCTAAGTAGAACCATATAAGGCAGGGGTTCTCAAAGTTTTGATACCTGAGGGCCAATTTAGGAACCCAACATTGGCCTGAGGGCCACCAAAGGAAAAATAAGGAAAAAAAAAAACAGAAAGAAATCCCATTTGTAATAATTTTAATGACCAGATTGCAGTTCTACAGTTTAGCGTTAAGTAATATAAGCGTTAATATAATAACGCTTTATGATTTACTGGGTAATTACCCAGTATTTTGGCCATTGTTCTTAACTTCTAATTACAGGTTAATACCAAGTAACACATTTTTTACCATATATTTACTGGGTAAATAGCTAGTAATTGGGGGCTGTAGCTACCAGCTTATTACCAGCTTATAACCCAATAATACACTAAAATTCACCATATAGAAACCAGATAAATACCCAGTATTTTTGTTTACACTTATTGGTCTGTATCCAGTAATGTCCAATAAACATTTAACAAGTTTAGTACCTGCTGGATTTTAACCGCCAGAAATGTTCCTGCGGGCCGCCATTGGCCCCCGGGCCGCACTTTGAGAACCAATGATATAAGGTTCTCTGGCTTGTCCTTATAGGAGAACCCTTTTTGGCTCCACCAAGAACCCTTTCAAAACCCTGTATTCAGGAAAGTGCTTTTAAAGGGTTCTCTGGATCAAAATGGTTCTTACTGGAACCATTAGTGTTACCAAGAAAAACCCCTTCTTCTGGAAAAGGTTTTTCAGAAGCAAATGGTTCCAGGTAGAACCTCAGCCCTTGGAGAAGAACAATTTTGGAACCCTTATTTATAAAAGTGTACAGCTAGTACCTGGCTAGGGTGTGTGTGTGTAGTTCTAAGGACAAGGATCTTGGATTGTCACAATGACTCCAAAGCTGTTAAATTAGGGTAAAAAAAAAATCCTGTATAGTTCAGTTCTGCTTTAAAATATACAATACAGTGAGTTTAGCAGAGCTTTTGTTCTGTAAGACTTGTGTCAGAGGGCTTACAAAGAGCAAGAAGAGTGAACTCTGCTGTTCTGCTTGGGGATCCGACGACAACACAATTAACTGCTAAAAAAAAAGCCCTTGCGTTTGTTCCGTTTCCACAGTTAGTCAGCATTTCTATGTTATTGATTGCCAATGCTTGTAATTTACAGTGTAACTTATACTAGTGAAACTCCACTATTTTCAGACGCAAGCTCATTGATTTGCTGCGGAACTGAGCCCGTTTCAATAACTGTATCAGGTTTATTTTTTGTGTTGTTGTCGTCGTGGGTAACAGAATTCTTCTTTCCTCATCTGATGCCAATGAATTCAGCGTGACCATGAAATAAACGAGTGCATTTCTCCCAGCTTCCAGATTTTGATCAAATACTACAAATACCCCACAAAAAAATAAAAAATAATAATAAAATGTTCCAAACACTCAGATAGTGTCCTTGCACTCACACAGAGCCTCTGAAATGTGGTTTTGTGTCAAGTTTGAACACACCTCGCCCCCCATCAAGATTGATGTCCTCAGGCTGCACAGCCAGGGACAGTTTGCTTTGTCACTCTCCACTGTGCACTTGTAAAAGACGGCAAAAAAAAAAAAAAATATACAAAAGGAAGAACCTTTGCCAGAATAGGTGGCCTTTTTTTTTCTCTAATGCACAAAATCAAAAAAGCATACAAACAGGCTGATAAAATCCCACCTCTTGTAAGACTTACTAGGGTGGCTGCATTGAAAGTAATAGACAGAATACATAAAACAGCAGTGAATAGACATCAAGTTTTCAAAAGTTTGGTCGTAAATAAAGTTCACTGCAATCACTGTTTGCAGGAATACACATATTAATCAATTGTGTTTTGTTTATTAAGATAAATCATGTGGGAAATATGAAAAAAAAGTATATTTTTCTACATATATAGGTATAAAATAGTATTATTTTGTTCTGATGAAGCCGCCCCAGCCATGACTTAAATTTGAATGTGAATGCTACCATGGTCACCAAGCACTGGAGAAAGCAATAAAAACAGATGATAATGAATAACTAAAATCTATAATTGGATCAAAAGTACAATAGCCACAATTACAGGCAAAAACACTATTAATATTTGCTTTACACTATTTTTCAAATTCAATTTGGCAATATGCAAAGTGTCCCCAAATCAGTAGCACTAGACAGAAACACAAGCACAAAGTTTTTCACACTTCTGCCCAAATGGAAAGCTGCGGGATGCCAGCACAGCAGAAGAAGAAAACATGTCACGGTAGCTTCATTATGGACATTTTCACCGTTCGAAAATCAAGCAACTTGCTGAAAACCAATAAAAAACGCATCGATCTCAGAGCCCTGACAACACTTGCAACAGTTCATTTCACAAAGAGAGCGAAATATGCTTATCTTTTTCTTTTCAGTCACATCTCTCCGCAATCAATATTCATCTTACATGGATGTTAAATACTGTATGAGACGCAGTGGCCATAGTCTCACCATATTAATACATCCAGCTGTGTGTGATTCCAACCTGGTTTAAGCTGCATTGCTGCAAGAGTTTACTCTCGGTTGGTTTTAAACCAAACAAAGTCATTAATAAGCTAAGCTTCCTTTTGTTTGGCAGGAAGAATATGCAAAAATGTGCACACGCGATCAAATAATAACACAGGTGTGTGCAAACAAGAGTCTGCAGATAGCGTTGAAGAGACGTTTTTACATACCCCAGAACACGGAGAACAAAGAACTCAAGAAATACCTCAAGACATCAAACACAAAGCAGGAGAGTGAGAGGAGACAAAGAAAGGGAGGTCTCCTTCTGTTGGGAGGCTCTGTTTGCTCAGGTAGATAACAGACTCGACTCACAGACGCCTGAGCAAACACAACACGGGGAGAACTGCGCTGATCACAGCACAGTGGAGCTCCTGTAACGAACGGCCCGAAACGACAGAAATGAAAAAAGACGGGGGAGAAAAATAATGACAGAAATAAATGGGCAGGCTGGAGGAGGTGAGGAGGAATTTGTCACATTCACCTCGCTCCATAATTAAGTGCATGAAACACTCTCACCTGAAGCCTGATTAAAATCAGCTGATCTTCACTTACTCATCTGCCAAACTACGACTTACAACTTATTTCCCCTGAGGTGAGCTTTGCAAAAAAAAAGTCAAGTTTTGCAAGTGTAATGTAAGCATGCCCCCTTTTTTTTTTTACATACACTATATGGACAAAAGTATTGGGCCTGGCCATTCCAACAAGGAGTGTAATGACATACTTGGTCCAACTTTTTGCAGCTATAACAGTTACCACTCTTCTTGGAAGACTTTCCTCAAGATTTTTGAAGGGTTTCTAAGGGAATTTGTGTCCATTTATGATGTCAGGCACTGATGTTGGACGACAAGGCCTCTGTTCCAGTTCATCCCAAAGTTGCTTGATTGGGGTTGAGGTCAGGGCTCTGTGCGGGCCAGTCAAGTTATCCCACACCAAACTCAAAATCAAACCATGTCTTCACAGTCCTTGCTTTGGAATAGAAAGGGGTCTTCCTCAAACTGTTGCCACAAAGTTTGAAGCAAAGAATTGTACAAAATGTCTTGGTATGCTTAACCAAGATTGTCCTTCATTGGAGATAAGGGACCTAGAGCCCAAAGCCTGGTTGAAACACCTGAATTCAGTACTTATATAGTGTATATGGTGGCTATGTGATTGACCTTGTGTTAGCCATGGTCACCCTCACAAGATGAGTGCAAAAGAATGAATTCACACCTGTGGAAATGGAAGTGAAATCTATAGAGTTCCAGTAGCTGACGTCACATAACCAAGGTAACGCCCTCTAGCAGGACACGGCGTTCTTCACCTCTATAGACGTACACTTATCAATCGTCTTTTCATCGTAAAAGTGAGTTTCTTGACTTTCCTCAAAATTTTGAAGTGTTTCTTAGGGAATTTCTGTCCATTTCTGAGGTCAGGCACTGATGTTGGACGAGAAGGCCTCTGTTCAAGTTCATCCCAAAGTTGCTCGATGGGGTTGAGGTCAGGGCTCTGTGCGGGCCAGTGAAGTTCTTCCACACCAAACTCAAAGTCAAACCGTGTCTTCATAGTCCCTGCTTTGTGGGCACACTGGGGCACAGTCATGTTGACATAGAAGGGGTCTTCCTCAAACTGTTGCCACAAAGTTGGAAGCAAAGAATTGTCCTAAATGTCTTGGTATGCTCAAGTGATGAAGATTGCCCTTCTTTGGAGATAAGGGGCCTAGAGCCCAAAGCCTGGTTGAAACACCTGAATTCAGTACTTATATAGTGTATATGATGGCTATGTGATTGCAGGGTCTCTGCAGGTTTTAACAAGTCAAATTTAAGACTTTTTAAGACCCTAATGAATACAATTTCAGACCCATTTCAAACCATACTGGCAAAAAAAAAGTGCAAAAGACATGAAGGAAAATTAGAGCCAAAAATTGTTGAACTTGCAATTCGGCTTAGCTGTGGGCTTGCGTTAAGTTTTCTCCGCTGCTATGCTAAGCTATAACAGACCGCGGCGCGTGCACAGCACACTAGCTAGTGGTGCTTGATAAATTCTCCCGGGGCAGCACAGGTGGCCTACTTTAGTTCCGTGTTGTAGTTATGCTAGCGCATCCTCAAAAATAGAAACATTTCAAAGCGAGACTGAAGTTTATGCACGTTTTAAATAAAAGTAACTTTAATAGATTTTTAAGACCTTTTAAAATTGTATTTAAGACCTTTTATGAGATTTTAGCAAAATTTAAGACATTTTAAGGCCTTAAATTCAAATTATTGGATTTAAGACTTTTTAAGACCCCGTGGATACCCTGGATTGGCCTTGTGTTAGCCGTGGTCACCCTCACAAGATGAGTGCAAAAGAATGAATTCACACCTGTGGAAATGGACTACCCTCTAGCAGGATACTGCGTTGTTCACCTCTATAGACGTAAACTTATAAATCAGGCAACCCGTCTTTTCATTGTAAAAGTGAAGAGAGTGGATAGATGTTGTGCCAAAACCGTCGGCGATAGACTCCGATCCAGATCCAGAGAAACGGTGGCGGTGAATCACTGCTCACAGTGAGCAGAAGAATATGACGTGATGGGAACCCACAATGTCGTTGGATGTTGGATCTTTTTCGTCTGCTGCTCCCAATCATGCAAACTGCATATATTCACCCGCTTCTCCTCAAGAAAGAAAGGATAATTGGAGGGAAGGTATTTCTTTGCACAATTTCTGTCCCCCCGTCTCATTGCTCATTGGCTTTTACAACATTGCATCATGCAAACCCTTTCACTCAGGTTTACATATTTCAGCACAGTCCCGGTGCTTCTTTTGTGTCTCCTTTCAGATCTGTATCAGAGTTGAGAAGTCAACTTTTGCCAAGCAAATCATTTGTCACAAAAGTCTATGCCAAATTAAATCTGACTGTCATAACAAAAAAAACATTTTTTTTGGAAAATAAATTAAATAAATTTAAAAAATCCCAGTATGTCACTATTCCAACTCATCATTCAAAATAAAATAATGTCTCATATTTAACGAATTACAGCTTGAATGAAGGAGCATTCTTTCAACAATCTGAAAAGACTTCTCCGGCTTGGAACACAAGTTTATTTCTCAAGGGCACACAAAGTTTTTTTTTGTTTTTTTTTACAATTCTTCCCCAGTCCTCGTGGGAAATGTGAGATTTCGTGACCTCAGCCATGATTAATTCATCCAAATACATACTGCGCATACAATTTGCACAGTCATTTGAATGAATGTGTTCATTCGACTGAATGTGTTCCCTCTCCTCGTTTCCCCAGACACGCGCACTTTTGCAGAAAGAACTGTCTCATTTTCATTTTAATGAAAACAGATGGAAAGAATCAGCACCAGCACAAACATGGCTTCCCCGAGTTAGATACCGTTTTTAATTATGACTTTGTCGTGTGTGTGTTGTTGTTTTTTTTTTGTTTTTTTTAAATCCAGTCAACAGTTTCCTGATGTCTTTGCTCAAGAATGAGTGTATGTTGTGCATACACCTCTAATTCTGACATGTAAACATACACATGCTCCCGGCTTTCCTGCAACTCAAGGGCAGCTCGGCACCGGCGTGATTTGATATGCTAATGCAGGATGTCATGCATGGACATCATAATGAGTCATTTAGCGTCTGACTTCTCCTATTTCTATTGACACTACCGGTACAACCAGAGGACATGGATATTTCCTGTCTGCCTTAACTACATCTATTCATCATTGACGAACCGCACCCGTCTCACTCTTTAAGCGTTGTGTGCTCTGATTGCCATTTAATATTTATATATTTCCGCCTGTTTTGGAGTAAATGAAACACTGAGACCGAGAGACATACTGTATATCTGACCGAGCTGCCTGACTGAATTTAAATGCACCATCAACTTTCCCTTCAACAACACCTGAAGGACAGTGCAGTTTTGCAGCGTTCATATTCTACATTGTCTCCATCCACCCCCCCGCAACAATAATTTCTCAATATAACAGACAGGCTGTGAAAAAGGATACCAAATAAAACTGTTCGCTAGTGGCTTCTGTGGGTTATGCTAAGTAAATAATGTTTGTATAATATGCCATAAAGTCGTGTCAGTTTTGCAGCGAGAATGGAAATCGGGAAAAAAGAAATGATGAGGCAAGCATAAAGAGGCGCAGGCACGCGGTAGCACTGTAGCTACAACTTCCCAACACCGTCTAAAGGTGTTAATCGGTTTACCGGAGACTCGGAAATTAGCGAATAACCCAGGTTATTAACACCATTCCACCATTAGCGCTGTTGATGTCTTGTGTTTTGTGTGTGTGTGTGTGTGTGTGTGTTTTTCACCCTTTTCAGTTAGTGACAAACAGAAGAAGACAAAAACATGATGTCGCGTGGCAATAGCGCTGCAGTCGTTACTATTGTATTGTATTGTATTTTTTCTCTTGGTCCCTCATTCAACTCAACAGCAAGAGAACGATTTGAAGAGACTAAGCAAGGTTAGCTGAAAATGTACATGCTAACAGCTATGCTAATGGAAAAAAGATGAATGTCTTCACGCCAAAATTTGGGATTTTTAGGATTAACCCACTTGCAAGGTTATTAACATCACTCCCATTAGCACTTTTGAGCTGTCTTGTGTCGTGCGTGTGTTTTTCACCCCTGTATCTCCAATGTGTGATGGACAAACTAAGCGGAAGAGAAGAACAGCATGATGTAGCGCAGTGATAGCGTTGCAGTCGTTACTACTTTGTACCTTTTCTCTTGGTTCCTCATTCAACTCAAGAGCAAGTGAACTATTTGAAGAGACCAAGTAAGGTTAGCTGAAAACAATGATGGTTAATAGCTATGCTAACAGCAAAAAGATGAATGCCTTAATGCCAAAATTTGGGATTTTTTTGGATGAACCCATTAGCAAGATTATTAATATCATTCCCATTAGCACTGTTGAACATGATGTAGCGTGGTGATTACTACAGTCGTTATTATTTGGTATCCTTCGTCAAACATTCATGCTAGCGGAAAAAATATGAATGCCTGTTAGCGTTGTGCTGGAAATTATGCCAGAATTTGCCAAAAAAAATGCCAAAAATAAAGCAGACTAAGAAGAAATTAGTAAAATCTGGTCGCTTTTGCATCTTTAAGTCTTTGGGGCTCCCCCTATAGTTTCGGAGTACAAAATATTCTTACGACAGCACCGTAAACATTGTTCGCTTCTGTGTTTTTGGCCCCTGGGTCGGTCTGACAGTCATTTCCTCTTCCTCACGTCCTCTCACAACAGTTTGCTCTGCTTCTTTTTCGTCTGCTCTTCCATGATGAACGTCTAAAACAACGCTATCGCTGCCTTGATCTTATAGCTGCTACCTGGCTAAGGGTTGTATGTATTGTTTCTTGTGAGACCCGAGACTTCACGAAACCTCCAATACTTTTTTATTTTAGTTTAATTTCAGTGTGTTTAAATGTGTGTAATGTGTATAAGTGTGTATAAATCCACCATGTATAATTCAGAAAGGAGTAATTATCGTTGAATTGTCAGCCGGCTTTCTGGTTTTCAAAGGCCTGAACTTTTTAAGCACAGTATTTGTAGAATCTGCCTCGGGTCATTTTGAAAGCCTGTTAGTCATGCCCAAATGATATGAACTTGCACACTGATTCCAAACAGAAGGCAAACAGCATGTTTACACAGAGAGTGATTTCAGCGGAATTTTTTGCATCCATCTCTTGCGCGTCTCCCAGAACAGATGCTCTCCTACTTTAATCAATCCAGCTGTCTACACAGGCCACAAAAAAGCCTGTGTTTACAGAGGTGGAACATTTTTTTTTTTTTACATTTTGAGGCTGTTTTCGCTGTATTTGAACAGAGGTGACTCAATACAGTGCTTATAAGCACCCCCTGTGTAGAGACACACACAGCGCTGAAACTGCTGCCGCTCGGCTAATATGCTGCTCCCGCTACGCCTACTGTGCACACACTCAGTGAAAGCAGGCAAATGTGTCACAGAATTCAGCAGCACTCGCCAAAGTGAATTATGAATGGACTGCCCTCAGCCCGCATCATTCTGCTCTACCTTCATAAATCACTGGGTCGTATTAAGACACGAGCTGTCACCGCGCGCCGCAATGTGGTCGGCGGTCGCTATCCGCGCTGGTGGTGGTGGTGGTGCAGCAAAGACACCATGTAAATATTTTAAATGAAAATCCCTTTTGTCCTCCCTGTACTCTGCATAGATGTGAAACTGTTGACTTTTCATGATCGTACCATGTCCAGAATTATTCTGTCACGACCAGACTTTATTGTTATCTTTGATGAAAGAAGTTTGGAGCGTTCTGCAAACGGCTTCAGTGCAGCTGTATTATATTTGAGTGTGTGTGTGTGTGTGTGTGTGTGTGTGTGTGTGTGTGTGTGTGTGTGTGTGTGTGTGTGTGTGTGTGTGTGTGTGTGTGTGTGTGTGTGTGTGTGTGTGTGTGTGTGTGCTGTGCGAAAAGCTCTTTTGAGAACATTCCTCAGCGTTTTTATTGAATTTTTTTTTTTTTTTTTTGCTCTGACTGGGTCATTACAACAGATGGATTTTTGTCAATCTGTTGGAGATTTATTTCAGTCTTTAGAGACAAACATCCACTGAGGTTAGCTGTCTTGTCTGCAAGAGCTCAATATTTTCTCAGGTGGTACTTGCTATGAAAGGTTTGAGAACAATTCTGCCTTAAGATACCTTGATCATCTCCAATTCACCCCTAAACTGGAGTATACTTGGTGCAGCATCTTGGTGTCAAGGGCGTATGTTTGGTTGAACAATCTATGCCAGGGCTATCTAACTAAAATTTCCTGTACTGCTATTTTGTATAGAGTAAATAGATACAAAATGTTATAACATTTTTTGCACTTATTTATTGAAATAGCTGCTAGTTTTGTGCTAAAAAGGTAAGTAACAAAACCACCAACATTCAAGTACAATACAATTTGCGTATAGTACAAAAAGGTTACAGTTACAGTACCACATTTGGGTATAACCGTCACAATTGGCTCTTACAAAATTAGAGGTAACAATATAAACAACATTAAGGTGCAATGGCCACAATTGGCTATTTTTTGCAGAAATATAAGTAACAGCACCAATAATATTCAGGTACAACTGCTACAGTTGGCTCTTATTCTTAATATTCTGGTACATACATAGGCTGCCTATAATTACAGCTGTACTAGTATTTGCCAAAAAGGGACGCAAAGTATCACAAAGTGTCGCAAAGTTCCAGAAATAGGCAAAGCTACGGTTTTATTGGCTTTTTAATAATACGTTCATTATTTATGGTTTCATGGGCCATGGGCCGGTCCAAATTGCTTGAAAGGCCTGATCTGGCCCCCGGGCCTTAATTTGAATAGCCTTGATCTACGCCCTATAGCTTAGTGTCCTGATAAGGAAGGCATGCTTTGCAGTTAGCATATTATCAACGCCTTAATGGAGACCTTAACCAGCTCCAGTGATTTCTTAAAAGCTGTTATAAGCAGCTATTTTTACTTCACAGAGGCAGAGTCGTCTTAGCTGGAGAGTACAAACAGAACCAGCTCATCAAAAATGTGTCTTGACGTTGGATTGATGTGTTACAGTTCTACAAATTACTGTTTGGCCCCACCTGTTCACCTTCTAATGGTTATTTCTAGTATGATAATGAAGCTGTACAAAGTAAAACAAAGTAAGTCGTAAATGCTTTTGTGAATGTGGCAAATAGTTCACTGAAATTCACTGAACACCTTGGGGTGTCGGTGGAAAAATAGATTTGGAGCATTTGCTATTTCCTTAGATGTAGTATAGTGGGTTTTTTCTTTTATGTGTTCTGTTTTGTTTTTTACCTGCAGCTATGCTGTGATGTGAAAATTGTTCAGATAAGATCTCGTATTTCAATAAGACTTTCCTGGCCAAGTAAAGGAGAAATAAAATAAAAAGGTCCCTCTAGCCAAATACAGCATCATCCAAAGAGTTTGAGCCATAAGTGCAGTTTCTTTCCTTGTTTTATTACTTTGGTGTTTTGTTTTAATCGTGTGAGTCCCTACTACTGTTTTTGGTGGCACTTCCTGTTCCTGGTCTTGGTTTGGTTTTCCCGCCATTTCTCTGACCACACCCACTTCCTGTCCCTGTTGTTTTCACCTGGTCAACCTGTGTATATAAAAGCCAACATTCAGCACATGTTCCAGCCATATTGTCCTTGTTCCTCTGGTGTTCACTGCTCTCTCATGATTTGCCTGTTAATCTTGTATTTTTGGTTTTTAGATTTAGATTTTGGGATATATGACTTTGCCTGTGCGGTAGATTTAATCATTAGGATTTTGGACTGGAATTTGTTTGGGGTTTTTTGGGATATCTAAGTATCAGAGTTGACATTGAGTGTACCATGAAATGACATTACATTGATATACTTGCATTCAAAAGAATCTGTGTAGCAACAAATGATTACAAATCATACGTTTGATGGGAGTTACAAGAGTCCAACACACAGCAGTTGGCTCTGTTGAAATATATATCGTCATGCAAATGAATGGAGAATTAAAAAAAAAACGGATTGCACTCTCTATAAGCGGTGTCCATTTAATTTCAATGCAATCTACCTGCGGTAGAACTTAAATCTCAGTTAGATGCAGAACCACAGAGGCACAGAAGTGAAATGAGGAGATAAAGACAGAAAGGGGAGCCTTAGGAAAGGTGTCTGATGTAAAGTAGGTGAAACATGAAGAGGCTGAAGAATAAAAAGGGACCAGAAATAAAAAAGAAAAAAGAAAAGAGACACTGCATAGAGGAGCCACTTTTCCTGATCACAGCTTCATGGCTTTGTGAAAGAGAAGAACAGAGTGACACACAATCACCTCTCTCTGCCTTCTCACATTTGGAAATGGAGTTGCAAAATCTCATTTGTCTTTTTTTTGTTGTTGTTTGTCTCCCTCGTTCTTGTTTCTTGACCTTCTTGCATTATGGATTTTCTCAGCATTTAATCCCCTCTGTCAGTAATCATTTGCATTGTAAATAATTCAATGCAACATTAACTAAAGGAGGGCTTTTCTTTTAGGTATTTCTTCTAGGTCAGCTCGTGGGTTTGAATGGAATTAATAGCATTATACTGCAAAACAACAAAACTCCCTGGAACTGCCTAAAGTCCTCTCTACTTTTATAACTTATTTCTTTTCCGTTCTTCCCCCTCATCCCCTTTTTCCTCCCTTCATCTTCTCCCCTCCGCTGACTTTGTTTATTTGCCTGCTTTGCCTTATATTGGTAAAGCTGTCCATGGCCGAGTAGCAACAAGGTTGTTTGTGATGTCGCTAAGGTTGGACGGAAGACGGCGAGAGGCTTGATAGATCCATTAATGTTCCTTTTGGTCTTCCATTTCAAGGCTGCACAAACACTTTAATCTGTGTTTGTGTGTGTGTGTGTGTGTGTGTGTGTGTGTGTGTGTGTGTGTGTGTGTGTGTGTGTGTGTGTGTGTGTGTGTGTGTGTGTGTGTGTGTGTGTGTGTTCTTGTACTTGCGGCATACTGAGGACCAGCGAGGGTTTTTAACCAACAGTGTGAGGTCATTTTGACGAAGTGAGGACATTTTGGCCGGTCCTCACTTTGTCATCATTGAAATCGCTTCCTTAGGTTGTAAACATGCTATACTCTGTTTTTAAAGGAGGTCCTCAATTTGGTGCAAAAACCCGTTTTGCAGATCGGTGTTTCACACACTTTTTGCTCTGGAGCTCCTCCTACAGACCTTTTATGATACTACACCCAAAATCCGAAAATGACATGCCCAAACTAAATAGAGTATATCTCTGCAGTTACAAGGCCTATGTGGCTTATCTTGGTATCAAAATAAAGATAACACTTGTGAGATTCCACCAAAGGTGTAAGTTTCACTGTAGATGTCACTGTGTCAGAGTAAATGCACATGGAACACAGCATCACTGAAGGATTTTTTTCTCTCGCCTAAATTTTTTTTGCATTTTAAAGTAAATATCACCTTTTAAAATATGCAGTATGAGCTTAAAAACACATGGAGGTCATGTAACAACATGTGGACATGAGCTGTGCAAAGTCTAATGCTGCTGAAATAAAGCAGAGTGAAATTACAAAGGTTTTAGTAAAGAGATGTCTAGGCGTTCTCTCTTTTTGCACAGTTTGGCACCATCTGTGCCATTTGAGATTACTTTATCCAAATTATTAAAAACCATTTAATTTTATTTACATGTCACTATTGGTCTAAAAAGAAAACTGTCTGTAAATGATGCTCCCTGTACGGCGAGTAACAACTCAGTGACTCTGCAGCGTCTTCAGTTACGCAGCGCCATAGCTCTGGCTTACCTTGGTCAATTAGGGTGATTGACAGCTCGTTTTAAACCTCTAAACCAATAGAATCAGGCCCCGTGTGCGTCATACACATCTATGTCAAAGGACATAAATGCATATGACGCATTTGTGCGGACATTCGCCTTTCTCTAATCAGTACAATCTAAGGTCGCTCTGTAATGATCAATCAAACCGGGAGTTGTTCCCAAAGCATGCTGGGAAGTGTAGTTCTTCATTAGAAGTGGTTTTGTTTCGGTGGAAATAACTTGTTTTGATAAACAGCAAAGGTAAGACAATATTTCTGCTTGTATTTCATGAAAGTCAGTTGTTGTTTTGCTCTTATTTTGGGGCTGGATCCGTGAATCTTGGTCGTAGAGTGATAAAAATGGTACCGTTAGAATCTGTGGATTCTCCGCTGTCCAGCAGACATTATTATATTGTTCACATAATCCCGCTGATGCTCTGGTGCTGCTTTTCAATGTGTGTGCTTAAAATTAGACATGGTTTTATGACGTTTTTGTCGCTGCATGTGACGCCGCCCCCAGTACTGGGGGAGTTATCCAAGTCAATTTAGGTTTATAAATATATGCCTGAGCAATAAACTAAGAGGTTAGGGTTGAGAGTTTATTGATTATATGTAATTTTTCTAGTCTTAATGACCACTCAAAGCTGCGTTACACTACAGTTTTTCCATTCACCCATTCACACCCATTCACACCCATTCACTCCCATTCACTCACAGTCACAGAGAGCATCTATTCACTCACAGTCACAGAGAGCATCTATGTGCAGCACGTGTTCTATCACTCGTCTTTCATACTCACACAGCGCTGGCACAGCCGAACATTATGGGGTTCAGTGTCCTGCCAAAGACATTTAGATTAGAGACAGAAACAGGGAACTTTCTTAATTTTTGCATCAGAATGTAAGTGAAGTAGTACAGGCACATCTCATCACTCTCTCCAATACACAGATGAAGGTTAATCCCATAATAACCTACAGAGGATGATAAACTGTAAGAGAATAGAGGATATATATATATATCTAACACATATATAACCTATATTCTTACATGAGAAGCACCAGATATTATTCGTTTAACATCACATGCAGCTTTAACAGTGATGAAGAATAGCTGTGGCAGCATAGAACACAGACAATATAGACATTTGGCTAGTCGGCTAGCATTAGCATGCTATCTCATTAGTGTGCTAGCTCGCATTAGCGATATTAGCATTAGCTCATTTAAACAGTGAATATAAATGAACCAGCTCAGAAAAACAGATGATGTAAAGTATTTAAACACAGACATCCCATGTCTCTGCAGAACATGATCTACTTACATCTGTCACAGAAACATTCTCTGCAGGTGAGGGAGAGGATTGACTCATCAATAATCACATGACTCTGGTTCTCTGTGAGAGAGCACCAGGTCCCCACAGTGAAAACTAGGCTGCCCACAATGATGCCTGAACAAAATAACCAGTAAAAAATAAGGAATTTACATCAACAAAAGTGGTAGTGGGTGGAAAGTGTCAATGATACGTAATGACCAAACATAAAGTCATTGTTCACCACGATCACTGGTCTAATCCCAACTACAGAAACTTAACAAGACGTTAAAGCTTAAAAAAGTTGTAAAACTAGAATAAATACTTTATTTTAGAATGTTTATAAAGAGTGAAGGTGTCAGTAGGTCCACTGTCTGTCCTCGCTGCTCTTCTGCCAGCAGAGAACAATCTGCAAGATTCTTAGCTAAGATTAACAGCTGTGCTTAAGAAAGAACAACTTTCATTTTAGCTTGTTAGCAATTATTAGCAGCTAACTCTGGTTATGTTAAAAATGCTGCCAACTTCAGAAAAAGCAGCTGGAATATCACTTTTTGTGTTCTGTACATATTTAGTGAACAAATGGAGTGATAAATGACTGTGTTCACTCGTAATGATTTTAATTCACTTACTCAGAGCTCATACCTCGACAAAACTGTTTGACCTCTGACCTGAGCACAGGATGTACTGTGCTTTCAATCAATTAATACACTATTCCAAATGATTTATTTGTTTTTTACCATGTTATTTTGGGGGAAACAAGGTCATGGAAGGAGGGGTTGTGACCCCTGGCTTGATCTGCCTGTACTGTTTAGTTAGAGAGGTTGGTTTTAAAAAGCCTTTGTTGACCCATTTCAGGGGGAAATATGATAATTTCAGGCCAACACATTTCCCCACAGTGAACCACCTCCTTCAACAGTCCAGGTGTGACACAAGTCCTCAATCATGTCCATCATTCTTACATGAGTCTTCAGCAAGGCCTTCAGATCAGACTCCAGGAGAGAAGGAGGGAGGAGAGAAGAGGGAGGTGAGAGAAGAGAGGAGAAGACTAAAGAGGGAGAAGTAAGAGAAGAAAGACAGACAGAAGACAGAGTAAATAAGGAGAGGAGAGAGAATAGTGAGGAGATGGTGGAGATGAAGATGTCAGTGTCTCCACAGAAGTTAACTGTGTTCACACAGAAATTCACTGTTTCATCAGAATCACTCTTTACTGTTATCTTATTAGCATATGGAAGAAAATAGAAAATATAAGTTTTTGTCAACATTTTCCTATTTTTCATGATGATATTGTCTGTGTGTTTTTTAAAGGGAAAAGGTTTGTAGTGTTTGTGTGGAGTCACTTTCATCATCTATGTCAGGCCTACAGGTGAAATACGACCCTTTTTAATGTTCCTACAGCGAGCAAACTCTCTGTAAATGAAGCTGACTTTATGATAAAACTCACCTCTGAACTGTCTTAAGAAGAGTTACTGAGTCTTAACAGTTCTCCTCTGATTTAGATACGTCTGTGCAACATGTGACACATGCAACATGGTGCTGGGCTGTGATTTTGCCTCTGTAAAGTGATTAGAAGTTGACTTAGAAAGTCGTCAGTTCCAGAGCAAATGGACAGAGAAATATTTCCTTACTTTACCAGGAAGTACAGGCACTAAACCAGTGTTTAATGTGCAATGACTGCATTTCTGTGCTAAAAGAGCACATTCACTTAAAGACGCACAAATCATGGATTCTGACAGATTTCCTGAGAACATGGAGGAGTGAGGGAGGAATGTCCAGGCAAGGACATGAGACTGATTACAAGACTGAGGACACTTTAGCTCTAGTTATAAGACTGTGAAGACACTAGCTCTGGTTATAAGACTGAAGACACTAGCTCTGGTTATAAGACTGAGGACACTTTAGCTCTAGTTATAAGACTGTGAAGACACTAGCTCTAGTTATAAGACTGTGAAGACACTAGCTCTGGTTATAAGACTGAGGACACTTTAGCTCTAGTTATAAGACTGTGAAGACACTAGCTCTGGTTATAAGACTGTGAAGACACGTTAGCTCTAGTTATAAGACTGTGAAGACACTAGCTCTAGTTATAAGACTGTGAAGACCCTAGCTCTGGTTATAAGACTGAGGACACTTTAGCTCTAGTTATAAGACTGTGAAGACACTAGCTCTAGTTATAAGACTGTGAAGACACTAGCTCTAGTTATAAGACTGTGAAGACACTAGCTCTGGTTATAAGACTGAGGACACTTTAGCTCTAGTTATAAGACTGTGAAGACACTAGCTCTGGTTATAAGACTGAGGACACTTTAGCTCTAGTTATAAGACTGTGAAGACACTAGCTCTGGTTATAAGACTGTGAAGACACTAGCTCTGGTTATAAGACTGAGGACACTTTAGCTCTAGTTATAAGACTGAAGACACGTTAGCTCTGGTTATAAGACTGTGAAGACACTTTAGCTCTGGACCTAAACCTCAGTGCTGTGTTGTCAGCACAGATCTCCTGTGCTCGCTCTCATCTGCTCTGTGATTCACTGATGTTTCACTGATGTTTCAGTATTTCTGCTTGGCTCTGAAGTTGAAGAGCACTGTTTTATGTCCATTTACAGCAGAGACTTAAATAACCATGAAACATAATTTTATTTTTTTACTTATTTGTAAAAATATTGAATTGAAAATATATAATTCTGGCTTGGTATAACTTAGCAAAGTATTGTATCCAGATTTAAAAGAAAAAAAAGAAATAATAAAAATAATAATAAAAAAAAAATGTTTAGGTTTTGTGTTAAATGAAGATAATTTTGTGTAGTTTAGGGGTTGTTGTGAAAATTTAATTGCATTTAATATAATACAAGAGACTTGAGAAAATCCTTTCAGCAAACTTTGTCTCAGTGAGCAGAATCAGAAAGTCAGTTCAGCTCAGCTCTGCTCTGCTCCCCTCCCCCACTCCACATTAATGGCCCATTAACAGTTATCCAATCAGAGCGCTCCCTGAGGGGGTGGAGCTGACGTCACTCTGCACCTGCACTTCACGTGCACAGATTCAGCTTCACATGCACAGATTCAGGAGGATTAAGACGCTCAGAAGTCGTGAGGCGGCTCATTCAAAACCACAGGTAAGTTTTTTTTTTTGTTTTTTTTACTTTTCTGACTGTTTGTTAGTGTTATACTAATAATATATTATTTAAATGTTTTAGTTCAGTAAACGAGGTCATGCGCGTGTCTTTTTCTTGTAGGCCAGGCCACAGCTAGGCTAACATAGCTAACACAGCTAACAGCATGGAGAGGTTTCCTCAGATTTAACCACAGAATAAAGTGTAAAACACTAAAACAGGGTCAGAACATGTGAATGTATTTTTTTTTACCACAAATAAATAGGATGTTTTACATTAATACTTTGGATATTATATTTACATTATGCACATTATTCAGTCACAACAAAGACTGTCTGTGGCTCTAAAAATACAACACTGAATTTATAAACAACTAAATCATATTGCTTTGCTTTTTTTCTTTCCAAAATTAAAGACACATTTCAGAGTATTTTGAACAAGGCTCGTTGTTATAAAAACAAAAGAGCACATAATCTCTCAGAAAATGTAAATTGCTTAAATAATTGAGGTAAGGTGTTGTGATGTAGGTTAAATGATCTGCTGTGGATTGTGTGATTATTTTGTGTGTCTTTGCAACAACAGGAGCAGCAGAGTAGTACAGTAGAAAATGCTGCTCTGTTCTCCAGTTGTTTATACCTCAGAGATCCTAGAGCGTTTATTGTCATCTCCAATGAGCTGAACTAACTTAGCATTTGTTACATTAGCTTAGCTGCTAAGCAGTTTCCACTTTTGTGACTCATTCATGTAAAAAATGTACAGGAATAATAACACATCACATCAATAATCACATAAACCTGCTTTTCTGCACTGCTATACAGGACTCTGAGGCAGAGATGGGTAATCTAGTGGACCACCCTGGATCCAGAAAAGACCACCACTCATCTGAACAGGATATGCTCCTTGTAGAGTTAGAGGTAAGAAAGCTTTATAAATTATTTTTGACTGTCATTAATTCATATTCATTCATCCAGACCTTGTAATCATTGTTTTAATATATCACTAAATGAGCATTTTGAGGTGTTAACAGTCAAATCACATCAATAATCACATTAACCCATTTTTCTGCACTGCTATACAGGACTCTGAGGTAGAGATGGGTAATCTAGTGGACCACCCTGGATCCAAAGAAGACCACCACTCATCTGAACAGGATATGCTCCTTGTAGAGTTAGAGGTAAGAAAGCTTTATACATTATTTTTGACTGTCATTAATTAATTTTCATTCATCCAGACCTTGTAATCATTGTTTTCAGATATTATTAAAACAAAATAAATTTGAACATTAAATATCTTGTCTTCCAAGTGTATTCAATTAGTCAAATAATCAGCAAATAATTGTAATTTGTCTTTTACACAACGTCTGAACTTCTTTGGAATTGGGGTTCATCAAAGATAGTTAGCATAGATAGTGCTACCTGCAGTAGATTCAGATAAGTACAGCGCTGCTTCTCTTAACTGAATCACCTACAGGTATCACTGACAATGCCAGACTACCTCACTCATCAACAGATGTCTTTAAGGTTTAAGCTGTTGCATGAATAACTTTACTCTCCCCCCAGGTGGAAGGGTCTAATGCGATGGACTCTAGATGTGACAAAGCCTTGAGTTCCCCACCAGGGTCCAAGCAAAGGAGGACACTTTCAGAATCCCTTCACAATAAGGGAAACTGGTGGCATAATGTTAAAGTCTTCGTCTTATGCCAAAACTGTTATGCAATGTTGAAGAAAGTGGAGACAGTGCAAGGTAAAAAAAACAAGTACACAAAGCTTCCTCACAACTCATTCAGAAGATCATTCATGGTATGATGCAAGATCAGACCTCCCATATCAGGGCTGATGAAATGATTTGTACATATGGCAACGCACTGTTTGCAAAAAAAGGCCGTGCACAGAAGATGAGAGAACTGGGGCCATTTGTGTTGGCTGTTAAGGAGCTTGACAAATGTGTCACAGGTCTTAAAGATATATGTGATCCAACAACATTTTAGCTGGCTATTAAAGCAGAATCTAAGATTTAGATAAAATGTCAGAAAAAGTTGACAACGATGACATCGTCCATCGTAGCCACCATAGTGCCATGTTAACAATTTGCAACCATAAGTTAAGAGGAAGGACCTGCAACCAGGCTCTTATTGAATGATACCAGCTGTCAATCACAGTGGTTTCCACTCGTGTTAAATTTTATCATCTAATTTCCTCCAAAGTGGGAAATAATTTACTAAATGTTCTATTGAGGCAGAGCTGAAACTGGTAATTGGACAATTATCTCCTCTGGAAAATATTAACTGACAATATTAATCAAGTTTATTTTCACATTGGCTTACGATCAAACTAAGTGCTAATTCTGTTCACCTTGTGTTCTTCACTTTTTAAGCTGTAAGATGACCCTATAATGTATAAGGTCTACGGCACTAATATATCCTTTCTAATCAGATGATGATCTACCAAGCCCATTCCCTACGCATGCTTTAACACAAAGCCATGATGATGATGTTGTGGGTAAGTCCTGACACTGAACATTTGACAAAAAAGTGGGCAATATTTTCAAATGAAGAGTACAATAATAACAAATGCTCTTTTCACAAAGCTTGAAGCTTGCATGAAAATAACATTTGCACTCTTGTTTATGTTTTTTAGCGCTTCAAAAAATCCACATATTTAGCCTAACACAAATAATTTGAAACGATGATTAACATACATGTAGATATGTTTGTATTAACATATGTTGTCCTATCAGATGATCTGCCATGTACGTCCAACCCAAGTCCACCTGCTCACCGCCTCAACAGAGTCAAAACTAATCGTACACATGAAAACGATGATGCTGGTGATGATGTGGGTAAGTCCTGACATGTCAACAACAGTATGAATGCAAATCAATTGTTATTATCTTAAAGAAAACATAATGATTGACTTGATATCCGTGGTGCAAAAAGGAACGGTACTGCAGGTCATTCATCCCGACTGCTATCAGATTTTACAACTCTTAATGTAACCCTGTAAACACCTTCACTTGCACTACAACACCACTACTACCCCCACCATCCTGTGCAATAATCATAATTAGTATTAATTAGTAATAATTAGTATTGGAAGTATTTATATTCTTATTGTATTCTTACTGTCCGTATACACATTTATTTACACTACAACGTGCAATATTTCTCTAATGTAATGTTCACATAATGCCCAGACTGTAGTGTTTTTTTCTGTATTTAAAGGGATAGTTCGGAATTTTGGACATAAGACCTATTTTCCAGCTCAGCCGGTGTGATGGAGACGTCTGGAGATGTTTTCGAGAAATTTCATTCAGTTCTTCTAGTTGCCGAGTTCGCTGGTGCTATGGCTAGCGCAAGTCAATGGTACACGCTAGCATAGCATTAGAAACACTCATAGCGACTCCACAGTGCACCTGAGGCAAATCAATTGTAACGGCAGACTATCGATGTACATATCTGTGTTGATAGAAAAAAATTTATGAAACAAAACTAACGTCGCATCGCATGAATTTTTGAGGGACTACTTTCTCAGCAGCAGCGGAATAAGTCCGCCGCTGCCATAGCCTAACAGGAAGTATGACGCGCCGCTGCCATAGCCTAACAGGAAGTATGACGCGCTGCTGATGCTGAGATATAAATCCTTCAAATTGCAAGGTTGGTTTTGTTTCAAATATTATTCTATCAACACAGATATGTACATCGATAGTCTGCCGTTACAACTGATTTGCCTCAGGTGCACTGTGGAGTCGGTATGAGTGTTTTTAATGCCATGCTAACGTGTATCATTGACTTGCGCTAGCCATAGCACCAGCAAACTCAGCAAATAGGTCTTATGTCCAAAATTCCGAACTATCACTTATCTTTCTCTAATCCCTTGCTTGTTTTGTGCTGTCTAATTTTGCTGTCTGCATGCGTCTGTCTTAACTGTCTTTTTGCTGCTGTAACAAGTGAATTTCCACTTTGTGGGATTAAGTTTCTTATGTTAACAGTGTTGATATATTTTTTGTCAGATGGAAAATAGCGACACACGAACACCACAAAACCCAAGAGGGTAAAGAAGACTGCAGATGATGATGATGATGATGGGTGTGATGCCGATGTTGACGAATGTGATGATGATGAAGATGGAGGTGAGTCCAGATAATATACAGATGTGTTCTGAAAGTGAATCTTTAATTCAATGGACTAATATAATATGACTCAGACGGAGAAGAGCAACGCATCACATCAACACATTTAGCTGTTAAGCGACATAAGAAACACCATGATGGTATGTTTATTTTTTTAACAGGCTAAAGAATATCTGGACATTCACTAGTTATCTGAAAATTCATTAAATCAGTACAAACTGGACTTGTTTATTTTATTTTAGACAGTTACTGGTCTTTGAAACAGAGGAAGCTCATTTCAGACCCAGTTATACATCAACTCTGCCCACCGCTCTGTCCCCCCAACAAAACTAACGTATGCTATCACAGTGTTTTTATTTACAGTATATAATATGTACAAATGCAAATGGACTATATCGATGAGCAAATAACACACAATGGGCTGATATTTGTTTCTATACTTCACTCTCAAATTGTGCATGGGATTGAGACAAAAAACCATCATGCATATTTCTATGCTTTCAGCTCACTGCTCCACTGACTTCCAGAGACACTGAGCTTCCCTTGAAGTCAATTAGATAATATTCCTCCAAATTCTATATACAGTATACAGTCAATACAATATTTATTTATGTTGTTTGTTCTTAGGTCTATTAGGTCACACATTTGTATGTTTTACTTGTTTTATTTATGATGTACAGCACTTTGTTTCAGCTGTTGTTGTTTTAAAGTGCTTTATAAATAAAGTTGGATTAGATTGGATAGTTTAACCATTCTATATTCTGATCTATTTTTGATTTCTAGATGCTCCACAAGAGTCCATAAAGAGACCCTGGACTGCTGAGGAGAGGACTGAGGTGCTTCGAAGGATGGCTAAGTTTGTTGCTCTAAGGAAGGTACCAGGGAAAAATGACTGTCAGCAATGCATCAGTAAAGCGTCTCCTGCCCTCAACAGGAGGACATGGAAAGACGTCAAATACTATGTCTATAATGAAATTGCTAAAGTGAAGAAGAAGCTTAACTTCTGAAGGCATGAGGATTGCTGGTTATCATCCTGTGATGAGGTTAGATGTTCTCCGTGTCTTAGCTTGTTTTTGTCTGCTGTTGCGCGTCACAAGTGACAGACTGTTTGTTTTTGTCGAGCAGCGACGAGCAAAGTTAGTTTGAGATCGTTTTCTTCACCGATGAGTTTTCTTGTCTTGTTCAGTGGAGACTCTGATATGAGACTCATTTATTTGACCTTTTAATGACCTCAGCTGGTATAATTGTCACCCACAATATTCATTTAAATTCTTATTTTTTCTTTTTCATATTTGTATATTGCACATTTGCACTTTTTTTTTATATGGGAAGTAGCAAATGTTACTTGAGACAATTATGCAGAATTGTCAGACGTTATAAAGTGGAATCACAACCTCTTCAGGGTTTTTTGTCTGCTGTTGCTAGGCAGAAGTGACAGGTTTATTGAAGCAACCTGTTTCAATCATTGCCAATTTTATTTTATATTTTGCAATAAATTGTGGGAATTTGCTGTTCCGAACTTGAGTCTGACTGAATGTCCTTCTTTAATCAGGATGTCATGACTTTTTAGATTTAACTTTTCATGAATATTTAAAAATCAAATATCAAAGGCACCATTTATTTTTTAATTCATAATAAAAAAATGATGGTCTAATGAGATTACATATTTTAAAATGTTACATCACACAATTGCATATTAAATATGGAACTGAATTTATCACTAAATGAGGAAGTAGGAGTATTTAGCAGCTATTTTTGGAAGAAAATGATTTCATTATTTAAAATCTGCCCTCAATAATCCCAGATTAAATATTATCCTGGTTGATATTGACTGTGAAACATTTTGAGACAATGTTTATACTCAATGATGATATGGTCCTCACATTGTTGATGAAAAACTTTATTCTGAATCTTTTCTTTTTACTGAATCTCAAGGGGTGTATAGGTTTGGGGTGACATCTACTGTCCAGAAATTGTATTTTTGTCTTGATTTATAAAGTGGAAAGGCTGGTCCTCACTCTGCAGCACTTTTACCCGGTCCTCACTATGCAGCAAGTACAAGAATGTGTGTGTGTGTGTGTGTGTGTGTGTGTGTGTAAGAGAGAGAGAAAATAGAACTACAACAGCGACTGTGTGTGTGTTAGTGTTTGGCTTAAAGATCCAGCATGTAACATTTAGGTATGTTTATTGGCAGAACTTTAATATACTGCTAATATATATCCACTTTGAAATAAAGATCGATTGGTTTTCAGAAGCCCTTTTATATGTGCGTTAGCCTTGCTTTTCACAGAATTCCATCTTGCTCTGCCATGTTTCTGCAGCAGACTGAATGGACAAACCCAGAGAGAATGTGTGTGTGTGTTGTTTTGAAGTCTAAGCTTGACACACAAACCAAGAACTCCACGTTCATAAACCCGATGAAGAAATGCATCATAGATGGAGTAAACAGTAGAGAGAGAGGGGGAATTGTAAGAGTGGAGAGCGTGAACCTTTTTGAGATCCCTGACCTCAGCCTTGAACAAAGTCAAGGCCTTTTATTCAGGCAAACTCTGGCATATGAATCAGGTTTTGGCCTTTGCTTTAAGAACTATACATTTAACACCATCCATTTTTAGAGCGAGCGCTAAAAAATGTCAGCGTGTTCACAGTCTGTCTGTTTTAAAGAAAGAGAGTTGTCCCAAAACAGCGATAGCGTTGGCCCTGGAACATCTCTAACATCTTCCCCTGTGCTTTCCAGCCACGGACTGAAGCTAAACAGGAAGGTTGACACAGTTTTGGTCGAGTTTGGCGGCAAAATATGTATTCCCTGTTTTCCCTTATAATTATTTTCAGGATCTGCTGGGAAAGTCCCAAAGATCGAAAAACACTGGCCAATCAGGCCGTAGTAGTTCCTTTGCAATCTGCAGTCTCGCCAGTAGATGTCACTAATTCTAATAAACTGGACCGGATGAAGTTTTAAAGATGTCGTGTTTGCTGTTCTGTTATCAGTTCTGTTATCAGATATTCTCTTTCAGATGACCACAGTCCCCTCAAATGTGTGAAGTGAGTAAAACCTATTTTCCCATTTTGAAAACTCTAAATATCCCATAATACTTTCCCCTTTTGAATCTTCATGGGTAAAACTCATATTTTAAATGGGCTGAAGTGTGCCAATTTACCACAGCCTTCCTGAACCGTTACGCTCATTATTCCATTTTATATCATGCAGTTTGTTCTGGCCCTGCTTGCTTGCTTTTCTTTTAACAAAACTTTCTGCCCTTATCGTACCCCCCACAACCCACCTGACAACCCCCAGTGTACAGCAATCAAGAGACAGGAGGGGAAACAACAGGGAGGAGAAGGGTCAATCAACGACAAGACAGGGAGACCTGCACGTTGTAATAAGCTGTTTCCAGGCACATACTGATCATGAGTGATTGTTGTGAGCCAGCCTGGCCATTGAACACACACACACACACAGATATCCCTGTGGCCCCCCACAAAACAATCGAAAATAGTTTTTTTTTCTTTTACAGTAGAAGAACAGCATTTGTGTGTGTGTGTGTGTGCGTGTGTGTGTGTGTGTGTGTGTGTGTGTGTGTGTGTGTGTGTGTGTGTGTGTGTGTGTGTGTGTGTTACATGATTTGAATTTTATTTTCTCTACACAGCAGAGGAATTGGATTTTGAAAAAGTCTTTTGACTATATGATTGTGATAATGTTACGTTGGTTATTATTTCAGAATCACATCTATGCCTTTTAAGCCTGCCACACACTTGAGGATTACCTAATCTGATTTGGGAGACCACAGACACAACAAACTTTAATCCTGAGAAAGCACAGACTGTAGATGATCCAGTCAAGATGCAGGACCGCACACTTGGGAGATACCAGGGATCTCCCTGGGAATTGGGATCATACAGAAACCCAGCGTGATTTAACGTGACTTCAGAATATAAACAGACATGGAGGCGGACTGTGGGAGCTGTTGTTTGCGATGTTTTGTGCCGAGGAACGCAAAAAAGCTGCGCATGAAGTCATGGCCGAGAAGATGGCGTCAACGCATTTTCTGTTTCCCGATCAATTCGCTCTTGTTGGTTATTGCAGGGTTCTGACCCAATCGCTGTAAATATCAAACATGGCCAATAATTTGGCCAAATTTTAAAAGATAATTTGGCAAAACAATTTGTACAAATCAGCCTAAAATCAGAAGACACACACAATTGTTGGAAGGGCCAGATCGGGACCAAAGTCTGGCCAATTATCCTCTAGTGTGGGGCAGGCTTTAGTCAGTTCTATAGAAAATGTAATATATGCTATATAGGAAGAGAATTTAATGATCACTTTTATTTTGTTGCTGGTTCTTTTTTTGTAGAACTACACATCAGAAATCTATGTGCTACACTCTAAGTGCTAAGTAGAACCATATAAGGTTTTTCGGCCTGTCCTCATAGGATAACCCTTTTTGGCTCCAGGTAGAATCTTTTTATAATGCCACCTGGAACCCTTTTGGAGCATTCCAAAAAGAACCCTTTTAAAACCCTTTATTCAGGAAAGGGGTTTTAAAGGGTTCTCTTGATCAAAATGGTTCTTACTGGAACCATTAGTGTTACCAAGAACCCTTGAAAAGCCCTTTCTTTGGGAAAGGGTTTTTCAGAAGCAAATGGTTCCAGGTAGAACCTCAGCCCTCGTAGAAGGACCCTTTTGGAACCCTTATTTCTAAGAGTGTAGGTACTATTGACTACATGACGCCTGAATATGGACATAGAAGCAGAAACCTAAAGATATTAACAATGACATTGAAAATGTTGCTTTGTTTAAAGCATTTATCTCCTTTTAATATGATGAAATCCCATCACCGTGGCATCTGTCGCAGTGTTTACCTCTTTATGTCAGCAGCAGTTTCAGTGCAAGTGATATTCACATCGGAGGGGGAAAAAAGCAAAAGCTCTTTCCACAGAGCTGTGCACCACTTTGACATTTAAAGTGTCTCCAGTGCTGTTGTTTATCTCACTTAAGTGACACCTATGACCCCCACAGTTGATTTGTGCAAGCAGCTCATTATGACCGATCATTACTGCATCTCTTCTTCTTTCTTTTTTTCCATTTTTTTTTGTTTGTGAGACATCTTGAGGACAGCGAAGACAACTAAAAACGAACAAGGAGAACTCCTCAGAGGCCGCTGTTAATGGAGGCAATAATATATGAGTAAAGGAGAAAGTCAATTGATTTAGTTATATTGTCTCCCAAAGAGGATAAATCATCAAAATCTTGGACGTTTTTTTCCACGATGGGCGGAGAAGGCTGTTTATTTTCAACAGTCACTGTGTTTTATTAATTTCCATCATGAGTCTATGACTTGAACAATGTGCCAGTGTGTTGTAATTTTGTCGAAACCATTATGACAACCCTAAATTACCCTAAATTAATTTACAAAACAGCTGTAACTGAAGCGGGAGTATACCTGGGATTTCTTTAATGCTGGTGTATCCATTAAAGCTCCCATAGAGTGGTCCTGTTGCACATATATGTTAGTTATGGAGGTCTACTTACATACATTAACTTGTTTTTATGGTCAAAAACCTCCTAGTTGCTGTGAATGAGCCGATAGAAATCTCTCCTCACGGACGCTGTTCCCCAGCCGCGATGTTTCAGACTCAACTCTCCCACCCAGAAGACAGACTGTGTTGTGATTGGCCAGCCAGTGTAGAGCCTTCCCAACTGTCTTGTGATTGGCCAATACCCGGAAGTGACATGTTCAGAACACCCACTCTCAGAAGCACAGCTCCCCCCTCTGGAACGGTGGATGCACTGCTACTCATTATCAAACCATTGTTTTAACAATGTTTAAAAATAGCTTCTTCACGACTCCCCGCCGCAGTCCCTTTTATGACTTTAAACCGGAGTCGGACCCAGAGTCAGAAGACACTGTTGCTCGTGAAACACCTCCACAACGGACGTTATTCTTCTTCTGCGGTTCAATGTACGCAACAGGATGTACCCGGACTAGTGCCCGGAGCAGGAGGATCTGCTGTTCAGGAGAACCACTGTTTACGTAACCGGACCGGGTTTTTTCAGGAGCAATAAAACACAGCGTTCTCAGCAGTGGCTGAACTGTTTGTTTAGAACCTTCAGGGCTTCAGAAACAAGGTAATGACGCAGATACACACTAAAAAACACTGTTAATTCGAACTTCCGGTCTAGGTCCGCTTTTAAAAAAGGGTGATATCATAATTCCCATTGCCAGTGGTTGTTCTTTCTTCAATACAGTGATGCTCAGTAATGTTGTGATGGTCACCATTTTCTGTCATGTACTTTGGTTCCCTCTTACCAGCCAGTCATGGGACCAGTGGTAGGCTTATGGAGCCAGATCATCCACTGTGGCGAACCCCCAAAAAAGGAGAAGCATGAAGAAGAAGAAGAACTTTGGCCTTTGTTTAAATAATCCGATGAATGAAATAAATATATTCAGTGCTCTCCCAAGTTGTAAAAAATCAAGTTGCACCACAAACCTTTACGCCCAGATGAATGAGCTTCACAGCGCTGCACGGGGAATGATGACGAAATCGGTCGTGTTATTGGTAAAAATGAAGCAAATGAAGAAGAAATTAAAAATCTTATGTTCCCATTAATACCAATGGGAGCAGAAGTTGACCGAACACATTTAGTTAAACTATCTTTTTTACCCAGTAATTTAAGTAGGTTTTAGGATGTTTAGCCTGGTTTATACTTCACTCATAATTGAACTGGCATCTTGTGTTTTGTTGAACATTGTGTCTATTATTCTCTGTTTTTGTTATTTTAGGGACCACTTTATTCACTTTTATTTAAATCGAGTAATAAGTTTCCTTTTGTGAAGATTTTTCGTATTATTTTTTTCACTTTTGTGATGCGTTAAGTGGAAAATAAATAGTCCGCTTTTGGATTAGTGTGTTCCAAGTGCTGGTTTGAAGGCTGGGAAGGGAACAAAAGGTTACTCTTTAATGCTGCACTCACACACACACACACACACACTCACACACACACACACACACACACACTGTAGAAGGGAGCACAGAAAAGAGCATTCATTTGTATTATCCATTTTCAAGAAGCATTCTTATGATTGAAGTTTGATAAAAATGTGAGATTTAAATTCATGCTTTTCATGTCCAGATGACTGTCTTCATCTCATCTTTACCTGAGTTGCATTCAAGAGACCAAACAAGGAGAGCGGTCGAGTGGAAACTGAGGCCTTTCCTCAAAACTCCACCAGTCCACCCACAGTCACATGTCCTTGACAATAATGCCCACATTTAAATGTAGACTTGGCTCCTTCCTGAGCTGGATGTTGTCTGCAGCCCCGATTTACTTTTTCAGCATTACATTCACGGCAAAAAGTTGGAAAAAAAGCACTACATTTTCTAATGATTTACAACACGAGGCAAAGAGAACTCACAACATGCACCACTTATATCCAAGATATACGTTTGCTTCTTGAACTGTAAGAGAACACTCATTAATAATATACACGAGTGCTGCGTTTCTTAATGTAGATTATAGAAAAGGTACATGTTGCCCCTTTTTCCTCCCCTGCACTCGTTTGTTTAACACATTTAGGAGATGTTTATAGCGCTTTAAGTGTATAATTGCATCAAAATTTGCATTAAAACCTTTTATAAAGGGAGAACGCTGCGCTGGAGGTCCCTATATGTTGCATTGTTGGACAAACCATAAAAGTGTTTATGTAATGTTTACATCCTCCATGGTATGTTGCAATCTGTAGAATCACCTATAGATGTCACTAATTCTTCCTGGAAGTTTTGGAAAAGCGAGCGACAGCGAAGAATAACTCCGACGAGATCGGCAAATCCATTAAGATGCAAGGACCTCTCCGTAAACCAAAATGTGTGATTTTAAATTATTCATAAAGAGCACATGCTGTACAAAATCATCCAGAGAGGCAGCGGTGAAACGTCAAGAAGGAATAAGTAACAGATGCTCGATGGAGAAAATGCAGCAGTGTTGAGTACAGCGAATATGAATATGCTGCTGAATTCAACCATCCATCTGCCGGCTGCCTCTTATTATCTCCACTTGTTCACCAGCACACTTACTTTCAGCTTAATAATTTACTAAACTTCCCATGAGTGTGTGTGTGTGTGTGTGTGTTTTAGTTTCATACTTGTAGTATGTTACATCACTATGGAAGCGTGTTGCATTTACTTAATATTAAAATAAAATGTTCTGAATTAATGAGATTTTTTTTCCGCTTATTTTATTCTTTATTGGGGCTTTTGGGAATTTACAAGATCAAGCTGAGAAGCTTCCATTTCTGTGTTGATAGCTCAGTTGAAAGCAGAGATGTCTTTAAGTTATATTGACGGTATTCTTATTAGTTTGTTGATTTCAGGCACCTCAGGACTTGGAAAGGACACTAGGATCTGCTGGACTTATCGATGTTTACCCAGGATCATTTAAATAAATATGGCATGCATTGTGGATATATACGGAAGCGTATTGCAGCTTCTCGTTGTATGTTTTGAGGTTGAGAAAATGTGTCACTTCTGACCCCAAAAATGAAAGAAAATCAGGGAAAATGATCTCATTCATTCAGAAAAATAGTGGCATTTCTTGTCTTAAGTGAATTTGATAAACCCACTTCCATAGGTCACACAATTTAAAAAGTAATATGGGAGATCCTGGAAAAAACAGTTCAAGTCCAAGTCCCTTTCTTCAGACTTTCCTCCAAAGCCACGCCTCCAGAGCACAGGAATGAGTTCACGAAAAGCGTTGGTTTCACACGGATTCACAAGCAAAAGATCCCTGAGAAAGATGCTACTAACCTTTTTGGATACTTGCTCAAATGACAACGTGATGCCGTAAAATGACAAGTACTCTCAAAAAGACCACGAAGAAATAAGGTAAATCTACCTGTCCGGCAGAAACAGAGCCACCATGACATCACTTTGCAGCCCTTTCTGGGTTTCCTGTTGTCGCCACCGTTCAAACGCAGCACCGATGATCCCTCTGGTCTTGGATCAGCCTTTTTCTTGGCCGTAGCTTTCTCAAAAACTGTTACACTTGTCCTTTGCACTTTTTCTGCCAACTGTCTCCAGTTATGCCGGACAGTTGCAGAGATAGGTTAAGCTAAAGTGGAAGAATCAGAGCATGCGCGATTAGTGCACGAAGAGGGGTACGCGGATAGGTGGAGGGAGGGGGAGGGAGGGAGGGGCAGATGGCAGTTTGATTGATGTGTCACTATCATTCAATATGATTGGATGGAGTTTTTACAGGCCCTGTCCTTTCTACAGCTGACTATTTTTCATTTTTCTGACAATGCATTAATTAATTGATTACAATCGGGGTGTGAAGTGGAGTCAACAATCCTCCAGTGATCTACCACTCTACCTTTTAAGGTAAAATAATGATGTTATTCATGTAAATGAAGACAAGAGAGTTTTGGTTTTGCATTAATCAGTGTCCTGTCAGACCCACTCAGGAAGAGAATGCGGTCCTCATTTTCCAAATGTCTCAATGTTTGCTGATATATAAGTAAGGCGGTACAGTATAAGGGCCTTGCTCCCTTGCGGTCATCTGCTGAACGCTTATTACCTGTGTGGGTTGAGCGAACAGGGATTTCATTAAGTGTAAAAGGCTGCGTTTACAGTGATCAATGGTTCTGCTCTTGGTCACCTGGAGTGGCCCAAGTGGCTGCAGCATCGCGATGATTAAGAACAGAGAAAGAAAGAAAGCTGCTGCTGCTGAGACAGTGCAGGAAATGGAGTATGCTGATCAAAGAAAGGACCCCAACTCAGGAGTTATGTGCTTTGAAGAACAACAAAAAAATACTGCAGTCTCTGTGATTACCTGGTTATATACGTGGATTCATCATGTGTCTTCAGTTACAGAGCTTTGAACGTCTCAAACGCAGATAATTCTAAGTTTTATCACAGTTCCTATCCTCTTGTAATTCCTGCTTCCCTTTCTTTTGAAAGGGTTCCACTCCAAAAGTAGGCACAATCAAAGACCTTCATCTAACTGTACACGCTCTCAAAAGAACTGCATGTTTTCGCCCTCAATCTCCTCCTGTTCTTGTAGGCTGAGAATGATACAGCTCTGTATTTTACTGCACTGTCAATGTTCTACCTGCCTTTTTCAACATGGTATATGTTTGAAACTTGAAGAAGATAGTAGGTATTGCCACTACCACAGCTTAGAACCATGGTTCTCAAACTGTGGTACATGCACCTAGCACAAGGTACGTGAGCGTCCTCTGGTGGTACTGCTGTTCTACACTTTTAGAAATAGAAGTGCTAAGTAGAACCATATAAGGTTCTTCGGCTTGTCCTCATAGGAGAATCCTTTTTAGCTCCAGGTAGAACCTTTTCATGAAGGTTCTCCTCCCTTTTGGAGGGTTCCACCAAGAACCCTTTTAAAACCCTTTACTCAGGAAAGGGGTTTTAAAGGGTTCTCTGGATCAAAATGGTTCTTACTGGAACCATTAGTGTTTCCAAGAACCCTTGAAAAACCCTTTCTACGGGAAAGGGTTTTTCAGAAGCAAATGGTTCCAGGTAGAACCTCAGCCCTTGTCGAAGGACCATTTTGGAACCCTTATTTCTAAGAGTGTACTGTACTGATACCACGGTATTTGACCAGAGTGTGTAGAAAATGAAACAACAAAAAGAAGAGATAATAATAATTAGATTCACCTTATCTCTTAAGCTCCATCTTAATCTAATTTCACTATACCAGTGTGTGTGAAGTATATGTGAGGAAGAGGAGGATGATGACAGAGCAAATGTGTCTTATTGTGAAAAGACTTTGCTTGGCCCCATTGACACCACTGTTTTTCGACGTTGGCGATGATAATGGTGTTACTTCAAGAGCTCAATATTTACACAGATGGTACTTTGGTATAAAACGTTTGAGAACCAATGGCTTCGGACATTAAACCCACCGTTAAAACCTTCTGTCCTGTGGACACAGATCCAAAGCTGTGAGGTGCACAAGGGCTTTATCTCAGCAGCCATAACTGCTCTCAATAACAGGCCTCGCTGATGTTGCGTATCACTATTGTATTACTGTGTAGTGTTTACCCCGGTGCTGATGTTGTTCACTTGTTACCATATATTACATGTCTGTCTGAATGTGAGTACTGTGTGGAAATGGATTCCCCTTTGGCGTCAATAGAATCTAATTCTATTGTCTACCGTGTCTCGTGTAGTACATAACTGGCAGATATGTGCTCGATATGAACTGACAATGGCGTCTAATGGTGAGAGTGTAGCTTGCAACAACGGGAGAACTCATTTTCCCAAGTGTATGGTAGCCTTTACATCCAGGAAAGTATCTAATTCCTCTTTGTTTGCATCGTAAGCTTCGGCATCAGAATGTGAAACGCAACCTCTGGATGGTTTAGAAATGATGGTGGTGTCCATGAAGCAAGTCTTTTTTCCAGAGCCACAAAACCCAAAACATTGTTATTTTACAGTGATTATACACTCATAAAAAACATACATTCATTGGCGGACACTCGTAGTCGAGTATGTCTGTCCTGCTTCTCGGTCCTTATGGGTCTTCAGGTGGGCGAAGAGGCCAATCCTGTAGCCACATACTTTGGTGCAATGTGGGCAGTGGTGGTTGTAGGTTTTGGTGGAACCTGGTGATTATACACTCATAAAAACATGCATTATGGGCAGTATAGCAGTAAATCCTCAAAATCAAAATAGGTAATGACCCAAAGGAAAAGATGAGAAGAGAGTGAGAAGCAATCAATATCAATGAGTATCAATTGCAGACGTTACTGTTTCTCCCACACGACAACTCTTCTTCAAAGTCTTAAAAGTCTATCTGATAAGACTGTCAGTCTATTAAGATGCGAGGACCTCGCCGTGAACCAAACTGTGCAATCTGAATGATTCACAAAGAGCACACACAGCAAAAAAAATAATCCAGAGAGACAGTGGTAAAAAGTCAAGAAGGACAAATTAACAGATGCTTGATGCTTGAGAAAATGCAGCAGTCGAGTAGAGAGCGTGAATATGCTGCCACACTCCAACCATCATTCCATCTGAAAAGACTTTGAGACTGCAAAAACCAAAAGATTCTTCTTTCTTTTTTTACCGTAGGTCAAAATGTCGTCCTTCCTCGTGCAATACGATAATACGCCAGGGCTAATGTCGATATAACTCAACTCAACTCAAGGTTTATTTATAAAGCACATTTTAAAAACAACCCAGTGCTGTTCAGACCAAGAACCCTTTTAAAACCCTTTACTCAGGAAAGGGGTTTTAAAGGGTCCTCTGGATCAAAATGGTTCTTACTGGAACCATTTGTGTTACCAAGAACCCTTGAAAAACCCTTTCTTCGGGAAAGGGTTTGTCAGAAGCAAATGGTTCCAGTTAGAACCTCAGCCCTTGTCGAAGGACCACTGATACCAAGGTATTTGATCGGAGTGGAGTTGAGGAATTTTGACCAGAGTGTGTAGAAAGTGAAACAACAAAAAGAAGAAATAATAATAATTAGATTCACCTTATCTCTTAAGCTCCATCTTAATCTAATTTCGCTATACCAGTGTGTGAAGTATATGTGAGGAAGAGGATGATGATGATGACAGAGCAAATGTGACCGACCGAGTGCTGTTCAGAATGACGTCAACTCCTATGATATAAAACAATAAAAATAGAAAGCCAAAAAAACATTAAATTAGATGCCATGGAGTAAAAGTAGGTTTATATATAACAAATTAAGCCGCTCTAAAGTTAACAGTCCCTCACCGAGCGCCGCTACTTCCTGTCTCCACAAGGTGGCGCTGCTCAAATGAATGAGGGAGGAAGTTACCTGGCTGAAGAAGAGGGAGTTTATGGCGGGATAATGCTATGCTAAGCTATGCTAAGAGATGCGCCATCCACATTCAATACATAGACTTTATGCACTTTCTTCTCCATGTTGTTAATAAATAAAACATGTTTAGAGTTTTGTTTTCTTCAGTAAGACAGATATCGTGATGAATCACTATATCTTGCAATATATTGATTATCAAATAATTGGACCAATCGTGGACCATGTATCATATCGTGTTGCCCTATTTTACAGTAATTACACATATTATGGGTCATAGAGCATTGAATTTCTACCAATAAATAAATCCTCCAAAATGGTACACACTGGCGCTTTAATGTACGCATTATGATCATAGCACAGAACGGTCCGAACCAAGTGTGATCGTGTGAATTAAAACGTACTCCACCAGGACTCCGGTGGATTTCATTTCTCTCGCCATGCAAATCAGCTCGCAGTGACTTGAAAGTATAGCTCGAGACAGGTGATCCATCACAGAGGGAACTTTTCATTTGCTTTATTATTTTCTCCAGCACCCCACACTTTATTTCATCATTCCCGCGGAAATGCAAATCGACTAATCTTTCCGATGGCGTGCGGTGTCAGAGTGTGACCCCGGGAGTAATTGTATGGCGTGAAAGGTGTCAGTTTCTGTTGCGGAGCTTTCCCATGCGGAGAGTCTTTTATTTTTTCTCTGCCCGCTGCTTTTATCTGCCCCCAAAAGCTACCGCCGTCATCATCTCCATCCAACCTCCTAAAGACACAGCAAGCCCAATTAACCTTCCTCATTACCACTGCAATAGGCCTTCCGCTCCATCGGAGAGAAGGAGATGGGAAACAGGATTGGGGGGTAGAGTGAGAGAGGGTGGTGGTGGCGGGAATTGGGCGTAGCTGGGTGGCTGTGCATTAGAGGGAAGGAATAAATCAGAGGAATGGAAAAAAAAATAACAAAACGCAATTTGTCACCAACGTCGTCGTCGGCTTCCGCTCTCCCCGATGAGGAGCGTGGATCCGGCGAGGTGAGGCTGTGGCGTGTCAGCCCAGCTGCTGCTGCTGCTGCGTTTCATTTAAATGAGACTCACAGCCTCGTGAAGTGGGACCACGTTCAATATGCAGCTCTGCGAGCAAGTCCGGATGAGTGGAGACGCATAGACACGACGTAGAGAGAGAGCGAGAGAGAGAGGAGGGATAGTGGTGTGCAAACTGATCCGAGGGGGGAAAGAAAAGAGAATGAACTGATTTCGGAGTCGACTCCGAGGGACTGGAAGTGAGCGAGGAGGAGGAGGAGGAGGAGGAGGTCTATCGCCTTAATGGATCAGCGAGACGCGCACGGTGACTGTAAAAGACAAAGTTGACAGGAAAAGCGATTTGCCTGATTATTCAGTTTGTCTGAAAGGAATAAAAAGGAGGTCTGCATGTGTTTCATCACACGTTGGTGACGATGCCAAGAGATCCGCGTCGCTCTCGTGCTATTATGAGCTTTAAGATTGAGGATAAATAACACATCTGTGAGCTTTTTAATCAAATATTAAGAAGCAGAACGGCTCCCAGCGCATGATCCCGATGTATGCCTTTGTAAATAGGAACAAGGAAAATAAAGAAATCTCTCCATTTATAGCTTTCAAAAAAAAAAAAAAGCTTCTTTCGTCGCTCTTTCTTTGGAAAGTCACACTGTGCTAAATCTATTAGCCGTGTCGCAAATCCAGGCGTACCGTTTTGAAAGCATTAACCATGTAGCTGCAAGATCGGCTGGCTGCAATGTGTTGAATCTTAGGTGTTTCTTTTTTTCTCCATCGTTATGCTTTGAGGGTCAAAGGTGCAGCTGGACGCCATCCCAGTCGACATCGGGTGAGAGGGTGAGAGGCAGTTTATGGCCTGGGCAGATCGCCAACCAATAACTAACAAGACGAACAACCATTCACACACATGGCCCCATCATTCTGCGTTGTTTGTATCAAATATTTCATCGAGGATCCTTTAACCTTCTTGTCCTTTATCTGCTGTTATTTTAGTTTTTTTTTAAACCCACTGGGGTAAAATCAAAGGGATCGGAGCTCTTTCTGTGAGCAACAAATGATTAGGAAGTCAATGAGCATCGTAAGCTCGTCTGAGCAAATACTGGCAGGTGAATTTGCTTCGCTTCAATCCCGCTGCTGATATGCATCACCTGCTCGTTGCACAAACTGCAACTCCGAGTATTTCACTGCCGTGGCAATTTATGCTTACATTACATGGAATTTGGTGATTTCTTGATCCCTGTTGTGGCTTCTTTTCATATATCTAGTATACCCCATCTGTCTTTGTTTAACATTCATAAAGAACGTTGTCATGGACGCGGATGTTTCAACAAAAATGTTCCACTGGGGATAGATTCACTTGTAGTGTGTTGTATTCACTATAAGTCTCCAATAAACTTAACTACCAATCTTTCAATTCTGTGGAATGTGGGAGGAAGCAAAGTATGTGGAGCAACACACAGATTAAACCACAGTTAAAACAGGTTTTTAACAAAGTAAAATAATCTTAGTAAAATGTCCATGGTTTTTTGTTGTTTTTGCGTTTCTCTTTGTTTAAAGCTCCCATATACCTGTTTTTTGGTGTGTATCTGCGCCATTACCTACCTCTCGGGCTCTGCAAGTGCTCTGAAAAAGCCTGAAATCGTGACGTAAGGATCCCTTCTCCTGAACAGCAGATCGTCCTGCTCCAGGCACTAGTCCGGGCACATCTGGTTGTGTACATTGAACCACAGAAGAAGAAGAACGTCTGTTTTGGAGGTGTTTCACTAGCGACAGTGTCTTCTGACTCTGGGTCTGACTCCAGGTCAAAGTCATAAAAGGGACTGTGGCGGGGAGTCCTGACGAAACTATTTTTAAACACTGTTAATACAATGTTTTGATAATGAGTAGCAGTGCAACCACCGTTCCAGAGGGGGGAGCTGCGCTTCTGAGAGCTGACGTACTAATTAAGTCACTACCAGGTACCTGGCCAATCACAAGACAGTTGAAAAAGCGCTCGTTGGCTGGCCAATCACAACACAGTTCTGTCTTCTGGGGGTGAGATTTATGTCTGAAACATCGCAGCTAACGAGAGCTTCAGTGAGGAGAGGTTTTGATCGGCTTGTTTGCAGAAACTAGGAGGTTTTTGACCATAAAAACAAATCATTGTATGTAAGTAGACCTCCATAACTCACAAGAGGTCCACACTTTGGGAATTTTAATGCATTTTAAGGCAAATTACCCTAAATTAACAGCTTCAGAGTCATTGTGATGGTTAAATGTCTTGTTCTGGGGGAGATTGGCAGCTGTCTCGACTCCCAGTACTGTCTGTGAGAGGAAAACCAGCCTTGCAAGATCAGGGCCGCCAACCTAGAGTCCTCAGAATCAGGAGGAGAAACACGAATTTGCCTAACCCTAACCCTAACCCACACACCTATAGCCAGGTACCGACTATAAGATCAAGGCAGCAATATTGTGATTTTAGACATTCATCATGGTCAAAAAGCAACATAAGAATGCAAAATAGATACTGAGCAGCATGGACATGGCTCCACAGGTTGTGTTAGCCAGCTCCGTTGAAAACAAATGCACATGGCCAGGAGAGGAGAGGGGGAGGGAGCGTCAATGGTGTGAGTTTTTACAACAGTGAAGATAAAGAGGTAGATGTTTACGGTGGCGTCATCAAAATATGTACTCTGAAACTGTAGTTGGAGCTGCGTAGAGAACAGAAAAGCAACCCGACATTGCAAAGTGCCTCTTTAATCTGGATCAAGTAAATTTTCTGCATCTGAATGAGCAGCTGGTGCTCACAGTCAGGATGTGGGCCTCTGTAATGCAGAGTGGACGACATTTCAATGAAAAAGAGATGTGGCAGCGCTGCTGCACCGAGAGGAAACGCTAACTGAATTACACCGTCATTACACATTTTATGGAGTGTAGTATTTTTGCTGTGGCAGGAGCAAACATGTCACTTTCTAACTGACCCTCGGTTAGAAAGCACTGCGCCTGATTCTGTTTGGGTCACTGACTGTTATCAAGGTACACAGTATTTCAGTCCACTGGAACAAAGGATGGATGTTGAGATGCAGAGTGGGAATGAGCGACGCTCCATTCTCCCCTGACGTCAGCTGTTTTCTGAAGTTTCTATTTTTAAGTCGAAAAAAAAAAAAGTTGCACAGCGATATTTTTTTGTTCGTCTCCGCGCGGCAACGATGATTATGCTCAACCTAAAGAACGCAAGAGATCATGCACAAACAGTGTGCGTGTCTGTGTGTGTGTGTCACAACATCTGTGTTGTTAAACTTCTCGACATCTGGTCTGTTTCACAAGTGTCAAGCATTTGGGGAAATATGCGTCACACACAGTTGGGGGTAATTTATAATAACACGCAGGCACGCTGTCTCTCACACAGAGACACAAAATAGTTGCCATACTTTTTTTTTCCAGATGGCTAACATTTTGAGGCCAAAATATTAGTTGAGTTAAGGCAAAGTTTCTTGCGTGTGCTCATCACCTTTTGGACCCGTTTACCTGATCACTGAACTCACCAAAATCACCTGCTGTTGCCCTCAAGGAGACCAAAACCTGGTCCCGATGAGCCAGAACCTCAATTGTGAGGAACGAGCTGAATTAGTGGGTTAGTTTAAGGTAAGATAATGCTATGGAGGCTGTTCAAAGTATCTTTGTGAGGTCATTTTGACCTTGAGAGGACATGTTGGTTTTTTCAAGGTTAAGACCTTTTTTCATGTTCGGATTAGATTGGGTTTAGGTTTAGGTTAAGGTTAAGGTAAGAGGCTAGAGAATGGATTATGTCTATGATGTGTCCGCACTAAAGTATAAAAGCAAGTTTGTCTAAAAGCACCTTTCAGAATTAAGTCTTTAAAGGGCTCGTTCAAGGTTAAGACCTTTTCTCAGGGTTAGGATTAGATTGGGTTTAGGTTAAGGTTAAGGTAAGGAGCTAGAGAATGGATTATGTCTATGGTGTGTCCGCACTTAAGTATAAAAGCAAGTTTGTCTCAAAGCACCTTTGAGCATTACATCTTCAAAGGGCTTTTTCTAGGTTAAGAGCTTTTTTTCAGGGTTAGGATTAGATTGGGTTTAGGTTAAGATTAAGGTAAGGGGCTAGAAAATGGATTATCTATGTCATCTATTATGTGTCTGCACTAAAGTAACAAAACAGGTTTGTCTCAGTGGACCTTTGGGGTCTAAAACTAAGTCTTTAGTTTTAGTTAGACTCTAGGTGAAGTTAGGTTTAGGGTGAGAATGAGTCATTGAGTTATGGTAAAGGACAAAAGACTGCTATATAACTATGAGTGTCCTCAGAGCTATAGAAAGACACACGAGACAGCTCGAGAGAGTGTTTTCACATTCCCATTTCCAATCTGTCTGGCATCTGTATCAGGACCATAGAGTAGCTGTCACCCAGGAGGGTGACACTACCTCTGCTCTGTCTGTTTACTCCTTTTTTTTTTTCATTCAATAACCAAGTCTGATACAAGATGTCAGGTCAACTAATACTGACTAATTGCACCGAATGACGGAGGTGGCGATAAATGCCATCAGCGAGCCAAATGAGATTTAATTACTGCCATAACCAGATACAGCAGATCTGTCAATCTCTTCTGCTGCAGTCGCCTGCATTTGCGGGTGAATGAGGGGATGAATAAAAGGAACTGGAGCAGGGACCTGACGGGAGAGGGAAGAAGGAAAGGAAGGATGCGATGTGAGGATGAAAGAAGAAAGAGGCATTATGGTAATTTGGAAAAGTTATGGAAAAGATTATTAGACACAGAGAAACACTGAAGTGTCAGTGGGTGAAACTCTGCTGCCCTCTAAAGGTTACAGCATGCAGAATGTGGTGTGTTGTGTGTGGATATGCACACGTGTAAGCACTGAAGCTCTTTGAAGACAGATGGATGCGTTGGTTGGGCTCTGGGTGCAGCGTCGGGTTTACCAGAGGGAGGAGAATGATGCTGATGAGAAGGAGGCGAAACAACGAGGACGGATGAGTTGATGCACACTGTACATGTGCACATGAAAGTCAGTGGCGTGCAGGTAAAGTCAGCCTTTAGATCTCAGCACCCCACTTTCTTCACTAGGTTTGGGTGATCATATGATGATATATGGTAATACCGGATACTGCAGTGGCTAAAAATAACCAAAATATCACTTTGGTCCTGGAAAGTCCTTAAAAAAGGCCTTGAATTTCCTGTATAATATGAGTTGGTCACAATATCGATTTGGTGATTTATCGCCGTCCTTCCTCATACAATGCGATAATCGATATACGTCAAGGTAAATATCGATATTTTAATGAATAAATCAAGGCACGCCCTGCCTTTTTTCACTCGCTGGGCATGACTACTTCATGTCTCCTCACGGTGGCGCTGCTCAAATGAATGAGGGGGGGGCTTGGGCGGAAGTTACCTGGCCAAAGAAGAGGGACTTTACGGCGGGAAAACGGTGGAGAAAGCTACGTTAAGAGACGCTCCATCCACGTTCAATACATAGACTTTATGCACTTTGTTCTCTATGTTGTAAATAAATAGGGAAATCCTGCACTTTTAACTTTTCACATTAATGTTTTGTTTTCTTCAGTTAAGAGAGATATCATGATTTATATCTGCTGTTTTATTCCACCCAGACCTTTTGTAGTTACCACTCATGAGTTACAGTTCCGGTGACCTCCCTGCTATGTTCGAGAGTGTGGAATGTACAATAAAAACAGATCCAGGTTTAAATCCTGCAGATTTTTGAAACCAGAACTTCATACAGACGGATGTCAATCACTCATTATGTCCACTCATATGTGTCGCGTTCTTATTATCTGTTTTTGCTCCGTGACGTACAAAATTGACACTGTAATCATAGCGATTGAGACCATTAACTCCTCAGGGAAAATGTTCACCCAGATTGTAAATCAAAAAAGTATACGCTCATTTTACCATCGACTCATTTTCTTTTCTTTTTTTTGCAACCAGCTGTATCGCCCCCTGGTGGCTATTAAATAAGTTAGGATTTTCTGGTCTGCCTGGACGGAAGTCTTTGTCCACTATTTACTGTATATGTGATCTATGTTTCAGAAATAAATCAAATGAAATAAAACTGTGCATTTATCCTTAATCCTTTTAACTAAATAATACTGTACATCAGGGGTGTCAAACTCATTTTCACTAAGGGCCATATCAGCATAATTGTGACCCTCAAAGGGCCAGAAGTAACTGTCATACAGAATAAATGTATCAAATATACAAATATAATGTAAAATAAAGGGAACTACTCCGTAACATATTGCTAAATAACTTTCTGTATTTATTACTTATTCAAGTTACAAATATGATGCATTATGTAACCCGGTCCGCGATGGTGATGCCGTCACTTTGCGGGTAACGCAATTGCCATGCATTGTGGGAAATGTAGTTTATGGTCAATGCACGCCTTAAAGGTGCATTATGTAATAAATCTTAATCAACTGGCCATCAAATTCTCCTAATATGTCACAGAGACTCAGGAATAATGTTCATATAACAAACTGAACTCACCAACAACAACAGTACAGACAAAATATTTCCATTAAGAAAAATCTTTTGCAGACGGCAGATCATATGTTTTGAAATCATGTTTTGGCATGTGGCGCCACCTACCCCCATCTACCAATCATTGCAGTCAGTAGAGTCTCAGCTGCCGAGCAACAACGGGTAGCCAGTTACGTCAGAAAAACGAAAACCTAAAAGACCTCGGTATTTTGAATTTGAATGTAGTAACCGTTTTTGGCCACATTCTTACATATGGCACCTTTAAAGCAGCATAGACCTATTTTAACACAGCTTTTTAAGACCAATTGGGCCACATAAAATGGCCCCCGGACCTCGAGTTTGACATTATTTGCTGTATATGCTTACGTTTTTTATATAGCCATTTCCAAATGTTTCGACTGAACGATCCTTTTGCCCGTTTCTTGACTCTGATTTCGCTTTTAACGACTTTGTGCTTTTGCTCCCACTCGATTGACTGATGTTCTGTGATGTTCAACCTTTCATTTTCGCCCAAGTGAAGAGATTTGTTTTGTCCATTCATCCTGTCTGACTCTGCCTGTGAGTCCGTAACACTCTCGGCATCATTATGAGCAAGCAGGGGCCGTCTTTAGGTTGTAAAAATATACCAAAAAAAATGTTTTTAGCGCAATTGGGTATAAACTGGTAGACGTCATTACTATTCAAGTCAATTTTATTTATTTTGCCAGTCCCTCTGAGCCCTATGATGTAATTTTTAAGTTAGTAATATTGTATACCACAATAAAATATGGAGAAAGAACTCGCCTGCAAATACTGAACTGAATGGAGCACACATTGACATTTATAGTATGTGTGAAAAAAGTCCTCATCATAAAAAAGAAAACGTCTCAAGATGAAAAAAAGAAAAAAAGTGGGGTGCATATTGATTTTCCTCAAATGTCAGCAGTAAGTTGGACGTTATAATAAAATGCCTCACCCTATAAAAATTCTACAGGACACATTCTTCAGCCTGAGCTGATGCCCTAAATAAACCCACATGGTTTTCATCACAGATGCTTTCGGGGAAAATAAATGACTCCTTATACATCTAACACTGCAGCGACTGTAGCACGGAATGGGAAAAAAGTGGGTTGTGTAGAAGCCAATTCAAAGAATCTCTGTTAAAGGTGTTTTTTAGGCGTTTTCTTTACTTAAAGGTGCATTATGTAATAAATCTAAAGCAAGTGGCCATAAAATCCTACTAATATGTCACAGAGACTCAGGAATAATGTTCATATAACAAACTGAACTCACCAACAACAACAGTACAGCCAAATTATATGCATTAAAAAAAATATTTAGCAGACTGCAAATCATGTTTATGTTTTGAAATCACGGGTTGCCAGTTACGTCAGAAAAAACGAAACCTAAAAGACCTTGGTATTTTGAATTTGAATGTAGTAACCGTTTTTGGCCACATTCTTACATATGGCACCTTTAAACTTGTCCTTAAGATGTTACAAAAAAAAAAGTATCACAGTGTCTTTATATATTGATCCCTCATAAGCCGTGCTCGAGTTAGAGAAATGTGTTTTTCTGTATCCAGGACAATAAAGAGAACAGTGTTTACCTGGGTGTACTACTACTATCTACTGTGTTTTTTATGCAGGGCTGAAAAATCACTTACTTTGGTGAAAAGTACACAGAGTCTTTACAAGAGAGATCACAGGTGGACATATCATTTTAGACAAATGAACTGTTTTCATATTCAAACCAGTGTCACGTGTGTTCACTCGATGATGATTAAGCCACATGACTCTCCCTGTGTTTCTCAGATTGGCGTTTTGTTTTCCTGTCCTTAGAATATCACAATATAGAGTGTCTTCTATCCTTTTTTTCCCCCAACAACTATATAAACACACCTCAGCAAAAAGTAACTCTTAAAGTTAAATGTTTAAAGTTAAAATATTTAAAATCGGCTTGGATTCGTGACATTTGTAAAATACATCACAGTGCAAAGTTTACTCGGCTCGTTTTTATGAACAAAATAAAAGAAAAACGGTCTAATTTGTGACTCCTAACACAATTATTGCTACTTTAGATCACTACTAACAAAAACATGATATGTGACCTATAAACACACTCAACCAGGATGTCCATATAAGGAGTTGTGTATTATTCCCACAGCAAATTACTATGGCTGTACCAGCGGCACAGCTCTGTGCCGCGTGAGCATTAAGGGTTAATAGTAGTGGGCACGTTAATGCGTTAATGGCATCAACCTTAACCCATGAGACGTTTCCATGACGACTGACCGGAAAAAGATGCATGTGACGTCAAGTTAACCTGTTGCGGCACAGGAGTCCAGGCACTGTTTACCAGTTAGCTGCGTTAGCTCCTTTTAGCGCCGTTAGCGCGCCTACAGTGGAACTGGAGCAGTCTGTTTATTAAACAAAAAAGAGCAGCGCTACAAATAACCAGCGTACCTGTGTACAGCGTATGTGTGCGTCTGTTTTTAGAGTTTAGCGTTACTTTAGAGACTCGTTTTAACAATCGGGAGTCACGCAAACATGGAAAACGGGAGACGCGCCATGCGTTAACGTGCGTTAACGTTGCACTAGTTAACAGCTGTTGTGTATGCGATGACATCACGGATGAGAAGACGAAATCAACCGCAATCGTAAATATTGAACATGTTTAATACTTACGATTTTAAATCAGGAAGACTGACGTGTAGTCATGTCCGTTAACCTCTCACACTCCAGGATAATCTGCTCAAAAAAGACACCCTCCATTGTCAGAAAGGGCCATATCGGGTCCAACATCTGGCCAATAATCCTCCAGTGTGGGGCAGGCATTAAGCAGAACTGAATTGTCCCAAACCTCAGTATGCAGCATGTCTCCTCGGGACGGGAATACCCCGCAGAGAACAGAGTATGTACAGCTGACAGTGACTCACTGCTCTGTACAGCTCAGTGTTTTCATGTTGTCAGGAACATCAGCACAGTTCTGTGTGGATTAACAACATATATTATGTTTACTTTTCCGTATTCAGGTCTCCGAATGCCTGAAGGGGGTCTTGCTCTTGCAAGATCACGGGAATATTCAGGTGTCAGAGCAGGGGGGGTTTTGTGTTCCCTGCAAAGTGGGAGGAAAAGCACCGTGTTGCTCCTTTTGCACCGTGCACAGTTTGCAAAAGTCAGGGACTCCTGAACTCTGCAGTAACCCAGTGAACAATTAAAATGTGTTGTTTTTGGTTTTTTTTACTGTAGCCTTCACAGGTTCCTCCTCGTGAATAACACTTCAAGCTTTGTTGCTATTGGCGAGCTCGCAGCAAAACATCTCTGCATAACATTAGGTTTACCTGAGAGCATCTCAGAGTACAACTCAAGCATCTTTTCAGCTGTATCGATTCTCAAAATTGGCCTCTTTTTTTTCTCCATCACCATGAGAGCGCAGCATTTTCACACAAACTTGACATTGGCTTGTTTTAGTTGATCAATATCTCTGGGAAAGTGCAACACTCTACATCTTTTCTTGACAGCAGACATGTTTTACCAGCTATGATGACACATATTATTGTGCTGCATGCACGTTACATCTATTTCTGAATTGTCTTGGCATCGGTGGAATTGGACTGGATGAGTGGTTCTCAAACTTTTTTTAAATCAAGAAAATATCGAGCTCTTGAAATAACGCCATTAACACAGGAGGCAGATTTATTCCCAATGAGATAATCTGCTCTCTCCTCATCCTCACATATACTTCAGACACTGGTCTAGTGAAACAAGAGATAAGGTGACTCGTTGTATTTTAACAGTATTTCTGATTGTCCTCCACCAGATGATCTCTGAATCTGCCTCCATGTGTGTGTGTGTGTGTGTGTGTGTGTGTGTGTGTGTGTGTGTGTGTGTGTGTGTGTGTGTGTGTGTGTGTGTGTGTGTGTGTGTGTGTGGCAGCTCCATCTTCAGCATCCTTTTGTCCAATATAATTGGGACCACTACTCTGAACAAGAGCATAAAAATGTCACGGCCACCACTCTCAGATTTTTTTTTTCTTCTTCTCTGGCTACTTTAATGTGTAAAAAATGGATTAGCTTCATTTGTAAGGCAATTTCCTCTGATCATGGGACAAGAAATGAGTCGCACCACCGCCCCACACACACACACACACACACACACACACAGGTACACTTCATCTATGGCTGTCTGAATGACCGACTTATTTTTAGACGAGACGTGATTTTTTTTCCACAGCAGACAGTTTCTAATCAATTGTAATTAGGTCTTCTTCTGGCTCCCCCTTTTTTTTTTTAATATTGGCTCTGAGACGTGTCAGAAAACAGAGCTGTACAATATTGAACTTGGCTGTGAATCCATTATCAACATTTGCTGGACTGGAAATGTGACAAAACTGCGATCTGATTAGATACAAGTCAAGCCTGGCCTACACACACACACACATTCATAGTGAGGACACACACACACACAACACACACCCACTAGCCGCTTTACTCTCTGGTGGTGTTCAGTTGTCGTCTTCTGGTTCCCGTTTTATTTTGAAATTTCTCTCCTCCTGTTTCAGGTAACTTGGGAGGAGCAAGTTACCTGAGTGTCTACACACTGTGTGTTTTCCCGCCAATTTTGATTGTCTGCCCCGCCCCCTGATTGTTTCCACCTGTTTCCCATTACCATGTGTGTATATTATGGTCTGCATCTGCATCTGCTGTTCACAAGTTTGTCTTGTGAACCAGTGTACTAGCGTAACTCCTGTGCCTTGTCAGAAAGTATTAGTATATTCCACTGTCTTGTCAGGTTTTTGCACTTTTGTTTTCCTTGGGTCAAGCCCTTGTTTTATCGAGTAGTTGTTTCTGTCAAAAGAGTGTTTTTTGTGTCTTAGCATTACTTTGAGTGATTTTGTTTGCTAGCTTTAGCCATTTCTTGTTAGTAGTTTTTCCCTCTTAAGGGTGTTTTTTTGTTGTTGTTGTTGTACTTGAAAATAAAAGTTTGTTTATTTTTCACTTTTGGGTAAAATTTTGGGTCCGGGTCCTTGTCCCGGTGTGACGCTTACGCTAACTCACGGGTGTCAAAATGGCGGCCCGCAGGCCACATGTGGCCCACCACAAAACATGGCTGCGACCTCCTCTTCCTTCCAACACAGCCTGTTTGAGAAATGTTATTATAATGGTAATAATAAGACATTCTGCTGCAATTATGAAGTGCTTTACGTCCAACATTAAATCACACACGCACAAGTCAGCTTACGTGGCATTTTAATAACAGTTGTCCACGTTATTATTTACTTAATTTAAGATTTATTTCTCTGTTTTTATTAATTTTCTGTCACAAAGGTGCTTTTGAACATCATTCCACATTAAAACAAGCACTTTTACTTTGAAATTGTGTAAGATATCGTTCTGAATATCTTCGCTGCAATAGCATGAGGGAATATTGTGCTATCATTTTAAGCTTTTAAGCTATTTTTTCTGCCTCTTTCTCAAAATAAATGGTGCAAAGCTTCAAAATTAAAGGATCTGTATGTGAAATTTTGGTCTCAAAAGAAGACAAGACAGACGTGAGATTATTACAGAAAATCACATTAATTAGAGTGAATCACCTTTGAATCATGATAGATGCCCATTTAATCTATGAATTAGTAAAGTGATATCTGATGAGTAACTGTGCAAAAGTGCATGCTAAAAAAGGTGAACCAGAGAAGTTTTACAGATGTTTGAACACAGGTTTGGTACAGCTACTCGTCTTAGGACTCTGCATTGACTGCCATTCATTTGGACAGCAACAATCTTAATCATAACCAATTCATAAACTAAACTGAACTGCAATTCAAACATTAGCTCTGAATTTAACCAGTTCCTCAGAAAATCGAGGTCAATGTTGCAGGTCCTAAAATGTACAAAACACAAAACTCCATTGTGGAAACAGCGAGTGCAGCCACATGAAGCTCAAACATTGCATTTACATTTTTACTCCATTTTTGATCCCAGATGTTTGAAAGCATCATCGCGTCTTTGCTACGAGGACTTTGTCACGTAATTGAATGTTCAGACAGCGGTCGTTTGAGCTGCAGTTTTCAAATTACCTCTATTTAACACAGGGAAAGTGGACATGATTAGCACTTCTTATCATCAGCACCTTTTGAGAAAGGAAAAAAAAGAAATGATTAAAAGCCTTCCCATCAGTTATTTGTCGTAATTGACTCGTGCGCTGAAAAGTCTCCCCCGGTGGAGGTTTGTATCATTTCATTTAGCAGCGGCGGATGTCTATAAATCAAATTTCAGTGCCGTTAACCGTTTGCCATGTGAGCAATTTGTCTTCTCGGTCCCGGTGGAAACAGCAAACTGACTTGGTTTTTGGAGAAAGTGTCGCTGTGTGACATAATAAATTAGGATTTTATAATTAAAAACTACTGGACTTAAGCCTCTCTCTCACTCTCTCACTCACTCTCTCGCTCTGTGGTCACTACCTTCAGTCATTTTCTGGACAAAGGTGAATCAACACCTGGCAGCAAAGTGCGTGGAATATGTCATTGTCGTTTCCATGGCAACCCACAGCGCAGCGCTCATCCTTCTCCATTGTGAGACGCCGCTGACAGTCGCTCTTCGCCAGGTCCACACACGCACACACACACACACACACACACACACACACACACACACGCACACACATCAGTGCACAAAGACGTATTGGGTCCCTTATTGTTTTCAATATCTCCAGAGACTCTCGACGCTGTCTCTCAAGGGCATCCTTTAAACAACTGTCCTTTTTATGCTTCTTTATCCCCCCCGCACCCAACCCCCCCCCCACACACACACACACACACACTTCTTCACAACTGAACACCATCAATCTAGCCTCGTACTTTAACTTTATTTCTCACTCCATTAGTTTCTAGGACATAGAGCAGCACTGGCAGAGGAAAGGTGGGGGGGGAAGATAGAGCGTATGAAAAAAAAAAAAAATGAAAAGAAAGGTTGGCTCCCTGGAGAGATAAAATGTAATTTCACAGTCAACTTGCTGTGATATATTATTTCACAACAATGGGGTGTGGGCTGGTATGAGCCCTGCTTGGCACCTGTACAGAGTAGTTAGAACATCAACGACGGCTCTCTGGAGAGGTTAGTAGTGTGTGTGTGTGTTTGTGTGTGTGCAGTCAAAATTATCTGAAAACTACCACCTGATTGGAGGCACCAGGAGGCTCCGACATCGGTGTGAAGTATGAGCGATGATAAAACGACACTCGAGGTAGCGTTGGTTTAGTTGTTTTTATAAGAAATAAATATTTCCAAGTGTACATAAACCCAAACGGAGAACAAAAATAATCACATTTCTACAACGTGTTCGCAGTGAGACACTAAGGCATCTAAACATCATCTTCTTCTTTTTTTCCGGTAGCTTGCGCTCACTTTTTACACGATTACACACCGTTATCCGTGAAACATGGCAAGGCGTCGATAGATGCCTCGTGCTTCATTAGCTACAGTCCCGCTCTCAGGCTGGAAAACACTTACACAACATCTTCTGCAAGAAAACATGCATCAGGGCCACAAAGATGAAGCTGATATTCTCAGTGCAGAGAAGGGATGAGTGAGGGTTAGGGTTAGGGTTAGGGTTAGGGTTGGGGTTAGGTCTCGGGAATGTCCATTTAAATTAAAGATAAATTAAATGATAAAGTACTCGTGTTGTGGCATGTTCACAGTTTGCTGTTCTTCTGAAACTGCGACACAAGTCCCACGATCTGCTCCGACGCCACCACGACCTTATTCTGCAGGTACAGGCCGCTGTTTTTGGACGTCTCGTTCAGGAAGTAGCGATAGTTCACCATGACGCCACAGGAGTTCGCCACGCCCCGCGGGCTGGTGTCGGCGAGCCAGTTCAGTCGCCACATGGTGGCGCCGTTTTGCAGGTGGAAGTTGGCCACCGGGTTGAGCGCGTAGCCTCGCCTTTTCTCGCCGTAGAGGTACCAGGCGCAGAGGCGCATCAGGACAGGCTCCAGGACACGGGTCAGCCTCTCCGAGCGCAGCCACTCGCTGGTGCCGATCAGCTTGCGGAGGGCGTCTGCGCAGTGGGTTCCCGAGGACGAGCCGGTGACCTGCTCCACGTCCTTCCACTCCTGCTCGGAGAGGAGGTCCGAGCCCCAGCTCTCCTTTCTGTACTGGCTGAGGAGACCCAGGAGCCAGGAGGAAAAGCCTGGGATGGGCGACAGACTGGAGAACTGGGCCATGTGAGGGAACTCGCTCTGGAAGACAGAGAGAGAAATAACCAATCAATATATGCTTTAAATCCATGGTTCTCAAACAGTGGTACATGAGCTTCCTCTGGTGGTACAAATACTGCTCTACTGTATATACCACGGTGTGTGTGTGGTACCACATACGCAGTGCGTAACTTTCGGCAATTTTAGTTGCCGTTGTCTTTGCAAACAGAAGTAATGTAAAACTAGAACCACTCGTAGGACTCACAGTTATGGAAGGGCCCTTGTACCACGCAACTCCCAGATTGTGCGAAATTTCATGTAGTTCTGTTTAGGTTAAACTTTCAAAAAGGGAAATTTTAAAGTAGTTTTCCTGCCTTTTGACGTAGAGAAAATCCTTTCATAACCTTTAATCATTAACTTGTCTCAAACACATGGACCGAGTTTGACGCGGCTAGCTAAAAACATGCTAGGACGAGTTCATTCAAATGTGTAGACTAGCTGTTTTTGTTTTTCCAAAATGGCCGACTTCTGGGTGGGCGGAGCTAATGGAAGTCGATTAGAAATGTGTTTGGATCGATGATAGCAACGAGTTTGCCAAGTTTGGTTAAAATCGGAACAACTATGTGCGACTTGAACACGACCATAAACGTGCCTTGAACATATGGACTGAGTTTGACGAGGGCTAGCTAAAAACATGCTAGGACGAGTTTGTTCAAATGTGTAGACTAGCCATTTTTTTGTTTTTCCAAAATGGCCAACTTCTGGGTGGGCGGAGCTAATGGAAGTCGATTAGAAATGTGTTTGGAACGATGAGAGCAACGAGTTTGCCAAGTTTGATGGAAATCGGAACAACTATGTGCGACTTGGACACGATCATAAACTTGTCTTGAACATTATGGACTGAGTTTGAAGAGGGCTAGCTAAAAACATGCTAGGACGAGTTTGTTCAAATGCTAATGGAAAAAAAAAAAAACCTAATGGAAGTCGATAAGAAATTTGTTTGGAACAATGAGAGCAACGAGTTTACCAAGTTTGGTTAAAATTGGAACAACTATGTACGACTTGGACACCATAGAAAAAATCATAAACTTAGCATTTATTTAACGCAATTTTTCACTTTCTCTCGCATCAAAAATTCCCAAAAAATGTCTCAAGAAACTTTGGAGTAAGCCTGACAAACTCACCAAAGTAGTAAAGCAAAGCTCGACATAAAACAGTGTGAAGCAGTGTAAATATTGGTCATAACAGCTAATATTTGCTAAGCGCTCTTTTTAAAGCACAACCAGTGTGTGTTAGTGTGTTTAAAGCAACTAAAGAGGAGTCTTTTTATGCAAAGTGTTAACCAGAACTGGGAGGACGAGTATGAAAATGGCACTCTGAGGTCATAAACTCCACAACAAAATTGCACACCAGTGCCGCGTCTGTCGTGCATATACAATCACGCTGCTATTGCCACCAGACAATAACTACGCTGTTTTTTAATTGCCAGTGACAGTCATTAAAGTAGCTCATGTGTGACGGAGCACAATGTGCATCCACAATGGACTCCTTTTTTTGAGGGGTGAATCTATAAAAAAACGATAAGAAACGTGTGTTTTTTAAGGGATTACAATACTGTGAAAATGTTTATTTGGAACGTAAGGTCGGTCCAAAAACCGGTCTCACTCTCCTTTAATTAAAAGGTGTTAAAAGCTTTAATTTAAGCTGCTTTGAGACAAGAATAAAAACAACAACCTGTTGCGGAGATTCGATGCCCATTAGAATTCAGAGGGAATCTCTTTTGCAACAGCAGAATTTAACGGAGATTAGAGGCTCAAAGCTCACCATTTAAAAAATTAAACTACTTTTTTTTTTTTTTTTGCTCAGGCTCTTGCTTGACCCTTTACTCCCTCAGACAGGTACAGCGCTACAAATCAACCTCCACCGTCTCATGATCCTGTCCCGGTGATGGAGATGGACGATACGGTCTCTCCTTCCCTCTTATTCTGTCCTTCCTCTTCCCTCATCCTCTCCTCGTGTCTGTTTTGTCTAGGCCACCCATAAAACACAAGACACTCCCTCTCTCTCTCTCACACACACACACACACACACACTCTCGCTGCCTGTGTCTGTGTTTGTGCTCCTGTGTCTGGTTGATAAGTGATGGAGTGATGTGCTGGGCAGAAGAATGAAAGGCTGCAGATGAAAGTGAAAGTGTCAGACATCCCCTGGAGGGGGATGTTGCCGTCTATCCACCTCCCTCTGCGACGTTGTTTCCCCCCCTTTTCTTTTCTTCCTTCTTCATTTCACCCTGACTTCACAGGTCGCCTCCTGTCCTGCTGCCTCCTCATCTCATCTCGTCATGATCACTTCAACCTCTACTTTTAACTACGGCTCCAGAGTGGACAGAGGGCGGGGAATCAAGGATAGATGAGAGAGTACGAGAATGAGCGAGGAAAAAAAAGGAGGAGCGGTGCCAAAAACTGTGCTCCTGGGTCTAATCGACGAAGACAAGCGAGACCTCCCCTCCCCTCACCTTAAATCACAACTATGACCTTTTCTTTTTCCACTCCATCATCATCATCATCATAGTGGGCCCTCTGTGGCTGCGCAGCTCCTCTCCTCACCTTAATGTCAGGAAGGCGCGAGCCTCGGCAGGAAACAAGTCTGGTTGTGGGTTTTTTTGTGTGTGTAGCCTCTAGGGCAGAGAGTTGCACTTACACTGCCGGGGTTAGGGGTTAGATTCCCACTAGGATCATACAATTGCAGGGAGCTTTTGGAAGAAACACACACAAAAAAACCAGGCGAGATTCTCAGGATCTAGTGAACCGAGCAGGACAACGTCACAACTGTGACTTTGATCAAATCAAAAACATACAATATTGTCCCCACAGGGAAGTTTTTCCACAGATGAGGTAAATATGGACACCGTGAACTTCAATCAAAGACCCTTACAACTTTAGGAGACGCCCAAAATATCACAATGACAAGAAATCATTGTCCGGATTCGTATATTTGTCGATGGAATCTATAAAATGAGAAGAAAGTTTCTTACATTAAGCTGCTTTGAGACGAGAATAAAAAAACAAAACGGAAGTTAAACAAATATTTTGGACAGCCGTAATGAATAATGTAAATCCTCTTCACTTAACCTTTGAAAGGGGGATTTTGTTGGATTCAATTTACAGATATTGTGATGTATCACCATAAGGTCATGCCAAAAGATCATAATCGTGTGAATAAAACCCATATTGAATGAATAAACACTGAGATTATCACACTGTTATATACAGTATTTGCCTGCCTGAAAACTCAGTGTCACTGATGTGCACTTCTGTGCTTCTGTAGAGCCGTGTAAGAAAAGAAAATCAATAAAAAACACCTATTTTCTTACCGGACTTGTCGGCACGGTGCGATAACCCTGTTTTCACAGTCCTCAAAAAAAATCTCCGCCGCCCTCGCGTTCAACGGCGTGTTGCCATGCAAAAGCAGTTAAAGTGAAGTGCTGTTGTACGAATAAAGCATCTTAAAGCTTTGATATGTGTTTTTTTTTTTTTTGCTGTTGTTGTTTTGTAGGATACAGTATGAAGAGCGGGTCCCCATCTGTTGGGTTAGAGTGGCTTTTGATTTTTTTCCCATTCAGTGATCCAATTGTTTAACAAGTGCCAGCTGAAGTGGTCTGACATGAAGGGCTCCTGCTCTCATTGAGAGGGATGGATGACATTTCATTATTGCCTTGCTGCTGCTGCTGCTGCTGCTCTTTTTTACATCACGTGTGTGTTATACGTGAGTGGTGAAACGAGTGGGAGAAGGTGAAATTTCACCTGTTCCCATTATATTTCTCTCAGAGAGAATGTGGACACATGCGAGCACAAATCACTTATGAATGTGTTTTTTTAGTGAGCGGATCCAAGGATGCGTTCAGGATCCACTGGAAAAGTCATGAGCGTGACCAGTGACCGCACGTTAGCGAGTAGGAGGCTGGGTAGCGATGGTCCGGAGCACCTTCCTGGGGTCAGTGTGCTCACTCGAGCTCGGAGCGTCGGTGGTGGCGACTGCGGGAGCGAACAAGCTCCAGTGGAATAGTCGAGACTAACAATGCCAAACTGTAGATCAGTTAAAATGACATAAAAATCCTGAAAACATGTGTTAATCTCCAATATTGAGCAAGGAAATTTCTATATTTAACAGAGGAGCAGGGCCGGCCCAAGCCTCCATGGGGCCCTAAGCAAAATTTGATTTTGGTGCCCTCTGTTACCACCAGTAATAATGATTATTGATCATTCACACACCTACTATACTAAAGGTACTTATTCTACTTACACTTGTAAAACTACACTTGTAAAACTAAATGTGCAAACTTTTTGTTTATGGAAGCAGACACCAGATTTGCAAACTTACAGAAAAATCTTTCAATTAATAGTTGGCCAAATCAGCAACTCCCCCTACTGGCGACACAGAGAATCAATACATAAAACCAAATGGTTTATAAATAAAATATTAAGATATTAAGATCTGGAAATCTAAAAATTTGAACAATCTTTGCCATTAGTGTTGTCTGAATTTCAAAATGTGCCAAATTAACACCGTCTTTTAACAAAAAAAAAAAAGTCCTCATTGTCAAATTCCAGGTCCAAGTTTCGTCGAATCGCGACTCCTGAAAGTCCTTTTATTCACGGAGCGCAGGCAAAACAGCAGCAGGAGGTTAGCGGAGCTTCCAGCTCTATCAGTACAAGTGTCAACGATAAGACGCTATTATCTCGCCATAATGGGACAGGGCGGGTTTAAAAAGCTTCACTGATAAAACTGTGATACTTCATGGTTATTGTGTGAAGATAGCAGATGTTTACACCTCCTCTTCTTCCTCTTGAGAGGTCTTCGATTGTATTTGGATGCTAAGTTAAACAAGCAATCATTGTTTTTTTTTCCCCATAAACAAAATGGTAGTTTCCTTAAAGATTAGTGAGAAGAAGATAAAAACGAACAAGTGGTTTATTCTCAGAAAAAAGCATTGATTTTGTCATTTGATTGCTTTGGACTGAGAGATTTGGTGTATGAGAAAATGCACATTTATATTTTGTGTCTCCATCCTGTGCTGCTCCCACACCCACCTGAAGCTCTCGCACGACCCTTTTGATGAGGTAGTTGCCCAGCTCAACGCCCTGTAGTCCAGCCTGGGTGGAGGAGATGGAGTAGAAGATGGCCGCGTTTATCTTATTGACGTCCTCCTCCGAGTCCAGGGTGGAAAACTCACGGACGATACTCTGAAAAGAGAAAAAGAACAAGAGCAAATTCTGCGTGACCTTGCAGGGAATCCTTCAAATATTTCATTTTCCCCCAACTTTAAACCAAAAACCCAACAAAGTCAACACAGGGAAGTCGATCCCAGACACAATTCCTACAGCAGCTTCTCACCTGTATGTTATCCGAAATGTCCTCGGTGAGCGCCACGTGCAGAACAACCAGAGGCTCTCCCGGCATGGCGGCGTGGGTGAAGGCGTAACAGCGGCGGTACGGCCCCACTCGCCGCTTCAGGTCGGTCCAGTTCCTCACAGGGTGCACCGCCTCGTACCTAACGGAGAGATCACGGTTACCCTACCGTTCAAAAGTTTGGGGTCACTTAGAAATGTCCTTATTTTTGAAGGAAAAGCACTTTTTCAATGAATCGGAAATGCACTCTATACATTGGTAGACGACTATTCGAGCTGCAAACGTATGGTTTTTAATGGAATATGTACATAGATAGAGGCCCATTTCCAGTGTTCTAATGGTACATTGTGTTTTCTAATCGCGTTAGAAGGCTATTGGATTACGCCTTGAAAACCCTTGTGCAATGATGTTGGCACGGCTGAAAACAGTTTTGCTGGTTCTTTGACGAAAGGGCATCATTTCTAATCTTGTCAATGTCTTGACTATATTTACTATTCATTTTGCAATTCTTTTGAAGAATAAAAGTGTAACTTTTAATGAAAATCACAACACAAATTGTACAGTTGAGCCCACACTTCTGAACGGTAGCACTCTTTCAGTTTCCTGAGCCATCTTCGCTACATCTGGTCGAGCTTTTCGCTGTCGCTCGTGATGGTAATTTACTCCATCAAGCGCTAATGTGAAGGATCTTTGAGGGATCTGTTCATAATTATGATTTAATTAGTGTAAATTGACGACTACGTACTACAGTAGCCCACGAATGAGCAACGTAAACACGGGCTCGGTTGAGATTTTGCTCCTGGAGGCAGCAGTAACGTATTTATGTCACCGCAAATAAACATTAGGACAACGTGAAGCTCAGTTTTTTTTTTTTTTTTTTTTAAATAATGTGAGAACTTGTGAGTTTATTCCATGGTTTAAATTCACATTAGTATTCCATGGTAACAGATGCTGTGTCCACTCACTCTGTGTTTTAGAAAGCCAAGGTGACGGTGAGTATCATGTGGTTACATAATGAGTAAGATAATACCGAGGCCTGGGTCACACTGGATGTATGAATAGTGCCTCTTGCTTTTCATCTTGGGCACATTATCAAATTGGAGGAGCCATCTGTGCATGCCAGGCAACAAAATAAAACAACCTTCTCAACCCCCGTGTCAAGGTAAAAGCACTTTCAGTACCAGCTCAGCTTCGGTTCCATTGAAAAGAGGTTTTTTGTGTGTGTGTGAAACAGCTGGATACTGAAGTTGAATGCACAAGCATTATAAAAATGTGTTATTATTCATTTAAAAAAATACAAATTTTAAAGGCCAAACCGACGTAAACACAGCAGCGACAACCACGCACTGCACGAGCATCTAACTGTGGCCCCCCAGGTGTTAAATGAACAGTAATTTCTCACGCCGTATAATCTGCTCTGTAACCAAACATTACAATTAACGGAAAAGAGAGGGAGTGAAAACAAGGAGATGAAACTGCACGAGCGCTCCTCTTACTGGCTGATCTTCTGCAGGATCTCACACGGCGACTGCCAGGTGATTCGCTCCAGCCGCAGCAGACCGACGGAGAACCACTCGGAGAGCAAGCTCTTCAGCGTGCCGTTCAGGTCCTTCAGAGAGGAAAGAGATAAGAGTTTCCATCCGTTTTTCAAATGACAATCAAAACACTTATCTTTCATACAGTGGGAGCTATAGTGTACATTATATAAATACAATACTGCAGGATATGCACATGATAGACATGAAAAGGATTAATAATAGGTTTCTGGCACTCTAGGGAATGTCCTTTTTCAATCGAAAAAAGTAGCAAAACGAAGACCATTTCCTTATTCTTCTGTATCCAAACCACATAAAACACCATAAAAGTATTCTCTAAAGCACTGGGTAAACACACAGTCCTCACTCAGCCCTCTTTAATTGAGAGACCTCGCGCGCTTTATCTAATTACCCGACAGAAAGTTGCATAAGTTTGCCTAAATGGGTTATTAAAAATTCCATACTCTCATATTTTATACATTTTTCTGGGTTTCCCCATGTCCGCCCGGGAGTCTGAATGTTTTCCACATTACGAGCGGTGATTTGTCAGAGCTTGCAACGGGCGTAGGGGGGGAAGGCGCTTCAATAAATAACTTGCCATTTCAAAGCAGGTCCGTCCTCCTGCAAAGGTCAGAATTCATTTGAAGCAAATCTCTCGCAAAAAAACCCACAAACAAGCAGCGCGTGCCGTGCACACACACACACACACACACACACACACACACACACACACACTCACTCAAACGCATAAATACTGCTCATATTGGCTGGTCTATAGGATGATTTCACGTCAAGCCGTTATAATAATACCTTATACAAACAAGCTCAAAAACAGAGGAGGAGAGGTCGTCAGAGCTTATATTACTCTGCTGAGAAGTCTCATAACCAGGACCGTTTCTAGCTGTTTGGGGGCCCTATGCGAGATACAATTTGGGGGTCCCTATTTTTTCAAACTCATCTTACATGCTTTGCAAATATATGCATAATGCATCCAATACATGCAAATAAAGACAGGTACTTTTAATTCTCAAAAGTATAATCAAATATGAGTCTGGACTTGCAGTTTGGGGGCCCCCTGGTGGCTGTGGGGCCCTATGCAGCTGCATAGTCCGCATATAGCAAGAAACGCATATCTGCTCACAACTGGGAAAAACTCTGGAGTATGTTAAGAAAACTGCTACTAAATCTCATGTGATGATAAATGTATATATATATTTGTGTTCCTCAAAGCTTTACAGGCTAGCAGAGGTTAAATAATCTCTGATGGTGGATAATTCCAGCCTGGCATTTCTGCAGAAAATGCAGCACTTGAGAGCGCGGCCCCGCTTGCCTTGGGCGGCCAATTCTCATCCGCACACAAAAGAAGGCCAAACAGAGATGTGTAACTCCATTGACCTGGCAGAAGATGAAGTCTTTGGAAAATGGAAGGCATGCATGAGCATTCGAAACCTCGGGGAAGGCGAAGAGACGGCGAAGGGAAAGGTGGAAAATCCTGCACTCTATTAGGAGGCAAATAAAAGCTTTTTGACTGCGTGAGCTGTGTCAATGCGGCGAGGGCGCAGGGCTCCGCTACAAGGGCCCTCTCCCCCCTTGAGCTGCGTGGTTATTATGTGATTCCACAAAGTGATAAGAAGACACTGCATCGCTAGGATGGAAGAGTGCTACTGTCCGCGGCCAAAAATGTTCAACCTCTCCCGCCAAAGCGCGTTCAGGTCGTGCTCAGAGCGGCGCCAGAACCTTTGCAACTCGTCGGCTGCCTGCCACTTGTCAGGCGACCTGACAGGCGGTGTCTGCGGAAGGTGGAAAATAGCTTCGCTGAACTACAATGACATCTCTGGTTTGTTTATAGATCTTTCACCTACTCGTGTGTGTGTGTGTGTTTGTGTGTGGACAGACGAAGAATGAATGAAGGTGCGAGGAGGACGAAACATTACAAATCAATTACCCAGCCATGAGAGGCTAATCAAGTGTAGAATTTAAAGTGTCGCTTGCAAAATCCACAGTCTAATCATTTTTGGACATTTTATAATCGACAAACACCCGCGTAATAAAAGCCTCATACGTGACATTTTTGCTCTCAATCAATTGGAGCATTAACAATAGCCCGAGCACACTGTGCATGTGTGTGTGCACAACTGGAACCAAGAGTCTGGAGGTAGAGCTTAGACCTTTATAAGCTTCAAAAGCTATCAGTGGGTGTTTTTTTTTTGCTATTATATACACATTTAGACCACGTCTCAGCGGGAAATCTAATGGATATCGAGCAGGAGTGGAGAGATCCTGTGAGAAACGGCACCTGCACCCGTTCCCTTGCATTTTTTTTTTTATCTAAACAAGGTAGGGCTGCAACTGCAAGATTATGAGTGTTTCCCACAAACCTGGAAATCATGACGTTCTCGAATGTCTTGTTTCGTCCCAAAGGTCAGAATTTCAAAGGTCAGTTTTGTACGTATTTCAATGGTTTCTTTGTTCCATGTAACAAAGAAAAGAGATCCAATCTTATAACAGAAATGACTTGAATGTATGTTTTGGGTAACATCTACTGCACATCTGTCCGTCCAGGGAGTTGATCCGTCACCTGTGGTTCTACCTAAGGTTTCTACCTTTTTTCCCTGTTATAGGGGTTTGTTCCCTGGTAGTTTTTCCTTACCCTGGACAAAGGTCTAAGGCATTGGCTCTCAAAGTGCGGCCCGTGGCCCGCAGAAACATTTCTGGCGGCCCGCAATGAATTACAGTTGATAGTTTTAATCCAGGAGCTACTAAGCTTGTTAAATGTTTATTGCACATTACTTGATACAGGCCAATAAGTGCAAACTGTAGAACTGCAATCTGGTCATTAAAATTATTACAAAAGGGATTTTTTTCCTTTGGCGGCCCTCAGTCCAACGTTGGGTTCCTTAATTGGCCCTCAGGTATCTTTGAGAACCCCTGGTCTAAGGAGAGAGGATGTTACCAACCCTGTGAAGTCCAGTGAGACAAACTACGTTTTGTAAACTGTGGGCTACACTCTTACAAATAAAAGTGCTCAGTGGAACCATATACCGTTCTTCGGCTTTACCTCATAGGAGAACCCTTTTGGAGGGTTCCACCAAGAACCCTTTTAAAAGCCTTTATTCAGGAAAGGGGTTTTAAAGTGTTCTCTGGATCAAAATGATTCTTACTGAAACCATTAGTGTTATCAAGAACCCTTGAAAAACCCTTTCCCGAAGGAAGGGTTTTTCAGAAGCAAATTGTTCCAGGTAGAACCTCAGCCCTTGTAGAAGGACCATTTTGGAACCCTTATTTCTAAGAGTGTATACAAATAAAATGTGATTGAAAAACCTTTATGTTAGGGCCGTTTCTTGGGGGTTAAATGGTTTTATGTGACATTTAAGTATCTCACTATAGCTTTCGTAAGCCAGCAGTGTACATTTTATTTAGTGTCCGTGAGAAGTGGAGTGTTTTAGAGAAGGCCACCGTGCAGCACAGTGTGTCTTTTTCCCCCTCGAGTACAAAAATAGAAACTTTGTTGACTCTGACTTTCTATAACGTCTATTATTATAGGTGCTGTAAGAGCTGCCGGTGGCCTTTGGCACAGAGAGAAAATACACAAACACAAAACATTTAAAAAAAAACCAAAAAAAAACCCAGTGGCTGAAACTGTTGCCCGTTTCATGGCCAGCGGGAGTCCATCGGCCTTTATTCAAGGCACACAGTCATGAAACTCAGAGGAAAAAGGTCTCAAATGAATCAGAAAATGAAATCAGTACTGATATATTATTAAACAAATGATTAATGATCTACTTTTCCACTCACCTGTTAAAAAATAACTAAATAACGCAGTTTGAATAACAACACCTCACTGATAGGAAAGTGCGCTTATATTTTGCTCAATCACACCAATTAAACCATAATTATTCAACTAACAGAACCATAACAACAGGTTATGTTGCCGTTGGACTCAAAAAAAGAGCACTAATAATTACATATCTTAACCTTGGACCTTTTTTCATTCCTGCAAATATAAACCAGTGACAACAATTAATACCAAAAGAATCACAAACATAAGAGGGATCATATTATTTAGATTGTTCTTTTGTCATTCAACTACGGCAGATAGAAATAATTACACTTTACAGATACACAGCATTTATACAATCCTTTTGTCTGGGTGTCAGATAAAAAAATGTGTGCTGCAGTAAATAGACGGGCATGTTTTAATAAGAATAATGCTTTTGAGAAAACAAAAGAAAAGAAAAACAGGCCATCATTGTGACGGGAGTGTGGGTGTTCGTTTGAATTCTTAAACATGCACGACACCTGACGGCAAACCTGCAAAAAATAAAAAATACTCCAATTCGGTGTCAAAGGGTGCATGAGAATTGCTACATTTCAGAGTTGAACTGAACTGATCACTGTAATTACACCTGACTGAACATGAATAACTGAACAATGAGGTAAGTGAGACTGAAGAGGTGGCTTTTCTGAAAAATAGGTTGCCAAATAAGAAAAAAAAATCCCCTTAAATTGAGGTAAAGAGCATGAGAGCCACACGTGTGCAATGAGAATGTGATTTTTGTCCCTTTCAAGTCAATTTCACATTCACTTTGTCTTCGTAAGAGTCATTCAAAAATATTCATAACGTGCCTGATTTATACTCTTTCAACCTTCTTTCTCCAATAAGTGCAGCAGTAGCATAGAGGCTCTTGCACATTGTCACAGGGTCTATTTAAACACAAGAGTTTTCCAGCCGGCAACAGCACAGTAAGTATGATCAGTTTGGACAAAGATGTGCAGAAAAAAATTGAGGATATATTGAAAAAAAATTGGACATCTCAGTCTGTTCCGTTTGTTTTCTCAACCACTTATAAGGAATTAATGAGGAATTAAACAGTTCAGTTCAGCTCAGAGCGTAAACTGGAGCAAAGGTCACTGTGGCACACAAGATGTGGTGAAATCTGAACCATGTGTTGGGAGCAGAATAAGGGTGAAGTTCATGGCTCTGGGGCTGTGTAGGTGGCTGCTGTATGCCTCATGTTAATTAATGCTGGTCAGAAACACCACACACAACAACAATACTTCATATTATTATGTTTACATGAATTACTAATGAGTATTCTGCCTCAGTTGGGACTTTTGGTTTGAACATTATGTGTATGCTACCTCACCGAAGGAGCATTTTGTGTGTATACAGAGTTTGCAGGTGTGCATGAGAGGCATTTATCCCATCAAAGTGTTTACAACCCAGGCTTTTAGACGAGTAGAAGCTGAAGCTGTTGCATTCGTATGTCTTCACATAAAACGTTAATGTAGGAATGAATGACATGAGATCTCAACACTGCTCTGGGTTCAGATTGCATGAAACAGTAGGTGGGGAAACATAAATATCAACATCTTTCTTGCAAAAAACATTCAAGCACTTTCAATGGCCCATGTCTATTTTTTTTCCAAATTCACAAACTTTCAAGGATTTCAAGAACCCTAACTGTTATACTGACACAGAGAGAGTTGTGTGGAGCTGATGGGCTTAATCTGTGTTGTGTGAACTAATTTCACAACTTTAGTGATTAAAAGTTATACATTATAATTATTATAATTGTTATTTAAATGACTTGCTACTGTTTTAATCGAGTTAACACTGAGTTATGATCACATACCACTGCCCCCAATCACAAATTCACCTGTACAGCCCCCAAACGCTGAAAACCGCGCACTGTTTTTGACCCGCGCGAGCACCCGTACAAAATGTAAACAAACGCAGTACCTTGACGTGTGGGCTCTCGCTGCCTTTAGCAGAGATGATATCGAGCACATCGGCGCGGAGGTCCACCAGAAACTTCACTCCGCCCTCGACCTTGCTTATGTGACTGAGCAGATGTTTATAACGGGGAGTCAAGCTGTAGCGAAGCCGGTCTTCAACTTGCAAAATGGTCGCCAGGTCCCGCAGCTGAGTGTCCAGCAGCTTCACGGCGAGCTCCGTGGCACTTTTGTGGTCCACTCCGAAGTCCTTGGAGAGCTTTGACAGGAAACCGTGTTTGTCTTCTTTGTCGAGACTCGCGTAGAAGCGCATGAAGTCTAAGCTGTTTGCCTCGGGGGGAGGCGGGCATTTCTCTCTCGTCTCGTATGTGGGTAACGGTGCGACGACCCTCGTCAGTATCTCCTCCATGCCTGTGGCAACGCTGCGATTTGGGGAAGAGAACCAGCGCCAGACACTGTTGTTCGAGGCCCCCGGAGCCGCTCTGAGGACAGCCCGGTGTCGCCAGCACCTCACACTGCTGCGGAAGGCCCAAATTACAGGAAGGGATATCATCGCTGGGGGAGGTCAGCTGTCTGTTTGGAACCTGCGACCGTGAACATACAGGAAGGAACAATGTTCCTGTCTCTTAAAGAGACAGTAACATATATTTAAATACTGTATGTCTGGTAGAATAATGGTAGTGGATCTAAAGTATTATCTTCTCAGTCCATAATAAGCTATTATAAGCTATTACACCATAAAGCTAATAACAGCTTTATGGTGTTGCACTAGCAGACACTGTACAATATAGGGCCACATCTAATGATAATTATCATAATAATTCATTCATTGTATGTCTTTTTCTGATGTATAATGTAGTTTCATCTAACATATGCAGAGGATGAGTCTCATAAACATCCTCAAATGTTGTTGTTTTTTATTCCAAATCCAAAGATATTCAGCTGTCACCGCTGAGCAAACAAAACTAAACACATTAACATCAAAGGAGAGAACTGTTTTACACCCGCAAACATATGAATTTGGCAATGAATTATCAATAAATGTATTAATTACTGTATTGTTTATCTGTTCATAAAACTGTTATTATAGCTGCTTTTTTGAAAGACATTGTGTACACCTAGTATAGTTTGTAATATCTTTGTTTTATTTATTTGAATATTCGTTTGTGTATTTTATAAAAATTATTCAAATGTGAACTAAAGAAAGATTGGAAAAGCATGCCAGAGTTGGAATTGTCTTTTTAATGTCACGGTAACTTAATATATTTTCGTCTGTGTTATTGTGCACTCAAAACATCAGACGGATAAGACGGACATATTTTTATTTTATTTTTTTAATTCAACTTTATTTTATTGAGATTACTTTAAATGGCAGTGAGTGCGAGAGGTCGGCGGAATCGCTACCTGCATCCTCCAGCAAGTCTACTGAATATCATTTTCAAAGTTTCTTACAATCAAGATACTTTTTTTCATAATTTCTGGAGTGGTTATGGACTAAACAAGATGATGCATCATATTTTACACACTTATTGAAAGCACTGCCTTTATCTTATTATGCTTACGCTAAATATCCCTTTCTCTTTTGTAGATAAAGAACTGTACAATGGACAAGGGATGTGTTTTTTGGCCTCTATGCTACTCCATGTTTATGTAAGCCGAACTGCACCTGAGACCCTTCTGGGGGAGCTTCACGTTATGTGGATGTACATTAGCTCAATGTTTTCTCCTCATCATCCAAAGCTATTGCGAAACTACATGGATTTTTTATTGGCCTTTATGTCTTATTCCTGCCGTTTGGGGGATACAGCAGACTCAGGTGAGGGATCCTTCCACAGTTAGCGGAGCTCCCTGGGCACATATACCAACTATGCATTAATGCTTCTGCATAAAACACCTTTACAGCAAGTCAAAGCTCCACTTCCTACTGGAAAAACCGTCAAGCATATGTTGGATTTGCTTTGGGAGACTGACAAATTAATTAATAAATGCAATACCTCCATATTTAATTTTACACATTTCTTTCTTTGCTTCTTGCAATTGATGTTTGGAAAACATATCTATCTTATCTTATCATATATAGGTTATGGGGCTATTTTATCGTATTGGCCATGGAAGTAGAGCTAATGCATACAAGTCTATCCTCAGTAAGAATTTGGGCTAATAAGAATAGCCTAGATTTCTTTGTAAGAATGGGGGAATTGTCTATAAAATATAAATAAATAACAACACACTGCTATGTGTGCAGGAAAGGCTTGATGTTGATGAAGGCAAATGTTATTGATTGTTGATATCCCAATGAAACGTTGTTGTGTTTAAGGTCTAATGTCACTGAAAATAAAATTGTAACTCGATTGTATTGTCAATGTGATTGTCTTTTCTTTTATTTACCTGATATATTCCCTCATCTGGCCTCCATTCCAAACCCTGACTTATTATGACTCAAGAGGCCATGTCATAATTTTCTAACATAGTTCCTTTCAAGTTTTGTCCTGGATGTTAAGTAGATGAACAAAGTTTACCACAACGAAGAACTCCCGCGACACTCGAACACAACACAACACAACACAACACAACACAACACAGGACAGGTTGCAGAATCGAGCGCCCAACCTGGCAACCTGAACTTCTTCAGCCAATCACAAGCCGCCTTGAGACGACGCCGGTTCAGGTCAACGCTAGCAAAAGAAATCGCGCAAGAACCCGCCTCGTCCACCGCCACCGCCATCAAGGGTTGTGTGTTTTTTTTTACTCGAAAAACAAGTGAACATTTGCTGACACATAACGTGGTGAGCTATTCGATTGATACTCGGATACGTTTTAAAGTCCATGCGTGTTAAAGTGATTTCCTTTTCTAGCTACATCAAAGCGGAATGTGGGACTTTTAGCAAGCTAGCAAGCTAGCTAGCATGTGTAATCTGCTGGTACAGACGGACGCTAACGCTTTTACCATTTGTAGACCGTTTTTTTTCGTCACTTTAAACGTGTTTATTGCCGACCGTTTAAAAGTTTAAAATGCACTGTGTTCTGTGAAGGTCCACCTGAGAGATGGGAAGAGAGAATGACTCGAAAGGCGACAGGAAGGCTAAGCATAAACCAACGAAACTGAAGAAGCTAAGCGATGAAAGCGCCGGAGCCGGTGGAGATACAGCCACGAGCAGGTGTGTGTTTGTACTCGCTGGGACCTTCTCTGGAATAAATATCGCACTTGTTGGGACCAGTTGTCCTTATGGTAGCCAAAACCTTCTCATGTGGTAGAACCTCATCATTGGTTAAGGGTAGAGGTAACTAGGTGAATTAAGGTTAGTGTTAATTGTTGATTGGTTTAAGTGGTTAGGGATAAAGTGTTAAATTAGTGCAATCCATCCATCCATTTGTTGTGACGGGCACACTTTAGCTAGCCATCAATCATTATTCCATCATCAGCATTGAGTCAGTTACCAGTTTGAGCATCTCATAATATATGCATGAGTCCTGACTCTGACCACATTGACATACAACGTCTGTTCACCATCGAAGCTGTTTTTGTCCATAGAGGAGATTTTCTTTCTACGTTACAGAGACTCGGAGGCGAATCGATTAATCTGTCGATTAGTTATTTGATTAATCCAGTACTTGCCCGGTCCTTGAAATGTCAGAAAATGTTAATCAGATGTTTTGTTTGATCCACAAATCAAAACTATACAGTTTTAATGATTCCTTTTTACACAGAGCAAAGAAACCAGAAATTATTCTCACTTAAGAAGCTGAAAAATCAGAAAACTAGTTAGCAAACAGATTATGTGAAGGAGAACAACATGGCAGCATGTACAGGTCAACTGATGTGGCTTTTTTCGATGCCTGATTCCCTTCATACGATCGTAAGAAATCTAAGCAGCCAGTGGTCAGTGAAATAGTTTTTTCCCCCTCCATCTGATAAAATATAAAATTGTATTAAATATTATAGTCTGTCCCTCTATATAGATTTTGTGTCTGCTCTGCCTTTGCAGCCATATAAATATAAATGAACTAAAAATAACTATATGCCTAGACATTCTAAACGTGTAACATGTAATGGAAAAACTGGACTGAACAAATAACATATCAGATTGATATATATCCTGTCTATTTTATGTATTTATGCGATGTACAGCACTTTGGATTAAAATTGGAAATAATGAAGTTGTAGTGACTCGGAAGCATTTGCTCCTGAGAACATAAATGTGTTATTTTTAGGGCTTATTTTTTCTTTGGTTAATTGATTAGTTTTATCTATAAAATGCAGGACATTAGGTATTTCTTAAGTAATACTTGGCCAATTCATTAAATAAAAAATCTAATTTCGATCACATAAAAATGCCAACAGTTGGCGCGCCTTATTGGCATCTGTGTGCTAGTTAAAGGTCAGATGCAGTAAAGGCTTCCTGAGAGAATGCTACGCTAGGTGAGAGCTGTCTCGCCACCACGTGGCATCAAGTGCAATCCTTAACCCGAGTACAGTGGGCACTCCATCTTCATATGAATAAATTAATTTACCTTGATATCTGATGCCTTTATTGCCATGCATATGTGAGGAGACAAATGAATGCAGAGTGATCTGTCATTGGCTCGTGTAATTGATGAGAGCACAGAGATGAATAGACACCTGTAAGCGCGACTGGCAGCAGAGCAGCCTGCTTTCTGTGACAACTAGCCCTGTTATTTCTTGGCGAGGCGACTGAATTACTGATTAAGGATCAACTCATCATCCTCGGCTGCCACACTCATTTTCAATTAATTTCCGTTAGCATGAAAGTGCCTCATACCTTGACTGTCATATTGCTGTAGTCAGATGTTTGAAATTTTTGATTTCTAAAGCAGAAAGGGGGGGGGAAACGAAGTTAGGGATGATTGCAAGTCTTGATTTAATGATGCCACCCTCCCTGAAGGCTGCAAAGGTCATATTGAAACGAAACATGTTCAAAGCTGTAAGGAGGTCCTCAGGGATGCTGCTCGCCTGATTGGTGGCATTTTATACAACCATATCTGACGAGAATGATACTAACCAGGCAGAGAACCTGCTCTCAGTTTAAATCTGCACTTGAAGAGTACAGCTCAGTCTGTCTCCTAGGGGCCCTTTCATTGAAGTCACAGTAACAGGGAAAATTGGTTTCTTCTCACAGTTGTGTCAATTTCCCCAACTCTCCTTGTGTTAAATACTGCATCACTTAAAAACCACTCTCCTCTTTCACTTTATCCCTGTTCCATCTCGACGTCCCGACGAGGCAGCACAAAGCCCACAAAATCTGCAGAGAAAACTGACAATGGCAAGTCTAAGAAGGTAAACTGCATTTATTTCTCTTTATGTGTTTTAAAAAAGTTAGATCTGGCTACAACTTTGACATGAGGTTATATTTAACTCAATGGAAATTCGGGAGGGTTTGTGACGTCAGTGAGAGTATCTGTATCTTGCCCTCTCTGGAATGACTGATGTCAGACGCCAAGCTAAGAATGCCTCCCCTTTTACCCACTGACCCCAGCTCACACAGCTTCTGTCCCAGTAGGTTACCCACGTGCTTTTTGATTTCCACAACACTGGCTAAAAATATTGACATGCATGCACATATCCAGGCTTGTTGCAAGTCATTATTTTAGGGATGTGTTTTTGATTACACAGTTGAAGTGGTTACACAATTTGTCTGATAAGATGAGTTTATTTAATAAACCTTGCACCGCCTCCTCTCTCTTCACATCGTGGTGCTTTGTTTAGGGCTGCAGATAATGCTTTTCAAATTAAAAAACTAATCTACCAGCAATTGATTTTGTTTTCTTTGTTTGTTTAAGTTAATGCACTTCAATGCGGTTTGTCTATACAATTTCAGAACATAGTGAAACATTTCCAAGGTGGTACCTTAACGTTGTCTGATTTGTGTTGCCTGCACTTGGGGGGGGGGGGGGAATAATGAAATGGTATTTAACAGCTAATCCTGTGAAATAGGGGTAGGTCAAATTATAGATTTGGTGAAATATCTTGCAATATATTGATTGTCACAGAATCGTTGTTCTCGAATGTCTCGTTTTGTCCACAAACCAAAATAATTCAATTTGAATGATTTCTTTGTTATGTGGAGCAAAAAATCTCAGAAAATATTCACATTGAAGAAGCTAAAACAATCAGAAATCTTGTTTTAATTATGAACAAAGCTCCAAACTGATGAATAATTGATTAATTGTTTCCGCTCTAATCGTGAGTTACCCTCTGATTCCCACTCCTAGTATATTTGACCATGCTAGGAGTCCTAGAAGATGTTTATTGACGTTTGTACACTCCCTGCATGCATTCATTTGTGTGTTACATTGCACAGTGTTATAGACCAGCTGTGTGAATGTGTTTGAATGTGTGCATTTATGGTGTATTCAATTACATTGCAGGTCAAAACATCTAAGCCAGAGACCCTGAATTCTACCAACACTGCCAGGTAGGACTAATTCTTCTTCCTCATGCTAATAGAGTGTATCTTATGAAAATAATAAGCAGACAAGCTACTATCAAATGATTGGACTTATTTTCCTCTTCCCTCCTGGGGTGATGAAATAAATCCTTGTGTTTTTGAATTTCATGTGCTCTGGACACCAGCCGTTGCCATTTCATACCTCATTTTCAGCCTGTTTCACAGAAAATTAATTTTACTCTGCCCTGAAGACAAATTACGTGCGGCCTTTCAGGAAAGTTATAAACGAGAATGCACCGTTTGAGTCGTTGAGTCTCTCAACAGGGTGTTTGCCAGTGTGGCAGAAGTTGTGCTGTGCAGAAATGTGTCTCACAATGTGGTGTTTTCCACCGAGTTGTTAATGTATAATTGCAGAACATGCAGATTTAGCTCAGTACCCTCCAAAAATGACGAGTGACATTTCATACATTTCGAAAAACTGCTTTTGCTAAATTGCCTTCAGGATTTCTTTTTCTTCACAAAGGCTCAGGTGGTAACTGTGCTAGCTGAGTGGGTTTCATAGGGAGGGAGGAAAGTTAAGGAAGAAACATAAGGCTATTAGAACCACACACTGTAAATGTCAATGGACGCAGTGACCCACACCCCTCTGTATAGCTTTTTATGGATTTTGCTCAGTGGTGCAGTCGGCCTGTACCAAAAATCATTTCTACACATGTTTTTTCCTCCTTTTCTCTTCAACTGAACAGCAAGGCACATACTTGGCGTTAAAAGGTAAACATGAGACGTTGGACAGTGGCTTCTCCTATGCATGCATTCAAAGAGCCTTGGTAAAGAGTCACGTAGTTTGCCTACTGCAAAGGTCAAAGAACATTGGCGTGTCGGTAATTACTGTTGGAATTAATGTGATTGTGAATCAATGTGACACCTGCAGGCAGCCAGTTGAGTTTCTGAAGTTTTACTTCACATTTAAAGTCCATTCATCTGTGATGGGAGGTAACTTCTTGGAACTGGCAGCCAGTTTATTTTTTCTTCTACAGGCCCTGTGCTTCAGGAAATTCAGTTATAAAATAAAGTAATGTGCACTTTATTAAAACGCTAAGCTTTTACATAATCAAGTTTTAAGAAATTTTGTGGATGTGCGTAGCCCATTTAACTCTTCAGAAAGGCCTTTCGTGCAATGCACTGTAATCATGTACTTGTGACCTGTTCAGGGTTAGCTTTAACTCAGAGAAATAAGGCACTTCAAATATTTTAGTTGATATTTTATATTTATAGTGAAATACCCAGTTAATAGAAAGCTTAAATACTTACACAAATGAATCCTTGTGATGTCTCATAGCATACCAGCTGTAATCATTTGTCTTCTTTCCAAAACTGTACATTATAACCTTTTCTGTTTGTATATCATCAATCCATCCATATTCCACCACTCGATCGTCATCCCTTAAATCAGTGGTAACGTTTACTCTCCTTATGAGAACAGAAAACATAAATTCACGTCACTGGTGGACAGGGGACATGTTATGCAAAATCGACTTTTTATTCATTTAAAGGTGAAGTAAGTAGTTTATAGTGCCATCTAGAGGAGAGGCTGAAATTTACAACAAAGACCTGCTGCTCTGCTCACCCCCTCCCTTCCCTGAGCGCTACGGTATCCGCAGCCGGTCAATTGTCGTCCTCGTCGTCTTTCTCCGTGTCAGCAGATGAGGTTCGTGAGGCGAGGGAGAGGGCGAGCTACCGCAGCCGTAGCAGGCTGAGAGAGAGGAGGCGGGACTTCCGCTACAAGTAAAGAGACGCTTGATTTGTTCTCTCGCGTTTGTCCTTACAGTCTCCGGTAGAAACATGGCGTCTCGCTGCTAACAGTGGCTATGCAACCACGGCCCGCGACCGTGTTATTTTACATGACTTTTTTAAACACTACGAAAATGAAACAAAAACTATTATACATTGACTAGACAATGCAGGAGCACATAATATGTATAAAAAAGTGGATTTTGGGTTATATAAACCCATAAATACTACATAGTGTCTCTTTAAATCCTTATATTTGGGACTCTGGAGGCCCTATCAGTCGGCAAAGTGTGAAAAAAAAGATGACTCGCTCATGTTTTTGTGGTCCTCCTCAGTCTAAGTACAGGAAATAAAACATGCGATGTTGACTTCCGCACTCATTGGGACGTCACAATGCGGTACATTCCTGGAATTGTTGTCTCACGGAGCTCCGCTTTGTCCGTAAAACACACGAGAGTGCTGGCGAGGGCAACAGTATCCGAAAACCCGGAAGTCCACAAAGTCTGCGGAAAGTTCTATTCTTGGCTCCACAGTGCAGCACAGAGTCCTACACAACCTTCCAGCCTCAGAGGGTTTATCTGTCCAGTGGATACATGTTATATATGACAGAAATGTGCCTGCTAGAGCCTGCAAATGATCACTTTTCCAAATGCTAACTGCTGTTGTCTCCCAGTAGCCTCTGTGGCTGATGCCATTTCCTGTCCCTTAAGCTTCGTTTTACTTTTTTTTTTTAAGGTGGACCTAAAGAGACACTAAACAGAGCGTTCTGAAATGGGCTGTTTTGGCAGGGTGATTGAACTGCTGTGGTGCTTCATGCTTATGTTATTTTGACCGAAGCATGACACAGACATGTTCATTAGGACACCAGGGTACTGACGTGGGCGAAGGCTCAGTTGTCGGTCACAAACCATCAGGAGTCGTGCTGCAGACGTGCGGAGAAGGAGAGACATCTGTTTCTCGCACTGTGGGATCCGGCTAACCAATTTTACAATTAAGTCCGACAGTACTTTACATTTCCCTCAGTTCCCCTTTACTAAACGTAATATAATTGAGAATGAGAGGAGCATTTTTATTTATTAGCAGCGGTGACACTGGCCATTTCCCTACCCACCGATTCCTCACTCGGAAGGCAAATTCAAGCTCACAGTTGTGTCATTTATTTTTCTTTTCTAATTGCTTTAATTATGGTATTATCATTACTGTTTCCATAATTACCATCATTATGTGTGATTTCTTGTGGTCAGTGAGCCATCACTGTGTGATTATGGATTTTTTTTTTTCTTCTTCCCTTTATGCTGTTTGATGGGGTAATTTTGTCACAACTGTTGAGCCAGTTCTGAGGTCGGCCACAGTAAAAGGTTCTTTCTTGTCGTTGAGCCTGTTAAGTAGAGGTGATTGAAAATCAACATTACAAGTCAGGTTTGGGGTGAAGTAACAAAGGTATACAAAATGGAATTTATCTTCCTTTTTTCACTAGATTTAAGGAGTGCAGTTAATTGAACTAATGCTTCATCCAGCATGAGTTCTCTGAATGAGACAACAAATCACTTCAGCTTCTTTGGTTAAACTTCATATTGTGGACCCTTACATGTTGTTTTTTGTGCTTTAGCACTCTGGTGAAACAGGAGTCGGATGATGATGACTTTACTGTGAAGAAGAAAGGGTTGAAAAGAAAAAGAATTAAAGATGAGCCCACGGATGATGCGTCGCTTTCCGTTGCCACAACCACGTACGTATAGCAAAGTTGTTTTGCCATCCTCATGCATATAAATGTACACTTTTTGTGTAAGCTTTAGTATTCTGTCTGTCTCTGTGCACCTTCAGCCCCAAGAAGAAACAGAGGCAACGTGAGCAGGAAGACAAAAGTGATGGAAAAGCTTCGAAAAAGAAGCCAACAAGGAAATCTGAGAAGGTGAATCATGGAGTAATTTGTCTCGCATCTCATGGTGGCAGCATCAGAACCTAACGTTCTTTTTGGCACAGGTAAAGAAGGAGGAGGAAGGAGAACAGGTGGTCCCAAAAAAACCCAGGAAGACGAAGGAGGAGGTACAACAGGAGAAGATCAAAAAGAAGGAAGAGGAGGAGAAGAGTCGCTGGAGATGGTATTGAAAAGCTATTTTTTTTTCTTCTTGTGAGGACACTCATTGACATGCATTCCTTAGCCTTAATTCCATTTCAGCCAACGGAATGAGATTACAGATGTGAGGACTGGCCGTAATCTCTTCACTTTCTCTCAAGTCGCTTGTTTCACCTTTAAGATTGATGCTATTTTTTCATCCTGCTGTTGTCTGTCAGGTGGGAGGAAGAAAAGTACGACCATGGGGTGAAATGGAAGTTCCTGGAACACAAAGGGCCCTACTTTCCTCCCGAGTACCAGCCGCTACCCGACAACGTTAACTTTCACTACAACGGTCAGTTGAATATGGATTTTTGAGTGATTTGTGGTTTATCTTGAGTTATTTGTGAAAATAAGGTCGGTTATATCCAATTTCCTGAAATGATGTCACAAAAACAACAACAACAAAACAATGGGGGTGTAGAGTTAGAGAAAGGACTATGCTCTATGGGTAATTGAGGCTCCATGGAAGACAGAATTTGTGCAGGACAAAAACAGTAAAAATCTATGGGTTTCTGCTGAATTGACTGTCTTTCATGAGTACATGATGAAGTAGCGCAGCATTCTGCAGAGACACAAAGACGTTCCTGTCTGTTTTTAAAGAGGAAACGTCATGTTTCTGCAGGACACTTGACCATAAACATCCACTGACATATCACCAGGCCTGTAACACACCCACACACACCCCCCCCCCCCCCCCCACACACACACACGACCTTACTAGTACTTTTGGAACGACATAAAATGCTCTTTAGGATTTCCACAAGGGAAATCTAAAATATAAGCTTAAAAATTACTTTAATTATGAGACACTAATAAAATAAAATAAATAAATTATTAGTTAGGTAACTTGCAGCCCTAATTTACACATTATTTTTATGGAAAATACTACATATTTTTTACTGCAGGGCAGTGCAGACAACATTATTTGTTGTTTTTAAACTGTTACAGTTTATCAGATAGAGAAATAAATGGGCCAAACCATTTTTTACATGTTGCATGCTACTTTTTAAACATGCTAATAGGTATGTTTTATTCATTTTAATATGCATTATTTTTTTTTTCCAACTGAGTGCAAGTATGATTATTCCATTATGTCAAAAAAAGAGATCAGTATCAACAACTTAGTAGAGTAATTTTGTGTGTAATGGAACACCACATTTTTAGGTGAGCGAACATACAGGAACAGATGCACTTGTTGAATAATCCTTAATATTTTGCAGATTTAGCATTGTGTTTGTTCTTTAAATGTTTTATATAGTGACTTAAGGTTATTTCCACACTGCTGACATGGCCCTCAGCCTTGGGTTTGCCTGTGGGAAAGACTATATACTATACTTGCTATGTCTTCCCGTGGTTTGTGAGGTTATTCTCTTCTTGGCTGCTTTGCTTTACAACTATGGGGATATGTAAATGAAGTGAAACCTGCCACAAAAAGTACAAGAACTGGACATTGGGGACGTGATGGGAAAATTAAAGAAGGAAAAATAAACTTGCTGAATCCTCCTAAGCTGGAATTCTCTAAGCACAAGTTCTACGGCGAACGAGGAGGGACAGAAGACAAAGATGTGTTTCAGGCAAAAAAGATATTCTTTTAAAGTAAATATTGCTCAGCCCAAACTTATTTGTTCACACACACAAGACACGCACAGCAGGATCTTTAGGACACCAAAGGTGTACTGGGTCAAACACTGATTGATGACTGTAATTGTTTTGCTCTATGTTTAGCAGTCTAGTCACAGCAGTGTCCTATGGGAAGTCGGTTTGATCTGCTAATTCCTGTGCGTGCTTGTGCTTTTTTTGTAGCTCACTCTCGGCAGCAGGGGCGGAATGTAGATCTTTGTCCTTGTCTGGAAAAAACCTGCCTCTATAAATATATAGATTAGTCTGACATGGCTCTCGCAGAGCTGAAGCGTGTGTTATCGCATGCTCAAGTCTCATCACACTCCTGAGCCTAAGTAAACTTTTGAGACTGGTGCCATTTTCTTTTTCCCTCATTCGTTATAACTCGTAATCCTCAAATAAAAAGACTTTTAGTGACGTACGTCTGTTTTTGTTCATACAGGTAATAAGGTGAAGCTGAGCCTGGCAGCTGAGGAGGTGGCCCTGTTCTTTGCCCAGATGTTGGACCATGAATACACCACCAAAAAGGTCTTCCGGGAGAACTTCTTTACCGACTGGAGGGAGGTAAAGCCTTTACATTTACGTCACACTTTTCAGATTTCAGGTTTTGTTTCAAAATGTGGACGCTCATACTTTTGCACAAGTTAGCATGAGGCAAATTGCAGCAGCAGGGAATAACACTGTTTATACAAATGATCATCCATTTTGTTTGTATTAAGGTAGAGCTGAAATGATTAATCGATGAATCGATTTTTAATCGATTACTAAACTAATCGCCAACTATTTTGATAATCGATAATCGGTTTGAAGCTTTTTTCATTAAAACAAGATTTCTGATTATTTTAGCTTCTTAAATGTGAATATTTTCTTGGTTTCTTTGCTCCACATAACAAAGAAATCATTAAAACTGAATCATTTTGGTTTGTGAACAAACAAGACTTTCGAGAACATCATAATTACCAGCTTTGACAAACACTCACACAGATCAACTTTTTTAACATTTTCTGACATTTTATGAACCAAACGATTCATCGATTAATCTAGAAAATAATCGAAAGATTAATCGATTACGAAAATAATTGTTAGTTGCAGCTCTATATTAAGGCTGAAACGATGAATCATCAATTATTTTGATAATTGATGAAGTTTGAAGTTTTCAGATTTTCCAATTTCTTAAATGTGAATATTTTCTGGTTTCTTTGCTCCATAGAACAAATAAATAATTAAAACTGAATCATTTTGGTTTGTAGACAAAACAAGGCCTTTGAGAACATCATCATTTCCAGGTGTGAAGAACACTTGGTCAATATTTTTCAAGGTTTTCTTACATTTTATGGACTAAACAATTACCCGTGTAATTCAGAGACTGGTCGACAGATTACCAAGTTAACTTGCAGCCCCAGTTTCTACATTATATTTGTGGAAAATACTACATATGCAGACATGTTTTTATTTGTTGTTTTTAAACTGTTACAGTTGATCAGATGGAGCAAAGAAACAAAAAAATGGTTAAATAAATGCTAAACAATGGCATTAATTATCGGACTGTCCTGATTTCTAAAAAGTGGAATCGACCAAAAAACAACAACCGACCTGTGGTTGGACAAATAAGAATATAGTTTCGAGAATACATGGGGAAACAGTGCTATATTTATTATTATTGTTTACTTTCCTGTTTCTCCAATAAGTCCTCAACACTGTCAGTACTTGCAAATGTCAGCTGCAGAAACATTTCCCTGATAACATCCAATTATAGTATTAGTTGTCTGTAGTTACAGCTTTGTGTTATAATATGTGTTTGTGTGTGTTAGTGTGGGTTGTGTGTGTGAGAGACAGGGTGTCGGTGTGTCCTCTGCATAGAGAAAACACAAGTGCCAAGCCCCAAGGCATATCATGCAGAATTAATTTTGCGCTGCTTAGTGCTCAATGCACTTGAAAATACGATTTGTGTGAAGGCATTGATATGCTAATCCATACAAGTAGCTCCCCCTGCATATGAACAAATCCAATTAAAGTATTTTATTATAGGCGGAAAAAAACTCTCCTCGCTCCACTGCCCCGCAGTGCCCGCCCACTGTTGGGTGTCAGTCATGCTTAGACACGCAGACTGACTGCGTGTCCACGCTGTCAGAGTGTTTCTGCAGAGGTTTGTGTGTGTGTGTCTCTGTGTGTGTGTGCGTGTGTGCGTGTGTGTCTGTTGACTTGACGAGTGCTTCTCTGGAAATCTTTATAGATAAGATTAATTTCTTTATCTTTAATGGATATGTTCAGGTTCAGTGCCGTTTCGATTGTCAAGCAGTTTCCCCGTTGACGTCATCTTTGTTTTTATGTGATATCTGTTAAGAGTTATTCTGGCTGCAACTAAGGATTATTTTCATAAACTATTAATCTGTCAATTATTTAGTTGGTCTGTAGATGTCAGAAAATTATGAATAAAGTTGTCTTCAAATGTCTGTCTGTTAGCAGCATAACTCGCATGAATGAATGGATGAAATTTTCAGGAAATGTCCACAATGGGACCAGGATTAAATTTTGGGCGTGATCCGCAGATGCTATCGCTATTTTTATTGTTGTTTTATGGGGGGCTTAGCTGCCTTGTTGGAGGTCTGCGCTCTCCGAGTGATTTTCTAGTTTATTTTGTGTAGGCCTGAAATGATTAATCTTATGTTAATATCTTAAAATTCTTAAATTTTATGACATTTATGGACCAAACGATTACTCGATTAATCGATTATGAAAATATGGTCAGTTGCAGCCCTAATTTTGATGATTTCTTTGCTATATTCAGCAAAGAAACCCGTTTAAAAGCTAAAAAAAAAAAAACTCAAACCGAATAAATGATTATCAAAATCTAGTAGTTGATTAATAATCAAGTAACTGCTGCAGCCCTAATTCGGGTTGTCGCCTTGATCCAGAGGCCCCCGCTCAATAAAAGCTTTCTCTTTCTCATTCACAAGGCCAACGTGACCTTAAAAAATATGCGCCCAAAGTGGGATTTATTTGACTAAGTTGGTCCCGAGATCTCATCCCAGCGCATGTTTTTGTGTGTGTGACGGCAGCATGAGGACATATTAAAGGTTCACATATAGTCGGGGAAATTGTGACTTGAATCACAAAGTCACCACTGTGTCACTTTGTATTGCTGACCTCTTTATGGGTTTGACCTACTGTGCAGTAACTGTTGTTGCAACTGCAACATCAACACTTTGTGTAGCTCCCTTGGTCATGGCTTTCTCTGGAGGAAATAGTCTTTTTCTCTAGCCTTTCATAACAACATCACTTTTCTCCCCCTTCCTTTTTTTTTGGTCTGCTCTGCCTCCATAAAGTCGAGCAGTTAAATGAAAGGTCACTGATCTCTTCTAATCGTCCTTGTCTTATTTTGCTTTTATGATGCATTATTGTTATGAGGAGTTATTTGTACAGACAAAGGTTCTGCACACTGTGTTAATGGCTCTCGGTAAATTTAACAGTTTACTGTCATGTGCCGACCTTTCTTCCTGAAGTGACCTGGCAAGTTATTATTGTGCATCGTTTCTGTTTTCACCAGTTAAACGGCTCCAACTATGATTTGGAGTCGAGCTGTGATTGTGAATGATTCTGTTTTTAATGATTTATTTGTTATATGGAGCAAAGAAACTAGAAAATATTCCCATTTAAGAAGCTAAAACAATCAGAAATCTTGTTTTAATCATGAAAAAAGCTTCAAACCGATTAATCGATGATCAATATATTTGAGATTAATTTAGTAATGGGTTTATAATCGAGTCATCAATTCATTGTTTCAGCTCTAATATGGAGTGCTAATGAAAAAGTGGCTATCAAACAAACTTCAAAAAATGAAAGGCTCTTAATAAGACGGGATTTATGATGATTTCAATTAAAGCGGCTCTGTAAATCATTGAATTTGACTCATTTTGGTTTATGGACAAAACCAGACATTTGAGAATGTCATCACTTCCAGATATGGAACCAGACACAGATCAGCCTTTTTCAACATTGTCTGAAATATAATGGACCAAACGGTGTGAATTGATTGATCGAGAAAGTAGTGTGGCAATAGATGGAAAAACCACACTTCGTTTTGCACCCGTTTAGCAAATGACGCACGAGGAGAGGTTACTGATCCAGGATCTTGACAAATGTGACTTCGGCGAGATGCACGCCATGCACAAAGCCAAGGTGGAGGCCAGGAAAAACATGACCAAGGAGGAAAAGCTGGTAAAACTCTTCTTTTTCCCTCCATAAATCTTTGTGGTGTTGCTTTCATACCCCTGTCTGTTTGCATACATTCAAATTAAACAGTTAATTAAGGAGATCAGTGAAGATTTTCCTTTGTCTTTGCATTATATCTAAAGGTTCTAAAAGAAGCCAATCAGAAGATAACGGACGAGCATGGCTACTGTATGCTGGACCGTCACAAGGAGCGCATTGGCAATTTTAAGATTGAGCCTCCGGGGCTGTTCAGGGGTCGAGGCGAGCATCCTAAACAGGGCATGCTGAAGAAAAGGATTCAGCCAGAGGAAGTCATCATCAACTGCAGCAGGTGAGACTGGGAATATGAGACAAAGTCAGTCAAAAAATTGACTGACTTTGAGGGTAAAAAGGCAAAGTGATCAAGTGTTTAAAAATTGAATTTACACAGAAATCACTTCTATCTTCTCAAAAAGCAAATTGCCATCCTGGTGTGCTGAGTGAATGTATCTGGCTTCTTCTTTTTTTTTTTTTTTTCCTTCACACAGATGGAAATTATACTTGTAAAATCCATTTCTAGTTAAAGCTCGTTTGCCACAGCTGCCGTATTTATATATTTAATTATTTTTTTCCTCACCCCGACAGTGAATCCTCCATCCCAGTGCCACCTGCTGGTCACCGGTGGAAAGAGGTTCGACACGATACTGGCGTGACGTGGCTGGCCAGCTGGACCGAGAACATCCAGGGCGCCATCAAATACGTCATGCTCAGTGCCAACTCAAAACTCAAGGTAGTTTAGATGAGTCTGCTCAACACAGGAGAAATGGTCCTATATGCAAGTGGATGCACTTATTTGCTAAAGTTTTGAAATTCAGACAGTTTTTAGTTGATAAATCCACGAGCACCTGAATGCACCACCAGTCAAATGGTGCTGTAGTAGTAGTAATCCTTGTATGTACCAACTTTCCATTTAAAAGTTATCTTTTGACAACAGTAACCCATTTTAATTGCAGTCAAATATTTTTAGTTTCTGTATAATTCCATAATGGTGGTGTGAAAACCTCTGCGAGTAAAAAATTCAAAACTAAATTAGTCCCTCCACCTTCTTCTTTGTCTTTTCTTGCATTTCCATCTCCCTCCACCTCCTCTTCGTTTTTTCCCCATCTTTCACTTGTAAAAGGTTAAGTTATTCCACTTAGTCTCCATGACAATATGCACCAGACAATATGTGTTTGCTGATTGTGTGAGTTCAATTGTGTCTGTATCCATCTGTAAAGATGGAGCAGCAAGAGAATTTTTCTCATTTTAGTTCTCTTGCTTTTATTTTATATTTTCTTTTGTGCGACGCAGAACAGGCGGCATTCATGTCATGATTACAGTATTGGAAAAACGATTTGATCTGACGGAAAAATTACTTGCATGTTGTTGTTTTGTCTCTTCAGGTCTTTGTCTCAGGTTTATGTCTCATCTCTCTGGCTTCTCTTTTCCTGCTCACTCCCTCCTCCTCCTCCTCCTCCTCCTCCTTCCTCTCAACCTGTCAATGCAGGGAGAGAAAGACTGGGAGAAATACGAGGTCGCTCGGAAACTGAAGACACTTGTGGACAACATCCGTAACACGTACCTTAAGGATCTGGAGTCCAAGCTGATGAAAACACGCCAGAGAGCCGTGGCTCTCTATTTCATAGACAAGGTCTGAATCTGATTGTGACAAAGAAATCATTAAAACTGATTCATTTTAGTTTGTAGACAAAACGAGGGTGATATTTTATGGACCAAAAGATTATCAGCAGATAAATCTGAATATGAAAATGTTTTTTTTTGTAGTCACAGCCCTCTGAAACATTCTGGAAAATCAATATGCATCTCTCAATTGCCCATTTTGTTTTCCTCTCATGGCAAGATGGCAGATCTGTTACGAGGAGAGAATTGATTATATGTAGCCGTTTTCTCCCTGTGACTGAAAGCTAATCTCACTCTACATTGAGAGAATTGATAGATTGAGTGTGTAATTGCTTTTGGCTCACGTCAATGACCGTCTCAATTCTGATTTAGCTCTAACCTTCTTGTGCCGCTCCTTTTAATTCTACTTAATGTGGGTGTTTGTGTGTAGATTTAACAGTCGTCTGATTGGCACGTGTTTGTTTTTCGTGACTGTGAGGGATGATGATGATGATGATGATGGTGGTGGTGAAAGTGTGGATTTGTTGTGTGTTTATCTTCTTTTTGCTTCTTCTGATCCAACTAAGCTGGCGCTGAGAGCTGGTAATGAGAAGGAGGAGGGAGAGTCGGCAGACACGGTGGGCTGCTGCTCGCTGCGTGTTGAGCACATCACGCTGCACATGCAACTGGATGGAAAGGATAACGTGGTGGAGTTCGACTTCCTGGGTAAAGACTCCATCCGCTACTACAACAAGGTCCCCGTCATCAAGAAGGTAAAGGACTAAAGATGGCCCTAGTGGTTGGATGTGAAAACTTCATTTTGTGACTACGTTCATTCATACAAGCGAAATCAATTCTCCACCGGAGACGACGTCAGCAAAATAAACTATCGCAAAACCAACATATTTTATTATAATAATCTAGATGTTGCCCTTTGGGTTTTGGCACAAGTCTCTGAAGAGAAGGTCACTTGTGTGCAAACTGACATTTAGAGTCTGAACGAAGAACTGAGACGAAGTGTCCTTGGGCCTAAGTTGTAGATTGAATTACTAGCGGTGTTTTAATTTGTGTTAGACTTGTGTTAGACAGCTTCTGTTCTATAACCCTGTCATTGAGGGACGTTTCTAACCTAAGTAGGGATGTCCCCAATCCCCCATGTCAAGTATCTGATCAGAGCCATTCTTGACATTTTAAGCCGATTGAAGATCGACGACAGTCATCCTGATCTTTTATCCCGGTGGCATTTATTTCATATTACCTGTCTTTGATATATCTGCTCATATTTTAATATGATGCCTCGTTTTTGATCTGTGTCCTCTTTGTCCTGAGTGCTGTGCCAAGCACTCACACACACAGGTTTGCACAGCTATTCTTCTTAGGACACTGCAATGACGATCAGTTAATGCCAAATCGAAGGGCTACCGTTATAACATTTTATGAAATTTACCATTTAAATTATCATTATTATTCATTCAATTGCATACACATTATTCCAGTGCTTACTCCTAACGATTATCACAGTTCTAAACAATATCAATGATATTTTACTAAATGATCATATAGATACATGCAAGTGAAGTGAAGTTCAGCCAATAAGGTGCGTGGGGGCTACCAGGTGCTCGCGGGCACCATGTTGGTGACCACTGCCTTAAGGACTATTGGTCCTGATCAGCAAGGTCGGCGTTTATCCCAGTGAATTGTCAGAAATACAAGTACGCACATATTTATACTAGGGATGGGAATGTCACAAGTTTTTCGAGTCGATTGTCGAGGTCCACGTGTCAAATTTTTTGTTGACTTTTTTTTTTTTTTTTACAGCAGCAATAACAGCAGCAAAGCGGGGGTTTAAACTATTCTACACTGTAGTAGAAAAAAGTAGTATAAATATGAGGGGCGAAAAAAAAGCGGACTCTCCGCTGGAACGCGCGTGACGTCACTCGCCAGACGGCTCAGGTTTTTGAACCTGCGCTCGTTGTTTGGTGTCCACCAGAGTGAAGTACAGTGATCCTGACTGGGTGAGATGCCGTCTTCATTTGTATAGCGCTTGTGTTATGTCCCCCACCCCCGTCCTAAACTTAAGCGCAACCTCGTTCGCACTGCACGCACACACACACACACACGCACACACTTGGACGCCACTCGAGAGAACGAGCCGGTGATGCGCGAATCATGTGAGAGTGCAGAGAGCCTGGACAGCAGGATCACCTTTTCCTGCACAGCTTCCTCAACCTCCGTGGTTGTGAACTTTACGTGTTTGTGACACTTCGACTTTTTTTACTCGTAATTTTTTTGTCGAGGTGCGCACGTGTCGATTGTTGATCGATTTGTTGACAAAAAAGTCCCATCCCTAATTTATACACACTTGTGGGGACACGGTTGTCACTGTACTTAATGTAAATGTGTAAGCGCCAGTTAGAACTGAAACAATTCATCGATTACTAAATGAACCGTCAACTATTTTGATAATCCATTAATCGGTTTGAAGCTTTTTTTCATGATTCAAACAAGATTTCCGATTGTTTTAGCTTCCTAAATATGAATATTTTCCGGTTTCTTTGCTCCACATAACAAAGAAATCATTTAAAAACTGAATCGTCTTGGTTTGTGGACAAAACAAGACATTCACATAACGAACACTGATCAACATTTTTTCAGCATTTTCTGACATTTTCTGGACCAAATGATTAATCGTGCAAATAATAAAAATAATCGTGAGTTGCAGCTGTAACGCCAGTATCAAACCACCTGTTCAACAGACATGCAGAGAAGTGATACTTTAACCATTTTGTACACTAAACACAGCGCTGGTTTAGCGCCTGGCAACACCTCCGTAGCCCCGCCCCTCCCTCTCTGCCCCTGTAGCCCCACAGCAAGCAAGTCCACACAGGACTCATGACAGCAGCCATGCTGCTTGTGTGAGACCTGTTTTAGGTGTCATGTGTGTGAGCTGCTTTTGTGAAGGGGTTTTTATTTATTTTAGTTTAAAAAAGGCACATTGTAAGCTCTGTTATCAGGTCTGGAGACGGCAAAAAGATCATATCCGGATTGCAGGTTTGCACGGTACATCCTGATTTCTAAAGTGAGATAACATGGAGCTGGTTATTGCATCTAAGCATCATGACGGGGTAAAAAATAAACTGGTCAAGCTTCTACTTCAACATCAGTTATTTTTAATACTAGAGGATTTTTTTTTACCCTTTAAGCTGGCTGAGATTTAGTTTTCTCTGTCATTGTATACTATACACCATGATCAAAATAATTGTGTCGTTTGTGTGGGCGTTGTTATGCAAATGAGGAACTTCTTTGTTTTGTATAAGTTCGACAGTTTTCTTCAGACTTGGTTACGTGGAAGTGGATTCAGATGCATGTATTGTCCTCCAAAGTGACCTACAGTGTGGAGTGTGTTTGTGCGAGTGTGGTCGCACAAACCCCTCCTCCTGGTGTGTCAGCTCATGCTATCTTTGGTTCCAGAGATCTGTGGGGGGGGGGAAGAAACGTTCGCACCTGACACCTGAGGTGTTTTGTTTCTTGGCAAAACACACAATTATTCAAATGCATGCTTTTCGAAAGCAACACATTAGTTAGTATTAATTAGCCACTCGCATATTTTAGCATCAGGAATTCCCAGGGAATCAGCGAAGATTGCTGCTAAATGTCATTTGGTTGGCATAAGTGAACAAAGATGGAAGGAGGAGAATCCAATACTTGGGTATATACAGTATTTGGCATGCATGTGTTGTATAAATTACAGCACTATGATTTCTCATCATTTCAGTCAATCTGTTATTTCAAACACTTACTTGAAACTACACGCCTTCATCATAATGGTCCCTGAGTGTGGACACCTGCAGCTGCAGAGACATATTGTAATAGGTTGGGAGTATTTTCAGCCCGCTTGAATTTACTTTTTATGTTTTTATACCCTGAATTATTATTTCTCTCCAAACCAATGAGGCAGGATCACTTTGTGTCTCTCTACTCCTGAGACTTTTTGGACAGATGCTGATTATTTTTATCCAAATCACTTGCACTTATCTTTTCATACATAAGTTTATTTTGCCAAGCGGGGAGCAAAGCAGTCTGTGAAAGATGTCTTGTTTTTTTTATATATATATAAGTGACACATCTGTTGCTATTAATTGGTGTCTTGAATATTTGACGAGTTTATTTGGTGAGCGGTGGATCTGTGGAACCCACAGAGTTGGATGGAAATGCCAAATGTAATTGTGCCAGTTTTGCTCCGCGCTCCCAAATCACACATTCACACTTCATTAATTATGTGTAATTTGAATTATGTGTCTGCGCATGATAATGTTACTGTTCATGATGCTGCTGCAGTGAGTGTTTCTGCTACTTTCTGTCTTACCGTTAAATGTATTGATATATTGATGATAAGTTCACTTGTAATGAAAAGACACTTCCTGACTTTGTTAGAACTTGATTCCCAATTTTTTATAATGACGTCGTACCCTCAGGTTGGCTTGAGACATATTGAAGTTTATTATTATGGCTAACTGAAATAGCCATTTGATTGCATCTGTCTGTATATTTTCAGGTTTTTAAGAATCTTAAAATCTTTATGAAAAGGAAAGATCCTGGGGACGAGCTCTTCGACCGCCTCAATGTGAGTAACTGCCTTTTTAAGTATTTAACATGATCTATAGACACAGCAAGTGGTGAACCTTAAGTAGTGCTGGGGGATAACGTTAGCTGCGTTAGCCCCTTTTAGCGCGCCTACAGAGAGCAGCGCCACAAGTAACCAGCGTACCTGTGTACTGCGTATGTATGCCTCTGTTTTTAAAGTTTAGCATTACTTTCTCGGGAAGACTCGGGAAGAATCAGGAGTTGCGCAAACATGAAGTCACGCTTGTCTTTTTCCGCCAGTCAGCGTGGAAACGTGTCATGCGTTAACGTTGAGTGTGTAAAAAGTGCACAAAAAATGTCCTGAACTGTGTAATATGTCAAGTTGACGACTAAAAGATAAAAAAAAAATATTTGTTTTCCGTGGACAGAAGGCTATGATGGTATAGGAAGAGCAGGCACTGAATTATAGGTATAGATTGCATGAGGATGAGCCATTGGTGTGGAGAGATGAAAGGCGGTAAAGTAAGGGAAGGGGGAGGTGAATAGATGGAGAAGAATATTGCCGGCGAGGAGACTGAAAGCCGTAAAGGAGTTTCAAAAGAGAGAAGGGGATGGACTCTGGCAGATAAAAAAAAATGAAACAGCTCGAGTGAAAATTGAGTGAACATGCAGTGCAGATGAATTTCCACACACAAAGAAAATCTGCAGTTCTTTCAACCTCTTCCTGTAGCTGAAGGCAACAGGGCCGCACAGAATGCAGAATATTGTGTGGAGGAGACTCAGGACTTCCTCTTAAGACTTATTTTTCATTATAAAACAGCCACCGCACTTTTTTGTCTCTTTCACTGTACAGGTTTGTTTTTGTGGAAACCAGGCTACAGGAGATTGTGACCTCCATTTTAGCTTGTGCGGTGCACTCAATATAGAGAGGGTCGTAGGTGGAGACGTATGCAGCAGATTTATGGTTACATGTGAACAGAGGGGTTCAAAGAAATGCAGGGAGAAAAGACGTATTGATGGGAAGGAAGGAAGGAAGGAAGGGCCCGAGAGACAGTTTATAAATACTGACACGGAGGAAAGTGAAGAGTAGCGACAGGACAGAAGTGAGAGGGTTGAGATGAAGAGAAGGAGCAATTGAAGGAGGGAGTGGAGCGATGCCTCTGCTCTCTGCCCTCCAGTGTGTCAGGAAATGTCAGGGTGTGTTGGAGGTGGAATGGTAATGGCTGCTGTGGGCAGGCCTGATTGACATCCGGAAAGGCCAGGCCACAGAGAGTGAGCGGAGGGGTGGTGTGTGTGTGTGTGTGTGTGTGTGTGTGTGTGTGTGTGTGTGTGTGTGTGTGTGTGTGTGTGTGTGTGTGGAAGAGTAGACGTAGTGGTATGAAAATGACAGCTGGTCCAGGTGAGGGGACGCTGGGAGGGAGAAGGTGGACAATCATGGGGAAATGGTAGGTGGTGGAAAGACGGAGGGAGGGAGGGAGACGGCAAATGGCCAGGAGTGACAACCAGACGAGTGCTGCGATGGAGTCGAAAGATGTGGAAATACGGAGAATAATGGAGAATGAGTGGTGCGTCTGGCATTTCAGAGCGAGACTGAAGGGTGTAGAAGGAAAATAAGATGACAAACGATGACTTACAGGTAAAAGAAAACACAAGAGAAGGAAGGGAAGTGACTCCTAAACCTAGTAAATTAACATGTTTCTCACGTCTCATTAAATGTAAACAAAAGTGCAGTCTTACAGAAGAATAGCAGAAAAAGATTAAGAGATAACCAAGGTGGTCACAGTGTATTTGGTGCCGTTAACATCACATTTAATGTTACGTTTCATTATGGATTAATTGATAATTTCCAAATGACAGTGTCCCCCTAACACTCAAACCAATTATTTGACCATTTAGTTCGTAAAAAGAAAAATTACATTTCAGATCATGCTCATACTGTGTTCAAGATATTGTTATTCCGATTATTATTTTTTAGAAAGGTCATCCACTGCTTTGTTTCATCATATACAAACTCTGGTTGCATTCAGGGCTCTTTCCCCTCAAACCCATTGTAGTGTCGCACTTTGCCGTGTGAAAGCACTCACACACACATGCCATCCCAATCACTAGGTGAAGTGGATGGGCTGTGTTGCTGGTCTCATCGACCACCTGAATTATCAAATTATCACATTTCCAGATCCAGCGCTGACATCAGAGGGGCGTGAGATGACAGCATTCTGAATGCAAATTGCTTAAATGACGAACACTTAAATGAAGCATACTGACATCTTGAAAAAAAAAAAAAAACGTGATGGGTCTCTAATTGCTATTGAATATGGGGCGGGGTATGGTGACACAAAGGAAATGTAATCAACTCAAGATTTACTTGGATTTTGCTCAAAAATTATGCAGATGCTATAGTGAATGACAGAGGTGATATTGGTCTGCTTTTTATATCAGTTTGTAGAGCAGCTTTAAGTGAGTTAACCCAAAAACCACACAACTTACTACTACTTACTGGAAGAATAAGGGGTGGGTCAAAATATCGATTTGGCGAAATATCGTCGTCCTTCCTCGCGCAAAACGATAATCGATACACCAGGGAAAATATTGATATTTTAATTAACAAATGAAAGTGCCGTTTGCGGGATAACCGTGGAGAAAGCTACGTTAAGAGATGCCCCTCCCACATTCAACACATAGACTTTATGCACTTTGTTCTCATGTTGTGAATAAATAGAGAAATGCTCTGTTTGGTGCTGTAGGTGTATGAAAACAAATGCTTGACGGAACCCATTTTCAGACGGTGGCAGCATGCAAATACTGCTACGTCATTTGTGTTCACAAAGACCAAACGACAACAAACAAGTTTGGCGCTGCGGGCATGAATACATCGCAGCATAATCATGCAAAACCTTCAGCAATGGTGATTACACTGAAAATGCACATCGCGTTTTCCGATGGCAGACTCGTCTGGAAACCTCATCTCCCGACTCCCAAGTCTTTAGATCCTCAGACAGTTTACACACTCTACACTGTCAGGTTTATGAGAACCTCAGAGGGATTTAAATGAACACATCTTAGTCAAATAATTCAATCACTAACTCCAGCATGAGCTACTTTATTTTGGCACATCTTCCACTTGTGATGGATGCAACTGGTAGCATGTTAACGGTACAGTTTGTAGCTGCGTATGTGATAAACAGGAAATTAGAAGTACAATAATGAAGCACTGAAATAAAGCCTTAGGAGGTGACATGACAGCTGAGTTGTGCATTAGCAAGTCCACGACGCGAAAGACGAGGTGTGAGTGCACCTGCGCGCTGCTCCAAGGCGTGCGTGCACACCGACGTACGTTCACGAAAACCCAGCCCATGTCCCGTTTCTAACAGCTTCCTGCAGCCCACTCTCACACGATTTAACACGATTTGCCGAGTCAAACAATCTGTGGCCCCAGGCGAACGCGTCATGACCTCACGCTGATTAAAAACCAGCCACATCATTATTGTAATCACCATTCAAATTATTTCTTCTTCTGCGAGAGGTGCGTGTATGCCGAAATCTTCCGCTCGGATCCACGCTTGTTTCTGGATGTGAGCAGTCGGTGTACGTGTGTGTTTTATTTTCTCACCACCGTGTGTGTGTGTGAGTGCGTGTGCCCTTAACACTTTTTACTCCTCTGTCACACCTTTGGTGTTTGGCTTAAACCGCATACATTTGACAGAAGCTAATAACTGCCAAAACTATCTGGTACGGCAGCTATGACTTGTTATAAAACATGGAAATGTCAGGGGTCAAATAGGTCTGTGATCTTTTTTTTTTTTAATCTTCCCACTCTAATGGATGATGATAATGAAGACTTTGATGGTATATTATGTCTTCTTGTTTTAAGGGCACGCAGTGCAATGGATGCTTTAACTGCCACCATTGTCCAAGACCACAGTGCCACCTCGTGGTGGAAGACTCGTGTTGCCTTGATTGGTCCTGTGATGGGGCAGTGTATTATGTGCTGCAACACACTCAATGTTTTCTCTTCTTATTTCTGTTTCATTGCAGACAACTTCTCTGAACAAGCATCTGAGTTCCCTGATGCCGGGTCTGACTGCAAAGGTCTTCAGGACGTACAACGCCTCCATCACGCTGCAGGAGCAGCTCGGCAAGCTCACCAACAGTAACTTGCACTTTCACTTTTACTTTGTAAAGCAGTCTAAAATGTACATGCAGTGAATTAATCTGTGACACACTGAGGCTTATAAAACACGGGTTCATATTTAGCTGCTGAACAGGAACTACCAGCTAATTGCTATAGCCCTTTATTTATCTAAGACTTTTTCTTACAAAAAAAGGAAAAGAAAATCATCTCCTGTGATTGAAGATATCCTGACGTCAGTCAGCTTTTTCCAGTCGTGGCAGGAGTTTATCGCTGTAGCCAGTCTGGTGTGTCTTCTGCTTCAGACTTATCAGGGTCCAATAGTCTTCCTCTGCCACAGTTCCTCATTCAGAGATTGAAGTGTCACACTCACTTGTCATTTCTGGATTGCCACTGAAAGACTATCTGCAGACCGACTTGGCACGTGTGTGCGTGTGTGCGTGTGCACTTGTGTGTGTAGGAGATCTGCATAGATGAAATGACAGTAGTAACCTGTAATTGTGTATGTGCGTTTGTTTCTGTATCAGATTGTCAGGAAATTGGAAATGTATTTATATTTCCCTTGGGGATAGATAAAGTATCTATTTATCTATTTTCACATTAATAAAAGAAAAATAACATGTCAGGTAAAATAAAAGTATAATTTACATGGTTCCTATGCAGTATGGAAACGTATGGAATTTAATTTCAGTAATTTCCAGGTCTTGTTATCTCACTTTCTAAAATAAAACGTATTAATAATATACAAATCAAACAAGTTACTAACGCAACATAGCCTACCTGTAGATGATATGAAACTAATCAAGCTGGCTGTAGAATGATGTCGAGTTACCATGGTTACCCTTGCAACTGCGATTCTCATTTATTTAAATTTTTTTCCACACGTGTCGGCTGTGACCGTGTCATGGGTCGATGCAAGTTTTCCTAGTGCTGGCTTCGTGAAAAATGAGTGAAGGATTTAAAAACCATTTATTTACATAATAAGCATCGAACAAGTGGTATTCAGATGTTTAATATTGACTGAAAAATCCTCTGAGAATTCTGGAAATTTGAGTCTGGAAAATTATGGAATTTTGAAATGGAAAATGTGTAGGAACTGAATTTAGGGGGGTGGTAGGGACTTTAAACCCTTTTTTAAACCTTTAACACTTTTTAATGTGTTTTTTCAGGGCTGAGGTTTGACACAGAGGTTGAATGGGGTTTTACATAATTCTGCGCAGACGTATGTTCTTCTGTGAGCTCATCCTGCTTAAATCCAGTTTTCTGTTCCATCTCTCGTCAAAGAGTCCGGCAATGAGGCAGAGAAGCTGTTGTCCTACAACAGGGCCAACAGAGCAGTTGCTATTCTCTGTAACCACCAGCGGGCGCCGCCAAAGACCTTTGATCAGTCGATGGCCAACCTGCAGGTCAAGGTAAGAGGCACTCAGACTTATTTTCTTGGACCCAGCGGTTGGTCACATGTATAACCGTTGTCTCATAATGCATCGACAGGACAAGGACACCGTAAAGCTGGCAGTAACTTGTCTATTAAAATAAATATGGCTCCACACACAGATCGATGCCAGGAAGGAAATGCTGGCCCTCGCTAAGAAGGAGCTGAAACAGGCCAAGACTGAGGCCAAGACGGAAGCCAAGACCAAAGGCGACGCGGACCCGAAGCTGCAGGCGTGAGTGTTGCACAGAAAAAAAAAAAACATTAAAACCTTCTGAAATGATTTAGAACAGTCTTAAAATGAAAGCACTTCTTTGTAGAGTATCATCTTTATTCACATACACTTAAGAGAAAGACACCTTAATAAAAACTTAAGTGCGTCAGAGGGTAATAAGCTGTAGTTTAGCTATTGGAAATACACAATCAGCTGTGCTAACGCTCAGAGAGGACGCTCTCTGGTTTTTAATGTTCCATGTCTTTTCTGTGTACACTGCAGTTACTGATTGAAAAGCTTATTAACTCGAGATATTATCTTATCTAGTATTAAGAAATGCTTCAATATAGTAATTAGGGATGGGACTTTTTTTTCGACAAATCGATCGACAATCGACACGTGCACACCTCGACAAAAAAAAATGATAGTAAAAAAAGTCGAAGTGTCACAAACACGTAAAGTTCACGACCATGGAGGTTAAAGAAGCTGTGCACGAAAAGGTGATCCTGCTGTCCAGCCTCCCTGCGCTCTCACATGCGCGCTTCACCGGCTCGTTCTCTCGAGTGGCTGTGCGCGTCCAAGCGTGTGTGTGTGCGAGCAGTGCGAACAAGGTTGCGCTTAAGTTTAGGACGGGGGTGGGGGACATAACACGAGCGCTAAATGAAGACGGCATCTCACCCAGTCAGGGTCACTGTACTTCACTCTGGTGGACACCTAACGATCGCAGGTTCAAAAACCTAAGCCGTCTGGCGAGTGGCGACACGCGTTCCAGCGGAAAGTCTGCCTTTTTTATCTTTTTTTTACCCCCTCATTTTTATTATCGCTGTTCTGATGGTCAATAATGGACATTACAGCCATGTTTTTGAGCCTAAAATGAAGTAGTACAGTGTGGAATAGTTTACACCCCCGCATTGCTGCTGTTGCTGCTAATGTAAAAAAAAAAAAAAAAAAAAGTCGGCAAAAAATTTGACACGTGGACCTCGACAATCGACTCTAAAAATTTGTGAAATTCCCATCCCTAATAGTAATTGTAGCTATGCAAACATCTTCCTCTGAATGAAGCTTCTTTTAAGCTCATAAATACTCCATTTTAAAGAGTTTTCTTCCTGCCAGAGTTGACCGTGTGTATGTTTGACTGACAGGCTGGTGACGAAGAAGAAGGCAGCAGTGACGCGCTGTGAGGAGCAGCTGCTGAAGATGGAGGTCCAGGCGACTGACCGTGAAGAGAACAAACAGATCGCTCTGGGTACCTCCAAGCTTAACTACCTGGACCCGCGCATCAGCGTGGCCTGGTGAGTGAAACACAGACGTCAAGCCAACATTTTCATTCACATTTTTTTTTAAGATACAGCAAAAGGAAAAAGTGCACTTTGTGAGTCTTTCCTTCCACTACTCGACATTGTAAATTGTTCGTTCTTGCACTAAATGGAGTAACGTGTTTTTCTCGTCCTATCAGACCTTCTCTTGACCACTGTATCCTCCATGTGTGCTATTTTTCAAGTGTTGCGAAATGGAGGGACATGCACTTTTTCACATTTTGTGGTGCAGTTCTATTTCATTTGCAAATAGAAGTATGGAAATCTGATCGAATGGAAATCTCCTTTTATGCTTTGCTCCTGTTAAATATTGAGATTTTGGACATTTCCTTGCTATATGCTGGCATGTTTTCAGGATTTTTAAGTCTTTTTAACTGATCTAGTTCGGCATTGTTCGGTTTGATTCTCGTGTTGGACGTCGCACTCACGACTCTTCCAGTGACGACACTCTGACCAATCAGTGGGCGGCAATCTGCTGACGTCACATTTCAAAAAAGACGAGTCGAGCCGTGGCACAACTGTATAGTGGCATGGCTCTGGGTCACAAGTCAGTGACCCATCTAAATGATTTTGAATCTCTTATTTCAAGTTTGGTAAAGAAAGTGACAAGATGTCACTTAGAACTACTCAGACTTTATTAACCTGTGGGCCTGTATTGTAAAGCACCATTACATAATCTGTCAGGTAAATTGGGTATTTTCAAAATCGATATCTGTATTGAATTCATAGTATAATCGGAACGCGTTTCCTGCTCATTAGACACACATTCCTTTGTCATTCAAGCTTCTTTGAGTTCTTTGTGTATGTTGTTAGAAGACAAGATTTTGCGAAACACAAGAAGTGTTACTGTTGTGTTGTTTAATGTTTTATTTTACAGTGCATATTGTATACTTGACAGTCTTTTTTTTCATCTGTTGTAGGTCTAAGAACACGGAGGTACCTGTAGAAAAAATATACAATAAAACCCAAAGGGACAAGTTTGCCTGGGCCATTGACATGACGGAGGCAGACTTTGTGTTCTAACTGTCCGATCTTCTTCTTCTTCTAAACTTGTCTCATTAACTTTACATTACATACAGCACTTTACTGTTTTCTCTTTTCTTTTATGTTCTAAGACTTGCTGATGTATTCGGAGAGTATGTGACATCATGTCTTATCTTTGAGAGATGTTTTGTTTACTGCTGGTTGTTTCTCTTTGTTAGTATTCACACTTTTCCTCTGATGATCACTGATTTGTCAGTGGAGGTTTTCTTTGTAGATTTTGTGTTTTTCATTACTGCGAATAAAGATTCCAATTATGCAGTGGCTGGGATTGGGTCTAAACTTTAACACTTGAGGGGGAGAAAATTGTAATTTAGTGTAAATGAAATGCGAGTTAAGAATTTACAGGACAAATTCCCTATTGTTCAGCTTACGTTAGCATTAAAGTGTAATTTCAATACATTCTGTAGACACTGTATACAAAGGAAACCATGCAACATGTTCTAGATACTTTGCATAATAAAATACAAATATAACTTGAAAAAATAAAAGGGGGAAAAAAACAATGAGCACCTCAGAATTATTTCTATATTTCAGAAAGTTGACTTAGCACCTGGCCAAATATGCAACATAAGACAAACGGCATAGTATTAAATAGTTTAATAGATGAAAATCAAAAGTGGTATGCATCCACATTGGTCACAAGTTAACAGTGCTACTTGTTAGACCCACTGTTAAACCTTCATGGTGCCCGTTCTGTTGGTAAGGATGGCGGTTCTTACTGGCTTGTTGACCTGCTGCAGGTTGTACTTCTCAGCACAAGCTCGGGGTAAAAGCTGTTCCCCGTCAGCCGTCGCCTCACAGGACTGAATTTAACTCTGCTTTATGACGACGGCAATAAAGCAGAGTTAGCATAGTCCAGGTTTACAGTAAATGCACCAAGTTGCGTTCCAGCACACAAGCATCTTCTGGAAGGCGCATCACACTACTCTAGCTCACAAACACTGTTCAGCTTTCCAAGCCATTAAACAACTATTACCATTTATCACAATAGTCAATATATAAAAAAAAGCATTTCACAGAACGACACACCAAATCAATAGAAGTCATTTCCAGAACGAAAAAGTCCTCTGCTCCTGTTTTTAGGACCCACTTCACGCCTCGTTACCTGCGGGACAGATGACACTAATTACTCACTCTGTGCTAAGCAGACCCCAAAGAGGAATTTAACATTAAAACAGGAATGCAAACAAAACTAAACTCGTGTTAAATTGTTAGGAGAGAAAGAGACTTTTTTTTCCCTCTTACCTTCATTATGAGCCTTGGCCCTCTTTAGGCTTTTCTGGTGGTGCCTCAAGCTCTTCAACACCAGCCTGGGTCATCAGGTCGGCAATGTTCTTCTCCAAATCATCAATGCGTGTGCTCATTTCGTCGAGTGCAGGGGAGGTTAAGGTGCGTAATTAAAAAAAAGAGACAAGCGCACACGGCGCTCTTAAACGAGCTACAATTATCTGTCAGTCAGTAATGTGGAAAGAAATGTCACAGGAAGCAGATAGAAATAGAACATTAAACACCCTTGATTATGGAACGAGAGGGAAAACAAAGGGTAAACAATGCATTTATGTGAAAATGAGTGCTGGCATTTTATTTTAATGGAAGGATATTTCTTCCGATGATCTGGTCTGACATGGTCTGGAACTTGTCCTGCATCTGCTGCAGCAGCGTCTGGACCTGAAACACAAACAACAAATATCAATTTTATTCATTGCACACAAGAAAAACAACATAGTGAGGGTGTAGTAAAAACCTTTAGGGACATATTGTGTACACTATTTACTGATACAATAAGTTTTATTTAGTCAAAGTTGTGGGTATGTGTGAGACTATTGTAGCACTGCCAGTGAGTTGCACCACATTAATAATACTGGCTCTATGCCTGTGAATGATAATGAATGATTTGGAAAAAACAACAACAGGACAAGATAACATAAGTCTCCTGTTTCCTGGACAACCATATAAAACCTCAGCAACCATGCGAGATAAATATTTAATTCACTGTGAGAAGCATGTTTGCACGTATTCCCGTTACATAACGCAGCTTTGTCAGAATCGGAATGGTCCACTAAGTTGTCCTCATGCTCTCGGAAACCGATCGATAGTTCCACTTGTATACACTAAGTGCATATATTTGTTTTTAAGAGTTACCAAAAGTATTCCTCTAATGCAAATGGGAAAAAAGATGCATCAGAATTTACAAGCAATGTCATTAATATGAGGTGCATACGTTCAAAATAACAGGCATAACATTAAGTTGTGATTATTCTATCAAATATATATTGGAAGTGTGTCTATTCAAAACAATATGAGGTGGTACCGTCATGAAAGGAAGACTCAGAAGCCTTATATTGTGCACACGTTTATATTAATTTTATTATGGTAGGGGCTGCGATGATTTGTGATGTTTAAATGTATTTTTTGAGAGTGAGTTATCATATATATGTATATAAAAACAATGGGTAATTGCTCTAAAACAGCTGGTAAAATGTGTACTGTAGATAGATAAGAATAGATAGGAAAATCAATGCCTCTGCACGACTAGAACTCATCACCATGACAACACTTTGAAACAGTCTCAGTAAGATATCAACGGGTCCGTGTAGTATAAAGAGATTTATCTATAAAACTGCACATTATTCATGAGAACTGACGCCATCCACAGTGGGGTGGCATTTAGTGCAGTAGTCTCTATATAAACAAACATCAGCTTAGCCTGTTTTACGTAATTTTACGCTGCTAACTCTAGTTGTGATTTGGTGATGTCACGATGAACTGACTGACCGTCACTTACATAACACAGTCAAACTAAGCAAAAGTCGCTGCGCTCTCGCTTTGTTTGTTTCTTTTTAAAGCAGCGAGTAGGGAAATATCTGTAATTCCCCCGCGAGAGAAACACCACAAACTGCTACAGCCTCGTTTCAATCTTGGCTAACACTTAGCTCGCTAACTAGCTCGCGATAGCTAACCGATGCCTGAAGCTACTGTGGCTAACGCGGACTTGCTAAGCGTCTAGATCGTGACTCACCACGTTGGTGAGGTCCTGCACCGACTTGGGATCCGTCTCGGCCATGGTGTGGTGTGAATGGTTATCGGTGCCTTTAATCGGCGATGGGATTGTTTTTTTGCTAGCAGGTAAAGTGGCTGTTCCAAACAGATAGCAGTCAGTCCGTTGCACCACCCACTGTACACAGTCAGCTGTTCCTCACGCAACGGCCAGACTCTCGCGAGAGCTGATTCGCGGTGTGGGAAATGTAGTAATGAATGGCGCAGTACTTGTAGTTTGTAGTTTTCAAAGCTTCAGGGCAAAATTAGCCTAAAAATCGTCACCGGTGACAAAAGAAACTGATTTTTGGTAAGTGTTCAACTTATGCTGATACAATGGTACATGTGTGTGTGTGTGTGTGAATGAGGCTGTTCTGTGTTACATTAATAATGTTGTGGGGACCAAAAACTGTTGACACAGTCAAGGTACGGTGATTCAATCAATGTCCTTGTAAAACAGGACCGCCACCACGAGGGGGCACCAAGGGGAGTAACCACCTCTACTGTGTTTTCTGCCCCCCCCCCCCCCCTCTGTTTATACATCTTTATGTGTACATCACTTTTGAGAACAACATGCTTATTTTTTATGAGATCCATGTGACTATAGAACCACACTGTTGTACTGAAACAGGTAGAAGAAATGGGTGTTTTGTAAGCTCTTGTGCAGAGCCAGCCCAATGCACCGCAAACTAACCACCAGGGGGCCCCATAGAGCATTCTGTTGTGCATTTGCACTTATTTGTGAATGAACGAGGTGCTGTTTCAAGTCATTTGGTTTTCATTGTAGTGTTATTTTTTTATTTTTTTATTTATTGTACTTGCACTTTTGCACTTTTTTTTTAAATGACAGGCATTGCCATGGTGACAATATATGCATCATCTATTATTTTATTTTGTTACTTTTTTTATTACACCATATTCATTATAATACTACTATACCTTTGAACACATATCTAAGTGCTATTGTTTTGACATAAATTGTGATATGAATAGCAATATGAGAAGGAATTATACTTTTTTTTAAACATAATTATTCTGATTTTCATTTGAATAACATATTTAAAATGGTTACAGGGTGATATTTGTGTAGGTCTCTGTTTTCTTCAGTCTCGACAATATGACGTGTATGGGCAAGGACACTATTTAATCTAAATTTTGATTTTGGCTTTAAGAAAAATTGCAGTATTGCGAATAATTACTCAGCCCCACCTGTTAGTATTGTGCCATTTGAATACACAGTGAATTCATCAGATTTTTGCTACCATTTAAGATTAAAGCCAATATAAGGGTAAGAACATGACAGCTACAAATGTGCAGAATCCCCCCAAATGTCATTTACTGCTTTATTATTGGCGTTGATAAAGTGCCCCCCCCCCTCCACTCCCCCAACCCCAAATCAAAATGTGCGTAAGGCCCCGTGAAGGCTTGGGCCCGTCCCTGCTCGTAAGTACGGTGGTCTCCATGGATCAAATTACCTCTGGTAAAAAATCAAAGCAGTGTCCTCACAGGAATAGCTGTGCAGATTTGAGTGTGTGTTTGTGTGTCTCCTCCTCCTGTGTGTGTGTGGAGAGGAGGAGGAGGAGGAGTAGTAGTGATTTCAAAAGTGTGAGCTTGTCCGTGTCAGAGTGTTTTTGACTCGCGTGGAGTGAACGCACGTTGACGTGAATGAACGCGACTGCTGGTGAGTGAAAGCTTTAAAGGTTTAAACGGTTTAAAATGTGAACATTTTACCTCTCAAACAGCCGCGCGCTACAAATCATTATCAGCGCGTTATTATGACAACACATGTGGACGTTTTTCGGCTTATTTTAGAGATGTTTTTTTTTTTTACGTAGTATACAGGTCATTTGAACGCAACACACGCGTAAACGTGTTTTAACGGCGTTAACCTGTGTTTGCTAACTAGCTTAATGTGTCAGACCTAAAGTGATGCCTTAAAGTTCAGGCATGTTGGCCCAACCCCGTACAGCTATGCTTTGCTTACATAACACACACAAGCCTGTTCTGTGTGTGATGATGTTCACTCACTCATTCATTCATTCACTCACTCATTCACATTCTGCCTGCTGTCGTCTCCACTCCCTGGACCCTTAACATCCCAAGAAAACTATGAAAAACTTTCATTATTCAGGGAAATTAAAGTTCTTTTTCAGAAACGCCATGAGTTTGCATTCCATCAGGGTGATATATAACATCACCAATGTCAATAAAATGACTCAAAAAAAGTCAAATAAAACAATGTTTACATCAATGCTTGATGGTAATATGGAGTGATGCGTTCAGGGACTGCATCCATTATTAATCTTTAAATAACAACACTAGTTATAAGGGGTGGGAATCACCACGATATTTAAGTCACAATATTATATTCTAGTAGTAACTAAATGTATAACTCAATTGGAATAATTGTGTAACTAACAAATACTTACATAAGAAAATAAATAGTAAACACAACTGTTGTACTGGGTTATGCTAGGTCAACGGTCACATTTAATTGTAATGAATTAATCTGTTGATTATTTTCTCAATTATTTAGTCATTGTTTGGTTCATAAAATTATTTTATGAGTTTATTTTATTGCGCTTGAAAACAGCTGACGCTTAATTTAGTCATCGATTCATAATCAAGTTTCCGGCCTAATGTCGTTACCTGCCCCAGATTATTATTTTGGTATCTCACTACCTTACTCATGTTTCAGAAAACTTTGGGATAATTCCTTGTCTGTTGGGATTCCTGTAGAAACATGATGACCTCAAGAGAGCAGGCCCTTTACCTAAAATACAAATAAAAGTTTATTCTCAGGCTACAACAACAATAAACTTAATTTATTAGCTTATAACTTATACTTAATCATATTAAAGTGACATTTACAAACATATTTCTTCATTTTCTGCCATTGAACGAACCCTCCTGAAACGTAAACACTGGACCTTTATGTGTTCTTTTACTCTAAAATCCGATCCCCGTGTGTCAACTGCTCTGCTAAGCTTTACCGACTGACTTGTTGTCAGCTGACTGGCTGCCAAGCACTTTATGGGAACACACGGCTTTATGTTTACATTATGCCTGGGCCCTGTGTGTGTCAATGAAAAAATAGCACTGCCATTCAAGTTATGCAACGATTATAACACAGGGATCACGCCTTTGTCAACCTCCACTTCCTCTCGCTGTGGGCAGGTCACGATCTTGTTGACACGTGAATTAACGCACTCGTATAGTGTTTCTGCTAATCATAAAAAGAGCAGTAAAGTAGGATTTGCTCAACTACCAGAATCAGGAGTACTGTAGACAGAACAGGAAAGTCCAGTTTCCTTTTGTTTCACTTAAATGAAGTGTGTCTGTGTATGTGTGCGTGCTGTTTTAATGTCTTTGTTGAATCAGTGTTATATTGAATCTCTTCTTACATTTTGTATTGTGGCTTTGTTTGGCAGTCGTCCAATGACTGAAAATAGGAAGACTTAAAACTAAAAGTAAAAGTTAAAACAGGCTTGTGGAGAGCAGCAGGCCATTTCCTTTTAAATCAGTGAAGTCCCCTTCAAAAAAGCCTTACTTATGTGCTGACTTGCTCTCCTTTATGAGTTTTAGATTAGATGTCATTCTGTATTTGTTCAGTTTTTCACCTGTTGCCGTCGCACGGCACTTGACCCCGAATTTAGCTCAATCTCTCACTCTCTTTCTGAGGCTGATATTGGGGGAAAAGCAGGGTCAAACAACCATTCACTCTCACATTTAGAGTGTCCAATTAACCTCCTTGCATGTTTTTTGGACTGTGGGAGGAAGAACCTGGAGAAAATTCCACATGCACACTTGGAGAACATGCAAACTCCACTCATAAAGTCTCAAACGAGCGATTTATTTACTTATTTACTATTGTTTTTAAGTGTCTTATTCAGTGTGAGATCTTTTGTTGTCTTTTACTTTTATGTGTCGCGATGCCAGTCGATTAATCTGTCCATTATTTTCACGATTAATCGTTTGGTCCATAAAATTTCAGACAATGTTGATCAGTGTTTGTCAAACCTGGAAATGACGATGTTCTCGAATGTTTTGTTTTGTCCACAAACCAAAATGATTCAGTTTTAATGATTTTTTTTTTGTTATGTGGAGCAAAGAAATTAAGAAAATATTCACATTTAAGAAGCTGAAACAATCAGAAATCTTGTTTTAATCATGGAAACAACATTAATTGATTAGTTGTTGTAGCTCTAGTTGAGTTTGAGACATAGCAGCTTGGTACGTCTGTGTAGACTCGACAAACAAAAAAGGTGTTCCACTCTGATAGTAGTCAGTTAGTCGGAGGAGATAAAGAGTTTGAGTTTTGACTTGTTATCTCGACAGAAGTGGCAGCTCATGCCGACTCCTCCTCCCATTCAGCAGTGCCTTCACCGGCTATAGGCCTTTGTCACGGCAGGTCACACAGAAGGAGAATCACAAGGTGTGAATGATCAAATTAATGATCACTGAGCTGTTTCAGGTTCAGGTTGCATGCTGGTTCACGGGACACACTGTTGTAACTTATTACATTTTACTGTCCTTTTACTGTCTCTCTATGGGATGTTTCACATCTGTGACTTCAGTTCTCCAACGCTGTGTTTCCTGCTCAGTTTGGTACGGTACAGTACGGTATGGTTTGGAATAGTTACACTACCGTTCAAAAGGTTGGGGTCACCATTAAATGTTTGTAAATGTTTTCCATTAAAAGTCACACTTTTATTCATCAAAAGAGTTGCAAAATGAATAGAAAATAAAGTCAAGGCATTGACAAGATTGAGAATAATGATTTTTATTCAAAATAATAACTGTTTTCAGCTGTGAAAACTGTGCTAACATCATTGCACATGGGTTTTCAAGGGTTTTCTAATCATCCAATAGCCTTCTAACTCGATTAGCAAACACAATGTACCATTAGAACCCTGGAAATGGGCCTCTATACACCTATGTACATATTCCATTAAAAATCAAATGTTTGCTGCGTCAAAAATAAGGACATTTCTGTGACCCCAAACTTTTGAACAGTACCTTTACTTGGTAGACGACGTGTGGACTGTGCCCGATCGCCGTGTTTGAGCCAGTCTAGGTTCATCTTGACCGTACCGTACCATTTTAGTGTGGTACCTCAAGGGACGAGTGCCAAAAAATGGAACCTTTTCTCATGGAAAAAAATATTTACCTTACTGTACTAAACTGCTCCACTCGATCCCCATTGTTCATTGGTTTGCTCTCTGATACCAGCTTCTTACAGTACAATATAATTTATCCTGTAACCTTTTTATCTCCAGGGTCTGAGCTGTAGACGCTTCCCTCAGCGTGATGGATGCAGAGGTGGTCCTGCAGGAGGAGGACATGGAGGGCTCGTGGACGCTGTTGTCCTGGCTGGCGTCCTGCGTCATGGTGTTTGGAGGCGTCCTGCCCTACGTGCCGCAGTACCAGGAGATCACCAGGAGCAGCAACAGCGAGGGCTTCTCCACCAGAGTGTGTCTGGTGCTGCTCATCGCCAACATTCTGCGCATTTTCTTCTGGTGAGGAGGCTAACGAGAATAAAATAAACCATCTATTAGCTATTTACATCTTCTATTTTTCACTTATATGCTCTAAAATAAAAATAAAATGTATCTCATACACTCTGGAAACAATTAATATCTTTAAAGGTGCCATATGTCAGAATGTGGCCAAAAACGGTTACCACATTCAATTTCAAAATACCGAGGTCTTTTAGGTTTTGTTTTCTGACGTAACTGGCAACCCGTGGTTGCTCGGTAGCTGAGACTCTACTGACTGCAATGATTGGTAGATGGCGGTAGGTGGCGCCACATGCCAAAACATGATTTCAAAACATAAACATGATTTGCAGTCTGCAAAATATTTTTTTAATGCAAATATTTTGGCTGTACTGTTGTTGTTGGTGAGTTCAGTTTGTTATATGAACATTATTCCTGAGTCTCTGTGATATACAGTTAGGCCCATAAATATTTGGACATCGGCACAGTTCTCTTTATTTTGGCTCTATACACCACTACAATGGATTTGAAATAAAACGAACAAGATGTGCTTTAACTGCACACTTTCAGCTTTAATTTGAGAGTATTTACATCCAAATCAAGTGAACGGTGTAGGAATTACAACACTTTCTATATGTGCCTCCCACTTTTTAGGGGACCAAAAGTAATTGGACAATTGACTGAAAAGCTATTTCATGGACAATTGTGGGCTATTCCTTCATTATTTCATCTTCAATGACACAGGTAAAAGTTCTGGAGTTGATTCCAGGAGTGACATTTGCATTTTCAATATGTTGCTGTTAACTTTCTATATGAGATCCAAGGAGCTGTCACTGTCAGTGAAGCAAGCCATCATTAGGCTGAAAAATCCAAACAAACCCATCAGAGAAATAGCAAAAACATTAGGTGTGGCCAAATCAACTGTTTGGAACATTATTAAAAAGAAAGAATGCACCAGTGAGCTCAGCAACACCAAAGGACCTGGAAGACCACAGAAAACCACTGTGGTGGACGACAGAAGAATTATTTCCCTGGTGAAGAAAAAGCCCTTCCCAACAGTTGGCCAGATCAAAAACACTCTCCAGGAGGTAGGTGTTTGTGTTTCAAAGTCAACAATCAAAAGAAGACTTCACCATCGTGAATACAGAGGGTTCACCACAAGATGGAAACCATTGGTGAGCCTCAAAAACAGGAAGACAAGATTAGAATTTGCCAAACAACACCTAAAAAAGCCGTTATAATTCTGGAAGAAAATCCACTGGACAGATGAGACCAAGATCAACTTGTACCACAGTGATGGGAAGAGAAGAGTGTGGAGAAGGAAAGGAACTGCTCATGATCCACAACATACCACCTCATCAGTGAAGCATGGTGGTGGTAGTGTCATGGTGTGGACATGTATGGCTGCTAATGGAACTGGTTCCCTTGTGTTTATTGATGATGTAACTGCTGACAAAAGCAGCAGGATGAATTCTGAAGTGTTTCCAACAATATTATCTGCTCATATTCAGCCAAAGGTTTCAGAACTCATTGGACGGCGCTTCACAGTGCAGATGGACAATGACCCAAAGCAAACTGCAAAAGCAACCAAAGAGTTTTTTAAGGCAAATATGGAATGTTATCAGTGTCAATCACCTGACCTGAATCTGATTGAGCATGCATTTCACTTGCTGGAGACCAAAATGAAGGGAAAATGCCCCAAGAACAAGCAGGAACTGAAGAGCGTGTCAAGGCCTCACAGAGCATCACCAGGGATGAAACCCAGTGTCTGATGATGTCTATGCCTTCCAGACTTCAGGCTGGAATTGACTGCAAATGATTTGTAACCAAGTATTAAACAATGAAAGTTTGATTTATGATTGTTTAGTTTGTCCAATTACTTTTGGTCCCCTAAAAAGTGGGAGGCACATATAGAAAGTGTTGTAATTCCTACACCGTTCACTTGATATAGATGTAAATCCCCTCAAATTAAAGCTGAAAGTGTACCGTTAGAGCACATCTTGTTCATTTCATTTCAAATCCATTGTAGTGATGTATAGAGCCAAAATAAAGAGAACTGTGTTGATGTCCAAATATTTATGGGCCTAACTGTATTAGGAGGATTTTATTTAGATTTATTACATAATGCACCCTTAAGTTCTCGTATTAGAATGTAGGATATTTAATATTTTGATGGTGACATATACTAATCCTCCATCATATTCTAAATCTAGTGATTATCTCCCCAAATTATTACACAGTAAATCCTAATTGCAATATCGGTCTGCACATTTCTGATTAGATATTCTCCTTAAATCGTTTGGTCATATTCCAGAAGATAATAGTCGGATTAGCCTCAATCCATTTGTCCATTTTTTAAGTGCTGCATTTTCTGCCAGTGGGTGTAAATCTAAGTTTATTAAAAAGTACATTGTGTTTATAATTTAAAAACCTCTATCTCTATCTATGTCTGGTGTTGTGGTCGTGTCTGCGCAGGATAGGGAAGCAGTTTGAGGTGACGCTGCTGCTGCAGAGTGCGGTGATGATCCTCACCATGTTCGCCATGCTCCACCTGTGCTGCGGCGTCCAGAACACCAACCGAGTGAGCACCAAGCAGCACAGACTCACAGGTAAACCGTGGGGCTAAAAACAGCTTTTGACTGACAAGCGGCCCGTTACAGAACGACACAATAAGCACAGACACGACACCCGCTGTCACTTACACGTGTCGACATCAATCATGTCAATGTGTGCAATCTTATATCCAGCGTACCACACCTCCTGTGTCAGTCAGCAGTTTCTGAAGTAGAGCGCGTCAACTCCCAGGTCTCGACAAAAGAGGGCGCCATTGGAAAAGAGCTAAATGGCAAAGCTGCTGTGAAACAAACGACTGCAGCAATTTTATTCTGTTATCTCGTTTTCATTTCCCCCTTTTTCTATACTCAATTGCTGCTTTTGTCCCATGCATCAAACTATAGGCTGCTGTACTTTAGCACAGTTAAACCCCCAAAGGTGAAATACTAGTGGTATTATAAATATTGTATGAAATGTATTATGTGAAAGTTGTGAAGCAAAGCAGAAATGTCCAGTAGATGTATTAGTTGTGTACTGTCACATGAGATTAGTCTATTCTGAGCACCACTGACTCTGTGTGTGTGTGCGTGTGTGCGTGTGTGCGTGTGTGTGTGTGTGTGTGTGTGTGTGTGTGTGTGCGCATGTCTTTATTAGTATGAAAGGACAGCTTTTCCATCATTGTGAGGACATTTTAGCTCAACCTCTCAATGTCAAAGAGCTTTTTGAGCGTCAAGACTTGCTTTTTGGGATAGGCTTAGAATTAGATCGTATTTGTTACCTCTTGAGGACCATGCACACCTCGTTGACACCCAAAACCTGGTCCTAATGAGGGAGGCGGAACCTAATTTCCTCCTGTTTGGAGCTAAGATTAGGAATAAGGCTTGGTTTAGGCCATACCAATGAACGGAGGTCAATGCAGTGTCCTCAGAAGAGCTGCACAAACCTGTGTGACCTTTGTGAGGTCATTTTGACCTTGTTGGGACATTTTTGTCTGGGCTTTTTCAGGGTTAGGACCTGGTTTTAGGATTAGGGTTAGAATTGGATTTAGGTCAGGGTAAGGTTAAGGGTTAGGGTTAGGCACTTAGTTGTGATGGTTAAGGTCAGGCTAAGGGGCTAGGGAATGCATTATATCTATGATGTGTCCTCACTAAGATATACTAACAAGTGTGTGTGTGTGTGTGTGTGTGGAAGGAGAGAATAGAAGAGGCATCAGTGCTGGGGAAAGGAGAATTGGAGAAGAGATGAAGGATTAAGTAGACCAATTCACTGTGAATTGTGTGTGTGTGTGTGTGTGTACCTACAGTATATCTTACGTATAATCCAAGATTATATTTTTAGCGTCACTCTTTATAGGGCGCCGTCCTTTATGTGTAATCGTGTGCGTGTGTTTTTACAGACTCGTCGGGAGTCGATTGCTTTCACAAATGGGCTGACGGAAATTCAATCTGAGCGCAGTCTTTTTTTTATTAGATAACGGCCCCTGTCGTGAAATTGAATGATGGAATCTTGTAACACTCTGATCATGCAGAGCAGAATGCGTCATTAAAGGCATAAATTACGGGTAACTGTTTGATGTTTGAAGGATGGAAATATTTCATTATAGCCTGAGGGGGAGAAACTTAATGTCGGACTATTTATTTTGCTGCCAGTTTTTTTTTATATAGAGAAACTATAGAGTTTGTGTGTGTGTGGAGAAATGTTCTTTGTTATCTCAGGCATCTGTGTTTCTCCTGCCTCAGCAAAAAGAGTTTGTTATTAAAGCCCATACTCAAACATCTTCATGGTGCCTCAAATATTAGACGACTGGCTGCTGACGTACATTGATACGGAAGAGGATTAGGGCCACACAGGAAACAAAATGTTTGAGTTCTGACTTAAAATTCTGACTTAATTCTAAGAATTCTGACTTTATTATCCAAATTCTGACTTTATTCTAAGAATTCTGACTTTATTATCCAAATTCTGACTTTATTCTAAGAATTCTGACTTTATTATCCAAATTCTGACTTTATTCTCAGAATTCTGACTTTAAAACTCAGAATTCTGACTTTAAACTCAGAATTCTGACTTTATTCCCCAAATTCTGACTTTATTCCCCAAATTCTGACTTTAATCAGAATCGGAATCAGAATACTTTATTAATCCCCCTGGGGGAATTGTTTTTGTTCCAGATGCTCCGTGCAAAGTAGGAAGAAATACAGCATGAGGAAACAAGAGCTAGATATACAGATATAAATAAAATAAGCAGTAAAATAGGCAATAAGCTAAATGAAATAAAATAAACAATAACAAATAAAATACAATAATAAAGTAGACAATCTGGAAATATATAAACTCAGAATTCTGACTTTAAACTCAAAATGAGTCTGAGTTTAAAGTCAGAACCCAAATATTTAGTTTCCTGTGTGACCGTAGACAGTAAGACAGAGATGGATGATTGATTTAATAGGATCAAGTTTCCATGCACAGGTTTTACGGTTAACACCATGAAAAACTCAAGAGTGACCACCCGCTCACATGAAGGGCGAGTCTGGGATCCTGTTTCACAGGACACGGGTATGAAGGGAGATGATGGTGTAAAGACGAGAATAGCTCATGCGTCTCAACTGTCCACTCCTCTTTCTGTCCCTCCATGGCCATGTCTTACCAACAGCTCAGGGTCATCTCTATGCAAAGTAGTTCCCTCATTACAAGATGCATTTGGCATGACGTCCAAATATGGCTCTCTTTCTGAGAATCAATCACGCAAAGATCTTCGACTCCTTATCTTCTCTTTGCTGTTTCTTCTTCCTTCCCACTGACGTCTTACATTTGCATCATTTGACACTGCCAAAAGTCTGCGTGTGTCCCTCTTACAGACCTCATATTCCACTTACTATAACACATATGATTTGAGCAGAAGTATAAAACTGTCACTTATCTGTGCCGTGATTGCTGAGGAACATGTTGTTCCCGACTGTCTCTTCTGCTTCCTACTTTCTATTACACTGCCACATCATCTTACCAAATAGTTAGTATGATGACGTGGTAGTTAGCATTGGATCCTCACTGCAAGGAGACACTTTCACACTTGCACAGCTCCAGCACCAATCCACTCCCCAAACCAAGTTATGAACAGGCCAACACATTTATTTCAGTTGTCAGTGGGCGTGTCAAAGTAAGCCATATTATAAGAACAACAGTGAAAATGGCAACGCAAACAAAGAACATGCAGTGGTCTCCAGAAGAGACGAGATGTTTGGTTGTGATTTAGGCGTCCAGTGAATTCCAGTTCACAGAAACGCTTCAAGGAAAAGCGTCATGTGTTTAGGCTACATGTTCTTCCATCGTCCCTGTGTCTTCGTGGGGTTTTTCTCCAGGAACTCAGGGTTCCCGTTCCTCCAGATCTCCAAAGCAGTTTGGTGTCATGCTAATTAGAGCCGTTAAATAACGGTGGGCAATATACGACCCCGGAGCAGGAGGTGGCCTGTAGATGAGCTTTATCTGGACCACGCTGTCCTAAAAGAAGCACAGAATGTGAATCAGACTGGTTGTTTGTCCTGGTTGTACGTTGGCCCTGTGTTAAGCTGTACTTAATAGTGGAGTAGATAAAGAATGGACACTTGTTTTCCATATACTAATGACATTAAGCTTATTTTTTTACTGTTTGTCACTCACGTTCATTCAGTGTCTTTCTCATAAAGCTGCATTGATCCTGAACATTAAAATACTCACAGAATTATATTCAGGACATTTTTCTGAACGGGTGTTTTTAGTATGAGAAGTTATCAGAAGTTCAGAAATTATGGATTATTTAACTCCCAGATTTGGACTAAATGACTCGTTTAAGTAGTTAACTTTACAAACTTTACGTACCTTTACACACATAAAATAAATAAACCCAATCTGTATTTCATTTCCAAGGAAATGACAACAAAAATGCAATGCAGAGTTTTATGTTTTCAAGGGTTTTAAAGAAGTGTTAAAGAAAATAACTGTATGAAGAAATTAATGATATCACGTCACGTTCATTATTATAAATGTGTTTTGGTGAATGTGAATGCCTTTCTTATTTATGCTGCCTTAAAGCAATGATGTTGCTTCAACTACAGACTGAAATGTCAGCAAAAACAACTGAGGCCTTGTTTCCATCTTCATCAGTACTTTACAGATTCATCCTGCACGCAAACAAATAGATGTAAAAATGTAAAACTCTTAATATTTGGGTGAAAAAAATAATACTATATGTTCAAAATGAGTCGGTCAAATGTTCATTCTCCATCTTCTACAGTGAGATGACTTTGCAGTGACTTCCATGGCTTGCCCCTGCAGGTTAACTCATCACATATCCGTATGATACAGAGATCAGGGGGCTGATGAGAGGAGCGTGAGGGGAGAGAATATGTTCAAAGGCAAATGTGGCCTCAGGCTCCAGTGTCAGACTTGGTGCAATTAAAGTGTGGAGCAACTTTGAACAAGTGAAACTGTGAAATTCAAGGGCTGCCGAAATGAATCTTATGCTGGTAATATGAATAGTTTATTTTCGCAAAAAAAAATGATTAATTCACGAGGTGAAGTCTTTTCAACTTGGAAGTTTATCTTAATTATAGTTATAGTTCAATCAAAAAGTTGGACAACATCCTCCTCTGCTGGTCATAGCAGGTAACGCACATTCAAACTATTTCTATCTCACCTCATTTCTTTCTCATCAAATTGCAGCTCTCGCCCACCAAACCCCATATTGTGCCTCACCAAGCACAGAGCCACATTTCCTTATTTAAGCATGAAATTTGTGTGACATCGACGAGCGTCCACCAGACCATAAACTGAGGAAGAGATGGAACTCGTGATCGCTGGCTTTGACCCCGTGCTCAACCTTAAAGCCCTTATCGCTCAAGTGCTGAAAGCAATTTCAATTTGCTCCAGATAACCCCTTCAGGAGAGGTTAGACCAAACAGATATTGGAAGCGTGATGAGAATTAATTCTTCTTTTTTTCTTTTAAATGCCAGCTCAGGCTGTGTCTAATTCAGTGTCTGTTATGCTGCAAAATGAACTTAAACTTTCCTTTCATTTGCTTCCCCCGAGAACAACTGAGCCCATTCGCTGTTATCCAACAACTTAATGCCCCATAAAGTCACAGCATAACTGTTGTTTACAGCCAACACTTCTGTCCCACTCTGAGAAGAGGTTGGGTTTAGGCTGTCTTTTTAAAGAAATTGCTCATTTCTTTTTTTTCTGCTCTATTTTTGGCAGAGATGCACCATTTCCGTCACAACATCATGACTGTTATTCATCTTCTGGCTATTACCACAAGATTTGTACCCTAATTTAACCGCTCTGGAGTCATTGTGATGGCTAAATGTCTTGTTGTGGGGAGATGGTTGTTGCTGTCTCCACTCCCCGTATTGTCTGTTAGCGGAAAACCAGTCTTGCAAGATCAGGGCCGTCGACCCAGAGTCCTCAGAATCAGGAGGTCTTGGGAAGTTTCAGGTCTTGCAAGGCACATTTGCGTCCATCCTCTACTAGAAACCTTCCTAGAATTAGGAACAGCGGGCAGGCACCAGGGAGCAATATGGATTGAGTACCTTGTTCAGGGATACCCCAGCCCTTTCTTTTGACCTGTGGAGACTTGAATTAACAACCCTCCAGTTAAAAGCCAAGTTCCCTTTCCACTTGGCCACGGGCTGCCCATGGAACTCTTGATTAAAACATAGAAGCTTGCAAAACGGATGCCAACTGGCATGAATATTCACTCTAAAACAGTAGAGGGAGCCCCATAGGCAAATTAGTGAGCTTTGATGTAGGTCGTAATCCCAACTTTTTACGACGTGGGTGCTCCGTATTAAATATTTCATCAGTCAGATCATCTAAATCACAGGTGTCAAACTCATTTTCACTGAGGGCCACATCAGCATAATGGTTACCCTCAAAGGGCCAGATGTAACCGGCATACAGAATAAATGTAACCAAATATGATGTAAAATAAAGGTAACTACCACATAACATATTGCTAAATAATTTTCTGTATTTATTACTTATTCAGTTTCACTCGTCGCATGATGCATATACAATGATACACTGCGATCTATTGCGGGTAACGCAATCACCATGCATTGTGGGAAATGTAGTTAAAGGGATAGTTCGGAATTTTGGACATACGACCTATTTTCCAACTCAGCCGGTGTGATGGAGACGTCTGGAGACGTTTTCAAGAAATTTCATTCAGTTCTTCTAGTTGCCGAGTTCGCTGGTGCTATGGCTAGCGCAAGTCAATGGTACCTGCTAGCATGGCATTAGAAACACTCCTACCGACTCCACAGTGCACCCGAGGCAAATCAATGGTAACGGCAGACTATCGATGAACATATCTGTGTTGATAGAATAATATTTGAAACAAAACTAACCTCGCATCGCATCGCATAAATTTTTGAGGGACTACTTTCTCAGCAGCAGCAGCGGAAACAGTATGACGCCCTGCTGCTGCTGCTGAGACATAAATCCTTCAAATTGCAAGGTTGGTTTTATTTCATTCTATCAACACAGATATGTACATCGATAGTCTGCCGTTACAATTGATTTGCCTTGGGTGCCATGCTATCAGGTACCATTGAGTTGCGCTAGCCATAGCACCAGCGAACTCGGCAACTAGAAGAACTGAATGAAATTTCTTGAAAACGTCTCCATCACACTGGCTGAGTTGGAAAATAGGTCTTATGTCCAAAATTCCGAACTATCACTTTAATGGTCAACGCACACCTTAAAACTGCATAGACCTATTTTAACACAGATTTTCAAGACCAATTAATCACTTGCGGGCCACATAAAATGATGTGGCGGGCCACATCTGGCACCCGGGCCTTGAGTTTGACACGTGATCTAAATGATCCATTTAAGTAGAAACCAAAGTTAAAAAGAAGCTAAATATTAAGCACCATAATGTTATGTCTGAAGGCTATGGTGGGCCGAACAACCACTGCCAATGAGAATGGTGTTAATCTAATTTTTTTTTAGCAGCTTAACCCAGGTTTAAGAATCCCAAATGTACTTGCTAACTTGTGTGTGAAAGAGGCGAAACACTTGGGCAACTGCCATTCTTCTCAGGACCTGACCACAATTCTCAGCAATGAGGCGCTCCCTCATTAGGACCAGGTTTTTGGTCTCCATGAGGACTACTGGTCCTGACATGGTCAGTGTTTATGCCAGAGAAGGTCCTAATGATGTAACAAATACTAGTATTTTCACACACACACACACTCTATTGCAAGCATGACAGGGCATTCGAGCCAATTATATTTACATATCGCACAGCACACAGAAAAGTGCTCTGTTTGCTTTTGTGGAGTGTGTTTAATTAAACCCCAGATAATAGTAAGTTTAATTAGCAAGTCAAATGTAGTCAGGAAGGTGAGAGGTAAAGAGCGCATTGGATGACTAGGGCAGAATATTTTTAAAAAACGCTGCAAAAAAACCAACATACCTTCCAGGGACTGTTTGTGAGATTATTATTATTTTTTTATTATTTGGTTTGAAATGATTAAAGAGGACCTGAGGTGAGAAAACATTCTCCTAAACCAAAGATAATTTTTTCTAATTATCTTTTTGGAGTTATTTTCCCGCAGTATTTGTTTTCCTTGATGTGACTTTTAAGCATCAGAGACGTTTGAGGTGAAGGAATTCTGGAGGATTGAGGGATGTTGGTTGCGTGATTTAACTGGATTATAGCTGATATGGTGCAGTGCATACACTTTATTTTCCTTGTCTTTACTGTCTTACAGCGTATCCTCAGACGTGTCCTGGTAACTGTGCATCTGATTTGTTCTCAATTAGCACCACCTTGTCCAGGAAAAGGTCGCGTCAAACGGAGCGAAAACCCTGTGTGGTTTGAAATGGAAAAATTTAATATTGAACAAATTTCTCCGACTCTCTCTCTCTCTCTCTCTCTCTCTCTGGGGGTCTGCCCTCATAACCTGTGGTTATTTATGGATGTGGGTTAGTGATTCATGAACGTTTTTTTTGACCCTGTGCCATCGGTTGGTGTCAGTTAAGAGTGTGTGTGTGTGTGTGTGGCATTAGACAACAGAGGACCTTACAAACCATTTGTATTTGTATGTGTGAGTAGAGTCTGAATTTAGCTACTACTAAATCTGTCTTTGTGAGGCCGTTTTGGCCAGTCCTTATCATGGTTGTAACTTGGGGTTAGGGTTAGGGTTAGGGTTACAAATAAGGTTAAGTTTTTAAGGTTAGGGTAAGAGGCTATGCAATGCATAACTTATATGAGTGTCCTCATAGAGAATGCTGTACAATAATGTGTATGTGTGTATTTTAGTGTATATGCACCCATCTGTTTTGTATGTATGTATGTGTGTGGGAGTTGTGTTGATTGTGGTGTCCATATACACTATTAGGTGGCCAGATGTCTGCTCACTGACAATTAAGTCAATACCCCCCGAGTCACTGTTATATTCATAGACCAGCCTCAGCTATATGATAGTCTGTATGTAGAATATGGAAAGCAAATATTATAATTACATATTTTCCATATTTTCCTACTTAGCTGATTTTGACATTTAACCCCAAATGCTGTTACTTAATGGTCTGTATTAATGCAGCGATCTTGATGACGACTCAAAGCTGCTGAACACTACAGTTTTGCCATTCACCCATTCACTCACACTTCCATACAGTGCATTTCTAGAGCTGAAGCGATTCATCGATTACTAAATTAATCGTCAACTATTTTGATAATCGATAATCAGGATTTCTGATAGTTTTAGCTTCTCAAATGTGAATATTTTCCTGGTTTCTTTGCTCCACATAACAAATTAATCATTACAACTGAATCATTTTGGTTTTGGACAAGACAAGACATTTGAGAACATCGTCATTTCCAGGTTTGACTTTTATATGGACCAAATGATTCATCGATTAATAGAGAAAACAATCAACAGATCATGCATGATTATGAAAAGAATCGTTAGTTGCAGCTCTACGTATTTATTTTTTCATACCCATCCACACGCTGGATCCACAACCTTCAAGTTGAAAGACGTCTCGTTCGACCACTGAGCTACCGTCGCCACCCCGATAATGTTACAATTGAAGTTCTGAAATATGTCTATGGATTAAAGCCAGTTTAATACACATCTAATTTATTTAAATGGGTTTATTACAAAAACCAGTATTACCATGAGATATATCATCAAAATATTAACTGTTGTACTTTAATGCAGGGACGAGAACTGAAAGATATTAATTGATTCCAAAGAAATGTTAAACTAGCTTAGGCAAACAACAAAAATGGTGCCTGAATGACTGATGACTGAATTAACTTTGTTATATTTAAGTCATTACTAAAAGTATTTGGAGCTCAAGGTTTATGGCGTGAAGAAATCAGCCAATGTGAGATAACACAGTTAACAGTTTCACAGTTTTCCATTTTCTTGGTGCATTCTGTAAACAAACCGTGGCCTAATCAGCTGCATTGTGACCAGGCAGTCGTGATTATTAAAGCTAGAAAACCAAGGACAAAAACGATACAGTAATTCCCAAAGTGTGCTCTGTTTAATGAGTACACGTTAATTGTACGCCGTGTCCTTGAAGGGCAGCCTCCGGCAGGTGCGAGACGAGATCGCGCTCGCACAGATACAAGTTCGCAGGTTAACCGCTCCCATTGTCAAAGACTCTTTTTAAAATCATCTATTTGCATTGTGTCCCGAGAATCATGTCCTGTCTAATCATCTGCTGCTTGCCTACTGTGAGGAGAGGGCAGATAAATGAGGAGATAAATGGTGCCCGAACAAATATTACATGACACGCGATACCGTCAAAGGCGCTTACGTCGACAGAACCTGTTTTCAGATGAATGACAAAGGCAGAATTACAGAGACCTTTTCAGTCACATCGTTGAGAGAAAACTCTTCCTGTTTCTCGCATTAAATCATGAAATAAATTAGTGCCGTGCAATAGGTTAACGCGCGTTAACGCATGACACGTTTCCATGACGACTGACCGGAAAAAGACGCACGTGACGTGTTATGTTTACATGCCGCGACACCGGAGTCCAGGCACCGTTTACCAGTTAGCTCCGTTAGCTGCATTAGCTCCTTTTAGCGCCGTTAGCGCTCCTACAATCGAACTGGAGCGCTCTGTTTTTTGAACGAAAACAGCAGCGCTACAAATAACCAGCGTACCTGTTTACTGTGTGCCTCTGTTTTTAAAGTTGAGCGTTACTTTAGAGACTCATTTTAACAAATCACGTAAACATGACGTCACGCGCGTCTTTTTTCCAGTCATGGAAATGAGTCGTGCGTTAACGTGCGTTAGCGTTGACGCCGTTAAACACCGTTGGCGCGTTAACGTTTGACAGCACTAAAATAAATAGTTATAATGTGACTCAAATTAGTGTAAGAAGAATTGCATGATTCTTAATTGGTACATTTTTCTTATTTCTGTGGATAATTACCCCAAACACATTAGGCGCTGTTGTCATGTTCATTCCTCTAATTAAATTCATGAGCCACTTAAGAGTTTGAGATACTCGCGCTTGCCAAGAAACGCCAAGTTTTCCCAACTCTAAACTTTTCTGGGATGATGCATTTTAGAGAACAACAGGAACTTAGAGCCATGTGTTTCTCTGCTTGACACTGTGTGTGTGCATACGTGTGTGTGTGTGTGTGTGTGTGTGTGTGTGTGTGTGTGTGTGTGTGTGTGTGTGTGTGTGTGTGTGTGTGTGTGTGTGTGTGTGTGTGTGTGTGTGTGTGTGTGTGTGTGTGTGTGTGAGATAGAGGATATAGCAGGGTGTTTTTCTTTTTTTTCCACTGTCCCTAATTGGAGAGGTGATGCCATGCCCTGAGCACTGTGCCATCCACCAGACTCCTAGACCTGCACAGACACATCCTCAGACTTGTCTCCAATGTGTCACAATGTGCTTCCAGAGAATATCACTGCCTGGAGAACTGCCCTTAACTACACACACACGCACACACGCACACACACACACACACACACACACACACACACACACACACACACACACACACACACACACACACACACACACACACACACACACACACACACACACTGTGTCCATACCAAACTAGCGAGAGAGATACCTATGTCACTAAAAAACTAGGACACCAGTTGACGAGATTTTGTTTGGCTGTGCTGTGTGTCGATTTCGTGACTTTTCTCAGACACTCTCGCCGTCTCACTGAAAATCGAATAGTTCCGTCTTGTCGTCCGACAAACAGCTCGGTTAATGATTATCGGAACAAAACAAAAAAATGCAAAACAAACCCAATTGAATGACGGGGAATTAACACCCACAAAGACATGCCTTGTAAAACTGATTGGCCACAGTTTTCAAACAGGAAAAGCCTTTGTGTAACGTTGAGATCGACCATGAGAAAATAAATGAAAAGTCACACACACACACACACACATCCAATAAAAACAAATACAAGGACAGTGGATCAATCGAAAAATCTCATGACAGTACAAACAAGAAAAGGATATCTATGAGTGAAAGGTCACTGGCAATAAAAATCCTTTCAGTACCTGAAGAGACAAAAGCTGTTTACAGATATTGCACTGAAAGTCTAGACATCCACTACCATAATCTCTGGATTCCTGATAATCCACAGCGAATAAAGTGTCCTGCTTCCTAAATGAAACTCCCAATATCTGGATATTCCAGATATTCTGACCCATATTGCAATTGGAATATGTGTGAATGGCAAACTTTAAAGACAACCCTGACCCAATTTCTCAGCTAATCAAAGTTTAAAATGATATTATTTACAGTACGGAGTGAAGCCTTGGATGCGCACCAGTCTCCCACGACACTCAAACCAGCTGGCGTTTTCCATGCTGTGCCCAATCGGTGTCCTTGTAAAAACTCATCCTACTGCCTCTCAAAGTGTATTCACTGCAGCCCACTTGTTCAAATGTAGGTGGACTAAGTAAGATAAACAACTTTTTAATCATCACTGTGAATGAATTATTCATTCATTCATAGTCTACCACTTTATCCTCCATGTGAGGTTCTGCGGTTCACTGGAGCCGGTGGGCAGGCCACTTGTCCAGAGATGAACAACCATTCAGTCTCATATTCATCTACAGAAAATGAGTGTCCAATTAACCTTTGCATGTTTTTGGACTGTGAGAGGAAACCGGAGAACCCGTAGACAAACTTACTCTGCCTGCTCTGCTGCGTTGCCTTTAAATGATTCATTCCAAATTTAGTTTGACAGCCTTAAGTGCTTCCATATTGTTCATGTTGGATTTGAAATTAATGGAATTCTGCACGCCCCCGCGCTGTCATCACGTTTGACCAACTATAACCAGTCTGCCAAGGATAATGGTAAGGAGAGAGGGATTCCATGTACAGAATTGGTAATAACACAGTATAGTTAACCTTTAAATGCACGGCAAAGCCAGCCCTCAGAGTCGTCAAGGTTACCACTTTTTTATTTGCTGAGTGAGTACCTCGCAAGAAATGTACTGATGTAAAAGCACGAGTCGTTTCCTGAACATAATAAACGCTTTGAAAGTGAAGCGGCAGGCACAGTGAACCAAAGGTTAATGTCACAGTGGAGAACATTGCGGGAATAATTCAAGACAAAAAACATCTCTCAGTAGTTTTTTCTCTCGTAGAAGCAGTCTTGCTCTTTCTTTCTCTCTATCATTTCTGCACTCCCTTTTTTATCATTATTAAATTTCCCTTGTCTCTGCACAGCCCTGCACCCCCCCCCCTCTCTCCTGTGTTTAACAACTGTCTAAACTGTTAAAGCAAAGAAGTTAACACTGACGCAACCTCACAGCAACAACATGTTTGCTCACGCTCAGATCTGGTCCTCGTCCATCTGTGTCACATTTATAACAGCGAACAAACACTGAAAGTCAATAAATGTCAACAGAAACAGTGGGTGATGCATTCGCACAGATCTGACTTTAAAATCAACTGGAACCACCAAAGAAACTAATGGCACCTTTTCCACAGCATACGGCACCTACTCAACGTGGGCGGAGTCAAATGTGGGTCAGTTAATTAAAAAACGATGAGTTCAGTACTTCCTCCATGAACCAATCACCGCTTTAATAATCAAACAAATATTCATCGCCATCCCTATCATCATTATTATTGTTATTATTATTATTATTATTATTCAATAAATAAATGACTTTCTTTCTCGAGATTCAAATCATCGGCCAAATATATTATAAAATAAACCCAGCGTGAGCAGCGTTGGCAGTCGTTGAGTGACCCGCAGTGCGGTTGTCATTTTCCTGTTTTCTCTTCAGAGACGCTGCAGTGCCAGCTCACATAAATAGACGCCAGCAGGGCCAGAGAATGTGAAAGTGAGATTTTAACATTTTGTTATTATTATTATTATTATTATTATTATTATTTATGTCTGGTGTTCTCTGCTGCCTGGCACAGATGGTAAAATATCGAGCTTGGTTAGCTCCCGTCTTCCATTTATAGGGCCCTATGATTTCCGTGTTAACGGAATCGCGGACGGAATCGCGGAATTGGCCAATAAAAACGGAATCTAATGTTAAACGCGGAATATCGCGGAAATTGACATAATGTGACTGAAATGCTGTCATCGTGAGGAGAAAGAACGTTTGTCTGGAGAAATGTTCCGGGGAACGCTCATTCGTGGCACCACCCGTGTATCTCCCCACAAACACTCACCCGGTCAGGGTCTCCCCCAGTGCGTGTTGCTTGTTTATTTACTTTATATACACTTTTTTTTTCTAAACCGCGGAACAAGTGCGCTGCGCTCGCATGTAACCGGCGAGCGTCTCCTTGTCCAGGTGCCGATTGAAACCCAAGTCACACCATCAAATACGCCATTATTACGGTTATATTGTTATTGTCAATAAAGATGTTGTATTTAGGAATGCACCGATAATTCGGCGGCCGAACCACGGCGAGTAAACTGTGGAACATCGCCTGTTAAATGCTGGAAAGTATCTGCGCAAAAGTGAAACTTATGAACTCCCCGCGACTTTCACTTAACAGCAGAGAACATTCTCTCTCTTTGAACAGTTAACTAAAGACATCAGCTCATCTGATGCATCTGTTATTCCCTTAATTACAGCGTTGTAGAGGTAATATTGCGTGTTGAGAAACGATCCAGTCGGATACGGAGAAGCGCACGGCGCAGGAGAGGGAGAACAGTACAGCGCAGGGGCGGTGCGCAGAAATCCGTCTGCACCAGATGAGGGGGCACTACCACTTATTTATTTATGTTTATTATTATTATTTTTCTTTTAAATGTGACCAGCATTGCATGGCTTGTTTTAAGATTCACTGGCATTTACTTAATTAGGATTTAACTTAAGTCAAAACAATTGAACAATTGAGAAGTCAGTGGATTCAAGAAGAAAGTTGCATTGACACAAAAAGCACACATTCTATGGTGGTAAAGTAAGTATAAAAGGTAAAAAGAAACAGAATAAAAAATAAATAAAACGGAAAAAATGGAATTCTAAAAAATTAAAACGGAAAAAACGGAATTTGGGAAAAAATAAAACGGAATTTGGAAAAAAATAAAACGGATTTCATAGGGCCCTACATTTACCACTCACTGTGTAATAATCCACAGGTTTAAGCAGTTTCGTTTTTATCCACACACACACACACACACACACACACACACACACACACACACACACACACACACACACACACACACACACACACACACACACACACACACACACACACACACACACACACAGGGAGAAGAGGACAAAAGCACAGCAGCGTGGAAGGTCAATGGACATTATATCTAAATAATGACTTTTAATGAGTTGAAGCTGAGCTAATTAGCCTGGACTGAGTTATGAGGTAATTGTTCCCTGAGGCACCTTTTACTTTGTTCTCCTCTGTGTGCACACGTGTGTGTGTGTGTGTGTGTGTTCTGTATTTGTTACCTCTTTATGACCTTTTCTGGCATCAACAGTAACCTTGTCAGGACCAGTAGTCCACACGGAGATCTAAACCTGCTCCTAATGAGGCGGAATCTCATTTTTTATCATAACTGGTTTAGTTTAGGGATTCAAAGTTTGAATTGTGGTTATGTTAAGGTTAAAGTTTGGGTTATCAACTGGTTATGGTTAATGTGAGGGAGAACCCCGTGGTTAGGCTTCCCACATGGTTATTAGTATTATTATTTTATTTAAAAGAAAGAAAACACAGACGCAAACATTACTCGGTTATCAAAATAGTTCATCACCAAAATGGATTAACTGTTGAGGCACAAATTTGTATCGATCTTGTGTTTGTTGCTGACGAAAAAATAAGACTGCATCCAATATGGATCCGTCCTCGCCCATCAGCTCCAGTTATTGGATCATGTTGTGCATTTTTTCCTGTGCATTGCTCAAGCAGAAAATTAAGCCGCCGCAGCTTCTGTGCGCAGTTTTGTGCCAAAGTGCATTTTTTCTGCCTTGCTTTGAGCATTAAAATATCAGATGCTGCATCTCATCATGCCTCTCGCATGGATTATGTCGATTAATCTTGTAGATTGATGTAATTACAGTTCTGTATGCATTTGTAATTTACAGTATGAAGTCACATTTCCATATATACTGTATGATAATGTGTTAGCATGTCACGTTTTAAGTGACTCTTACCATGAACGTTGCTATAATGCAGTCTCTCAAATCCATACCATTTGAAAATTTCAGCTCCAGCAGCCATTGTTATTTAAATGACGCTTCTAATAAACTGGAATATGAGGCGTGTGGGGTGCAGTAGATCAAATTTACACGCCAGATATTTCAGCTTTCATCCTTTAAGTCTAAATTGAAAATATCTTATCTGATCCGGTCTTTAAGATGACACCTCCTCTGGTATCAAGGTCACAGTCATGATTGGGAGCGCTTGAGACGTACACCCCCCCCGCCTGACTTTGTTTTCCAGTCACATTATCTTTGATTTACACCTGCTTATTTTCTATAGGAAGCGAAACCCTCCCATTGATAATGGCCCCCGGCGGACCCTCGTAAATAGTTTGGATCCTCCCTCCCTGTGTTGCCGTGTCCTTATCTGGACCTCCCCGACTCATCCATCTGGTTCACAGCCGATCATTATCAGACCGGATCACCTTCACACACACAGCCAGGCTTAACTTTGACTCCCTGTGTGTGTGCGTATGTGTGATATACAGTATGTGTGATATAAAGGATACAGAGACAAAGAATAATGCGGTCCACTTGTCTTTGTTTACATGTTACTGTATTAACTCCCACATCGCCATCATCTGTGTGTCTATCTGGTGCAATTTATTTGATCATCTCCGTCTCTCTCTCTGTCTCACAGCATGTGTGAGGGAAAAGGTGCAGAGCCTCCTCACTGCTACTCTCCTTCTTCCTCAGCACCAAGGTCACTGCTGCTCAGCCTCTTGGCTTCACCCCCCCCCCCCTGCCAGTTCTGATATTTTTGACAACAAAAATGTAACTGCAACTGCAGCACGTCAGCTTTTCACAGCCCCCCCTTTTATATCTTCAGACGTGACAGAATGTGCCGTCAAGTGAACGCCTCGTTACCTTCTTTTACAGATTTAACTAATTAAATCAGAGCTTATATATATATATATATATGTGTGTATATGTATATGTAAATATATATGTATATGTATATGTATATGTATATGTATATGTATATGTATATGTACATGTACATGTACATGTATATGTATATATATATATGTATATATATATGTATATATGGTGCAGACAGCTTCAAGACAGTAAGACTGTATATATATCTCAATCCCTTACAATGTCAGAATCAGGAAATACTGCCATGCACTGGTTTCATTTCTCCTTCATATTATACTTCCAACTTTTTTTTTTTTTTTTAGAAATTACAGTTCCAGAATGTGTGAATTTCTCTATAATTACTCTTGGGCAAAAAATAAATAAATAAATCAGGATTAATTGCCACAGAGTCTTCTCTGTGGTGTAAATTAGGTTTTGTGGATAATGTCGAACAGCAAGAGCTCACTCATGTCAGCGAGTTTCATAGTTTTTTTTTGTGGTTTCGTCTCTCTCTGAATCCAAACTTCTTTTATGTCTATAATATATTCAGAACTCAGAAGAACTTCCTTACATCTTGGTTAAATGTGTGTGGAACACCATTAGAGCTGAAACCCAGCACTTTAATCTTATTTCCCATTTACCATGTTGGGGCAGAGCCAGAACAAGAGGTATAATACTATATTAGGAATGGTCAGGCTAAAGGAATGTTATTTCATTTTATATGTTAATCAGTTGTGTTCTATGGTGAAACATAAACTTCTGGTTTCTTCAGGCTTCAGGTCAGAATGCTTGTTGAATTTGGAGAATCAGCAAAAACTTGTCATTCTTTAAGGTCACATTTCATTGAATCAGTAGCAGCTGGTCTTGTAGACAAGTAAAACTTCGATCAATATGGGAAAATATACTTTGCAAACCTGATGTTTTCCTATCAAACAAATATCCGTAACCCCAGTTCACTGCAGCCAGAGAGTGATAATATCCTCTGCTGTTTAAAATACAGGTCTGCATCGGAGAAAATAAAATTGAGGCCAAGAATAATTTTTACTTCATTTGAATCTCCGGTCGTTGTTGAAACTCAAGTGGAACAATGTCCATTATGCCATTGATGGCAGACATGGGATAAGTAGATCATGACTAAGACCCTTAATAACAAAACATAACTGCTCCATCAGCACAACGAATAACCTTTGGAAAAAAGAAATATAAATGTCAACCTTTCATTTTGTTGCAGACAGCAAATCCTGAACAAGATATGAACTTCAAAGCGAGAGAACACTGCGTTTTCTTGAGGCCAAACCACCTGCGGACGCACCGGAGTTCCTGTGAACTTCAAAAGATTTGAGATATTTAACAGATATAGCTTGCGAGTGAAGGAACACAGGCTCACGCGGCTGCTGTCATAACAACTGAAGTCTCACATTGTCTACCGCTCGTTGCATAGATGCAGAGCGAGGTGTTGGTGTTGATATCAAAAGCAAGAGAAGAGTCGGGTGTTTAAAGCTCCGTGGTTGATGGTGGATCAGCAGTGAAAGCGAGTTGTCTTTCAACTGGAGGGCTGCGGGCTCCGCTAGGGGCAAGACACTTAACCCCCACATTGTTTCTAACTGCTGTACAGGCAGCGTGTGAAGGGGTGTGAGAGAATAATATAGCTGCATGAATGTGTGAGTGGAAAAAAAGCAGCTTTACACTAATCATCACGACTCGAAAAGCACTTTCAGAAAGTAGTGGCCTTCATTTATCCTTTATGCTTGATATCTACTAAAGCTGAACCTTTATATTTTCTTTCAAAAAGAATTAATGTCGTTTCAATAGACTGGTTTCTTCACTAAGTAGTTTATAGAATAGCCCTACTACTATCTGTGTTTAAAAAAAGTGTTAAAATCCCATCTCCAGCCAGTAGGGGCACTGCTGAGTATTGGCTTTTACACTCACACACTTGCAAGTCCCCACTTTGCCTAATATTTCAAAAAATAATAAAAAAAAATAACCAGTGTCTTTGGGATGATTTTAGCTTGATGTAAAGGCATGACAAAGAGGGGACCTGAAAAATGTCCCCTGTTCAGCGTGAGTCCCCTCTTTGTGGTCCCCTGTTCTACTGGTTGACAAGTACACACACACACACAGCACACCACACTCTACTCTCATATTCACGCTCTGAACGACAGTTAGTTTCACAAAGAGGACGCGTTTAACAGTGTTATGTCAAGTTCTGCCGAGGATCATGAATGTGATTGACAGATTGTAGTGAGGGGGAAGGGGCAGTGTGCACAGCTCTACAGTGAAGCATTTTCATGTTAAATATTTAAAATAATAAGTGTCAAACTGTTTTTTTGGGTCAGAATGTTTTGGCTCCCCCGGGACACCACACTCCCTTGAATGATGTAGTTTTGATTAAGTCAAATCAAATTAAGCTGAGGGACTTAAAACAACCGTGAAGGGTGTGGTGCAACATTAAATCATTTGGTTTTCATAGTCTTTGAAGACTTTTGTATGTACTGTACTTCAGGCAAGGACCTCCACCGTGTTGCTCCACCAACCCACACATACGTGCATTTTGAATAGAATAGATCGAGCCACACAAACCTGAAGCATAAACCGACAGCAGTGTAGTGGAGAGAGCTGTTTACATCCTTTCTGGTATGTGAGGGTCGCCATAGATTGTTGATATTCTTGGGAAAGAAAGGTGCGAGGAGGAGGAGGAGGAGGAAGAGGAGGAGGGGAGGAGGGGGAGTCCTCCGTTTGTTGCGCTATGATCATTAATCCTCGATGGACCTTTAATTAGAATACGGGAGAGACTCAGTTTCATTATTTAATTGAGCTTGAGTGTAATTGGTGCAATAAAATCTAGGCATTTTGGGATAATATTGAACTCGACTGTATTTTTACTCATAGATTATTGCATTTGCAATGTGATTTGCATACGAGACCATCAAAAATAATGACTACTGTGCAATATTTTGCAAGGTTGAAAACTTGGTTGGAAGGTTGAAAATCCAGCATGTATGTATGATATTTTTTTAATTTGAATCAGAATGTCAGCCGTTGCTAACTGTATTTCGGTCTGAACAGAAGCGTTTCTGTGTGGAGTTTGCATGTTAATTGGACTCTCTAAATTAGCCATAGTTGTGAGTCTGACAGTGAATAGTTGTTTGTCTCTATGTGTTGGCCCCGTGATGGTCTGGCGAGCAGTCCACCATGGTGTGACCCCACCTTCCACCCTGAGTGAGTGCACAACTAATCAACATCACGATTCCTTGTTTCCAATGACTTTGTGTTTGTTGTCTGAACAATTAGTCTGCCTTTTTCTTTCACTGTTATGTCTGTGTTGACCAGTGACTTGTGTGAGCGAAGCAGTAGTGAGTGTCAAAGGTGTGAATTGGATTGTTTGACAGTATTTCAGAATTGTTTGTGGAGCTCAAGCCCGAAACGAATGCTGTTAGGTGTTGGAGTCGTGCACCGACTGGGTCTGTCTGATGTGTTCTGTCAGGATGCGCACAAATAAGCTCAGTTGGTGGAATGAGGGTGGGAGGCATCAGTCTTACTGTCTTGAAGCTGTCTGCACCTGTTCACAAAAAAGGTTTCAGCCTTTTAGAATTTATTTCTTTGTAATCATCCTTTGTGTAGATGAAAGTTTGAGCCCAGTTCAATAAAATGAGGGCCATGTCACCACAAAAATGAGTTTAGGTGAATCTGTATAGGTTTTTTTTTAGTGCTGGGCACATTAACGCATGGCGCGTTTCCATGACGACTGACCGTAAAAAGACGCGTGTGACGTCATGTGCACGTGACTCCCGATTGTTAAAATGAGTCTCTAGCAAGTAACGCAAAACTTTAAAAAAGAGGCACACATACGCAGTACACAGGTACGATGGTTATTTGTAGCGCTGCTCTTTGACTCCAGGCTCTAGTTCAACTGTAGGCACGCTAATGGCGCTAAAGGAGCTAACGCAGCTAATGGAGCCACGGCACGTAAACATGACGCCACACGCATCTTTTTCTGGTCAGTCGTCATGGAAACGCGTCGTGCGTTAGCGTTGACACCGTTAACGCCGTTGATGTGTCCAGCACTAGTTTTTTATATATATATTGGCATTTTGTCCACCTGGAAACGGTGTTTTGGAAAGCCCTGAAACGGGGCCCCTTGCATTTTCACGTAGACAACCAATCAATATGCTCGTTTGGGAAAACAATGACGTCAAAGTCCCACCTTTGCCTTACACTGGCATTCACTGTCGCTGTTCGGTGTAGCAGCGCTACAGCATCACATACAGGCTTGGCAAATGTACTACAGTCGTTTTGGCCATTTTGTGTGGATTTCTCGTTTACAAAGAACTTCAAAATGAAAAAGATTAGTTTACATTTGTTCCGTTGTATTGATACGGCCTGAGTATACAGTGTATTATCAGTTACATGAAACAGACTCTGGAATGTGGAATCCACTGGGACATAACAGAGGTTGTGTGGTGGAAGAGTACATGGTGTGGGCTGTTAATGCTGACAGAGCTCATTGGTTAACCCCTCCTCTTCAGATCGAGAGGCTGGAAGAAGATGCATGTTAGTGAGCGAGCAATCAGTGGTGGAAAAACACAGGCATAGTGCACCAGCAAGGTCAATGCTGCTTATTTTCGAGAAAGCGTTTTTACTGATAAAAGATTATTTGCTGCAGAACACAATTAAAGCACATTTTGCATTGCCTCTCTCTCTTCTCCCTTTATTATTTTTGCTTTTTACTTCTCAAGATGTATTCTTTTGCAATCAAGGTTAGTGGATGAATCCAATAACTCCTATTTCTATTTTTATATAAAATATACAAAATCTCTTTTCTGTATCAATAAAATTAATATTTAATGTTCATTTTAATTAGAATTTGTTTCTGGTGTGTCTCTTTGCAAAATAAAAAAAACGCTCCCAGCTCCATAAATATCCAGTAATTGTGCAAAGCTAACCCGCCCCATACCATCAATCATATAAACTTTAAATCTTGCAGCTAATAGCACATTTTTTGTAGCTGCCAAAATGGCCCTCTAATAAAAGGCGCACAATAAATTCCCATTAGGCATTCGAGACAGCAACTGAGCCACAAACTGACTTCTGAATGTATGAAGTGTCTGCATGAATGGCTTTTGTAATACACCAAATATTATGCAAATGATCGGGAGTGTTGTCTCAATGAATAGATGGGCCGTGCATTAGGAGGTGCTGGCAGCCTTTTTTCTTTTGGCAGCTGCAACAAAACGGCTTATGTCGACCAGCGCGGCGTCGTTAGGGAGTGGAGAAACAACATGGCCCTCTGTTACGACTTTTTGTTTGATAATTCATCGCATACGAAGGATTAAAATAGAGGATACATTTACAACAGATCCTCAGTGAAGCAACTAAAACTTTACTGGACGAGCTGAAAGGATAATGCAACAAATACACAGTGTAATAGCAGTGTGTTTATTGTGGTTATTGGGTGGGAATCACAGAGTACCTCATGATACGATGGTCCACGATACCAATAATACCACAATACAACGATTCTGCGATAATCAATATATTCAAAGACAATCATATAGCGATTAAAAATGCAGGATTTCTCTATTTATGCACAACATAGAGAACAAAATGCATAAAGTCTATGTATTAAACGTGAAATGAGCATCTTCTTAATTTACAAATTAAAATATCAATCTCTTACAAACAGCAAATAAGGTTTTTCTGATTCAGAAATACTGAAATATTTATAATAACTATAACCCAGATCTTAACTGCTACTGCTTGTCAGTTTGGAACATTTTCTTTGAGGCTAAGTCACTGCTGCCTTAAACAACACAAATTAGCAACACTTTATGGAATAGTGAAACCATTCTATAAAACACAACTAGATGATTTTAAATCTCACTATGCAGTCTCAAAAAACAGCTATAAATACTAGTGTGCTGGTAAATGGTGTTATTATGTCATTTCTTTTCAGCAATCGGATGAAAATGCAAATACATGTACAGTTTATAAAACTGGCCATAGCATGACTCCTATCCCACGTCTTTGTTTTGAAATAAGTGAATGCAAATTAGATTAAAGGAGGAGTCACAGGGGGAAACTGCGTTTTTATTCAATGCCTGGAATGCTTCAGCAGTTTACATTTAGGAATTCTTAAGGCCACATTATACTTCTCTGACTGCGTAATGCGTTATCCGACTGCGTAACCACGGAGACCCCTCGAGCCTTCATACTTCTGCGTCGTGGTGACAGATACGCGCTGCAATTTCCTGCCCGATCAGTAAGGGTCGCTGCGCAAGGTTGTTGTGCTTCTGGCTACAGTGAGCAATGGCGTCCGAGAGAGAAAGAGAGAGAAAGACTGTTGTTGTTGAAACAGTGGCCGTTTCTCACTTTTCTGTGTCACGGAACGCAGTTTTAAGATAAGATAATTTGAGGCGAGAAATTGGCCATTTTATCTAAAAATGTGCTGTGTGTGTTAAGATATGACGTATTTATAGTTTGGCAGCGACGTTGTCGGCGGTGATCAGTTCCGCCTCTGTGGACACTCGGTGCGCACTGTGAGCCGGCACAGAGCAGCCGCGCTCGGCCTGTCCTGAGGACTAGTCGCAGCTCTTGCCATCTCCGTTGTCCCTTGTCGGAGTGACGGACAATTTTCTAAAATATTTTGTGCAGTCGGAGACGACGCAGAGGCTCTATGACAGGCTCTCCGTCGACGCAGAGCACTTTACGCAGGAGTATAAATTGGGCTTTACAATAACCTGACCGTTTCTAGCCTGTTGAGATCGTGGATCATCACATTTCTCAGCACTAGTTTGGATGCTGTCGTGGTCTGAGCAGACGCTGGTAAACTGCTTTTCAAAAAAGAGAACGGAAAAGAAGAACTTTATTGTTTGAGGGCATCCAATATTTACTGACTAAGCACTGTCTGTGAAGAGTGAGATACAAACGTTTACAGCCAGGCAGATGTGAATTGGGCCCAAAATAGCAGCACTTGTTACCTCAAGTAACACATGCCTATATCTGAGCCATCTGCTCTCGTCACAGTGCAGATGCTGGCTTTTTGTCTGAAAACTCCTCTCCTCAGACGAGCATCAAAACCGCGATGGTGAAACGCAGCAGATGGATATGAGGAGTGATAGATGTTTCTTTTCTAATTTCCCTTTTATCAACTCGCTTTGTTGATAAAAGCTTTGTGTGTGTGGGTTTTTCTGTGTCACAGAGACAGTCAGACTTTGATTTCGTTGTCAGTTTTTTTTAGTCTCTGCAAAGTTTGCTAAGGCTGTACCCAAATAAAAAATTCATGAACGTCTTTTGCCGACATGATGCCAAACAAAACCCGTGCAGTATTTTTTTCTCTCTAAAGTTTCTCTCTCAGTTAACCCTTGTGTCCATGTCGCAAACATGAATCATTGAAAGCATCTTACCTAAGAGAGTAGCTTGAAAGCTATGAGCGCTCACTGTAGTTATCCCCAAACTTACCCTTCTTCTTCATGGTGTTTGAGAAGGATTTTTATTTTGGACTCTTTCCGTCTAATTAGAGAAGTCAGTGTAATATACATGTTCAGTACAGTGGTGTGCATGGACCTTGGAAAAAAGGAACTTGTCCTTAAAAGGAAAAAAGTCTTAACCCATGTTTTAAAAGCTTTTGTATTATTCATAAAGCTGACAGGGCGGAGCAGGGAGCAGTGGACCCTTTACATTCTGTCTACACTCAGACCTGTTAGCCTGGTCAACCAAGTTATGTGTCTGCTACAGAAATAATCTGCTCTCTCTCCGTTTGGACAGTGAGGACGGTTTTCAGGACGGTTCAGTGACTTTCTGTCTTCTGTCTAAATGACTGTAGCACACACTTGTGCTTGTTAAAGCTTGTCAGGAAGTAATGACAAGCTTTTCCTCTGGTGTATCTTTGCTGCCACTGCTCCATGGAGCTGCATTAATGGACTAAAAAAAGCAGAGGCAGTTTTTTTTAGGTTCAACTCATATATCAGTTGTTAGCCATTTGTGGACCAACTAAAATAAAAAATAGTTGTTGTTTTTTTATTCCTGTTACAATCATTCCAAAAAGTCCATTATGTAAAAGTGCACTGTGGAGTCTTTTTTTTTGTGCCGAGTCAGCATATGTCGAGGCGCTCAAACTGTCAGTGTTTATCCTCGTCTCTGCCTCGGATTCTTACTCTCACCTCTAAACTGTGCTCGCTCACTCACTGCATGATGGGAAACACTGGTTTAGTCAGAATATATCTACTTGACTGACTCCTCTTGGCTGTTCTCTCCATTCTGTGCTGGACTGGCCCTCGCTCCCTCCATCTCTTCATCACTGCACTACCTCTATCTATCTATCTATCTAACTTGTATTCATGACTGCTTTAAAGGTCCAGTGTGTAAGAATTAGGGACATCTGATGGAAGACTCCACCGCTTACCCCATCTCTTTCCCATTAATGTGTCAGGCAACTTCAGTGGCCTTTGTATCCCAGAAAGGATGTTGTCCTTCTTCGTCTGGGCAGTAACGCTATATGAAGAGCACACTCTGGCCGTTCAGGCTTAGACCCTGTTGTGGAAATTCTCTGCTGCTGGTGAAGAATGAAATAGAGAACTTCTGCCGGCCGACAAGTTTTTATTTTCGTTGCAAGGAAAGGGTCAATCTTCACAGGAGTGATCCTAGCTGGAGAAAGACCCAGAGCAAAGTGTGCCCTCCACATTTACACCTGAACCCCTTTTGCATTACTCCAATAGACAAAGAGTCTGCCATTCCAGATGGCGTTTCACGCCTCTTTGTCTACTGTAGGTATCAGGGAGCAGAACTCCCTCTGGATGTTTCAGGAGTATAGACACAATGCACAATATACAACACAATACAGAAAGAACCTGGTATTCTGTGTTTGGCAGGTATAGGGTGATGGGCAGTTTTAGCTCTGACAGAGAAATTGAATTTACCATTACAACCCTTGGCTAACGGATGTGTAAAAGGATTATTAAAGGTTATGGAAACTGAAATGACTGCAGGTATACATGCAGTAGTAGCAGTACTCGGAATCAGACCGTGGATCTCCAGAGGTTTCAGCCTTGAATGTATTCTCAAAGTCTTCTGCAGTGTCAGGTCATTTGAAGTTATACTGAGCTGGTCCACGAAATTGTGGCAGAGATGTTTGTAAGTCTCGTCCCATCGATGCTTCCACTATTTCAGTGAGCGTCTGCCTGCCGTCCTGACTCCTGACATTTATGACAGCAGCAGAGTCTGTGGACAGCTACACTGCTGACCTTAACCTGTCCCTCTCCGCTGCCTCCTTGAAACGTTTGTTCCAGTTTCCCAAACAACTAAAATGTCAAAATAGGTTCTCAAAGTGATTTACAGACAATATACACATTACATGCTGTGAAGCAAGCCCTCTATAGGAGACTGGAATGGCATTTTTCTACCTGGCATGGCATGATTACCTACTCTGGACTTTAGGGTTCCCATAGGTCCTTCAAATCCTTATCCTAAACAACTTTCAAGGCTTTCATGACCCATGTCCTATTAAAAGTGGCTTAATTTTGTGCAAGAAGGAAGTACCAGCTGCCAATGTATCCTTGTTTGTTATGACGCCACCTACTGTTCCATATGCCCTGCAATGCTTGATCGCATTACAACACGGCCCTCGAGTCATAATTACTAGCGGTGTTGGGGACACTGTCCACCGTCTCTCTCTCCTTGCAGTGACGTGAGATTCCATGCGGAACAATGAGCGAGTAAAGTTAAGCAAGAGTGAATGATGTGATGCCTGGGAAATGAAAATGCCAAGATCTCTGTCTCACCAAAGACAATTACAGAGACTGACTTTGACCAAGATCCCAAGGACAATCACTTGTCCAGATGCAGAGCGTGCTGCAAATCAATAAAAGTGGACGCCACGAGCGAAGCAGCTCTTACAAGTTGCCCTCCCATCTTAAGCTGTGTCAGCACATTCAGTCCTTGAGTTTGAGGGAATTGGGCATGAAAAGTCCTTGAATTTGAACCCTGCAAATTAGACTATTTCTCTTTGATATACTCTTCCAGGGATTTTGATCACGGAGGTAAACATACACATGTCAATGCCACTGACTGACTGGCTTATCCTTGCCTTAGCAACTCCGTTCCGTCCTCCGGGCCTGCTTCCTTACCTGTTTCAGTAATTGAATTGTTTGATCTTGAATGGGTTTTGTGTAAACTCTGTTGTGAAGAAAGATGCCCCTCGCCTCCTCTTGGCTCTGCAGGGTCTTTGAAATTTGGCCCCGCGGCTTCCAAACGCTCACCAGATCGAAGGATACTGTTCAGAAAAGGCCAGGCCAGCATGCTCTGACCTGGGAGGGGGTGACGTTGCTGCAAGTTTGTGAGTGCGTGGGTGGGACTATGTGAAATTAAAGACATTGTTTTTGTTTCTCTCTCTTTCTTGGCAAGGTGGGTGGAAACAGACAGGAGCTGGTCAGGGAAAGGAAGCTGAGGATTATGCATGTGCCATGAGAGGAGGATAAATAAAAGAGATGATTCTATGAATGATGCATAGCTCTCTCTCTCTCTACATTATACTCTTCCAGGCAATTTGATTATGCAGGTAAACATACAAAGCTGTATAACCGAGAGATGAAACAGGGGTAGAGGAGGATAGAGGGTGTGTGTGGCTTTTTGTATGAAAACAGATTGGATTTCTCGCTTAGAAGATATTTTGGAGTGTATGTGTACTGTATACGCTTTACACAATCGAGAACCTTGGACTCATTCAGAAGCAAGTGGAAGGACGTTAATGTGGAGCCTCTCTGCAGCCGCCAGCACGACTGCAGTGTTTCGGGGGTTTGCTGTTTTGTTGAGGCAACAGGGCATCGGCACCGAAGAAGGGACTTGTAAATATGAACCCACCTGTGGCAGGCTTTTCCACTCTCCAGATTGTTGGCTTCTATCAGTGTCACGCCTCGTGTGGACAGACATAAGTCATCGTCGCTGCCATAGCTGAGAACGCAGCGTTGTATCTCTGTTCCCCCTCCCACTCGCACATGTCTGTTGACAGCCACGGGGGACGAGTCTGTTGTGGCTCTGGGTAATAAAGCCATTAATCACGTTCACTGTTTGCCATGAAAATGCCACGCTGCGCAGCGTCTCACTCTGACGGTCCCAGGACGTCACAGCAGATGCAGCTCACTGGAGTGGAATGGGACGCGTCCCAACCTCGTGTGTGTGTGTGTGTGTGTTCGCAGATTGCACATTACCTGAGATTAATTAGCTCATGAATGCCTTGTTCAGAATCAGAGAATGGTGATTCACAGGACTGAAAAAGTGCACAGGAATACATCTTCAGTGAGACAGATATCGTGATATGATAGTCTTGATTATTACAGAATAGTTGTATCATAATTAGAGCTGAAACATTTACTGGATTAATCAATTAATTAATCGTTTTCATTATTAAGACAAGTTTTCTCATTTTTCAGCTTCTTAAATGTGATGATGTTCTGGTTACTTTGCTCCATATAACAAAGGACAAAAGAGGGCATTTGAGAACATCATCATTTGACATTTTCTGGACCAAACAAGTACTCTATTAATCGAGGGAATAATCAACAGATTAATATATTATGAAAATAATCGTAATATATTATGAGGTACCCTATAATTCCCCTATATTATGAGGTACCCTATAATTCCCCTACCTACTGCCCATTGCACCAAAAATGTCCACCAGACAATTTGTCCACCCAAGAAGTCAAACATTCAGGGGTCTATTATTGTGAAATGTGTCAAATATCACAATTTTTGGCTGATTAATAAGAAAGAATAACACATTTATCGTTGATAATCAATAATACAGATGATTTCCTAAAACAGGAAAGTGAAGGATTTTTCTTTTTCTCTCTGTCCTTTGTCTTTCATCGGTATAGACATTCAAAACCGTGCACTTGCATGCAAATATTGACAAATGTACGTGCTTTTGTTTCGCTCATGCAGGTGCAGCCTGTGTAGTCGAGGAAAGAAAGTAAAAACGCAGGTTCTTAGCAGTCTGCAGCGTTGCACTTGAATTCCGACGCTAACTTATCTGCTCTTATTTAGCCATCAATCTGCTTTAGCTGATGTCAGCAGCCCCTTTCCCGAGCTCCGTGGTCATACATAAGCAATGAGAGATCGTTGATCATCTCCCATTATGGTCTGTTTGAGGAGATAGCTGTTGGTGACGTGAATGTTGATGGAGTAAGACGAATGCTTCTTCACCATAAAGCTTCCTTTGGCAGCTCCTGAACCAAACCGTCGCTGGGCCACGATTTACAATCATTAAACTTAACAGTGTAGGCGGGATTGAAATGAAGGCTGAATTAACTAATTTAAAGATGGGTTTCGGTCATAGACTGTGTTAATAACCCTACGTTTCACTTGATTTATAAAGTCAGTAAACATTTCCCTGAGATTTTTATAGTCTATGACTAGTTTCAGGCCTTCTTCGTTACAGAATGATGTCCTCTTTGTAAATAATTGTCACATTTAAAGTAAAATATACAATAAACCAGGGTATATCATATAAAAATGTCACAGCCTACTTTAAGTCTTCTTGGTCCCGGAACTGATTTTCTTTTAAAGGGAACGTAAATATTAGATTTTAAGCTGTGTTAAGTTGGCATCAAAGCTTAAATCTAATAAGTTAGATATTAGATTTAAGTTTCCCACTGAGTTCCCAAGATTTATATTGAATTAGTTCTCTTCTCCCTCTTCACATACGTCAGACTGTTGTTTTATACTCTGTATTACACATTTATACAGATATTTTAACTGAACTACTGAGCTGAAATTGATTTTTTAGTCACTGGTACTAACCACCTCCAACAACTTAGCTGCTAAGTTGAGAAGAAACTACAACTTTACTCAGTTGCGCTCTTTGAATTTCTCCGGGAAAGTTGTTGCACACGACTAATAGCATTGTGTCAGTGGGAAAAAAAAAAAGAAAAAAAACCAAAGGTAATAAACTTTTTAAATGTGTAGCCGCAGGGCCTCGCCAAAGGGCAGGTTCCTCCAAAGTAATAGAAATGTAAAAGCCTTTGAGTAGCTCGTTTATCTTTGTTCCGTTCACTTAAGCGTGCACACGGCATTGATCAAGGAATGCTGTCTTTGCACAATTTCCATGCATCCTTCAATGAAACTCTCATCCATGCTCTTTACTCTCACTGTCTTTTCTTTTCTTTTTTTTTGCCGCTATATCGCCCTCATTGCTTTCAGTCTCTGTGTCTGTCGCTAATGCTCTTCTCTTTCCACATGTGCACAGTAACTCATCTCTTCCTTTACTCCCCGAGTCCATTATCTACTCGGACTCTTGTGTCCACTTTCTTTCCTTTAAATCCTCCCACTTTTGTGGAACTCCACATAAGCACAGGCTGTAAACTATGAGGTAATCATTTCCTGTGCTTCACTTTTTCCCCATCTCCTCTAGATTTGAATATTCACTACTTCTGGAAGTGGACTGCGTTTGAGGACTACCTGCTCTTCTGCTTCGGCTTCACCGTGCTGTGCGCCGTGGTCACGCTGCTGCTGCTCGACTCGCCCGTGTTCGTGGAGACGCTGGGCTCTCTCGCCGTGATGTTCGAGGCCATGCTGGGCCTCCCGCAGCTCCTGCAAAACTTCCACAACCGCTCCACCAGAGGCATGAGGTACACACCGAGGTCAAACAGAGCTCGTAACTCTCAGTGCCAGTGCTCATACCGACACACACACACACAGAGTGGCGTCGCTCCCACGCTGCTTTAAATGTTCTAAAAAACTCACAAGTGCCCCGTAAGCCACATGCCACGTGCGCTCATTAAACCTAATGGCCAGGGTGTGCCAGTCATTTATAATCTTATGAAAATTATGCTTATAAATTTGCTAATAAGGTCGTTTGTAATCATTGCAAGCGATATAAAAACAGCAGGTCAAAGATTGGATAAATCCAAAAGGCCAAATCTGAAGTAGGTGTTTGATGAACTCTGTCAGCGACATCCAGGAGATCTAGAATGGAGGTTCCAGGCTGAAGTGATTCATATTCCTTTTGTTTTTGGTTGTTTTTTTTCCAGAGATGTGGAAAAAATACATGAACCGACTCTCAATTTCAATTTTCAAATCAGATATGTTATGCTTTTGTATGTGTGGTCCTAGATTAGATATATATATCTGATATGGCCATGCGAAGGTCATATTAAAACCCATGAGGCTTTTTTTCTCATATGTATGCACTGAGCGTTGTTATCTTCGACGTACATTGTCAGCATGCTTGTCCCAAGATTGTTCCAAGATTCCCACATGGAGAAAACATGGCAAAATCAAACAATTGAATCTCATTCACTAAATTGCTTCTGTTTCTGACCTTCCTCTATTGGGGAGGGGGGTCAATAAAGGTGCATCATATCTTACCAACCTCCTGCTACAATACAGAGTGGTCTCACAAATATGATGTGTGTTGTTGTTGTTGATGATGATTACGCATGCAAAATAGATATTAGTGTGCATGTGTGTTGTGTGAGAGGGCATTCAGAGACACTTGTAGTTATGAATACAAACTGTTAAGTCTGATTTGTTATGAATCAGATTTGAATCAAATTAAATGGAGCAGTGCGACTGGTAATCTGAACGTGGCCTTGGGTTTCATTGCTAATCAGGAACGATCGGCTGCACCTGTGTTCTCCCACAGCTGAGGGCGATCAGCCCTGCTGAGAGGTGATATATGCAGACTGGAGATTCCCTGCTCTGCTGGTGTTGTGTCTTTGGTTGTGCTTTGAAAATATCCTCTATTGTTTAGTCATATATTTTGCTTCCCACTGTCCAGTGGGCTCAGTTGTTTATTTTTCTATCATTTTGATATAAGAGTTAAGATTCTGTGTGGCTTAAATGAAAAAAGTGCCTTAATTTAACTGTGCAAAAGTTTCATGACCATTCATTATGGTGGGTCCTCTCTTTACTGTCAACTGTTTATACTGATGATACTGTCTTTCAAGTCACTTTCAGTATATTTTACACACTGGCCGCTTTTTTAGGTACTATTAAAATGGCACCCAGTGTCATTTTCTGCTGCTGCTAAAACCAATCTGATTCAAAGACCAAGACCCACCACATTCACTTAAATCACCTTTCTTTGCCGCTCTGATTCTCAGTTTGAACATCAAGCATTCCACACATGCATACTTGATGTCACATTCCATTTAGTAGAAGCGATTACTCACCAGGAGTTGAATCCTTTGTACTTCCTTATATTCTTTGAGTATGGTGTAGGCCTGCCCGTTATATCGATTTTATCGATTAGTTCGAAAAAAAACTGAGATTACATCCACTTGTTTCCCCTCGGGACATGCACACAGATGCACACATAGCAACAACATGCTACCGCAAAAGAGTGCAAGAATTTTGTTACCAAGAAAGGACTAGTATCAGTGATTTGGAACTGGTTTGGGTTTGTTTAGTTTGTTAAAAGTTTCTTTAAAGCCCATTTCAACAAAAGGCAGTAGCACAAGTAGGGACAGCACCGCGGCGAGCTACCGATGTATGTGACTGAGTCTTTGCTCCGTAGACCTCCGACACAAGGATCAAGCCGAAGTGTGCCAAACTGTAGATCATTTAGAAATATTTAACGGTCCCAAAAACGTCGGTTAATCTCCGACAATTACCAGGGAAATGTCTAAAATCTCAATATTTAACACAGTAGTCTGGTCCGCGACTGGCATCACGCTGTCGCTGTATTTTAATCCAGAGACTGTGCTACGGTAATGGAGGACATATTTAAAATAGTTTAATTAACTGACACTGAAACACTGTGTATGTGTGTGTAAAACATCATGCATTTGTACATCATATGAATACTTTTTTTGTCGAAAAAATCGATTTAAATCGGAAATCGTATTTTTTTTATAAATAAATCTGGGATTTTATTTTTAGGCCATATTGCCCAGCCCTAGTATGGTGTTATGTTCATACAGAAATCCTAACGTAGTCATGGTTTCCATGGTTACCTGACTATCTTACTTGTTGTCTGATTTGATCAAAACAAGAACATGCCACCAACTGAACTGTAAAGTGTTCTGTATCCAATCCATGGGGACTCCAACTGGACGTATAGATAGAGTAGGCAGGCGATAGGCAAAGAGTCCGCACGGGCAACCACAGAAGTGCGTGGATGGCCCTATTGGCACCTCTGGGGAAGTGTGTACAGGAGAAAGTATGACCTGGCCCTTAAATGAACTCCCTCATCTCATAACTCTGTTGTCTCTCAAGTGTTCCTCTCCACCTTGGTCATCCCTCCTCTCTTAGCTCTTCTGTCCTAGATCTCGAGACTGCATTAGGAAAAAACAAAATTTTCCTAAATTCCCCAAAGAAGGTGAGAAGAGCATTGATTAATGACGGTGCTACTTCGTGTAGTATTTTCCCCACAAGACGATCCTTCTTGCTGCAGGAAGCTGACATAGGTGTCAGGTGTCACCTCTGTTCATTTTCTCCACATTTCTGTAGACCTCACTTTATATATGTCCTTCTTCTTTGCGTTCCTCTGCATGTTTTCTTTGGATTAAATGTCTCTCAGAAATGTCACTGTAGCTTTTACACGGAAAGAGGAACGCCTGTGTGTGTGTATGTTTCAATTCATTTCACACGCATCCATAAACACAAGTGTGCTGGATTTCAGTCTCCAGGTAAATAATCGGTATACTTAAAGATAAGGCAGATAGAATAATGCTAGCTGATTAACCAGCTTCTTTTATCACTGATTGTATAGATTGCATTCAAAATTAACTGTACATGCATACTTCTAAAAATGACCTTATGGTTACTTAATTTTTTGTACATCTATTACCTCATGGTGGCAGTGGCAACAAGCATTTGATTAGTATGTTTACTACTGATGTAATGACGTTTGCAAGGTTCCTTGAATGCATCAGCAACTGGTCGTTTAGTTTGTGGATTGCATGTGTGTTTGCAGTTTGCAATAATGCAACTCATGAGATTCACTGAATGCACCTCTAAGCTCAACGCGCCGTGGACTCTGCATTATTCTCACTAGCTCTCATGCGCTGGATCTTTCATAGATCCAGAACCAGACTTTGTCCATTGTCGATAGGTTGTAAAAAAGTATGGTGAAATGTTTGCTTCTTTTCATATAAAGTTTCCTCAGGCTATGAATCTACGCCTCCACTTCCTGTGAGCGCCCATTAAGCCCAGAGTGAATATTATGGCAAAGATTAACTATGCTATAACGCTACATCTCTCATGTGAAAGATGAATTAGTGAAGACCATTAGTTCACTAAGCCCAGATCTACGGCGAAGTCCCTGCATAGTCATTTATACGATATTGTATCTGCCACCAAAAATAACGATCGCAGATTTTACTGAGTACTCCACTGCACTAAATTAGAAGCAGAAAATGTTATAAATTTAACATGAGGATTTTTCCATCTGCACTATTGATCTCAGCAGCCTAATTGGACAAATCACCCTGTAGGCTGGAAAGAGCACCCTCAGCACTTCCGCGTGCCCGCACGTTGACCACGTTTCAGATCTTTTGACCCTCGTCACGTGTGTTTAACGATTCTCGTAGTTGTTTCTCTTAATGCTGGAACAAACTGTCTCCCATAAATAATGACAATGACGGCACACATTCGGCACTTCCTTCCTCTCGTGTTATCCCATGTGAAACAGTGTCTTGTTGTTGCCCGGTCACGTTCCCCTCGAGTCCCATTACTGAGGTGTGATAGTGATCGTATGGATCTGTTTAATCGAGGACCGCACACACACCTTTCGCAGGTCACCAATGAGAGGACTTTAAATAGACGCATGCTGTGGTAAAAGTGCAGGGGTTTAGAGACACACACACACACACAGAAACTCTTACGCGACTTGGTCACCATTGACACTTTCCATGTGCGCACGTGTATTTTCACACTCATCATTACTCTGGGGAAAGTGAGGAAGGGACAGGTTAGTGATGGAAAGATACAGTCAGAGAGTGAGAGAGAAGGAGCAAGAAAGAAAGAGTAGTGAGCACACCTTACATTTTAAAGTTAAAGTCACCAAAGTCTGTTCCAAGTTCCATTTTATTTGAATTGTGAATTGGGACTGATGGTACCATGTTTTTTCATGAACGTGGATACTGTATTAGATTTATTTGTTCTATGTGTGTGGACTGAGGGGCAGTTCACACACAATTTTTTGAACAATTTAGAAAATGTTGATAATTGTGCATCTTGCTAAATCCTTTGGTAACCACGGTAACGTGTGCGCAGGTCAGCAGAAAAAAGCTCATGTCATGTTAGTCTCATTTAAGATTTAGAACTCTTTCCCAGTTTTTCAGCACAGTTAACAAACAAGTCAAGGCAGTTTTATTCATTTATAAAGCGTTAAAATACCGTCAAGACGTAAAGCTTTGTATGAGAATCGAACTGTCATGGTCTAGCTCCACCCAGACCATACCGTACTATTTTCTGGTACCCCAAGGGAAGTGTTTCAGAATTGGAACCCATTATTTTGGTGCCGGGTAAGGTTGGGGTTAGGGGTGGCTAAGTTAAGGGTTAACCATTTAGCTAACAGTACTAGTCCTAATGGGAACACAAAAGATATGAACCATTCCACTTGATGGAAACATTATATGAACATCTATTATTTTTAAAACCTATTTTCAAACTTGAGTTTGACCTGACTTAAAAAAAAAAGTTACCTGACAGGGTTTGGTCGTTGATCGATGATGACATTTGAAAGCACTCGTTACTTGGCTGGCGGCTACGGTTTAGTGCTAAATGTGCGATTTGTTTATGTAAACAACTCTGTGAGGTGTTGCCTCGTGTGACTGATTGCACAAGCAGCTCTCTTCATATTTCGGCTGCCCGGGGAGCCGAGTCTGTTGTTCTCTTTCCTCTCATTAAACTTTATCTATTTTGCCTTCCCCTCCTGTTCCGCTCTCACCTCTGCACGAGCGCTGCCAACATTTACAATGTCATAGAGAGACGGGGACACTGACGGGGACAGTGTCTGTTTGTCACACACATAAAAGTAGTGATGGAAAAGTAGCTTTTATTGACCTGAGTTTGTCTGTCTGTCTGTTGGCAACCTAACTCGAAAAGTCGCGGACAGATATGGATGAAATGTTCAGGACATGTCCACAATGGGACCAGGAACAAGTGATTAAATTTTGGGGTGTGACCCGTACACGCTAAAGCCCAATTTATACTCCTGCGTAAAGTGCTCTGCGTAGGCTACGCAGCGTCCACAGAGGGCGGAGCTGAACACCGCCGACTTCGTCGCTGCCGAACTATAAATACGTCATATCTTAACACATACAGCACATGTTAAGACTCTAAATGGCCAAATTCTCGCCTCAAATTATCTTAAAACTGCATTCAGGGACACAGAAAAGTGACAAGAGGCCGCTGTTTCAACAACAACAGTCTTTCTCCCTCGGACGCCATTGCTCACTGTAGCCAAAAGCACAACAACCTTGCGCAGCGACCCCTACTGATCTGGCGGGAAATTGCAGCGCCTATCCGTCACCACGACGCAGAAGTATAAAGGCTCGAGTGGTCTACGTGGTGACGCAGATGGATAATGCATTACGCAGTCGGAGAAGTATAATGTGGCCTTAACATTATTTTTATCGCTATTTTGTGGGGGGCTGAGCTGCCTTGGCGGAGGTCTGCGCTTTCCGAGTGCTTCTAGTTTTTCAGTGTTTTCAGTGTAATTGTTTTTGTTTATTATAATGAACGTGACTTTTGAACTGGTGTACCTCAGATGCGGGCACATCTGTAAGGTTGGTCGACTGACTGGAAAAAGACGCGCGTGATGTGACTCCCGATTGTTAAAATTAGTCTCTAAAGTAAAGCTAACCTTTAAAATCAGAGGCACACATACGCAGTACACAGGTACACTGGTTATTTGTTGTGCTGCTCTTTTCGTTTAATAAACAGACCGCTCTAGTTTGACTGTAGGCACACTTACGGCTAGGGATCCACCTTTTTTCACTTCCGATCCGATCCCCATACCTGACTTTAGATAGCTGCCGATACTCCGATACTATTCCAATACGGATGCTCTGTTTGCTTTAATATTATTATCATCATTGTTATTACCATTTTGATTACTGGGCTTTAATAAACTCCTTTATACAGGAAAATATGATATGTACGACTTTTACAATGTTTACAGCGACTTTACAGACCCCTGGCGACACACACACAGTCGTGCATCATTACTCCGCGTCTCATCGAGACACGCCTTGGTTCAGGAAACCCATTCCACTTTTTGCAGCCAGCTAGCAGAGAAGTCAGGGAATCACTTGTGGAGACATTTCAGCAGACACACACACGGACAAACGGATCGGAAATTTCCGATACAACTATAGAGATTTCCGATCCGTCAATTATGTCTGTATCGGAACCCGATACTGGATCGGATCGCCCCCATCCCTACTAACGGCGCTAAAGGAGCTAACGTAGCTAACTGGTAAAGGGTGCCTGGACTCCCAGTGGCGCAGCACGTAAACATGACGTCACACGTTTCTTTTTCCAGTCAGTCGTAATAGAAACGCTTCAATGGAAATGTGCGTTAACGTTGATGCTGTTAACTGCAATTAACCGCATTAACTATTTCCTTATTGTGATATTATGATGGAATACCATGATATGATTTTAAGCTCATGTTGGCCACCCCTGGTGAATAACTTGTTCATTTCCAAAAAAGTTTGACTTTTTTTCACTCGACTGGACCATTACTGGCCAGACAAATTCTCGGGAGCCCCAAGGTCATTTGAGCTAGTGACTCCCTGCACTACATGGTATGGATTTGGTAATGATGTTTAGATGTTTTGCCCAAAATGTACTCAAATGTAGAGTTTAGAAACTACCAGAGACACCCGACTCTTCCACCCACCCAATTGGGCTGGTGGGTGGAAGAGGAAGCAGGAGTAATTGACTAAACAATCAGAGAAACAAGGGGCGATGCACTTAAAGGAGCACAGCAGAGTTCAAGCAGACACGAGGAAGAAAAACTAGTTTGGCCTTAGAGTAGTATCACACTGAAGAACTGACCAGCCCGGGCTTTCTGCTGCTGATTTGAGCTTCTAGTGTGCAGCAGGAGGGAGCCGGATGTCAAGGTCATGATGTTCCCTGCAGCTTGAGACGAAATGAAACTTCTTGAAGCCCAAAACATTCTGGCATCATGCAGTCATCCCCTGTTATTTATTTTTTATTTTTTTTGTAAACCCACACACTGTTACATCAGTAAAAAACAGCATTTTTTCAGACTCCTCCTGACTCCAGTACCTTGAGCACTTGTCATTAGGCCAATTCTAGCTTTTCCCTTACAGGTTTCACAGTGGTAGAAGACAAACTTAGTATTAAGTATCCAGACATCCGCATCCCACGCTCTGAAATGAATACAAATCCATCAAATTATATTTCTGTGTGAGCCAGAAATCGAGAGATTTATTCAACACTCAAAAACTATACATTTGAGTTGAATCCGGGTTAGTTTGGTTCTGCAAACAAAAGGAAAACAAGTGTGTAAAAATGAAACTTTCCCAGTTCTGTGGTAAAAGAAACATGAGGATCCATGTTCAAATGTAGACCAGTGAAGGTTTTCACAACCTTGTTAGATGTATTTTTTAAGTGTTTTCACTCTCTTCTGATGCAACCCCCGGAATTGCTTGAAGGGAAACTCACACATTTTTTATATTTTTATAAATCTCTCAGTGTTCGAGTTCTTTCCAGTGTAGATCTTCTAGAGACCTTCTCTCTCTTAGCAAACACTTTTTGGGTGACACCGTAAGTAGAACTTGGTAGTAGTAGACAGCTGAAATATTCTAAATCCTGAGGACAATTTGCGTTCATGCAGCTTAGAAATGTGATCACATGCATCCTCAAAATGCACCCTAAAGTGCTTTGTTTGTGGTCAGATCTTAGGACACATTGGAAGAGCATTCAGGCCTACACTCAGATGTTATTACCAGGTCTAAATGACCTGTATTTGCTCTTTTTTTACAAGCATTTGCAAATTATGTTTTTGGGTAAAAGAAAAAACAAAAAAATGCTATGACAGGCGGATGACTGTTAGGTTACAGATGAAACGAATGCCCTGAAATAGCCATCGCCAGCAGGCTCTCTCATTTATTCCGAGTTGTTTACGTTCTCTAAAAAAGTCTCTAAAATATCTCTAGGCAAACTCTGCGTGATTCTCCTCCCCTCCCCTCTGCTTCATGTTGTGGGGTTGAATCCATCTTTTTTTCTGGCAGGTTGGGAACTTTTTTGGTGTTTGCCTGTGTGCAATCGATCAACATGCATAATTCATTGTTAGGTTAAGAGCAGCTCGGCTTCTCTCTCTCTCTCTTGCTAGTTCCTTTGATTTCCGTCTCCCTGTATTCCCCCCTCCTCAGGGACCGCTACAGTCCTGCTGCTAAATCACCTCACACACACACACCCTCATGTGTGGGCACACAGACTCACAAAGTAACATGCATGGACAAACACCGTGAAAATCTATACACGCTTGGCTGTGGTGGAGAAGCGATGGAAGACGAGGTGACTGAAGTTCTTTGAAGCTGTAAACATCAGCCCCAGCTGCTCCAGTGTGTCTTTTTCCACAGAGCTTTGAGTTAGTAGCTTAAGTATCATCAGCCAATTACCAGGACTGTCTTACTTTCCTCTGGAGAGTCTTAAAGTTGCACATACAATTTGTGATCCCCCCCCCCCCCCACTTAAAAGGGGAAACTGCACTGGGTCTGCTCTGTGATCAGCTGCCTATTTATCTCCACAACATTAGGGGAAAATGGGATTCAGTGGACTGGACTTTTTTTGGGGCTTTTTTTGGTTATGGAAGATTCACAACAAAATGCCAACAGCATTATCAACTGAGCCCAGTCAGTGTTTGGTTGACAGACTTTGACAGACTTCCAGTTTTTACTATCACTCAAAAGTTTGGGGTCACATAGAAATGTCCTTATTTTTTCAGGAAAAACACTTGAATCTACATTCATTCATTCATTCAACATTTGGTCCTTGAGTTTAAGGGAATTGGACCTGGAAAGTCCTTGAAAAGATCTTGATGTAAACCCAAGTGTGGGAACCCTGAAAAAGACATCATTTTCTGATGTTTGGGGGTGTTGGAGAGTAGATTACCCTGCTGTTCAAAAGTTTGGGGTCACTTAGAAATTATTGTGAAGTACTTTTTTTCAATGAATATAACATTAAATGAATCAGAAATACACTCTATACATTGTTAATGTGGTAAACGACTATTCTAGCTGCAAACGTCTGGTTTTTAATGGAATATCTACATAGATGTATAGAGGCCCATTTCCAGTGTTCTAATGGTATCGCGTTAGAAGGCTATTGGATGGTTAGAAAACCCTTGAAAACCCTTGTGCAATGATGTTAGCACACCTGAAAACAGTTTTGCTGGTTCTTTGACGAAATGGCTAAATTATTATTTTGAATAAAAATCATTATTTTTAATCTTATCAATGTCTTGACTATATTTTCTATCCATTTTGCAACTCTTCCGATGAATAAAAGTGTGACTTTTAATGGAAAACACAAAGGAATTGTTTGGTGACCCAAAACTTTTGAACGGTAGTGTAAGTCCAACTTAAAATGGCCATCTCGACTTTTCCCAAGAGTGACAGGTGGCCTTCATAAACCATAAAGGATGTAAAAACTATTTCACAACTCTCTCCACCTGTAGACAGCTTCCACTTCAAAACACACAGTTGGCAGCTTTTTTGGGGCTGTGGTATAAACATGGCAGCCTCCAAAAGTTATTCTCTGTGAGTGCAGTTTTTTGTCAGATGTAGGCCAAATATTTTCTGTTGGATAACCAGTCTGTTCCAAAATTCAGCCACCTATGGCCACCCATCCATCCATCCATCTAATGGCTCCTTTGGCAGTAGAATAGGTAAACTCACTGCAGAGGAGCCTGGGACAATAAGATAACAAAAAGCAGGATTACTGTAGGTGTAAGAGTAGGGAAGGATAGCCGAGAATGAAGATGTAGAAGCCGGTTAAAGGTGGACAGAAGTACTGTAAATAGAGCTGGAGTAATGGATTGTGTGACACAGATTGGTGTGCAGTAGATAAACCAGTTAATGAGGTCAGAACAGCGGGCAATTTGTTAAAAGATCAAAAGATATTAAGTCGACAGGCCAAATGAAGCACTTGTTCTACACTAATGGAGGCAGTTTCTCTGGAAAGAAGCTTGTTAACCCTTTTATGTAATCCAGATTGAGGTCAATTTAAGGGTTAGGGGTTTGCTTTCACTATGAGGAATGACACTTGTAGTTGTTGTTGGGTGTTTTTCTAAAGTAAACTATACTTCTTAATGTTTGAAAGACAGATTAATTGTAACTTTTGATTAAAAGAAATGCATTAAACAATCATTTAGACGACTCTACAAACAGCTTTAGCATTTGGCTGCAAACAAAGTGACATTTAAAGGTTTTGTCGGACAACTTTGCAAATATTTGGGTGGTGAAATCATTCAGCTGCACACACAGCACACTTTTAATTCTCTCCCTCTGTCTCTGTCCCTCTCTCTAAATGTCACTGCGTTTCCAGTTTTCAGCGGTCCTGCTCCACTTGTCCACTCTCGCCGCTTAGAGGAGCTAATGGCGCGGCCTGACACAACTCGTTCAATACACAGCACAATTACTGAGGGCTCCACATGCGGTGGGAACGATCGCGGCATGCAATCAATCCTCCACTCTCTTGCTTTCCCCATCACTCTCCGCTGTCCTGTCACACTCTCCCAACTATCAGGGTGGCATTGCTTCTCACCTCTCAAGATTTACGCTTCGACCCCCCAGCTCCCCCTCCCCCTGCCCTCATCCATCTCTTGTAATTTTCCTTTTACTTCAATCCTCCCTCATGCCCAGAAAGAGCCCAGTTCACCATTTCACCCTTTCCACTCTCATCTCTTTCCACTTAGCTCAGATGAAAGTGTCAGGTCAGTGATAGTCGATGAGAGATCTGTCCAGGCAAGGCTGAATGGAGTCAGTGTGAGTGCACAAGTGTGTGTGTGTGTTTGTGTGTGTCGGTGTATTTACTTGTTCATGTGTGAATGTGTGAAGCAATTTGTTTTTGTCGCTCTCTTCCTTTTTGTGTCTTTCTTTGCAAACGAACGGTCCAGGGTGGAACATTTAGGAGGAGTTTATTGGTAGAAATTGAAAAGACCAAGGACCTTGCCTGAAGGCCTGAGCACATAGAGGCCACAAATTGGTACACGCAGGACCTGGACTACTAAATGCTGACTGATGCAGTGTATAAAAGTGATTCAAGAAGTTGTTTTTTCCCAGTTAGTTTTCACTAATTCTCTCACAATGGACGTTTAGATCAAATGGAGACACAGATACAAGTATGTGTGTGTGGCACAGAGGTAGTCGGTCGGTCAGGCGCTATTCTAAATCAATACCATAATCACTCCTTCCCCCTGTGGACCGTCAAAGCCCTCGCCCAGGACCCAGTTCATTTGTTGGCTCTGTCTGTCTTTCATCACTTGACAACCAAGTCATGAGTCTTGATTAATTCTGTCTGTGGCAGATGGAGATACGGTACATGAGAGCAGAATGACAAACAGTGTGGTGAACTACTCTGTGCGAATGCATGTGTCCAGGTTTCTACCTTTTGTTCTGATGACCTGCCCTCCTTAATTACCTGGACAATGGCTCATCCTCATTAATGTTTGCTGCCTCTTGAGCAAAGAAATTAGCTTAAAGGGGCAGAAAGCACAGAATGTGGTCTAAGTGGAAGAAGGGGGCTAATGAGGGGAGGAAAAAACAGGCATCAAGGGCTATCAAAGAAGAACAAAATGAGCTTTGAGTAACGCTGAGCAAGAGAGAGCAAATTACACGATGCCTGGGAAATGCAAATCCCAACATCTCTGGCTCACCAAAGAAAAATTACAAAGACCGACTTGACCAAGATCCCAAGGACGATCACTCGCCCAGTCCAGGATGCAGAGCGTGCTGCAAATCAATGAAAGTTGACGCCATTGCCTTTACAAGTCTCCCTTCCGTCTTAAGCTGTGTCGGCTCATTTGGTCCTTGAGTTTAAGGGAATTGGACCCGGAAAGTCCATGAAAAGATCTTGATGTAAACCCAAGTGTGGGAACCCTGAAAAAAACATAATTTTCTGAAGTTTGGGGGTGTTGGAGAGTAGATTACCCTGCTGTTCAAAAGTTTTGGGTCACTTAGAAATTATTGTGAAGTACTTTTTTTCAATGAATCTAACATTAAATGAATCAGAAATACACTCTATACATTGTTCATGTGGTAAACGACTATTTTAGCTGCAAACGTCTGGTTAATGGAATATGTACATAGGTGTATAGAGGCCCATTTCCAGTGTTCTAATGGTACATTGTGTTTGCTAATCGCGTTAGAAGGCTATTGGATGATTAGAAAACCCTTGAAAACCGTTGTGCAATGATGTTAGCACAGCTGAAAACAGCAAAGTTTGAAGGGCAAAATTATTATTATTATTATTATTACCTTTGAGCAGCAGCTCTCCTCCTGGTGTAGATGAGAACACTGAGACTCTAGCAGTAAACATTACCCTTTCAGCAAAAGATCCTGTGAAAGAGTTCACAGCAGCGACAAAGCGCCGCAGAGTTGACTTGCAAGCAGTCACCCGTGAACACGAGTTTAGTCACCCGTTCATATCAGAGGTCTCGGACTATGTGCAGTACACACGGAAACCAAATGAACCGAACGGAGGCTGTAAAAGCACCGGGGGTTCAGTTCAAGTGCACTGAACGAGGCTGGTGTGATTGCTGCTGGTGTGCGTGTTAATTAAAATAAATCTTACTTCTGTTAAGACAAATGTCCTTCTAAAACATTTATTAGAACACAGAGTGAAAGAGCTTGAAGACATTCATTAAGGGATGGCCTTCAGGTAGGAGGGCAGGGAATTAAGGGGATTAAAAATCTTAAGAAAAACATTTCAACAAAAGTTTACTTTCTTCTTCTTTCTTTTCACTATTTGTCCTCATAAATTAGCCACAAATATAAAGGTCTAGTGGTGACTAGAGATGAAACAGTGTGAAAATTTAAAATGACAATAAGAGCGACTTAAGGTAGCGTTGCACCTTTTTTACCAACTCTTTTATTCCGTATGAAGTGGAGGATGCCGCCACCTCCTTCCATTGCTGTAAAATGCAACTTCGTCAAGCTTCAGAGTGAGTGTCACAGTCACTATTACTGCATGTCTTTTTTTTTATGGAGAACAGAGGAGCGGCGTAAAGGCAGTGACGGGGGGGCAATGAATGTAGCAGTGAACGTAAAAGATGACAGTTCTGCGGCAGGGGGGGAAACTGAGAAACGAGGGAAGCGGTGCGGTGAAATGAGAAGACGAGGAGAAAGATGAAACAAGATATCTCAAGTTCAGTGAACAGAAACCATGGGGGGGTTGGGGTTGGGGGGGGGGCTTCAGTGGAACAAAAACCAAGTATTTCCCCCGAGGAACGTTGGCAACTAAGAGACGCAGCAGTTTAATCAAACCCTGCAGTGTTTACCCTGAAAGTTTAAATTGTTAGGGTAAAAAAACACATCAGTAGGACTACAGCACAGTACACTTCTACAGCCTGAGGTGGTTACATTGGAGCTGGGAGCACTACACTCTTAGAAATAAAAGTGCTAAGTAGAACCATATAAGGTTCTTAGACTTGCCCTCATAGGAGAACCCTTTTTGGCTCCAGGTAGAATCTTTCTATAAAGCTTCCACCTGGAACCCTTTTTTTCAGGAAAGGGGTTTTAAAGGGTTCTCTGGATCAAAATGGTTCTTACTGGAACCATTAGTGTTACCAAGAACCCTTGAAAAGCAAATGGTTCCAGGTAGAACCTCAGCCCTTGTAGAAGAACCCTTTTGGAACCCTTATTTCTAAGAGTGTAGTTGGACCAGAGGCAGGAAGAAAGAGGAAGATTTGCATTGACTGAGCAGACTCTGTATATTTCCCTTAGCTTATTTTTTAACCTTTTAATCTCATATTAAGGTTAGACATCTTCTACTTGGGGAATACCAGCTTATTTTTAAAATCCAGTATGTGAGATAGCTATAGTACGTGTCATCATCACCCTGCCACAGGAAAATAAGTCTGTGTGGCTAAATCTGACACATTCACATATTGGACCCCAATGCTCATGTTAATTAATGAGGGTTTTAAATAAATATAAAAGAGAAATGAATAAAGATAACGGTAATCGCTCAAGTAAAAGCTTCAAAGACGAACAAAGTAGCTCAGTAATTTGGATCAAACTCAGGGTGAATTGCTGGTGTATTAGGGCTTTTTCCCACACTGGAGCAGCTGACTGATGAGTATGTTCACGCTCATCTTGTTAATCGACCTCTTTTGTTTAACAGTAGCGTCTCACAGCAACAACATACAGTGAAAATTGTTCTTTTTTCTCCATCTCAGCCTCTACATCTGTTGCATACGCAACACGTCCTGTTCCAGTTTTCAAAGTAGAAGTACCCTAGTGTTTTCTGGTCCGTGATTCTTTTTTTATTATTGCGAAATACATAGTGCTGGGCACGCTAACGCTAACCGCCGTTAACGGTGTCAACGTTAGCGCGCATTAACACATGACTTGTTTCCATGAGTACTGACTGGGAAAAGATGCGTGTGACGTAATGTTTACATGCCGTGGGACCGGAGTCCAGGCACTGTTTACCAGTTAGCTCTGTTAGCTCCGTTAGCAAAAACATGCGGTTAACATGCCCAGCACTAGAAATAAATTATATCTCTCCAGTTTGAAGCATTCTGGTATTTAGTTGAGTACAGAGGAGAATTTACAGTATTTAAATGTGTGCGAGCAAATTAGCACTGCAGCCGTCGCGATTCCAAGATGGCCGTCACTCATGTCAAGAAGGAAACACTCAGCTACTTATACCATTAATTGGATTTCTGTCTTCTGTGTTTTTAGCACACGTAATCAATCACATTCAAATAAGTCATGTTTTCTGTTTGCTAGCATCAATGGTGTGTGAGGAGAGTTAAGAAAACAACAGAGAATATTCAGAGAAATTGTGCAGCTGATGCATTTTCTGATAGTTAATGACAGAACCTTTATATTTGCACACGTATCAAAATAGCTTTGAGTTTTGGTTAAAGGTTGTTTATTACTATTCCAAACCACATGCGGTGCACAGATCTCGTACACTCTCATCTACGTTGAATAATGATGTCCTCATTTCCATGTCGGGCCTGGATTGTTTTCCGCTAATGTTGTGGTTCGGGGCCCTTAAGGGAACTCGAGGGAGAGTTGGGAGGTTTGGACGTGACTCTGCAAGGAGAGCCCAAGGATAGTACAGGACAGCTGTCCCCACAGTCATTAGGCTGCACTCATCATCCATATCCATCCCAGAGAGCTCCCTCTCCTGCTCTGTCTCTCTGGTGGGTTTGTTGCCTCTCCTACAGCATGTTAGATGAATACTGTCCTGCGCTGCCTCTTTGTCTCTGTCTCCCTCCTGTCCTTTCTCCCCCCCGACCCTGACCAACCCCTACAGTATGTTTCACCGATGACTGATGGCCCTGCTCCATCCTCGGGCCCCGTCAGCTTTAATGAAAAGAATAAACTCATATTACATTCATGCCGGTGGGACTTCGCTCTCCAGAGCGCAAGAATATAGAATAAAAACGCGTGGGTAGAGAGCGAGGGCGGGAAACTGTGAAGGGTAGGAGTCAAAGGAGCACGGCGGTAGATTAGTGGCGGTTACATCAGAGAATAGGAATGGAAAGAGGGGAACAGAGCGTGGTAAAGAAAGTGAAGGATGAAGACGGTATAGACGGTGATAACTGGAGGAGTACAATCAGCAGTGCGACAGGAGTGTCTATTCTATATTTCATGGGATGCATTCCATGAACTTTCTCCAAGGCTCCTCAAGGACAGCTGTGTTTCTGTCCTTGTTTTCTGTCCTTGTCTTTCCTCCTCCTCCTCCTCCTCAGCCTGTGAATGGCTGTTACGTGTACGTGTTTGCTCGTAGGCCAAGCACTGATTGTGTGCACTTCATTGTGTTTTCCGTGAGACAGAATGCAGGAATGGCGTGGGTTTTCTCACAGGCTACGGTTCCATGAAGTTCACTACATTTCTTTGGCTACTTGTATGTGATAAGTGATTAAAAAGCCACCTTCCAATATCTAAGATGCTCAATAACACAAGAGGGAACCATCTCAGCAGAAGATGAAACAAGTACCACGCTGGGTTTTTTAACCAAATGACATTATATGCAATGTTAGTTGGTGTCAGTGTGTAACATTCAGGACAATTATTGGCAAATAATGTATATATTTCCCATACATGTGTTTGTATGAGTGTCTAACTCATTGTATAAGTGCAGAGCCACTGTTTCTACAGAAGCTCGAACAGAGCAACCAACCACAGTATGTGTTTCACATTTTAAAGCAAAAGCTTACTTGGCTAAAAAGAATGGCATCCTTTCTGCAGGGAACACAAGTCCTCCATTTGGTGCAGTCTGCAACATCACCATTAGATGTCACCATTTCTTGCATACTGGACCTTTAAAACCCTTTGCTGTTAGGTGGATTCGCTGTTTTACCTGTGTATTTAGATTAGCGACTAAAGACATACACTACCGTTCAAAAGTTTGGGGTCACCTATACTATTTTGTTGTGTTTTCAATTAAAAGTCACACTTTTATTCATCAAAAGAGTTGCAAAATGAATAGAAAATGTCGTCAAGACATTGACGAGATTAGAAATAATGATTTTTATTCAAAATAATTATTTTTGCCCTTCAAACTTTGCTGTTTTCAACTGTGCTAACATCATGACACAAGGGTTTTTAAGGGTTTATATATAGCCTTCTAATGTGATTAGCAAATGCAATGTACCATTAGAACACTGGAGAGATGGTTGCTGGAAATACACCTACATATTCCATTAAAAACCAGACGTTTGCAGCTGGAATAGTCGAAAAGTGCTTTTCCTTCAAAAATAAGGACATTTCTAAGTGACCCCAAACCTTCAAACGGTTGTGTAACACTAGTATCTTGGTCAGAAAGCTAACTGGACTGCAGCTAACCCCCTCTGTCTCCCTCTGTCTTATTTCCTGTCCAGTGTGAAGATGGTGCTGCTGTGGACGGCGGGCGACGTCTTCAAAACCACCTACTTCGTGATGAACGACAGCCCCGCTCAGTTCTGGGTGTGCGGCTCGGTGCAGATCCTGATCGACGTGGCCATCCTGCTCCAGGTGCTTTTCTACAACCGGGACACGCGGGTTAAATTCGGCTGAGGCAAAGCCCTGTTTTCTATGGACTCAGAAGTCAGTGTAGATTTTTTTTTCATTTGGCCTTTAATGAACACTTTACCTCAAAAAAAAAAAAAAAGCTGAAAGGAAATAGATTTGAGGCTATTTTAGCGATTCTGCCTCAGCAGATCTGTGCAGCTGTATGAACCTGTCCTACGCCAGTGTCTGAATCTGCTGTCTGACTGATGAGTCTCCCACCAAACACTCCTCACCTGACTGCGTTGTTCTCCTGATATATAGTGACTGTGTATGTGTGTGTGTGAGTGAGTGAGGGAGTGTGTTGCCATGCTTACTGATGCGTTTTTTTTGAGCCAAGGCCAAAGAATGTACAACAAGGAAGAGCGACTTCAGCGTCAATCTGTGCGTGGTGACTCTGTGACCTGACTGACCCGATGCCACACAGGATACAAATGGCTACATTTGCACAAAATCTTCGACGGATACCAAAGGACTTCAGGTCAAAGCAACTTATGACAGTGTTACTGAATATCTTTTTTTTTAATGTTTTTTAACAGCAAGAACTGTTCATTCTTGTTCATTTACCAGAGAAATCAATAACGCCAAGTTCAAGTTATGTTGTCTGTTATTTGTCAGGTGAGGCGACCACAGAGCCGTACATTCGTGCATCGACTTAACCCACAGATATGACAGACGTTGCCAGAAAAGAACACTGTAAACAAACTAACTTCATCTTCCCTGCTACTTAAACACATGCAGAGCGCTCTGTGCTCTCATTGGTCAATGAAAACCATTATAATCATGGCGTAGTTATAGTGTACAGTCTCCATTTTCGTCCCCACATGACTAACGGAAAAACACCAATATTTCAAAAATATAAAAAAACACAAATCTAAGCCCGAGGTATCTGATTGATTGATTATTGACTACATACAGAATGCAAAGAGGATGCGCTGCTCCCAGAATGTCAAAGACTCTCCCCTTCACCCTGAGAATAATGTTTTGTTCTTAAAAAGATGATGTACTATGACAACCCAATTCACAATAAGAGCTAAGTTTGTGCATAATTGAACATTTCTTGACACTTTTACTGCCATTTCTGTGACACCAGATCATTTCCAAGCGACGTGTTTGACAAATTATAATCTTTTTTTTTTTTTTTTTTTTCTGTCAGTCCCATCTCAATGTCTTCCTTAGACCACGATATTTACCTTTTTCCAAATTACATCAAGTCGCCATTAGAGGTGCAATCTGAAATCTGAAGCGTCTTCAATCACCGGGGGGAAGCTGAGGACAGTTTTGTGTAGCGTCTCCGTTTTGATTTAAGTCCGTCCGTCCTCCTTCTACACCTACATTTACAGACTCTTGCAGCTGAGTTGTGGAGGCAACAAAGTTATAAAGTGTACAAACTGTACGTAGCGCGGTCGTTTGCTACGATCATCCCATTAGCCCCCGACTCCTGCTTCGCTTTTGCCGTCGCTGCCGTGTGTTCCTGTTCACTTTTAATCACCTGGCTCGCAGATGAACGCTTCCTCCAGTCTAATAGCTTCAGTGGAAACTTATTACAGCCATTTCGGAAAACACCGAACGTTTCCCACATGCAGAGATGTTGCAGGCGTATTAAATTTCCGAAAACCTCAGTGCAAAATACTAATTTAACAATGTGGCCTCCAGGTGTTTTGTTTGTTTGACTTGTTGTTACTCACTCGCTTCCTCCTCCTACGAGAGAACGCTGCAGGATGAAATACATCAGCTCCAGCAGCCGATCAGTAGTCAGCGCAGGTTTCTCTCCCCCTCGGCCTTGGCTGATTAAGTATTAATGCTACCTGCTTATTAGGTCTTACTGTCAACTTCTCTTTTTTTTATCCACCATTTTGTGTCCATCACTTAATCCATAACACCCTCTGTGTAGATTCACCTCAGCAAATGTCATAGTCAAAGTGCCCATTTTATGCCTTTCAGGGTTTTCTTTTCTTGTCTCTGAGTGACCAAAGACTAAAGAAAAATGATCCTTTATCTGCCTCTGAAAACGCTGCTCCCTAAAGTGCCTGAGTTTTCTTTTTTTTCTCTCCCCCGTAATGCATCCACATCACTGAGTAAACATGTAATATGACAACATAATGCCCTTGCAGTCACTTTGGCTGCAACTGGAAATTGTACCACTGTTAGCTACAGAGGTTGTGTGCGTTTATTTGATCAGTAAATCTCAGGATAAGGTCAAATAATGTCATTCTCATCCGCTCCACAAATTGAATATTAGACGGCAAAACTACACACTGCTGTGGTTATGATTTTTACATCTTGCAGGCAAACTCTCAGCCAACACTGGATTACATATTAATAGAGTGCAGGCTTTGCACTTTGGATCTCAGGATCATGTATTTTTATATTCTGGGATTATTTCATGAGCAGAGAATAACACTAAACTCAAACTGTGGGCTGTGAGCACCCCTAGTGGGCCAACAAATTGTGGGGGAAGGCCGTGAGAGGTGATTATCATGATCATATTTGATGGAAAACTTCATTTCATGCTGGGTTGGACATGATGGAAAAGGAAAAATGTGAAGATTAAAGATTAAAAGTGTCAGTGGGCACCAGAATATTCTGAAATTGGAAGTTTGGCTGCACTAAATACTATGTTTAAGGTTTTAAATTGTTACTGGATGTAATATTTTGCCATTTTCTTGAGAGATAACTAACAATGCTAACAATGTCAGACACCGCTTTCATGCATGTAAAGTAAATGAGAATAAGAAAAAGGCACTTTTTCGTCATTTACTCCTTAGAACCACTCGTTAGCTGATTCCATGCACCGTTTACCAGTTAGCTCGGTTAGCTGCGCTAGCTCATGTTGAGACCGCGTTAACGTGGCCAGCACAAGTTTTAAATTGTTACTGAACGTGCCACGGCACTAGAGTCAAGGCACCATTTACCAGTTAGCTCTGTCAGCTGCGTTAGCTCCGTTAGCGCGCCTACAGTCGAACTGGAGCGGTGTGTTTATTATACGAAAAGAGCAGCGCTACAAATAACCAGCGTACCTGTGTACTGCGTATGTGTGCCTCTGTTTTTAAAGGGTAGCGTTACTTTTGAGACTCATTTTAACAATCGTGAGTCACGTAAACATGGCGTCGCGCAGCGTCTTTTTCCAGTCAGTCGTCATGGAAACCGCCATGCGCTAAAGTTGACGCCGCGTTAACGTGCCCAGCGCTAGTTTTAAATTGTTACTGAACGTGCCTCGGCACCGGAGTCCAGGCACCGTTTACCGGTTAGCTTCGTTAGCCGCGTTAGCTCCTTTAGCGCCGTTAGCGCGCCTACAGTCGAACTGGAGCGGTCTGTTTGTTAGACGAAAAGAGCAGCACTACAAAAAACCAGCGTACCTGTGTACTGCGTGTGTGGGCCTCTGTTTTTAAAGGTTAGCGTGACTAATTTTAACAATCGGGTGTCACGTAAACATGGCGTCACGATGCGTCTTTTTCCGGGCAGTCGTCATGGAAACCGTCCTGCGCTAACGTTGACGCCGCGTTAACGTGCCCAGCACTAGTTTTAAATTGTTACTGAATGTAACATTTTGCCATTTTCTTGAGTGATAACATGCTAACTATAAAGGACACCGCTCTCATGCATGTAAAGTAAACTAAGCTAATGCTCCCTGGCTATAGCTTCACATCAAGCACACATGTGTCATGGTATCGGTCTCTATGAAGCACCGAAAGACCACAAACTGAAGCCAAAGCTAACACGGTGTAAAAAGGTGAAACTTCCTTCAATGTCAAATCTTTCAAAAACATCAGAATTGAGTTTTCAGTCAATAAATGCGTCTCTTCTGGTGATGTAACACACGTCGGATATAATATTTGCTGTGAGTCCCAACTTTATATTCATGAACCCTGTTAACGCGGGCGTCTGTATGTGCTGACTGAGCCTGTAGCGTGCACATGTATTATTCAATCCCAGTTTTCTGACATTTCATCTGTTGCCCGTAATATCGTGAGTGGTGTGAACTTTATCTCCTCTGCAATGCAGCTGGATCGTCTCTGTATTCTCTATATTCTTGTATCACCACATGTGTATCCTCATGGGCAGGAGGGAGGACACATGTAATAATGATGGCGTAAGCATGTTATTTCATGTTCATCTTGAGCCTTATGAGACTTTGTGTGAATTTTAACTTACTGTATTATTGTTTTTCTAACAGCATCTGTGAAACCACAACTTCAGTCATAAGTTGTTGTGAACTAGTTCAGTTTTAATGGCCTGTATCACTACAAAGACAGATTAGTATCCACATTTGTTTTTTTCCTGTCTTACGGAGACTGTACGATTGTGAAATATGAATCATGTTATTTTCTCACACATAAACTATTTATATTCAACACGTGTGTCGTCGTGTGTTCTTCATATCAGTGTAAATGAAGGTTTCGCAGAAGGAAAAATGTTACACTTTCTATGGCTTTTTTTTAACACAGGTAAATATTTGGGATGTTAGCTTACTATCTTGTTGTTTTTTGTGTTTTTTGGGAGTCAACACAGTCGATATTGTTTTTTTCACACTGTTCATTTAGCATACATATCTTTATTTTTTATGCCACAAAACATTATTTTCCTGTTACATCATCTGTGCTTTGGGATTTGTTGCGGACACATTAGCATGTAGCATGTAGACGCGGGGGGCAAACATCACCAAATCTTCTTATTTGAGACCACTCCCTTATTTTATATTTAATACAGTATGTAACATACTTAAATACTGTATTATATACGCTGTGTATAAGTGTATATACTAATAAACGTGGCTATCACATGGACACGAAGCATGACCAAAGCTAAATTCATAGCCGCCAACCTCAGAGCTAATTTTGGAGAAGGAGAAAACGGATTGCACGGACGGAAAATTTTCCGTTACATTTCCAGAAACGTTCCATGGAAATTCATGACAATTAACTGGAATAATCAGACATGCATTCAAAATTATATAACTTTAACAAAAAAACATGACATTCAACTGTATTGCATCCTTTTTGATTGTTTTAGCCAAGATTATGCTATAATGTACTATTTACCAACCTTCGATCTTGAAAATTTCCAGTTTATTCCCATTAATTACCAAGGGAAGTTTCCAATTTTGAACATTTCCAGACTATTGTAACCCTACCTTTACACTAAGACATCACAGAAAGTGTGAAATAAACATTATCTTAACTATTTCCCCTGGAATAACCAAATAAGTCATTTGTGATGGACACATTGAAAAAAAAGACCTGGTACGAGCACAACAGGCTGCTGCTTTAATATCCAGGTGGATTTACGGAGGATTTCCAGCCTTTAAATCTGTCCTGAAACCTCACATGAACCCAACTGTGAGTTTTAAAACCCGCTCAGCCGACCTGGAATATCAGCCCTCGATCATGTACAGATATAAAAAAAATAGCGGTGTCATGCACCTGCATATAAATCCTCTCTACACTCACATCACTGTATTGTAGAGAGACGGAAAAACTGTAATTCTTTAAATTTTATTTCAAAGGATGGAGTGAAGGATACCTGTGCTGGTGCAGTGTGGACAGTAAAATATTAAAGTGGATACACTAGATAATGGGGAGGCTCTTTATGGTTAATAGATGAGTTGGACAAGGACAAACTGTGTGCTGCACCTGTTGGTGCCCTCACTGTAACTCCTCTCCTGATCCGCCTCATACATCCATTAATAATCACGCTCCCTAGAAGCCAAGCTGGAGCCTGTGTCTGTGGTACCTGATGCTAATGTGTCATATAGAGAGTCTTGGCCGCATGTTATCACTCAACAAAGACGTATGACTCCCCCCCCCCGCGGAATAGTTAGAGGCATTTACCTTATTGCTCATGATGGACTTGGCCGATCGCCCGACCACCATGTGTCTTTCCGTTCACTCATCCGTCACCGGGTCCTGCGACGTGTCCGTGTCCATACAGCGGCTTGTTTCAATGATGGATGAAGCAGCTAAAATAGGCGACCTGTCCTCCACATCCACGCTGCTATGACCCCCATCCGGCTCCACGTTTTCTTTTTTTTTAAAAAGAAAAGTGCATCGTCATGCTTTAAAAGCTGATGAATTTAGACTTGGTGCGCAGGCCAGGAATAGACAGTGATCCCTGTGTGACTGAAAGCAGATTTTTGTCTTTAGTTTTTTGTAGTTATTTAACAGTTTCTGAAAGCTGAGAAGCTGCACGTGGTTATTACGGTGTTTAGCGTCTTTTGGAAGTTGGAAGAACACCTGTACATACACCGCCGTTCAAACGTTTGGGGTCACTTAGAAATGTCCTTGTTTTTGAAGGAAAAGCACTATTTTGTCAATGAATATAACATTAAATTAATCAGGAATCCACTCTATACATTGTTAATGTGGTAAACGACTATTCTAGCTGCAAACGTCTGGTTTTTAATGGAATATGTACATAGGTGTATAGAGGCCCATTTCCAGTGTTCTAATAGTACATTGTGTTTGATAATGGCGTTAGAAGACTATTGGATGATTAGAAAACCGTGGAAAAACCCTTGTGCAATGATGTTAGCACAGCTGAAAACAGTTTTGCTGGTTCTTTGACAAAAGGGCATACTTATTATTTTGAAGCTTGTCAATGTCTTAACCATATTTTCTATTCATTTTGCAACTCTTTTGATGAATATAAGTGTGACTTTTATTAGAAAACACAACAAAATTGTATAGGCCAACAGTAGTGTAGTTTCCATTTTTTGGCCTGTTTTTTTTGCACATCCAGAGACAAATACTCCAAAAATGTTGTTGTAAAAAACACAAATTTAACACGCACGATCTATTGTTTGTGTACAAGTGCAGTGTTTTTCTTCATTTTAGATTATTAAAACAGTATTTTAACATGCCAGACATTGGAAGTTATTCTTGAGAAATGGCCAAAAGCGCTTAGTTACAGGACAAGGGTTTAATAAATCACAAACATCTTCTGGTATCGTTTTTATTTACTGAATATGTTCCTTATTTAGATGTTTAATGATGAGACAGACAGAGTCAGGGTCCTGTGTGCTTCCTGTTGTGTGTCTGTGATTGTCTAACAGGTGTGTAGCTGAGGATGTTGTTAAGCTGACTGGAAAAACCTGATCCCAATTACTCTCTAATCAAGACTCCAGTGTGTTTCTGCTGCTGCTGATGATGATGATTCTCCACTCTGCACCAAACCGGTGGGTCTCTGTGTATTTTTATCCATTATCTTTATTTTTTTAACACATACAACACTACTTATCGATCGCTGCACTTAATGCACTTTCACACAACACTGACTCCTTCTGCCAAACCTCAACTCCTTCCAGGTTATTGTTATTTACTTTAATATATTTCAGTTTGATATGGATAACTTCTATTTTTGCCTCCACTCACAACAATATATTAATCTATATATACAGTATACACTCTTAGAAATAAAAGTTCTAAGTAGAACCATATAAGGTTCTTCGGCTTGTCCTCATAGGAGAACCCTTTTTTGGCTCCAGATAGAACCTTTTTATAAAGGTTCCACCTGGAACCCTTTTGGAGGGTTCTACCAATAACCCTTTTAAAACCCTTAATTCAGGAAAGGGATTTTAAAGGGTTCTCTGGATCAAAATGGTTCTTACTGGAACCATTAGTGTTACCAAGAACCAAGAAGGACCCTTTTGGAATCGTTATTTCTAAGAGTGTAAATATCCAGATACAGCTTATGAAAGTGGTATTTTCAAGTCTCAAGTGTCCAAAAGTCCAACTTTTGTGAGAAAAAGACATCGAAATAATAATATTATAATAATATAATATTTCACTTAATTTCTAAATAAAAGTGTTTTTTATACATATACAGAATGATAAATAGTGAATAAAATTGTATGTATGAGGAAAACATTATTCTAGTAACACAAACAACAGACTGAAATAAGTCATAAATTCTCAAAAACTCTGCCTGAGTTTGAAATCCTCGACCCTACAGCAATCAGGCTCCAGCAAAGTTGACAAAACGATAACTGATGGTGTTTTGACGTCGCAAACCTAGTCATGAATATTTAATTTTGTCGAGAAATCAGAAAGATTTGAAGTTCTAAAGTCAGATGTACAGAGTGCGTAAACATAAACTTGTCGTAATGATTCTTTCTTAAGGGCTCTCCACTGTGTTCGTCAGTGTTCTCCCAGTTTCTCTGTAAACACATGAATCACAACTAAAATGTTTGAATTGATTTCCTGTCACGCCGCGATATAAAAACCAAACCTCAACATTTCACCGCATAATTAACGACTCCTGTCTGAAATCACTTCGTCCCATAAGTGTGATTGCAGCAGCACGCGTTTGTATAAGCTCTCCTAAATTACTGTAATCTGCCTTAATCCCTTCAAGCACAACCTGAGGAAAACACACATCTTTAATTTAAATGAGATATATTATGGGGGGGGGGGGGTTTGCTTTCCTCTACTGTTAAATAACAGAATAAATCAGTGACACAGTTTTGGAAAAATCCAATTTCAAAGCAGACAGATGGTCCTGGATAAGTAGCACTGAAAGCTATTTGGCTCTGGGGGAAAGAAAAAAAAAAAAAAGAATCTGACCGTATCTTCAAAAACAAAATATTCTTTTAAAAACGACAACCAGCATCTGAAATTAACTTTTGACCTCTTTTTTTTATTAAAAAAATGATGGAGCAGAGCAGATAAAAAAAGAGTGTGTGAGTGTTCAGGGAATCCATTTAGCAGATGGTGTTTAGATGCAGTCAAATTCCATACAGCCTTCCAGGTTTAAGATAGAGCACTAAAAGGAGAGGAGGAGACGGCAGCAGAGGAGACAGCGAGATGTAGTGGGTATTAAAAGCAAAGTGGAAAACAATATAGAAAACTGTGCTCTTATAAATGGAGAGGGAGGTGGAGGTGGAGGGGGGGGTTAACGATGAAAGACAAAAGTGCACAGGCTGTGAGGCACCGTCAGGGAAAAGACAAAGTGCAAAGTCAAACTCTGCGCTTTTTGGGAAATGTAGCGTGGTCAGATCAGATGGCTCTGGGCTAAGAGCGCGGCCTCGCGGTGCCACACAGTCCAGGACACGCCGCGTCGTCGCTGGGCATCTAGTGACAGGTCGGGAACGCAGCGGGACACCATAAGAAAACCTCAAGATGGATGACTTTGTGTTTTTGTTTTGTTTTTGCTCGGTCACAGACGCCAGAGAAGAGAGAGAGTGAAGAAAGAGAGAAGAGGGAAAAGGACAAATGTCTTTCAACCATGATGATGGTGGTAAACCGAGAAGATGGTTGGAAAACACCTGTGTAACTGCTGTTAAACGAGGGCAACGAGGGGAGGGGCCAGGTTAGAGAGGGGGTGTGGCTCAGAAAGATCCAGGTTATAGCACGTGTGAGTAAATCATTAAAATCTAATCTAATCTTGTCACACAACACACTGATTACCATACCCGTGACATCATTGCATCGTATCTTTATTCTGACGTTGCGTTTTTGCCATTTTTGTTGTCTATGAAGCAAGTATTAGGTCCGTACTTCTCAATCCTGGTCCTCGGGCACTCTACTAGGTAATACCATTTAAAGCAGCCATAGACCGGAAGTTCCAATTAACGCTGTTTTTTGGTGTGTATCTGCCATTACCTCGTTTATGAAGCCCTAAAGTTTGGAAACAAATAGTAGAACACTGTTTTTTGGTGTGATCTCGGGTTCTGCAAGCGTTCTGAAAAAGCCTGGAATCGTGACGTAAAGGATCCCGTCTCCGGAACTAACGACAAAGCCATTTTTATACACTGTTAAAACAATGTTTTGATAATGAGTAGCAGTGCATCCACCGTTCCAGAGGGGGGAGCTGCACTACTGATAGCTGACGTGCCAATAACGTCACTTCCAGGTATTGGCCAATCACAAGAGAGTTGGGAAAGCTCTCGTTGGCTGGCCAATCACAACACAGTTCTGTCTTCTGATGGTGAGATTTCAGTCTGAAACAGCGCGGCTGACGAGAGCTTCAGTGAGGAGAGATTTCTATCGGCGCATAATAAAGTTAATGTATGTAAGTAGACCTCCACTCACATATATGTGCAATAGGACCACTCTATGGCCGCTTTAAAGCGGGAAAAAGTCTGGTCGCTTTTTATACCTCTTTCCTCTATGGAGCTCCCCCTGCAGTTTCGGGGTAGTACGTATTTTTACGACACTACACATAAAGATCCATCCATTATCTACTTCTTTATCTTCACTGTTGTAAAAACACACCGCTAACGCTAACCCCCTCGCTTACCACCTGAGACTCCAGGTTGACGATTCTGACTGCTAGTTTTCTGCTAACAGACAGTAGAGGGAGTGAAGAGACGTCCTCCAATTTACTGCCACAAAACAAGACATTTGACCTCTACATTTAACCCATCCTTAATACAACACAGTTGTAGGACAGATACAAGCGAGGTGCAAGCAGCAGTGAGCACTCCAGCTTCCTCCGAAGACGTGCAGATTGGGTTTAGGTCAATTGCTAGTGACCGCTCTGTGCCACTGTTTCCACAACTACCAGAAACCTGATTTGTTCTATGCACATGCAAAAGTGTGGCTATTTGCCAGTACCTCAATTGTTTTCTATGAAACGGTTAGGATATGGTTGCTTGAGTTTCTTCTACAGATTGGGTTAGCTGTTCCGCCACTGAAATTTGCATGGAGCTAATAGCTAAGCTAGCAGCTAGCTAGATTGTTCCGTAAAACTGTGGTGTAGAAACCAAAATACTTTCACACACTCCTTTTCAGATGTTTTGGTGTCGTGATCGTCTGCTCAGGAGGAGGAAGCTTCATTTTGCTCGTATACTCAAACCTCAGGCACAGCGCCCTCTGCTGGACCACGCTGTAATTACTTCAGAGAGTCTGATAGGCTACTTTACCATTATATTCTGAATCCAATTGGATTTTTTAAGGTTTGAGTATGATTTTCCCCCTAACTTCTAACATATATCTGTATTTCACATACAGACAGACATTTTTGTGTTATGTGTTTTTGTGTTATTTGACGGGACAGAAATATCATTTTTTTTACCCTGAAGCCGTCTCAGTGGAGGTGAAGTCAACCAGGCCTGACACAAACAGATGGTTCCACAGAGCCAGTGCAGCTCCACACAGCACGAAGAGGAGGGGAAACAACCCAGAAAGACGAGGAGGATCAAACCTCTCTCTGATCTGAAGGGTCTGATCCAAACCAGGGAGTCAGAACCACGGTTGAGATCAGAGATCGCGCTTTCCTGTCTCTGATTTTGAAACGTAGAGTTATGTTTTTAAAGTCTTTTAAGAGGAACATTTCCTGAGGATGAACACATCTCTGCTGCCCTTTTTTCTGCACCAACTGCTCCCCGTTCCTCTGCTTTCGCTGACAGTCGTCCGTCTCCATCTGAAGCGTCACTCACAGATGGCCCGATCGCTCTTTTTACATCTTGTATCTCACTCCAATTTATTTTGGAATCATTAGTCTGGTTAAGGGGACAGTGTAATGTGTCTATATATATATTTATTTTCAATCTGTGAATCTTTTGCCAGTTTCTCTGTCCTCAAATGGTATGAGGAGATTGTGCAGCTTCTTTGTGTGTGTGTGTGTTCATACTGACAGCTGTGTGTATATTCTGTGGGTGTGTGCATGCATCACGATGGAGAACGTGTCGTGTTACTCAGAGGCATTCGTTGTCGTTGCTGCAGTGGAGTCAGACAACGTACCCGAAGGGCTGCGACAAAAGCCTCGACTCCAGGAAGACGAAAAGAAGACAGAAGTCCTTTTTCAGCCAAACATTTACATCACTGCTGTCTATAAAATAGTCAGAGAGTCAAATAGAAGCCAAGCACTAAATGTTCTGGTGGAGAATCAAACGCTCAGGGGGTCATTTTCTACCGATTATCGTGTTAAGGGGTCACAGCAGGGTAAGGGGTGCACGCTGTACAGGTCGCCAGGCCATCACAGGGTTTATAAATAATCTAAGGGTGAATTCCAATTCCTTGCTTAACCCTCAATCTCAAAAAATGCACGCTCCCTTTAGTGCAAGTGCTGTCCAGATTCTCAGAAAAATTAAGTTGAGGGACAAGTTTAAGGGCTGTATCGCCCTCAATATTGAGATTTTCCGAGACCACCCTTGGGAGAAAGGGCTACCCAGAATGCATTTTGTGTTTTGACATAACAAAGATGGCGCCGAAAGCAGCGAAACGAGTACGCTACAAATTAAGTATTTACTTTGTTAATAGAGATATAAAAATGATGAAAACCATTGTATTATCTTAGTTTAGGCCCATATTATGGATTACTGACGTCATTGTTGCGTAACATTTATTTTTATTTTACGATCTCTTGTCAATAGCCGGCTGGTGCGGACAAGCGATCGTTTGCTATGGTTTACTTTTCAATAAGTCGTGGTGTGTGGTAACTGTCAGCTGAATATGTCCATGGTTGTGGTATTTGTATGAGTATCATCTTATAACTAACTGACAACCTAATAACTTGACTGACAAACGGATCGTAATAAATAATCCTGACGTAAATGTGTTCTTCTTCTTCTTCTTTTTTGGAGTTGACAGACTGGACGCAGCTTTCGCGTTATTCTGCCCCCTACAGTCTGAAGACGTATCTGCATTTAAGGGGTGTCCCATTTCTAAGTGACAAAATAACCCTCAACACTTGGTTTTGAGGGCCAATTAAGATTAAGGGTTAAGATAGGAATTGGCCCTAACACTCAATCGTTGGACTGTGGTAGGAGACAGAAAACCCACGCTCATACAAGAAGAACCTGCAAATATCTCTTCACATCCCATCATTTCAGGTATGTCACAGTAAATGACTCCAGTTTAGCAGAGTAGAACATCCACCGTGTCACTGTGCCACAGCTGCTCCGCAATTTAAAAAGGAATTGCCACCATTTTGTGGTTTATTTTTTTTTTACCATAATGTTCTGTGGTGGTTCAGTGTGTGTGTGTGTGTGTGTGTGTGTGTGCAGCACTTTGCACATTTCACAACTTGGTGTGTAAGGTCACGCACACAGCACACTACACATCTACTAATTCACACACACACACACCAAATCTCAGTGGCATATTAAACATAAAGTCCTCTCCTATTCACTGGTGAGCCTGACACACACACACACACACACACTCAATTCCTTCATTCCCTGAACAATTAGCTCGGGATTAGATTAAGGTCAATACCCTCGAATCCCGGCCGCGTTCCCCAGTTTGATCAATTTCAATTCCTCGTGCCTCTAAAACAAGTTCCCTTTTCCTATACCTTTTTGTTTTTTAACGATTCAATTTAGATTCAAATGAAGCCACCTGTCTCTCGCTCGCCACTGAAACGGAACACTGGGACCGTGTCGCCGCTTCTCGCACGGTTAATCCTCAGGAGGAAGCCGTCCTCTGCTTCTCGAGGTAATTACGGCGTCTTTTATGTGGAAAGGAAGTTTACGACGGCGGGGCGAGCCACTGCTGCTGCTGCTGCTGCAACACCATCACCTGCACATTAGTCAGGTGATGTAAGCAGAGAGCACTGATAATGATCAGCACGAGTGTGCAGAGTTTCACAGTGGCTAGGTTTTCGTTTTACCTAAAATGACCGACCATTGATGGGCATTGAATCGAGGTCCATTTGCATGTTTTTAGTACGACATTAGGCTGATTATCACCGGCTCTGCAGCACATGATGGGGGGGGGGGGGGTTTAGCAAAGGTCATGTGTGTGACACGTACACACAGATAGTTTCAGCTTCTATAGCTGGTTTTGTCATTAAAAGCCCTGACTGCCATTAGTTACAAGATGAAAATGAAAGCAGTTCCACATGAAGCCAAATAATTGAACTCGTCTCGGAGTTAAGGTTCTCGCTGCATAAGGAGAGAGATACTGGACATCGGCGCGGCATGGAAAATGTTATTAGTGCACGGCGTATGAAAAAGACTGTACGCAAGTGTCTGTGACGGAGCTTAATGCTGTAAGGTCAGTGTGCTCGATAACAGTAAGGCTTTAAAAATGAAAACGCCAGGATGCTTTAAAGGGCAAGTGAATCCACAATATAAGTTGAATTTGCACATACAGTTTAAAGTGCTGTTTGTCACTTTACTAGGAAATAAAATGTGAAGACGCTGTATAGTCTAAAGGCCCTGGTACAACAACAACAAGGATCCGTTGAAAATATTTGCAAACCTCTTAAGGAATAATTTTTGTGAATTTTTGAAATTCAGGAAATTATCCATTTGTCCTGATGCACTTTGACAGTGAGCTGAGTTTCTTCGAAAAACAAAAAGTATCTCGGAATGACTTCAAATGTACCAACATAATAGTCGGCATCGCCCTGAACAAGGATCCGTTAAAAATATTTGCAAATCTCTTAAGGAATAATTATAGTGAATTTTTGAAATTCAGGAAATGACCCATTTGCCCTGATGCACTTTGACAGTGAGATGACTTTTGTCTCAAAAACAAAAAGTATTTTGGAATGACTTGAAATTTACCATCATAATAGTCGGCATCGCCCTGAACAAGGATCCGTTGAAAATATTTGCAAATCTCTTAAGGAATAATTTTAATGAATTTTTGAAATTCAGGAAATGATCCATTTGCCCTGATGCACTTTGAAAGTGAGGTGACTTTCTTTTCAAAAACAAAAAGTATCTCGGAATGAGGATCAGTTGAAAAATATTTGCAAACCTCTAAACATTAAGTCCAAACCCTGTATCAATTTATGGAACATTAAAACTTGTTTACCTGCATTTGGCAAATGTTCTGCAGTGCAGCAACATTTTCTCTGTGGGAAGGTATAAATACATGCACAGATGTTGACAGTGCTCTTGAACTGTGAGGGCAGCAGACTCCCCACCTACAGCCTCCGCCAGAAAAAAAAAGGGAGATAACTGATTACTGGAGGGCAAAAGGACAACTGAGGAGGCTGAGTTAGAGGAGGAGGAGAGGAAGGTTGAATGGGTTGAGTACAAATAACATAACTTTGAAAAGGAACCAGGGTTTCATGACACAGACAGGACTGCGAGGACATTTCTGTATGTGCACTGCAGCGTTGCTCCGTCTCCTCATTTCTGCACCAAGTCTGTCGGTGATAATGACCTAAATGTTTATAATATGATGATTGAAGATCGGTGTCTGTGCGTATGGCAGCCTGCGTCGCCTTTTAATGCCGCAGTTTCGCGCCTAATCAAACATTTTATAGCAGTGGAGAAGCATGTGCTGCTGTCGCAGTTCAGATGTTTGTGGGTTCCTTTCTGTTGGGAGTGATTTACGTGATGAAGTGATGACATCATTTAAATGTTAAGATTATCTATATTCACGCTGACTCGTGAGCGCGTTCTTTTTCAACCTTCTGTGAGTCCTCAGAAATCTGAGTGATCTGTGTACAGTGCGGATGATCAGCAGCTGACCTTGGATCTGCTGCAGAGGAGTGAGATCGTTAAATACACAACGACTGAAAAGGAAGAGAGAGAAGGAGGAGGAAGAAAAAAAAAAAAAAAAAATAAGCATCTTCTCTCGGTGAGTGCTGGGGCGCAACTCAGGAAATGTTTTTTTCAGATATTTCATATAAAAAGTTCAAAAGGTTGCAGCGTTATTAATAATGGATAAAGTCTCGGAATGTGCAAAGGGAAGCCAGTTGGGCTGGTACCTGAAAAAACTGCACTAGCAGCGTTCCGTTCTTTCTTATGAGACAAACAAAGAGGTACGACGGAGGGTTAGGGTCTTAATATTACCAGAATAAAGTCCTGATTATTTTTCAAGCAAAATCTCCGACCTCAGATCTCAGAGGAACATTTTGAAAATTTTGGTCTTCACAAATAAAGACATACTTCATGCTTTTTTAGCTCATCAGCAGCACATTATCATCAGCATCAGGACTTTGAAAAGACTGTGAAAGACACTGAGTCTGTTTGGAAGAAAGAATCACACAGAAATAATCTGTTTTGTGGACGAGGAAATGTCTGGAAGTGGTCGACTGCGAGGCTGACGCTGGTTACATCTGTTCTGGTCTATTGCTATTTAATTAAAGAATGATAAAAAACTCATAAAAACACAACTTTATTCTCATAATATTATGACTTTTTTAATATTATGACTTTTTCTCGTACTTTCCCGACTTTTTTCTTGTAATATTATGACTTTTCTTGCGATACGACTTTTTTAATATTACAACTTTTTTCTTGTAATATTACAACTTTTTTAATATTACACATTTTTCTCGTAATATTCTGACTTTTGTTGCGATATGACTTTTTTAGTATTATGACTTTTTCTCGTAATATAACAACTTTTTTCTCGTAATCTTACAAGTTTTTTAATATTACGACTTTTTCTCGTAATATTATGACTTTTCTTGTGATACGACTTTTTCAATATTATGACTTTTTCTCGTAATATTACAACTTTTTTCTCACAATATTACAACTTTTTTCTTGTAATATGACTTTTTTAATATTACGACTTTTTTTCTCCTAATATTACGACTTTTTTAATATTACAACTTTATTCTCCCAATCTAACTCTTTGTTCCTCTGGATTGGCCTTAATTCTCCGTTGTAACAGTCGTAACAAAGAGCCACTAAACAGAGCCTTTATCTTATCTTTATCACTGTGACCTCAAATCCTGCTTTTTTAATGACACTCAAATGTCAAATGATTGTTTTTGTTGGAAAAAAATTGATAGTTTATGACCCGTCTCCTAAAACAATTTTACAATGACTTCATGACCATGGTCACCATTGAAAAAGAGATTTTGATCTCAATTGTTTTTTCTATCTGGTTAAATAAATAAAGGTTAATGAACAAATGAATAAAACTCCAACAGGAGCACACCGTAAACACAGACTCACTGTGGTGAATCCCACATGATGATGTCATCCTGTGGGCGTGTCCAGGCTTGATTGCCTGCCCCGCCCCTAATGTGTTTCACCTGTGTCTAATTAGTTGCACCTGATCATCTCTGCCTCTCCAGTGTATTTATTCTCAGTGCTCTGCAGCATCTGCGTCACTTTCTCTGTGTTTCTGGGCTCCTTGTTAAAGTTGTGTGTGTTGTGGGGGTTTTAAATGCTGTTTTGTTGATTTTTTTTCAGTTGGGGTCATTCAGTTTTTGTCAAATGTAACAGAATGAGGTCAACACAGGAGTCCAAACTCCTGTTGTGAAAGACAACACGAGTGACTCTACTGATACCTCATATTTGGTTGATTTGTAATTGAAATATTTGCAGATGGAGTCTGCAACACAACCTCATGAACCAACATGTGCAAATAACAGAGACAGTCTTATTACAGGAAGGTCTTTCAGTGTTTACTGGGCCGTTTATAAACCACATAAACCTAAAATAAACTAAGATGTCATCGCATATTGTGCAAATTCGAGCAACAAAATGCCAACTACTGCTGTGTTATGAGTTGAGCTGACCCGAAATGGTATAAACAAGCAAAATGACAATGAACGTGAAGGTCGTTGTCTTGAAGAAAGAGGATGACGCATCATTTTTGTTTACCAGTTTTGTAACATGAGTGTGTTATATTTCTGTGTCTTCGAGGCCGTTGTGAACCTGCTGTGAATCACTGCACTTATTTGAAATCATGCAGCTCTTGCCGAGGCTGGGGTGGCTCAGTTTTTTCAATTTATTTTACATGTGAATGAAGTTAGCATTTGGAATAAATTACAATCGACGGAAGAGAGAATTGAAGACCTACCTTTTTCAATTTTCATCTTACCTAGACCGGAAGTGTGCATCTGCGACATTACCTCGTTTATGGAGCACTGGAGATTCGAAACAAACAGTTCAGCCATTGCCGAGAACGCTATTTTGTTTTGTAACCTCGGGCTCAGCGAGATTTCATTGTACCGCCGAAGAAGAACATCCGTTGTGGAGGTGTTTCACGAGCAACAGTGTCTTCTGACTCTGGGTCTGACTCCGGGTCAAAGTCATAAAAGGGACTGCGGCGGAGAATCGTGACGAAGCTATTTTTAAACATTGTTAAAACAATGTTTTGATAATGAGTAGCAGTGCATCCACCGTTCCAGAGGGGGGCGCTGAGCTTCTGAGAGCTACTGTGCTGATTACGTCACTTACAGGTATTGGCCAATCACAAGACGGTTAGGAAGGCTCTACGCTTGCTGACCAATCACAACACAGTTCCGTCTTCTGGGTGTGAGATTTATGTCTAAAACAGCGAGACTGACGAGAGATTTCTATCGACTCATTTACAGCAACTAGGAGGTTTTTGACCGTAAAAACAAGTTAATGTATGTAAGTAGACCTCCATAACTCACATATATGTGCAACAGGACCACTCTATGTGAGCTTTAATGTATCTCACTACAACACACACACACACAAACTCTTAGTGATCGGTGAGTCACGGTAGCTAAATTATGACTAAATTGAGAGGCCATCAGCAAGGCCTTGTTCTCCAGTGACCGTACCATTAAGTTGATTTACAGCGCAAAATAGAGTAAAGTGGCTTCTTATCAGGATGCTCTCAATGAGTCAGTGCAGCGGGGAAGAAAGACGAGTCTCTTAAGAGAGATGTCTTTATCGTCAGTGGCTTTGCAGGGAAATGCCAGTTCCGGAAATATGCATCGTCAGCCGCTTTTATCCTCCACGTGCCGGGGGGGGGGGGGAGCTGGTAGAGCCACCAATCCCAGCTGACACAGAGCGAAAGACGGGGCCGGGGGGTCACACCGTGGATAGATCGCCAGTCCATCGCAGGGTCAACATTACAGAGATAAACAACCGTTCATTCTCACGTTCACCGTGAATTTAGAGTGTGAAATTAACCTAGGAAGGAGGGGAACCTGGAGAAAGCCCATAGGAAGACACACAGAAAGAACCTCATTCGCTGCAAGTGCTAGCAGCTACTGAACAGGCATGTCCACATTATGCTAGCAAGCTAGCTAAAAAAAAAGAAGTAAAGTAAAGTAAAGTAAAGTAGTTGGTATCCTAAACATAACATGCAGTAATATTTTTAAAGACAATTCTTTCAAGTTTTAATCAAAAATACTAAAGGCTAACAGTAAAATCCAGTCAAATGACACCTTTTGGAGTGACTGGGGCCTTTTAAGCCCCGCCCCCAAACACTTGAGGATAATTAATAGGCCAGATTTTGGTTCTGATCTAGTAAGGGTAGCCTTCCAATTGTAGGCTGATTTGAGCAGATTATCCTGTAGTATGAGGGATTAACGTCATCAGATGAGTCGAGTATTAAACATGTTTTGATATTTCTATGCACGTTTCTCAGCACCAAACATCGCACACACAATTTTGTTAACTGAAGACACCAACAGTCCACCTGTTTGTCTGTTTTATATTCTGAAGTTTCTTCTCTGAGATCCTTAAAAAATAACATGTGAACCTGGCTTCCCATGTTTTTCGAAGTTTCCCTGGTCCAACACACCTGATTCAGCTCATCATCAGAGCTCTGCAGAATCCTGATAACGAGCCCTGTATTTGGGTCAGGTGTGTGTGAGCAGGTGAAGCTTCTAACATGCAGGACCAGGATTGACAAACACTGGTCTAAGTTTGTGCTTTCTCTGGATTTAAACACTGTAAATTAAAACTAAAGTTTGTTGCAGTTTGTCATGTTTTACTTTAGAAGTCACTGTTCTAATCATTCAAATCAAAGCAGAAAAACAATAATATTGGGAATTGCTGACTCAGCATTTCCAGATAATGTGCAATGCTTCTTGCCACTCTGTTTACTGTAGCTTTTAATAAGTTTTTGCTATAAATAGCTTTTTGACAAATGTTGAGTCACTTATACAGAGAGGCACATTCAGTCACTAAAGAAACTGTATAATCTGCACACACACACATGCCCAGATGCCCAGTTTGTCTGTTGTGTGCTGGTAAACAACTTTTGACCTTTTTCCACTCTCACACAGGTAGCATCTGCTTTTTACATCAAATTAGACTGGTCAACACCAAATTTATTGTTTAAGTTTTTTTGAAGCTTGATCATTTTGATGTGCTGAATCTAAAAATCACATTGGTTTTGCTCAATCAGGTCAACTTTCTAAATAAAGCTACATGTTTTTTTAATGTTTTTCTTTACATGTACGGGTATTTTCACGTTTCATGTTTTCACATAAGAAAGATGGCGTCGAAAGCAGCGAAACGAGTGCGATACAAATGAAGTATTTTCTTTGTTAACAGAGATATAAAAATGATGAAAACCATTGTATTATCTTAGTTTAGACCCATATCATGGATTACTGACGTCATTGTTGCGTAACATTTATTTTTATTTTACGATCTTTTGTCAATAGCCGGCCGGTGCGGACAAGTGATCGTTTGCTATGGTTTACTTTTCAATAAGTCGTGGTGTGTGGTAACTGTCAGCTGAATATGTCCGTGGTTGTGGTATTTGTATGAGTATCATCTTATAACTAACTGACAACCTAATAACTTGACTGACAAACGGATCGTTATAAATAATCCTGACGTAAATGTGTTCTTCTTCTTTTTTGGAGTTGACAGACTGGACGCAGCTTTCGCGTTATTCTGCCCCCTACAGTCTGAAGACGTATCTGCATTTAAGGGGTGTCCCATTTCTAAGTGACAAAATAACCCTCAACACTTGGTTTTGAGGGCCAGTTAAGATTAAGGGTTGAACTTGAGGGTTAAGATTGAGGGTAGGAATTGATAGGAATTGGAATTGGCCCTAATACTTGTTTCAGAAAAGGCGCTTTATAATAAAAGTTTACTCAATTATCTGGCACACAAACAAACAAACAAGCAAGGAAGCATGCACATTCACCGCGTCTGTATCCTCTCTCTTACTGTCTCTGTTACAGATACTTGGCACAAACAGAGCGAGAGGATGAGTGAGCTGGGTGAGAGTAGACTCCTCTCCACACACACACACACACACACACACACACACACACACACACACACACACACACACACACACGCGCACGCACACACCTCGTCTTCTAAAAACAGGCACGTCTCCTCTTCTGTATCATTGCAACCCCATAATGGACCTCTTGTTCCCAGTGTGAATTATTAACTCACAGGCAGGGCTGGTGGAGAGGAGCGCACACACTTTCTAACATTCAGCTTCAAAGAAAGGAACTTAACTTTTTTTGTTTGTTTTTTAAACAGTGCATTTACTCTGTCGCACGTGTCGGAGACGTCCTAACTGCTGGAACTTGGTAATAAATAATGTGTAAGTAAGAAAAATCAATAAGCACCTCAGTGTGTGAGGTGTCTGCAGAATGTGTGTGTGAGCACAGTTGCAGGGATAATCCCGTTAGCTTTTAAAGCATCGGGCTCACATTTCATTAAGCGGCAGTCTCAGCGTGTCGACGGTGGGGTCGAGCGGGTTTGTGATCTTCCTTACTGCTCTACTGTCCTGCTGCTTTAGCTCGGGCTTCATGAGGTTTGTTGATGGCAGGGAAAAATCAGAGCTCAGTGGTGTGACCTGTGTGGGCCCGGAATTAATGACAACATCAGTGGAAAGGCGTTCAGGCAAAAAGGAGATGATGGTGATACATAACACGGACACACTGATGAGCTTTATTCTGTCTCTGAGTGTCTTTTTCCTCCTCGTTTTTCCACACAATATAAAAATGCAGTATGTAACTGTCTAACCTATGGTAACTCCACACAAGGATTTCCTCTTTTTATTTATTTTTGTTTTTCCTCTGCATCCTTGTTTGATTACGTTTGACACATCTTGGAGATTCCTTCCTTATGTAGGTTTATTTTGAAGTCTTAACAAGCTAATACAGAGCTTGACTTAATTGCTTATCTTTTCAATTAAAGGTGCCATATGTAAGAATGTGGCCAACAACGGTTACTACACTCAAATTCAAAATACAGAGGTCTTTTAGGTTTCATTTTCTCCGCCATTGTAGCTCAGATCTGGCAACCGAGACTCTACTGACTGCAATGATTGGTAGATGGCGGTAGGTGGCGCCACATGCCAAAACATAAACATGATTTGCAGTCTGCAAAAATATTTTTTTAATGCAAATATTTTGGCTGTACAGTTGTTGTTGGTTTGTTATATGAACATTATTCCTGAGTCTCTGTGACATATTAGGAGGATTTTATGGCCAGTTGCTTTAGATTTATTACATAATGCACCTTTAATTTATCCAATCCAATCCAACTTTATTTATAAAGCACTTTAAAAAACAACAACGCCTGTAACAAAGTGCTGTACATCAGAGATAGATAAAACATATACAATACAAAAACATAAGACCCTAATAGACCTAAGAACAAACAATAAAACGTATAATAAAATACTGTAGAAAGCATAAAAAACACAAGAACAATTATAAAAAACATAAAACCACCTTGGTTCGTAAGCCAAAGAGTAGAAATGGGTTTTAGGATAACGACTATCTTAACAGATGCTTGGTTTGTGAACTTGTTCTAATGTGAAAACCTTATAGCGGACCTTGACCGGAACTTCCCATTAATGCTGGTTTTTTAGTGTGTATCTGAATCATTACCACGTTTACGAAGCCCTAAAGGTTCCAAACAAACAGTTCAGCCACTGCTGAGAAACGCTGTGTTGTAGTGTAATCTTGGGCTCAGCGAGAAAAAACCCGTTCCGGTTACGTTAAACAGCGGTTCTCCTGAACAGCAGATCCTCCTGCTCCGGGCACATCCGGTTGCGTACATTGAACCGCAGAAGAAGAATAACGTCCGTTGTGGAGGTGTTTCATGAGCGACATTGTCTTCTGACTCTGGATCTGACTCTGGGTCAAAGTCATAAAAGGGATGGCTGGCCAATCACAACACAGTTTTGTCTTCTTGGGGTGAGATTTCAGTCTGAAACAGCGCGGCTGAGGAGAGCTTCAGTAAGGAGAGATTTCTATCGGCTCATTTACAGCAACTAGGAGGTTTTTTTACCATTAAAAACAAGTTAATGTATGTTAGTAGACCTCCATAACTCACATAAATGTGCAACAGGACCACTCTATGTGAGCTTTAAATAAAGTATTCAAAAAAAGATGCAGAATGTAAAATTTAGCCGTATTATTGGTAAAGTTGAATATTGAAGCCCTCACCTCATCCTTCTTTTCCAATTGGGCCATTGGTGGTACAAAATAGTGGCCTGGTATCTGAAATAAATATAAAAAAGTCTTATTTTGGGGTAATGAAATACAACAAGTTGAATTATTTCCTCTTCAATTTCTGCCAAGTGAAAATGATCTAACCTGTGTTTTTACAAACTGGCCCTTTTAATTTTATTGACTTTCTTAGACCAAGTTTCTCACGGCTGCCACTGAACCAAATCACGCAAAGCACAGAGAACACACACACACACACACACACACACACACACACATGCACACACACATCGCTGTGGCGAAGCATGTCGTGAGCCACCGTCAGAGTGCAAATGCTGCGTTTACTGTATGTCACGGGGCGAGGCTGCGACTCGCAGAGCGGAAATCATTCGATCGTCTGATTATTATGGACCCCCAGTTCCTCTCAGTGAATCACTCCGAGCGCGTGATGTACGACTCTTTGCCTGTTCGATGACAGGCTTGAATAATCAGAGAGAGAGAGCGGCTGCACGTACAGGAGTCACAGACGAGAATCAACAGTGACTTTGGTCTGTGCTGCATGTACAGACGATTTCAAACGCTCTTGTTCTTGAGATTGAAATACCCCCCCCCCCCTTTTTTATGGAAATATACTCACTCACTCAATTTAATTTCTTTTGTCTTCCAGTGACCATCATCACATAATCTTCACAATGGATATTTGAAAGCTTCTCCATGGCAGAAATAATTACGATTAAGTACAAATAACTTGATCATTACTATGTTTCTACGACAGCTCTTTTTTGTGTTTTCTTGGTGTAAATAATACAGCAACATGTAAATGTAGTTTCAGGCATTTTGTAGTTTTCCCAAACAGCTGTTGCTGTTCTGTTGATCCACAGCAGTGAAATGAAACCCCCTTCAGTTTTGATGATTGTATTGTATTTTGGATATTGCCACGACACAGTAGCTATAATGTATGTTTACATGGACACAAGTAATGGAATAAAAGCTTAAATTGGATTAAAAAATACTGCCGTGTTCCGGTTTGGCGCTATCACGTGTCTGATCCGTGTACATGGGACGTATTTCCATTTTGCTACCGCTGTATTTCTTTTAAAAAAAAAAGAATAATGAACAGACAAGAAAGTCACAGATGTGGAAGAGGCGGAGGAGGAAAATGAGATGGATAGTGGACAGCAGTGTTTGTTTACTACAGAAAGTGGAAGTAAAGCTTCTTCTTCTGCTTCTACTTTTGAATTATTAGGACCAATTCCAATTCCTATCTTAACCCTCAAGCTCAACCCTTAATCTTAACTGGCCCTCAAAACCAAGTGTTGAGGGTTATTTTGTCACTTAGAAATGGGACACCCCTTAAATGCAGATACGTCTTCAGACTGTAGGGGGCAGAATAACATGAAAGCTGTGTCCAGTCTGTCAACTCCAAAAAAGAAGAAGAAGAAGAACACATTTACGTCAGGATTATTTATTACGATCCGTTTGTCAGTCAAGTTATTAGGTTGTCAGTTAGTTATAAGATGATACTCATACAAATACCACAACCACAGACATATTCAGCTGACAGTTACCACACACCACGACTTATTAAACTAAGATAATACAATGGTTTTCATCATTTTTATATCTCTATTAACAAAGAAAATATTTAATTTGTTGCGTACTCGTTTCGTTGCCTTCGACGCCATCTTTGTTATGTGAAATCGCGCAATGCATTCTGGGTAGCCCTCGCTCCCAATGGTGGTCTCGGAAAATCTCAATATTGAGGGCGATACTCAACTAAATTTTTCTGAGAATCGTGACAGCACTTGCACTAGAGGGAGCGCGCAGTTTTGAGATTGAGGGTTAAGCAAGGAATTGGAATTCACCCTTAGTCTACACCACATACCACAATCCATCCATCCATTTTGTACCACTTTATGTTCCACATGAAGATCTTGAGAGAGGGTGCTGTGCCAATCTCAGCTGGGTTACACTCTGGACAGTTCCCAGTCCATCACAGGGACACACAGAGACAAACATTCACACCTATGGTCAACGTAGAGCGTCCGATTTACCTTTGCATGTTTTTGGACTGTGGGAGGAAGCCGGAGAACCCGGAGAAAACCCCAACACACACAGGGAGAACATGCAAACTCTGTGTAGAAAGGCCCTTTTTTCCGACCAGGTGTTCTTGCTCCAAAGACCAAGAGCGCTAGCCACTACACCAACCGTGTGGCCCGCGATTGAATGTAAATTTCAATCAAAACAACTCTTTTTACACATGTAAACATAGCCACTGTGGTTATGGGCTTAACTTGGTCCAGTTTCCACAGCCTTGCTTTGGTTTCATTTCTGTATAAGTCCCTTTTGCCCTTGACATTCATTTCATCTTTTGTGTTTGCCTGGTATAGTCTGTACATCATTTGATGTGAACAAGATCGTCCTCTTTTACTGTTACTCACCGTCTCTCTGTGGTTTTATTTCTTCTCCTGTTCCTTACGGACACCGCGTTGCTCCTGCCTCAGGCTCGTGGTGGACGGCTCATCTCGATGAGTGACAAACGCTGAGGCAGAGCCTTGTGAGGAGGAGGAGGAGGAGGAGGAGGAGGACGACTAAAATATACCTCCTCCATCCTCCAAGTGAAAAGTTGCAAATCAAAACATTGAGCTCTCCAAAAGCCCCGGTAATGAGCCATTCATGTGTGTGTGTAATTGGTGCGTTTGGAGCAAGGGAAAACATCTAAAAAACACTGAATTATATAACATCCTCCAAAAATAATGACTGAGAAAATTGAAAAATTGCCCTATGAATTAGAGCGAACGCCGCGCATCAATTTGTCTCTCGTATTAAGCACAAACACAACAACAAAACAGCCCAGGACGACGTTACAAATGAGCCAATTACCACGCGCTCTTACGCCGAGATATTGTTAATGTCTGTGGAAGATTGTACGTGAATTAAAATGAAGAGAATTTAGCTGGTAAACGTACACGACTCTCTCCTCTTTTTCATTCCCTTTCCCCTCTCGCGAATCAGCCAACTCGTGTTCCCTTGTCTCGGAGTCTTTTACGTGTCAATTACAGAGAACAATCAGCAGCTTTTTTCCGACTGCTGCTCTCAGAACAGCTGTGGCCAACCTTTTTATTGTCGACGCGGCACAAAACATCTCGGTGCCATTCAGTGGTAAACAATGAGTGTGTGGTGAATTATATATTAAGGGCGCCCTCTCATTACAGTGTCCACACAATAATCATGAGGTAATGTGAGTGAGTGAGTGGTTAAAAAGAGAAAGTGAAACCTTGAGAGAGAATGAATAAAGACAGAGGGTAAGAGCTGATGAAAGGATGAAGTGTCACTACTGTGTTATTTTTTTTCTGGTACCTAAAGAACTCAAGTCATGTTTCATCACTTTCTTTCTTTTTTCTCTAGCTTCAGCTCACCGACAGACAACCTTTTGAACATTGTTCCCTCTGTGGCTTCTAATGCAAGAAGCAGAAAGTATGAAATATGGCTGCCGTGCATAGTGTATGTGAAGATTTCACTTTATAACAAAGTATTTCATGTTATAGTGTCATCATTTATTGATATGTACATGTAGCCTAACCCTAACCCTCATTCAGGGAGTAATATATTGACCCATGTGCATTAATGTTTTAAGCTAACAATGGTGTAAGCTAAAAAAAAATAAAAAAAATTCTTCCCAAAGATATGTGAAAGTGTAAGGTTGCATTTGAGAAACTTATTTACTGTCCTGCAGGTCAAACACATCAAAGTGTGGCTGCAGTAGCTTCAGTGTCTTAGCTTAGCTTAGCTTAGCTTAGCGAAGAGGGGAACAGGAAACATGGAGTCATCTTGTGCTATAGCATCACATTCACAGAGAGCTGTTGAGAAAACTTAATCAAACTTTAAGTTAGAACATGAATCAGCAAAAAAGTATAAAATCATAATATGGCTGCCATGCATAGTGTATGTGAAAATTTCACGTTATAGTACAATCATTTATTAATATGTACATGTAGCCTATCAATCGTGCATTATTTTTTTAAGCTAACGATGGTGTAAGCTTAAAAAAAAAAAAAAAAAAAAACTCTTCCCAAAGATAGAATGTATACAAAGTGCTAGGTTTTCTTAATGTTTGGTTTTATGTGACTATTTTAAGCTATTGAAGCGCAGGGTTTTACATTTGTTAAAGATTTATTTGCTCTCTTGCAGGTCAAAAACATCACAAAGTGTGGCTACAGTAGCTTCAGTGGCTTAGCTTAGCGAAGAGGGGAACAGGAAACATGGAGTCATCTGGTGCTTTAGCATCAAATTCACAGAGCGCTGTTAAGATGACTTGATCAAACATTAAGCAGGAACACAAATGAGCAAAAAAGTTTTCACGTTACAGTATAATCATTTATTGATATAGGTTACATGTAGCCTATCATTTGTGCATTATTTTTTAAGCTAAAAATGTGTAAGCTAAAAAACACTTTTCCCAAAGATAGAATGTATGTGAAAGTTTCAGGTTTTCTTGATATGTTTGGTTTTTACGTTATAGAAGCAGGTTTTTACATTTGAGAAAGACTTATTTGCTCTCCTGCAATTCAAAAACATGTGAAAATTCAGTGTCTTAGCTTAGCTTGGCTTAGTAAAGAGGGGAACAGGAAACATGGAGTCATCTGGTGGTATAGCATCACATTCACAGACAGCTGTTAAGATAACTTAATCAAACTTTGGGCAAGAACATGAATGAGCAAATTCCACACAATACTTCAGGAAAGCTGCTTCTGTTAAGTTTGAAAGCCTCGCATGAAGAAACCCTCGCAGGTGCAGCGAAATGTAGCCGAGGAACATAATCAGAAGAATAACGCGCTCCGACAGTTTCTAAATATAGTCAACACTGGGATCAATTGTTTCCGCTATCCCGTTTCTGTTTGCTCCATTAATCTGAATCAATTGGATTCAGGACCACAGATACCAGGTATGATATATTATTGATGGCCCGACTCACGAGGGACCTCGTATACTGTACGCTGCACTCGCACGAGCAGATGCAGACGCTGCAGAGGGGCGATGATGCCGTTTGCCGTTTTGAATTCGTGCGAAAGCTTCCGCTGATCCGACTTTTTTTTTTTTTATTCGCTGAGTTTCTGTGAGAAGCCACCGGGGCCACAAATCCAGCTCAAAGAAGCGGTACAACGAAAGCTTTGTGTGTGTCCCAACGCACACAAGCACGCACGTACACTTTTGTGCTTCTTTCCTTTCGCTTCTCTTATTATTCTGCTTGCGGCTGACACGGCTCCCCCCCCCCTTGTTCGCTTCGCTCCATTCCTCACGCCGCGTTCTAGGGTGGGAATTAATTAGTGCAGAGCTCGGGATGGGAGTCGAGGATGGAGAGGGCGCTGGGGACATGGAGATGGATTTGATGAGTGTGTATGAGAGTGTGTGCGTTTCCTTTTACTGGCAAACGCGCACACACACTTCCATTTAGTCGACTCTGGAGGCCATTGTCGGTGGAAAATCTGAGCCCAACCCTGGGTCAAACACACACACGCCGTCCTGATCACACACTCCTTAAATGAGTCTCAAATCCAGAGACTTTTAACCTTTTCTTCTTCTCTCGTTATGCAGGGGTCATCTCATCGAGAGTCGTGTCCGCGCAGCATAATGGAAAGGAAAGCTGAGTTTATGAAGATATCTGCTGAAACGTACACACCCACACAAGCATTTACGGAATAAAATACACACATTATTGAGTCATAAACAGACACAGAATGTCACATTTTGTCGACTAAGTGTTGTTAAATGTCAGTGTGGGTTTTTTTCAGTTTGGGTCATTGGATCATTGCAGGCGCAAGTGAGAGTTCTTTTTGGATATTCTCAATTTTTTTGTGTTTGTTTTGTGTGGGTTAATCTGTAAGTTTGTCCTTCTGTTGGAAACTTTTTTATGGTTCAATTATAATGCTTTTGTCATGGGTAGGTGATCATCCAAGTATGTTCCTGTGTATGTAGGACCAGACACTCTGCGTCATCTCCGACTGCACAAAATATTTTTTAACTGTCCGTCACTCCGTCAAGGGACAACGGAGACAGCAAGGGCTGCGATTGGTCCTTAGGACAGGCCGAGCTAAGCGGAACTGATCACCGCCGACAACGTCGCTGTCAAACTCTAAATACATCATATCTTAACACACACAGCACATGTTTGGACTCTAAATGGCCAATTACTCGTCTCAAATTATCTTAAAACTGCGTTCCGTGACACAGAAAAGTGAGAAACGGCCACTGTTTCAACAACAACAGTCTTTCTCTCTCGGACGCCATTGCTCACTGTAGCCAAAAGCACAACAACGTTGCGCAGCGACCCCTACTGATCGGGCGGGAAATTGCAGTGCGTATCCGTCATCACGACGCAGAAGTATGAAGGCTTGAGGGGGGTCCGTGGTTATGCAGTCGGATGCATACGCAGAGGAGAAGTATAATGTGGCCTTTAGTTTCAGCTGGATGAATCGATCCCAATTGTGGATTTGGCAGCAATTGAAACCTCTGACCAAACAGTGGATTAGTGGCAAGTACTGTTCCCTCAGAGCAAAAAGGCCCAGGTTAGAAACCCTAACCCTAACTCTAACCCCAGGACCCACTCCGAATTAGGGCCTTTTTCTTTAGGTACTACGGTTTCCTTCCACAGTCCAAAAACATTCAACGATTAATTGAAAACTCGCGACTCATGTAGACGATAAAGGGGTAAAAAAACGGATGAATTAAAAGATCTATGTATGATAGCGACATCTATTAACTATCATACAGACCTTTTGGGAAAGGCACCTCCGTTGCATCATCCATCTTTGAGTGTGTACTTGCGTAGCCTCTGCCCCTGATGATCAGCCACTTGTCATATAATTGTCTTCACTTTCTCATCTTTATGTGACCAAACCAGTGCAGTGTTTCAGTACAGACCTGTGCATGCTCACTCATTTTAATACCATGGTAAAGCAGTTATTTTACACCGTCTCATATTCATCCATCCCGTGCATGTAGAAAATTCTACTGCAGGCATAAACTGTAATGGTTTCATGACATGTTGCCTCTCTCACTGAAAGAGCAGTAAAGGTAGGCAATTTTGCATTCCCTGCTTCACTGCTTCTTGCTGCTTTATATAGTTTTTTGCAGGCCGGGGCCGTGGTTTTTGAAGGCACCTCCATTCCGTTAATCATACAAGTACTCAGCACCGAGCCAGTAAACTATATCATAGGTTTGGATAGAGTTGTAAGTTTCTTTGCTCTTCCATTTCCTTAATAGCGCTCATCCTGCTGCTACCTGAACCCTTGCCTGGAGGCTTTTAAGCAAAAACATTTTTAAATTGGCCATAATCAACAGGCAATCTGCAATTACCAGTCAGTGTGCAAACTCTCAAAGACATGATTACAGAGGCTCACTGATGTGCTCCCAGTGTGTCACAGACTCGAAATACATTTCAAGCAGTTTGGCAACAACCCCATCAGGGTAGTGGAGTACAACCAATTTGGTCATGCCAGATTTTTCTTAACTTGTGCCTAACATTTCCTATATTTACAGTATGTCTTGGACTCTCATATTCCCTTGGTTTTTCTTTGAAGCATGCACTCCTAATCTGCACTGTAATTAAAACTAATGAAAGACAGACAAAGATGGGGTCTTTATCTGTGCAACCAATGCAAAAAAGTAAGTTTGGAGTCCTGTACATGGAACTCCAGCCAGGTCAGGATGGTGATTGAATAATACAATAAAAATAAACCCCCCCCCAACAAAGTTCAGCAATTGACCAGGAGTCAAGAAACCAAGCGGAATTTCTTTTGTGCATTATTTCACTTTGTGAATTTTCCTGACTGCACTTGGTTCGGAGGACGAGACGTCGTGTTAGTCGAGGTCTCTCTGGTGAAAGTTTGTGTAGTGTAAACAACGATTGTGAGAATTCATGGGGAGTGGAGCTGGAAAGGTGAAGCTCATGAAGTCAGTAGTAGCCACACCACTAATGGCAAAAAAGAACTTGAAAATGAGCCCAATTCTCACAAGATTTATATCATGGTCACTAAGCATTTTCCTGAGGTCTCAATCTCTAGTTTCAGGTCTTTATTTTTTTTCCCACTTATAAACACTAAGGTACAACACATGAGAGAAGGTACCAGTGGTATCGTCCAGTTGGTGCCTGGTTGCAGATGACTACAGGTTGAATAACCTGTAACCTGGAGGCTTTTAAACATGAGTTTGTCTTATGAACTGCACAGCATTAACACAACTTGAAAAGTTGCGCGGCGTCACCTCTTTAGTGACCCTGTTAAAGCCCTCTCCGTCTCCACAGTCAGCAGACACTTGTGCCTGATTATACTTAGATTATAACACTTGTAAACGAGTATCACCACCTTGCGATGACGGTGGTTACTGTCGGTGTTTCTGGTGACTCACTCTGTTATTTTATCGTCGGTGCGTCTTTAGACGACGGTGGGCGTTAACACCGAGCAGATGAAAATACACGAGTGTTAGAGACCGGCTGTTTAGTAACACCAAAAATGATTTTTGTGCATCAGCAGGCGATGGACGAAGCGATAAAGGCGTCACAGTGAGCCCGACTGCGCGCCAGCTAATACATCTTGAGTTACGAGTGAAGTGCAAATCTAACCCAGTGCTTATGATCAGGCTCATTCAAAGCAGCCGCAGGCATATGCTCCGCTGTGATGAAGGGATTCAATGAGAACAAACTGTCCGTGCCTTCACCTCCTCCTTTGCACATTCCCAGCGCCTTCAGTCCTTCCTCTGGTTCCCTCCCTCTGTCATAGAGACTGATTGCCTTGCGTCCCTTTGGCAGTGCAGAGCACATGTTCCCTCAACCTCCAAGGGCAGTTCAGTTGAAAACGCCACCACTCTGCATGCAACCTAACAAACTGACGTGTTTAGAGGAGACGCTCTGATTAACAAACAAGGGCAGCTGACTCGCACACGACAGGCTGCTCGGATTAAACAAACTGGACACAGCAGCAGCAGACACTGGCATGATCACAGAAGAATAAGAAAACAAGCTAATAATCTGTGCGATATTTGGCTCAATGTCACTGGTTTACACTGAGTGGAAGATTTTCAAATTAGGGTGAAACTCTTGGAAGTAAATTTTTTGTATTCCTTCATTCATCGTCTACTAACCCTAACCCTAACCCTAACCCCAGATGACATAGGGCTAAAGGTCGTGGTAACTGTGGACAGATTGACAGTCCATTGCAGAGCCAACATATAGAGACAAACAGTCATTCACTCTCACAGGCCAGGACCGGGTCGACCTTCTTGCTATGAGGCACCGGTTCTAGCCACGTGTACCACTGTGTTGCCCTCTATTCTTACAAGGAAATCACGTTGAGATTAGAATCTATTTTGCAATGCATGGACAAAATAAAGATTTCAATCTATGAAGTGCAAGTGAAATAATGAGGCACCTTTTACATTTACATATATCTGTCTAAGACGTTTGTAAGAACATAACATTTAAACCAAAAAACAACTTTTTTCTGGCTAAGAAAACTCTGGTTTGACTGAAACCAGAGTTTTCACTCAGAAAAATAAAGGCATTGTTTTCAGCACAGTTGACACTTCCACGTTTGTGGTTTAATCGTTCTGCTCTGTTTGTTTGGCATTTGGGGGTCGACTCGTTCGTGTTTTCCCGAGGTTCAGACACTGACCCGCCAGTTGAATTAAACATAAGCTACATTTTATGATGTAAGTCATTATTTTTCCTCCTCTGGTTGTTGCCAAAAATGGTACATATCGATTCTTGCTCATGTTCACTTTTGTTAATATTGAATCATGGCTTGGTCTGTCCATGCACATGTACCTAAAAATACACATAGGCAGTCACATGCATGGACGAGCATGAGCCGAGCGGTGAAATCAACTAAATGCGAGTCTCTTAAGAGAGTCAATATCTTTTCAATTAAGTTAATTTTGATGCTGTCCAGAGCCCGATCAGCCCACGAGATTAGGTTTTAGTCTCACCAGCGATGTTATCACTCTATCAAGAGCTCCATTCTGATCCCGGGGTTCAATACTGTGTGTCTCCCGTTACCTTTAATGAGATCGAAGAGGAGAGGAGAAGCTGAGTGAGAACTTGAGAGGAGTAAGAGGAGTCGCCGCGGCTTGTGTTTCCGACGATCAGATTGGTGTTTTTCTGTGTGCCTTCTTACGTAGAGAGAGACGTCAAGGATTGGATCAATGCAGCTTCTGTGGCCAAAGCGATACCGAGATTCACGACGTCTGAGGACACGCAAGAACCCGAGAAGCAAGAACGACTCACATCTGATTCCAGAGGGTTATGCGTATGAATTGATGCCAGATCTCAGAGGACGATGACCAGACTGGTTTGAGATCATAGAGAGGCAACTTCTAGCCATCACATCAAGTCTTGAAGCAGATGATGGACGACAGAAATGTCCCTCGTCTCCAATGTTTTAGTTTAAGGGCTTTACATTTAAGTACCACCAGTAAAGGATGTAGTACTTTTATGAAAAAAAGACATTAGAGCTCCCATAGACCAGAAGTTCCAATAAACGCTGTTCTGTTTTTTGGTATGTATCTGCGCCATTACCTCGTTTATGGAGCCCTAAAGTTTGGAAAATGGGTTCTATTGTATTCTCGGGTACTGCAAGCGCTCTGAAAAAGACTGGAATCGTGACGTAAAGGATTCCATCTCCTGAACAGCAGATCCTCCTGCTCCGGGCACATCCGGTTGCGTACATTGAACCGCAGAAGAAGAAGAAGAACGTCCGTTGTGGAGGTGTTTAACTTGCGACAGTGTCTTCTGACTCTGGCTCCGACGTACGATGATTTGATAATGAGTAGCAGTTCAACCACCTTTCCAGAGGGGGAGCTGCAATTCTGAGAGCTGACGTGCTATAATTACGTCACTTCCAGGTACCTGGCCAATCACAAGACAGTTGAGAAAGCTCTCGTTGGCTGACCAATCACAACACAATCTGTCTTCTGGAGGTGAGATTTCAGTCTGAAACAGCGCGGCTGACAAGAGCTTCAGTGAGGAGAGATTTTGATCGACTCGTTTGCAGCAAGCAGGAGGTTTTTGACCATTAAAAACACGTTAATGTATGTAAGCAGACCTCCATAACTTACATTATGTGCTACAGGACCACTCTATGGGCGCTTTTAGGGCTTTACATTTAAGTAGCATCATTTACTGCTGATCCACTTTCATGAAGAACATTATGATCCAAGGAGCCTGGGTTTTAACTGTCCTGATCCATAATTTGATGAACAGTGTTCCAGTGTTTTCAGGTCTCTTCCTTGAATGAAATAATTATTTTCTCTTCCTGAAGAAAGGGGGAAAAAAAGCTTCACTACATTTTTATACCTCGACTTTTGGATGATGGCAGCCCCCCGTCCCTGTTCTTACCCATCACTCAGCCGGGCTTGTATAAAATGCAGCAACAAAGCCTTTAGCCCAAAGCTGAAAAACAAATTGAAAGCTAAGTGTTTTTCCAGTGGAAGCTTATTTTTAAAGGAGCCTTCCCTGAAGATACCTGAGAGATGGGAGCCTTCGATGGGTTGCTTACTTTATTTCCATTTGTTTCTTTAAGTAGAGTTTGGAATAGGCTACGACAGCAGCTCAGATTCCTTTTTCATTGAGAATCAAATTTGTAATAATTTCAAGCGTCCAGACAAAAAACGGATGTAAAACCCAAAATCTGCAGATGAAGAGAAGCGAGCGAGGATGAAAAGGAGAATTTAAGCATTAATGACAGATACTGTATGTGCGCAGTGAGGAGACTGAGACGGCTGTGAATGTTGCCCACCTGCAGCCCGGGCTGCACAGGATTCTCTTTCATGCTGAAAGGGATTTTGAAGTCAGCGGGGAGCATTGTTGATAAGCTGTGAACCTGCTTTGAATATGAATTATTTTTCCCCTCTGAGCAGAATTGGAAAAAAGTACAATGAGGGGTTGCACAGGTCTGAATAATTCTGCTTTGGGAGAGCAGAGACTGGGATTCTGCTAATCAGACGTCACTTATCACTGCAAAGCCTGACGTAGGTATTTATCATTCATGCTGCTGGAGCTCGACAACCAATACTGGATTTATCCAGTTTAATTCCAACAACTCCCCCCTCCAGAATAAAATTCTGAAGCACTATGTTTGAACAATAGCATTATAACAATAACATTTTTTTTTAGTGTTTATTTCTTCCGTTTGTTTATGGAAGCCAGTGGACTCGCTTGTTTTAATTGTTATAGCCAACATCCAGAGGCTAATCTGAGCACGTGTTGATTAAGTTAGTCTCTGGCTTAATTAAAAGCTGGCCGGGAATATGGAGAGTGTTCTGTAACACGAGCGGCAAGCAGACAAGAGTTAATTGGACAGCGTATTCATTAACAAACAAGCACATTGATGTAAAGGGCTTTTATTTGCCGTGACAAATATCTGTCCCGGTGGTCACGGTGACAAAATTCGAGACTTTGATTTTGTGAGAGCTGAATTCAGCAGTTTTCACCTTCACAAATCAACCCAAATTTAAAATAAAAAACCTTTTAAAGAAATGGTTTCCAGTAGCAGAGCAGTGTTATAGAAAAGGCTAAAAGAAATACAGTTCTATACAATATTTGACTCTTATTTCAGGCTGTATATTGTCATTATGGCTATGTATGAAACTAACCGAGCGGCAAAGTCAAGGTTTGCAGATTTATCCGTTATTGTTTTATTGGAAAATGGGAATTTATGAGTCTTTTATAACATCATGCTCTTATTGCTGCCAAGATAAATCAATCTTTATGTGATTTTCACAACAGTAAACAATATGTTTCATGTCTTAAAGTCAAAGTCGATCATGAATATTTCGTTTTTTAGTCTTGCTGGTTGCATTTCCTCCATGCTTTTAGCATGATCATCCACGGTGGACGTCCCTGTGATGAATCCTGATGAGTTCATAACCCTGTCATTACCCTGTGAAAACAGTCTGTTACCTTAAAAACAGTTTAACACAGTAAATGAGATTATAATCTCTCTGTGCGCCTGCTGACATTGTTCGATTACAGCAGCGTTATCATCATGGAGCATGTCTTTGCAAAAACCTGCTCCAGGTGTCCGGTGAAGTTTGGAGCAGCAAACAACCTCAGTCAGTTTGAAAGCTGCTGCCGGCGACACTGCGTCTTTGAGCCGTTTGTGAAGGTCATTGAGGCTAAACTGTGTTTAAAAATGTGTCAATGCTGCTGTGAGTCCTCATCAAGTAGAAGCAGGAGTGTGCGTGCACGTGTGCGTGCATGTGCGTCATCTATGTGTTTGCAGTTTTTTGTGCAGCACACAAACAAACAAACATAAAGGACTTTATTTATCCCTGAATATTTTTATTTTTTTTGCTCTGCATTCACACTTTTCTACCAAAGCAGACACAGCATTTTTAATGCTAATTTTCATATGAAAAGAACATCATGGGATCATGCGTGAACCCTGTTGTCAGAGACGCTAATCCACTCCACTGTTTCCACCACACACGGATGAAAATGGACGTTTTCCTCCAGTCGAAAAGCTTCAAGATTTGCACCTATATAGAGTTTTATCGTCTATTTTTCTATAAGTGGGAACATGATTTACAAAATTGACACCACGTCCTGATGAATAAGACCTTAATTGAGTGTTTGGGAGCAATAACTCCTCAGGGAGATGTTTACCGTGGTTATAAATCAAGAGAAGTATACGCTCTTTTCATTCAGCGACTTCCATACAAACTTCCTGGGCATCAATTTTTACGTGCACTCTATGGCTTCCATCGTTTTCTGTCCTCAAGAGGACGTTTTTACCTCTCTCTCTTATCTCCAACAAATGCCTTTACTTCTCTCCGTGATCTTGACACTCTCCCGTTTTTGCTCTCATTATCTCTGCCTCTCACTTCCCTTTGCCCCTTCCTTATCTTGCGTTTTTTGCTCCGTCTTCGACGTCGAGCGCTACATCTGTCTTTTTCTCCCCACAGTCTGCTGAGAGAGCAATTAATCTGATCAAAAGTTGGTAGTTGGTAGATCAAACACGTTTTCAGCAGGGGAGGAGGGTGGTCAGATGATCAGAGACGTGGAGGGGTGGGGGACACATGGGGAATCAAAATGAGAGCAAGGAAGTCACTTTAAGAGCTTTAAAGGGGGTTCGTTCGGGACCATCAGGTGGGACCTTCAGGTGGCCGGTGGGTTCGAGGGCGCGTTTAAATAGCTGAGTGACTCATTGCTCGTCTCTTGCATGTTGGTGCCTCTCACACTGCTGGCACTCTGCTGCGATCTCATCTCAGCCTCCCTCTTTGCCTGTGAGGGATTAAACTCTTAATCCGGCAGTCTGAAGCCTGCTATTAGTCCCGACAGGGCTGCGGCTATCTTTGTGTTTTCTGTGGTGCATGTGTGTGTGTGTTTGTGTGCACAATGGATGGTGTACAACTGCAGTTACAGGTGTGTATGTGTGTGTGTGTGAGATTAATAATAAAGAAGAAAAAAAAAGGCCCAGGAAACACAGAGGAGAGCTGAGGGTGCTGCAACAACACATAAGCAAGTTAGCTCGTGGAGGAGCTAAGTGTTCCATATCTGCCACCTGTGCCGAATCCACACCTCTATGTAACTGTTTTTTTTTTTTTTTTTTTAATCTTCCCGTCAGTATGTGTGCGATAAAATAGGACAGATGGAATTTAACACAAATATATTGCATTAGATTCACACATGCGTACACACACACACCTGGACTGTTGTCTCAGCAGAGAAACCTCACTGAGAACTAATAACCCAGCATGTGTAATCAGTCTCATGTTGCATACACTGTCCAGCCGGAGGCACATGCTACACTGCAGGTTAATGAATAGTAATTGGCAAGGGGTTGAATAAGCTGAACACACACACACGCACACACACCCCTACACACACACACACACACACACACACACACACACACACACACACACACACACACACACACACACACACACACACACAGCTATGCTATTCTTAGGACACTGCATTGACATCCATTCATGTGGACAGCCTAAACAAATTGTTAACCATAACCTGTTAACCCTTAACCTTTAAATTTAAATCTTAACCCAAACTTAAACCAGTGCCTTAGAAATTAAGGTTCTGTCTCATTAGGATCAGGTTTTAGTCTCCATGAGGACGACTGGTCCTGACAAGGTCACTGTTTTTTGCCAGAAAAGGTTCTTCTAAGAGTAAACACACACTTACACACACACACACACACACACACACACACACACACACACACACACACACACACACACACACACACACACTCACAGACCCCCCCTCCTCTACTTCCACAGTTTCCATCTCTAGCCTCTAATGTGTTGTCTCCTCCTTCAGCAGCCATAAGGTCTGGATAAAGTGTTTGCTTGTTTGAGCAGCTCCCTCAGGCACATGCACAGCCTAATGAGATACCTTTCAAGGGCAAAGTGGGTGAGGTCAGTAATGCAGACACATCTTTAAAAGCACATTCATATATTTCTTTTCTCTCGTCTGAACTTTCACTCTGTGTGCAGATTTGGTGCCACTTTGGCACAGGTTGATCTGCTGCTGCTGCTGCTGCTGCTGCTGCTGATGTGTGCGTTGATTGGGAACAGATGAGATCTATTTACTTATTACACACAGGCAGAAGTTTGGCCAGCTGCTCAGTGTCACTTATGTACAATGTATCACCCTTGATAGTTCAGAGATCTTGTTGTGCACCATGCCAGAGGAATTGTTCAACCCACACATGGGATTATAGGTGCAAATATCAATCACAAAAATATGGTGTATGATTTAAGAAAGAACACATTTAAAAGTTGTAAAAGGCTTAAAGTCTCGACTGATACGTGCACAGATAGATCTGTGGTACTTTTCACTTCCACCGGCCACTTCCTATCTTCATTTTCACACATCAAGAAATTGGATGCACGATATTGGACTTTTTTTTGCCAAGAATCTTGGGCCACTTACTCATACCAATGTTTTTCCATGCCTTTAGTCTCTTCTGAGGTGAAATTATCATCATATTTTGCATAGTTGTCATGTATTGTCATGCATATGTCATGTTTTCTTCATTGTGCCAAATAAATAAACATAAAAAAGCATAGGAGTCAAGGTGGTGCTGGGAATTTTAGTCATAAGATATCAGGGGATCTTAGCGTAAAAGCCATTATCGGCCATATTCATATTGTATTGATATCATAATATCTTATAATATTGTGCATCCATAGGATATGTTTCTTTTACTAATTTTGCATTTTTATTATTTTGTTTCTTATAGCAGAATTTCTCAAATAATTGTGCAATAATGCCTGAAAATTGTGGTAAAAGAGTGGTAACTTTTGCATAATATCTATTTTACCATTGTGTTGCATTGTACAGTGTATTTGTTTGTTTTATGTCTTATTGTTGTACCTTTTTACTTAGGTCAACCCTGGTTGTTTTTAAATGTGAAATAACGTTGACTTGATATGCATTAATGTGCATATAAGTAAGTTATAAACATGTGCCACTAATAGTTAACTTGATCCCTGCTGTGTAAAATATAAAAGGTTATGATATAACTGAGACAGCACAGTGAAAAACACTGATTCAACACTGCTGTGACATTTAGATGAAACATGATAAAGGAGGGCTTTGACTCACACTCCTCTTTCTTCACTGCAGATTTCTGAGTGAAGGTAATTTGGGAGGGAACCACGCCCCCTGTTGCGCGCAAAGCGATGAGAAGCATGAATAAATGAGAGCGTCTCCTCCTCCAGTGTCCTTGAATGTAATACTGCCGAAAAGCCCCAAAAGAAAGACTTCGATCCGACACTTAACAGTCACTCGACCTCCGCGGTTGAGTTAAAATGATCCCGGGCGTCCATGCTCGCGCTGCTGCGCCTGTCGTCACCTTTTACGCACACTTGAACTTGGATACCCGGTGGAGTCTCCTCTATTCCACAGCGCTGCGCTGACTCCCACCTCCTCTGCTCCTCCTCCTCCTCCTCCTCCTCCTGCAGTAGCAGCAACACAAACCAAACCGAGCTGTAACGGGACACTTTTAACGCACCAAACCTCTCACTTCGCCTCCATGTCTGACATGTTCAGACTCTGCGCGCCTTGCACCGGCTTTGGATGATGATGATGCGGATCCCGGAGAGGCTACTACCTGCTCCTCGCTGTTGTTGTTGTTGTGATAATTAACATGCAGTGGCGTATCGACAGCCTGATTTGGTGTTGAATGATTAGAAGAGGGGGGACTGCGAGGCAACACAGGGATTTCACAGCGCGAGCTGGTGAGGGGAGGATGCGTGCGTGGATCAGGATGGTAAGCAGCAGCTCTTAAGTTCTACTCTGTGTCTCTGCGGGGGTTCTGATTGTCCTGTGCGATGTGAAGTTCTCTCACTGTTTGGATTAAACACAGCGCAGTGTGTTAAAATTGACTTATATGGAAGTATTGGATCAGTTTAAGCACAAATGTGCAAATTCAAGGACATAAATATCTTACAATTTAAATTTTTGTCTGATATCTTTTTGTGTTGTTAGTATTTGTGTCATTTTTTGCTTTGCTCTGTCTGTCAAAACTTGTGCTATATAAATACAAGTAATAGTATTATCATCCAAAATGTCCACAAAAGCTAATAAATGAACACAATTCGGTCTTAATTAAACATGTTCATGATCGATTATTGCACATCTTGAGTGTGTGCCTTTTTGTAAGTTGGAGAGAGAGTGTGTGCAATAGAGCGACCGGATCCATATGAGACATGGTCTCTCCAATAGCTCTTGGCGAATGCAGTCACTGTGTTGACATGCCCATGAATATATTATAAGCTCACTGAGTGAGTGCTGAGAACAGGGCGGACTGACCCATCACTGAAAATGTCAAAAAAAAAAAAAGCATCCCCTGCATGGGTTTAATTTTAAATCCATCTCACCAAAAATCCCAATACCTGCAGATAATAAGAGATCACAGCAGGCGAGTTGGACTTTACACTTCCTGTGATATCCTCCCTCCATCGCTCCCACCCTCGGCTCTCTGTCATTTGCGTCCAGTGGCGAGCGAGCCGAGACACGCTGCGAGGCTGATAACATCAGTGTGCTTCTGGAAAACACCTCCTTCAATTAACTTTCCACTTGGAAAAGCCGGGCCACATCCACGGGGGGGAACACGGATCGATTATTAAATAGTTTATCATTCTCGCGCCCGCTCCCGCTGCGAGGTGGAAATGAAACACCAGCGTTGTGACAGAAGTGATATATTAGTTCCTCCAGTATCCCTCTGGATCTAAATTAGCGAGGCATGTTGGTGCGGTCCAGCGCTTCAAGCGGCCGGTGCCGTCCGGTCGAACATTTAACACAGCCGTGGTTACAATAATACAATGAGGAATGTTGATAATATCTGTCTTATAGGGCACCGTTTGTGTAACTGAAATTAGTTTTACGACTAACACACACACACACACACACACACACATACATTAATTCCCGGTGTTGCCGGTGGATGTTCTGGCTTAAATCTGTCATTTGCAGCACAAGCTGGCAGAGGAAAAGTGCAGGGCAGCCGCCCAATTGTTAGTCAGCTTTATTGTTGGAGGCTGGACACAACACGCCATGCTCTCAAAGGATAAAACCAGCTGTTTCCACCGGGGCCTGACTCTTTCATCATCTGCCACCGCGCCATTCCTATACTGCAGAGGCAGTATGGACGATCAGGAGCTATGGTTGCACACAGATCAGTCCTCTCACACAAAAACTCACTTTATGAAAGCTACACAATCAGCATTTAAAGCTAGGGGGCTAGCAGCCGACAATGGGAGTAACAGTTGGGAAGTCTTACCCATTGTTATCAATAACTAGGTAACTAGCTAACAACGCTCTACACACAAAGAGCGTAGCAACATGTCCCCAAATAAATCATTCACAGTTTTGTTTGACGTCAAGGAATCTAAGCTAACTGCTAAGCTAAGATAGCCATTGGAGCCTTTTTGTGCCGACTTCATACTGTGTGATTTTGACCAAAGAAACCCTTGAACAAAAATTCTAACAGTAATGCTAACCAACAGAAATACAGCATGAAATGACACATATATAGGTCAATGCAGTGTTGCCAACTCCTTGATAAGGAAAGTCGCTATAGGCTGTCCTAAAAGTCGCTAGAAGTCGCTAAATGAGGCCATCGCTAGGTCTGAACAATTAATCGAAATTATATCAAAATCGCAATATGGGCTACTGCAATTTTCAGATCGCCAGCGGCACAATATTTGTTAAAGTCAAAATGTGTGTCAAAATATGATTTTAGATCCATTATTGTCTTGATCTATACACACCTTACTCTACAGACTGAAGAGAACGTGGTTGTTTCTTACAGATCTTCACAAAAGAATCCTTTTAAATGTGTTTTCGTATGAAAAATCACCATCGATATCATGAATCATATCGCAGTCCCAATTCCTGTCAAAATAATTGCAATTAGATGTTTATTCAAAAATCGCTCAGCCTTAGTCATCGTCTAATTTGCATAATTGTCCATTTGCCTGATATGACAGTACAGTAACTGAGTGATACGTGCTTTCACGTGAGAGTGTCCAAACACCACAAAAGTCGCCAACAACTCCAGAAGAAGTCGCTAGATTTGTTTTCCGCCGGACGCTTTTGACGAAAAAAGTCACTAGGAAGGGTTGGAAAGTTGCCTGATTCACCGACAAAGTCGCTAAGTTGGAAACACTGGGTGAATACTTGGTCTTGACGTATATGTTTTCACTTTAGTGTCCCAAAAGGGAAACTTGTCTTGCAATTAGCTACACACAGATAGCACGTTATCTAGCAAGTTAAAATACGTTTTAGCTAGCGATTCAGTCGTTGCACAGTCTGCATACATCCTACCAAAGTTTATTAGATCCATGTATGTAGAGTGTAGGAGGCTTAAAAAAGTAAGTAAGCCATAGTGTGGCTAAAATAGAGTGAGAGCTTGATTTCAACAAAACGACTATACAGTATGTCCAGTGGATTGATAGCCAGCAGTATAGAAAAACACATTGCAACGCTAGCGAAACAGGAGGTGACAAAACAATTTGTGGCAGCCCCTTCAGCTCGTCACGCGCCGCTGCACCTGTTTGGACGCCCGCGCAGTTGCCATCGTTTCTGTCTAGAGCGTTGGTGGCCGTCATCCTCTACCAACCCCTACCATCATTTTTCAATTTTTTTCCCAGTTCCAGCGACAATTGTGCAGACGCAATGTGGAGGTTGTAGGGTCAATCTGAACTCACGGCACGACTCAAACAACAACAAGAAATATGACGTAGATCCAGAGAGAGGCGTTAAAAGATTGATTTCCATGTGGAAGACTAGACTAGATGATGTCAGTATGGACACACTGATCTGATCTGATCTGATCTGTTCTTAGAGTATAATGTGAACAGTTGGTCAGGAAGATCAGATTCTGATCCGATATAATGAATTTATTATAGAATAACAGCTAGTGCTGCAGACGTCTTTCTCTCTCTCTCTCGCTCGACTTAATTTACTGATGCTTTCTCATGATTTGAGGAGGAGATGATACGTTTATTTTATTTTTTTTCAAAAGACAAATTATTGACCCTGGAAGTCATTACCAAGGCTTGAATCAAACTCTTAACTGAATACTGACTTATTTTCTACAAGTAAAATGGGTGATTCAATTAAAGAGCAAAATAAAAATCATAATTACTAGCCTGTGGACGCTAAACAGTTTCACTGTAGATATTGTCAAAACATGAAACCTTATTAATTGAACTGTCCACTGTCCTTGTTTTTCTTTTTTAGCTGCTGCTCTCGACGCCTCAGATGTATAAATACAAATCGTTGGATAACAGGACCAAGTGTGAAATTAAACACAACCATTTGAGATTTTAATACACTGCAAATTATTCTGGGCAACTGTTACATCTATTAGTGCCAGACTGCCAGTTAGTTTCAGGGCAATCGTATTGCCAAGAAAACACTTTGGAGACAGTGTTTTAGTGCCTGTTGCGGGGATTGCCGACCGTCTTAAACAGCTAATTACTCACTCTCGGTGTCGTGAACTTGAATGTTCTTTTTCACTGTTTCACTGAAACTTTTCAACGCCTTTTTCCCAGAAAACCCTCCACACACATGCCATTAGGGCACATTCATACTTTCTACTGTCTGCAGAGAGCTGATGCACATTTCTGCTTGCACTTACGTGACTGTGTTTGCACTCATGCTAAATTGAGTGTCCGTGTTTATAACTTGAGCCTTTTACCGTACACTTTGCACTCTGGCTATGTTTCCATTTTAGCAGCAGCAAGCGATTTCTCATCGGCAATTTGCTCTCATTTGTATCCGTGTATTCTTCGAGTGATAGGTGTACGACTCCTTGTCACACGATCTCTCTTCAAAGCAAATGTCCATGTCGAGAGCTGCAACTAACGATTATTTCTGTAATCGTTTGGTCCATAAAATTTCAGAAAATGTTAAGAAACCTTGATCAAACCTGGAAATGATGATGTTCTCGAATGTCTTGTTTTGTCCACAAACCAAAATGATTCAGTTTTAATGATTTCTTTGTTCTGTGGAGCAAAGAAACAAAGAAAATATCCACATTTAAGAAGCTAAAACAATCAAAAATCTTGTTTTAATCATGAAAAAAAAGCTTAAATTCGATTATCAAAAAAAGTGGACGATTCATTTAGTAATCGATCAATAATCGATGAATAGTTTCAGCTCTATCCATGTCCAAACAAGAGCTGTGCTACTCGGAGTATTGTGTGTGCCGTTGCAGACACGGTCAGATGGCGACATTTACGCCTTAATGGAATCCGATTTGGCCGTACATCTTTTGCCGTCGTCCCGAAGCCCTTTATGACATTGACCGACCTTTTATCGCGACGTAACTGATTTGTCCCGTTTCTCACTGAAAGGAAGTGAAAAATGGAGGTGGAGCCTGCAACACTGCAGTCTCACTGAAGTGTCTCCCCCGCCTCCCTTTCCCTCTCTTTTTTTCTTGATCTCTTTTCCTCAGTTTTAGTCCATTCCCATTCTGTTCTTGGTGTTGAACATCTCGTTCTTTCTCTCCCCCCCATGTTTGTCACTCTGTGTTCTAAGGCCACCCCTCTAATCCTGCTGCGGCAACACAAACGATCCCCCCCTCAGTCCCTGGACGCAGCAGTGTTACACATTACTCCTTGACTTATCCTCTGTAGCTATCAGCCACTGATCATTCCTAACCCACTCTCTCTATCCGGGCTTTCCTTTTCTAGACCCTCGCTTCAGACCAGGATTACCCGCTGATGTGATGCTGAATCCCGAAGGCACCAGCTGAGACTATTGTGGACCTGCAGCTCTCATACCAGTGTGACAGCAAGTTTCTTGTTCTCTCCTCATTCCTGCCCGTGTTCAGTTTTTTTTTGCTATATTGGCTGGGATCTAAAGCCATTGCTCATCTGTCACTGAAGGGGGAAAATGTGTTATGAGAAGGTGTGTGACCAGGAAAGTGTTTCTCTTAATGTAAATTGTCGGAGGACTCTTGAAAAGTTGTTTGTGCTGTAAAGCTTTTCTAGTCCTCGTCACCTGCTCTGAGCGGCCCGCTTTCCCGATGCTGCCATGCCCATCATCAGCAATGCCAACCACGATTTCAGCAACCTCTCTGTCAGTGACGACAGCAGTCTCGACCGCATCTTCACTGAAATCCCCGAAACAGAGACGATCAAGGTACGATAACAAAAGTGTGAAAATTAAAGAATTGAGAAACTTCAGATGCTGACGATTGTCGTGTTTCACTCTCCAGGGCGTTTACTACCAAAGGGCTCAGTTCATACGGCGACCAGAGGACCTGGTGTCCGTCGACCACGGCCTGCTCGCGGTGATTAACGTTGGGGGGAACAGATACACCTTCCCTTGGAGCACGCTGGAACAATTCCCTCTCACCAGACTCGGCCGCCTCTGCGGCTGCCGGTCGCCCGAGGACATCGCCGACGTCTGCGACGACTATGACGAGGCGCGCAAGGAGTTCTTCTTCGACCGCTCGCCGTCCGCCTTCCGGGTCATCCTCAACTTCCTGGCGGCGGGGAAACTGCGTCTGCTGCGGGAGATGTGCGTCCTCTCGCTGCACGACGAGCTGACCTACTGGGGCGTGGAGATGGCGTACATGGAGCGCTGCTGCAAGCGGAAGATGTACACGCGCATCGAGGAGGTGCACGAGCTGGAGCGGCGCGAGGAGGAGCGCCGGCACAGGAACGCCATGCAGCGCGTGCCGGTGGAGGAGACCAAATATCGTAAGGTGATGAACTGGCTGAGGGATACGGTGGAGAATCCACAGTCTGGCATACCGGGGAAGATCTTTGCGTTCTTGTCAGTGATCATGGTGGCGGTGACTGTTGTCAGCTTGTGTATCAGCACCATGCCAGACCTCAGAGAGGAGGAAAACAGGGTGAGTGAGCCAGAGTGTGCCCTCAGTTCATTCCTGCTCAAATACACAGTGATGATTTAGTAATAGCCGCTCATAACGTTTTAAAGGCGTTACCGTATACACTATCGTTCAAAAGTTTGGGGTCACCTATACAATTTTTTTTTTCATTAAAACTCACTTTTATTCATCAAAAGAGTTGCAAAATGAATAGAAAATATAGTCAAGACATTGACAAGATTAGAAATAATGATTCTTTTTCAAATAATAATAATAATTTTGCCCTTCAAAGGGTTTTCAAGGGATTTCTAATCATCCAATAGCCTTCTAACGCGATTAGCAAACACAATGTACCATTATAACACTGGAAATGGGCCTCTATACACCTATGTACATATTCCATTAAAAACCAGACCAGTTTGCAGCTAGAATAGTCGTTTACCACATTAACAATGTATAGAGTGTATTTCTAATTTAGTTTTATATTCATTGTAAAAAAAAAAGTGATTTTCCTTCAAAAATAAGGACATTTCTAAGTGACCCCAAACTTTTGAACGGTAGTGTAAGTCCAACACTTTTCCTGGAAACCTAATTGTATTACCCAGTGTCCACTGGGTCCACAGAGCAAGGATTGTGCTTTATTCTTGTTTTTACTCATTTCAGATTGAGGCTGATGTTGTAAAGCTGCTAAATTGGGCTTCAAAAATCATGCATAAATAGAAACTTCCCTTTGTCCCGCCACATGTCCCATGTCCTCTGCGCTTTACCTACGGCCGGGGCGGGGGATAATGAATCCCAAGTTGCTCAGTGAGGCCTGTCCACTATGTGTCAGATAACACTGTGGAATAATGAATGCGGGCTTACTAACAGGCACGCATATAAATGCAAATGTGCACACGAGCAGACGCGTTTACAGCTGCACAAATTTTGCAGAGATTCACAGTGTGTGCACTGGCAGCCACATGGCAAAAAAAATAAAAAAAACACACCGTTCCTCTGACATTCACTCTCACGTTTCACTGCAGCTTAAATATCAACTGTTTTTCCCAACGTAAATTAATTTAAAATATTAAAATAAAGACTCTCCAGCAGGCAGAGATTGTATCCTCTGTATTTTCACCCCCAACGTCCCATTTCTTCTATTCCCTGCTACCAGAAAAAAGTTTGCCCACCATTTCCCAAGGTGACCTTACATAGGAATTAGTATGTATACTGTGTACGGGGTCTTGTATGTGTGCGTGGACTGAAAGCTGCAAGGAAAACTCAACAGAGGCTCCTCGACAAGTCATCAACCGCAGCCCCGTGTATTGATTTAGATATGAACTGTCCCACGCCAGCCAAAGGATCAAGTGCAGGAGGCTGTGATAGTGTAGAATTTAGGGAGCACTGGCTGCAGAATGCTTGATGAGTTCCAAAGGCTTAAGAGAGGATTTTTGAAAGGCCTGCCAGGAGGAGGAGGAGGAGGAGGAGGAGGAGGAGGAGGAGGAGGAGGGCCGGTCATCAGTGACACCAGGGACACAGATGTTCAGGAATACACAATCACTGCATCTGATTCTGTGCGGAGTGGTTTCTTGGATCGGTCTCTTTATTGCAACACACGACAGGACAAAGCTGTAAGAATTAGCCTTGAGAGAAATAGAAAAAAAAAAAACGTAGTGGAATCAGATAGAAAATAATCAGCTTCTAAAGGAAAGAAATCAGAGACACTACAAGTGTTGCTGAACATGGAGAGATTGTGTTTCCTGGTGATGATCATATCGCTCATTATGCATTTTCTTACAGGGATAGATGAAACTGAGCTTCACTTGATTGTTATTCCTTTACGTAAACGCGGTGAGAAAGAAAAGTGACGCTCCGTGGGAGAAATCGAGGTTTACTCTACCCTTAGGCTACTTCCACATTACTCCACTTTAGTTTAAAAGGGAATAAATTAGGCTCTGGGGGTTCTCAGATTTAGATTTCTAACTTACACACACATGTCCAGTCTACCTGAACAGTCACGGGATATCATTTTCCAGGTGTGTTAGTACTTGTGTTAGCTACAGAGTTAGTCTACTCTCATGAAATATTCCTACTGGAAGCTACGAAAAGTAATGCACGGTGTTTTCGTAGGTTACACACCTATGTTCCAAAAGCCCTACAGAATACAGAATGCTAACCCTTAACCTAACCCTAACAGACATCGACTGATGCCGGGTCCGTCGGGAACATTATGTTGGGGAAAAATCCGTGCTTCCTCCAACGCGTATGGTTCGTTCCGCCCTGCGAAACACGTACCGCGGGCCTGTCAGCGCCGCGAAATCGCCCTCCACTGAAAGGCCAGGCCAGTATTTGACATGTGGAGGTTACTACATTGTAATCTCAAAGGGTTGGTCGGAACAGGGCAAGGAGGTCAAACCTCATAGTGTTTTCGGAAAACATAGGGATTTCTGAACGTAGGGCTTTCGGAACATAGGGATTTCTGAACATAGGGATTTCGGAACATAGTGCTTTCGGAACATAGTGCTTTTAGAACATAGGGATTTCGGAGCATAGGGATTTCGGAACATAGGGATTTCGGAACATAGTGCTTTCGGAACATAGGGATTTCGGAACATAAGGCTTTCGGAACATAGTGCTTTCGGAACATAGGGATTTCGGAGCATAGGGATTTCGGAACATAGGGATTTCGGAACATAGGGCTTTCGGAACATAGGGATTTCGGAGCATAGGGATTTCGGAACATAGGGATTTCGGAACATAGGGCTTTCGGAACATAGGGATTTCAGAACATAGGGATTTCGAAACATAGGGATTTCGGAACATAAGGCTTTCGGAACATAGTGCTTTCGGAACATAGGGATTTCAGAACATAGGGATTTCGGAACATAGTGCTGGGACATAGGGAACATAGGGATTTTGGAACATAAGGCTTTCGGAACATAGTGCTTTATGAACATAGTGCTTTCGGAACATAGGGATTTCGGAACATAAGGCTTTTGGAACATAAGGCTTTCGGAACATAGTGCTTTATGAACATAGTGCTTTCAGAACATAGTGCTTTCAGAACATAGTGCTTTCAGAACATAGTGCTTTCGGAACATAAGGCTTTAGGAACATAGTGCTTTCGGAACAGTGCTTTCGGAACATAGGGCTTTCGGAACATAGAGGCTATCCCCGTTTTCATATGCTTTCGCACATCATTTTCGTCACAGTGCCGTGGTCATGTGACAATGCGCTACATCCCCTTACCCTACCCGTCACCATAACAGTAACCGTAACGCAAGGTAGAGACCCTCACACTCGTTCCATTGGATTTTCATAGGGTAATACACGTAAAACGGGGTACGTTCTCTTTCGTACGTTTTCATACGAACCTTTGAAAATATGTTGACAGAGTAGTATAGCTGTAGCTTTAATCATCTTATTTCTCCTTTGCTTTCTCCATCTTGCTCACTCAGCACACACCGTTATTACTATTATTGATTTATTTGTGACCAGACAAAAAAAGTTTTGTTGAAACATTTCATTTTTCACTGTGTTATGTTTTTGTTTTGACTTTCCTCGTTCTGCCTTGGGGCGGATTTCGTGGGCGCTAATGAAAACACGGGTATATACCCGTTGTTTCCTTGTCCCTATAGGACGAGGTAGATCCACAGACAGACTCCAAGCCTCTTGCGCTTGTTTACCTGCCATTTTGAATCACTGTCATTACTGAACATAACTGCCCGGTGCTTTTAGAGGAATGAAGATAAAGCGACCAGAAGTTAAGTGGCTGAAGATGTATCTTAACAGTTGGATAATGGTGATCTTTAGAGGTGAAGAGAGTGGAACTGTGGCATGTAGTCAAAGAGAGAGAGAGAGAGGGGAAAGTCTTGATTGATGGTCTAAAGGTTTGAATCGATGTAGTTTCGCAAGTAAGAGCCAGACAGAAAAAAACAATACATTCAACTTCGGGATAATGGGGAAAAGTTTACTACATAACTACATGAGCGACCAGGTGAAATGAACAGCTAGATTACTTGACTAGCCTTAACTTAAAATGAAGTTAAAATCCTGTTAAAATTTTGTTTTTCTTCTCAATCTTTGGGCCAATTCCAATTCCTATCTTAACCCTCAAGCTCAACCCTTAATCTTAACTGGCCCTCAAAACAAAGTGTTGAGGGTTATTTTGTCACTCAGAAATGTGACACCCCTTAAATGCAGATACATCTTCAGACTGTAGGGGGCAGAATAACGCGAAAGCTGCGTCCAGTCTGTCAACTCCAAAAAAGAAGAAGAACACATTTACGGCAGAATTATTTATTACGATCCGTTTGTCAGTCAAGTTATTAGGTTGTCAGTTAGTTATAAGATGATACTCATACAAATACCACAACCACGGACATATTCAGCTGACAGTTACCACACACCACGGCTTATTGAAAAGTAAACCATAGCAAACGATCGCTTGTCCGCACCGGCCGAGTAAAAATAAATGTTACGTTAACAATGACGTAAGTAATCCGTAATATGGGCCTAAACTAAGATAATACAATGGTTTTCACAATTTTTATGTCTCTATTAACAAAGAAAATACTTAATTTGTAGCGCACTCGTTTCGCTGCTTTCGGCGCCATCTGTGTTATGTCAAAACACGCAATGCATTCTGGGTAGCCCTTGCTCCCAAGGGTGGTCTCGGAAAATCTCAATATTGAGGGCGATACAGCCCTTAAACTCGCCCCTCAACTTAATTTTTCTGAGAATTTGGACAGCACTTGCACTAGAGGGAGCGCACATTTTTGAGATTGAGGGTTAAGATTGATGGTTAAGCAAGGAATTAGAATTAACCCTTTGTTTGTCTCTTTGCCATTTTTGTTGTTTACGTTGTGCTTTTTTGTTAATTACATGCACGTGAACTTCCAGTTAAGCAGGAAATTACATAAAAATGCTCAAAATGCTGTATTTGACCCCATGAAGAGCAGATATCATGATGTTTGTTGGCCATGTATCGTGATTCCCACTCAGACAGTTTTAATGAGTTTTTTGATTCCATGTCCCATTGGAAAGAGTTTGGCCGCTCTCTTTGAAAGTAAACAAAATCCATTTACAGCGTCCATGTTTCTTTGTTTTTGTAACTGCATGCCTCGAGAGTTTTACTATCATCCGCTGTTCAGGTGCTGAATTGAATCCTGAATGCCGTGTTCCGGCGAGCTAGCGATTTTGTCCGTAGCGGGCCAAACTCTTGTCATCTTTAATTTACACGGCTCTGCCGTTTGTCTCTGTCTCTGCTTCGTGCTGTACGCCGGGGCCAAAATTCCCCCTTTCGTTTCGCTCATCACTCATTCCGCCTCTCCGCTCTGCCTGTGTTTGGGCAAGGCGTGTGAAAGGAGAGATAAAGTAAGTGGAAGATGGAGGCAGAGGACGGGCAAACACAAGGGTTAGGTCTGAGGGAGCAGCAGCAGAATGAATTGAAAAGAGATGAGAGTGACATTGTAGTGGACAGAAGGCGAGAGGTAAACACTGGAGTTGGCCGGTGTGTATTAAAAGGTCATTTGTCTTTGCAGTGTTCATTGTTCTTGGTTGAGTCTGTTGGTTTGCTTAGGCTGTGCAGGGGAAACATGGTGTTGAGCATTGCTTTGCAGGTGGTGCGTCAAAGCAGCTGTGACTAATGAACTTGATGACAGGCCTAAATTAAACTTGACTGTTGTGTCAGTTTGTGTGCTCCCTGCACGCCATTGTCTTGTGAAAGAGAATATACAAGAGAGAGGAACTGCTGCTGTGGAACACTAAACTGTGAGTGTTTGTGCACGTCCTACTGTTTCAGTTCAAGCCTGTTTTAGTTCCTGAGTTTCCTCTGTTCCCCTGTTCCTGTGTCAAGGTGTTGTTCTGTTTATGTTTTTGTACCTCTACTGCTTCAGATTAATTTGCCTTTTTGTTCATTTGCTTTATTGAAGACTCTTGGAATCTGCATCTGGGTCATCAATCTTTAGAAAAAAACGTAATAGAATGAAACAACCAACACAGAGGAGCACTGAGGAACAGAGGGACTATATACTATAAACTAGTTAGAGTACAAAGATGTTTTTCATGATGGTCACAAGAAGACATGAAATTCATGTTTTCACTGCAATTCACTTCAGCCGCTTGAGTTGAAATATTTGAGATTCCCATGAGGCAACGTCATGATTTTGCCACATTAATGGAGCCAAGGCCATAGTCCAACTAAGACAGGCAATCAGACTCAGTTTATTGGCCGTGTATGTCTGATTTCACCTCCATTAGGTGGCGCTGTATCTCTCTATAATCTTGTGCGTATTGAATCAGTTTCCTGTTGACCTTTTACGTCACAAACAGTGAACGGCGAGATTGATCATGATGTGGTTCTGTGTGATTTGTACCTGCTTAATCGTGAAAAGTCCAAAAGTGGGTCTTCTTTGCTCTTTCGCTTTCGTGTTGCTTGCTCTTTTACGGCAACAGTACTACAGTTTATATACATTATCTCCTTCTACACTCTTAGAAATAAAAGTGCTGAGTAGAACCATAAAAGGTTCTTCGGCTTATCCTTATTGGAGAACCCTTTTGGGCTCCCGGTAGAACCAAGAACCCCTTTAAACCCTTTATTCAGGAAAGGGGTTTTTAAGGGTTCTCTGGATCAAAACGGTTCTTACTGGAAACATTAGTGTTACCAAGAACCCTTGAAAAAGCCTTTCTTCTGGAAGGGGTTTTTGTAGAAGAACCCTTATTTCTAAGAGTGTACTTCCAGTCAAAGACCAGGGAAGAAAATCAGGGCGTGTGAGAATCCTCCACGTGTTCCCAATGTTGTAGTAGAAATGGACGACTGTTGCTTTTCACTCTGATCAAGTAAGACTGAAGAAGGACATTAAGGAATGAGTGAGGAAGTTGTACGACCTGGTCACTTCTCTTTCACTGATTCAGGCTGTTGATTGCCCTGTTGTTAGTTTGGTCTTTGGCTGTTGGTTAGCTCTAGCTTTTGTACTTGTTGGCTGTGTTTACTTGTACTCAAATAAAAAGCCACTTTGCTTTTTTTGGATTTGAAGTTTTTGGAAGAAGAAACTTCAATAGCTCTATATTCTGAAGTGTATCTACTATAGAGTGTTTAGTCATGGTCATGCCAAATGTTTACAGCCCAGTGATTACTGCTCCGTCCTTCATCCGTGTCCTCGTGTTGATGGTGTTTGTACTGTATCTGTATCCACTCTGTTTGTGAAAACTTTCTATGTAAAACACAGATTTTCAGCTCAAGGTTAAACTTTGGAGCTGGAGTGTTTCTGCGCCTGCTGCTTTTGTCTCCTGCAGGTTTTCACACTCAGTGCTGTTGGTTAAGTGAAGTAAAGTGAGGTTACATTTTTCAAAAGTAATGTTATTAAAAGACAAGCAAATAGCCATGACAACTATCTGCTGTCGGTAAGATTATCACTTTGACTCTTGCAGCGACAGCTAAGACTAAAATGCTTATTCTCTGCTGGATGTACCTGATAATCTTCACCTTTTTTAATCATATATATACTGTATATATATATAAGACATCTCAGTTTTTACATTACTTTTTACTGTGACCGCTGTCTTATCCCTGACTCCAATCATCTCTCCTGTGTCTCCAACGTCTGGACGGACGGATAACAGCAGTGTTTGGATTAGAATATGTCACCTGCACATTTGTCACCTCCCTCTGGAGAACATCAGTGTCAGCACACGCTGATAACCTGAGTCTGAGTTCACATTTGTCGCTGTTCAAATGCCACGGCAGGCTCTCCGTGCATATACTGTACTGTATGTCTGAGTAAAACTTCGCTAAACTTCACTTTTGGTGGATTGTTGGAGTCTTTCCAGGTAGTAATTCAAGTGAACATTTTATGTCCTTAATTCTATAAATTCGAGTGTGATTCACTCTTCAATCTTTACGTCTCAGGGCGTAGACAAGACTGCATGACACTGATTGATTATCCACTTGTTCTCAAGCAGGGAGTCGTCAATAAACCTCATGAAACTGAACTTGAATGAATGAATGAATGAATCGATGGACAGTTCGCTCTCTTTTAGCATAACTGGATTACGCTGCTGGATTACAGGATGGGTTAAATGAAGCTGTAGTTGTGGGAACAGTACACAGTGTATGTTACTTGATATCCGTTGTAGAATGAATGCGTTCGGCTGCCAAATGAGTCAGAAAATGAGATTAAATCAGGTGCAGTTCGGCACAGAATTACATTATGTGATTTAACAAAGCCTGTTTTCCAAATCTGCTCCCTCCCTCCCTCTCTGGCTGAGCGGTGGCTTTGGCATTCAACATTTTGGACAGTGCAATCTCAGCATTGCAAAAATACCAGGAAACAATAACCACCTTTGTAAGTACATTATATAATAGAGCACTAAAAACTCACTAATGTCTCATTCTCCTGTTGTTGCCAAGCCTTTATTTTTGTAGCCGGGTTCATCTGCTACATGGACTCAGTATATAAATATGCTGGGTTTAAATGGAGGGGTAGTTTAATGTGTTTACGCAGCAAACAACAAGATGTACGGTAATGGCTAGAGATGCTAATGCTGTTCTTTAGAATTCAGTGCGGCTGCTAAATGTTCTCGTTTTATAATAACAAAAGACAACACAACAGTGCTTCCATTAAACGCATATTTATTGACCAACACTTATGACCTGTCTCCACAACACTACACAAAAACTGTTCAATAAAAGTTTGAATGAAACATTTTCATTCGTCAAGTTTATGACTATACAAGAATATAGAAGTGACATATATTTATGAATATATATTATACTATATATGTTATAATTTTCTGGTTGATTAAATAATAATAATAATAATAATAATAATAATAGGCCCATTTCTACCCCCAGTAGTGGCAGAGAGCGTCCAGTTGGAGGTAACCGTCCAGTTTTACTCCTTCTCTTCTCTTTATCTATTTTGATGCATAAATAACATGTTTGTTTTCTACATGTGAACAGGCCTTAACCATATTATTTTGTTTCAGTATGTAATAATAAGTAACGTCCACATGTGAGATACAAAACACATACTGTAACCGGAGATGGAAAACACCATCAGTCTCAGTTTGTGTGTGTCTTTGTAAGGTCCAAAAATGTACAAACCTATCGTTGTGGGGACATTTTAACCTTGTGGGGACATTTTTGTCCAGGCCCGACAACTTTAAAGGACTTTTTAGGGTTAAGACCTGGTTTTGGGTAGGGTAAGGGTAAGTTAGGGTAATGGTTTGGGCTTTGTGTTGTGTTCCAGGTATTCCTCATTTTATGGGTACCTATTTATTTACACATTATGGGGACTTGTTTTCCTTACTGGGACAAAAAGCAAGTTCTTATAACACAAAATATTACATTAAGGTGGAGATTTGTTATATAGCGAGGATGACCAGGGTCACCAACCTTTTTGAGACCGAGAGCTACCTGAAGGGTAAAGAATAATATGAAGGGCTATGATTAATATTATGCATTCAATTGCAAATACATGATGATAATCAGTTTTTATAAACAATTTCAATGATATTTTACTGAGTGATCATGTGGATACATGCAAGTGAAGTGAGCCCACGGGCACCACGTAGGTGACCCCTGCTTTAAAACCTAATCCTCTAAATGTCCGTCTGGATTTGTGCTCATTTTAACCACAAAAGGGACATAAAATGTTCCGTAATTAAGTTATTTTGACCATTTTTCTGGGATAACTTCCAATATCTGGCAGTTATTTACAATAAACAGTTTTATTGAGAAGAAATCACTGCAGTTGTACACAAACATTTGGAATTTGAACAGTACAAGACGTGTAAATTGACATGTTTTTGTCTCAATGTTCAAAAACAGGACCAACAAATGGAAACTTATGTACAGGCGTTTTTCCAACTCTCTCCTCTCTGGCAACAAAGACGCTGATTCGCCGCCTTCCCGCGATGCTATGAGTGGCTTTGACTTTCAGCTTGTCAGCTTTTCAGAAACTGTTGTTTTCTGGGTTTTTTTTTGATAGCACAAACCAAAGAGTGCTTGAGCAAACGTGTCGTCTCTGAAATGTCATAGAATGGAATCATGGAAACCAGACACACTGAGTGTGTGTATACTCCGTCTCTGTGTGAAGACAAAGCGCCATCATCTATCACGAGCCTCATTTGTTGCGGAGCAGCACAGACACAAAATTAAGAATGCGTTCTTCATGTGCCTCATTTTATCTCCCCCCCTTTTAATCCTCTGTAGAAAAATGATCATGAATTCAAGCAGCATAAATAGACGTCAGTGTTCGTAAACTTTGTTGGCTTTGTTCACTCGCGGTGACGATAACTCATGCAAAGTAAATAAAAGTTTTGACAGGCCGGTGGGGAGGAGGAGGAGCAGGAGGAGGAGGGGAGGAGGAAGCGAATAAGGATGAGGAAGCAGGAAACAGAGACAATAAAGCAGGAGCAGAGAAGTAAAGAGAGGATAAACCAAATGGGAAATTTACAACGTTATACAGACGCCGCGCAGACTGCAGATGCACTTGTGTCCGAGAGATATGACGGTAACTTTAGAGGGACGGAGATAACGGTGTAACACACAACAAAGGGAAATAAAGAAGCGTTTATTGCAGAGATAATGTTATCGCTCAGTGTTACGCAATAAGGAACTGTATGAATATGGTAATTATCAAACCTTTGTGAAGTTTTGACAGTATATACACTATGTGTGTGTGTGTGACTATGCATTCACTTATAATTAGTGCCTAATATAAGCCTCTCTTATGTGTGTGTGTCTGCACTCTTTCTGACTGTATCAGCGTTGAGCAGATTCTCTGCCTATTAGGGTGCAATCTGGTTTATGAGCTGTGTTCCTTCTGATGTGCTGCACGGCTGCCAAGTGGGATTATAGAAGAGAAGAAGAAGAGAAAAAGAAGAGAGAGCAGCATCTGAGATGTTTATCCTCTTCATGCCAGGACAGTGGTTGCTCAGCATATACTGTAGTCCAGCACAGCACAGCACAGCACAGCACAGCACCACTCACAGAGCAAAGGAATGCTTGTTATCTCTGGATATATGGCTTTATTTTAGGAGGATAAACAATTCATACTTTCTGAATTATGGAGAAGATGTTTTAAATATGAGGTTATTTTTTTTAAATGTTAATGACGTAAATGTCAAGCAAAATGACACTGCAACACACACAAAAAGAGTGTTTTCATTGATACTTCATTGAGACAAGTGCATTGTCATTTGTATTCTTAAAATAGCTCAGTTCGGAGGAGCTCGCTCACTTGTTTACCCTTTTCACTTTGCAGTATTTGGTCTTGAAATCCACACTGGAAACAAAAAGAGACACAAAATGAGGCACAACACAAGCAGCCCAAGTTCAACTCACTGTGTTAGTACAGACACTGCTGTCTTTTAAAGGCTAATAAAAAAAAATGAAGATTAGTTAAGGATGAGTTGTTTTGTCATCTGTGTTCCCGCCTAATTTACCCAAATACACGGACACAATAATGACGTTCAAAATTTTTAAAACTCAATTTAATGCCTCAGTGATCACATTTCATAATATAGCATAGTGCTATTAGTTGACCTCCCTTTGATAAGACAGCGAAACATAAAAGAAGTCACAGGGAGGAAGTTTTCAATTTTAATATAGCATACTTTTTTTTTATTTTTTAGTGTACATTCAATTGATTTTTAAGTAAAATTTCAGCCACCGAATCATAAAAAGGAATTTCCAGATTTTGGGCCAAAAGACACCAAAACAAAATGACACAGGATGTTGTGAAGATGCATGCAAAAACTGCGGCCAACACGTGTCTGTCTATTCCAGCTAAGAGTCTGTCCAAGATCCCTTTGGAACACCAAAACTGTTTCAACAAGATGTGAGTACGTGGTTGAAAGGTAGCCCACAAGGGACAAACTAAACATGACAAGTGTTTGATGCTAACCAAAGGCTACATGCTGTAGATACTGAAAGGAAGGATGGCACTAGATCGTGATAAAGATATAAATTGTAAAAACATGGAAAATTGAGAAGTGAAAGCTGGTGCGATAACAGCTGGTGTGGACACCACAAGAATTAAAGTTCACATAGAGTGGTCCTGTTGCACATATATGTGAGTTATGGAGGTCTACTTACATACATTAAGTTGTTTTTATGGTCAAAAACCTCCTAGTTGCTGTAAATGAGCCGATGGAAATCTCTCCTTACTGATGCTGTCCTCAGCCGCTCTGTTTCAGACTGAACTCTCACACCCAGAAGACAGACTGTGTTGTGATTGGCCAGCCAGCGGAGATGCTTCCCAACAGTTTTGTGATTGGCCAATACCTGGAAGTGACATAATCAGCACACCCGCTCTCAGAAGCGCAGCTCCCCCCTCTGGAACAGTGGATGCACTGCTAATTATTATCAAAACATTGCTTTAACAATGTTTAAAAATAGTTTCGTCACGACTCCCCGCCACAGTCCCTTTTATGACTTTGACCTGGAGTCAGACCCAGAGTCAGAAGACACTGTCGCTCGTGAAACACCTCCACAACGGACGTTATTCTTCTTCTGCGGTTCAATGTACGCAACCGGATGTGCCCGGACTAGTGCCCGGAGTAGGACGATCTGCTGTTCAGGAGAACCGCTGTTTACGTAACCGGAAGGGAGATCTCGCTGAGCCCGAGATTACAATAAAACACACAGCGTTCTCAGCAGTGGCTGAACTGTTTGTTTCGAACCTTCAGGGCTTCGTAAACGAGGTAATGACGCAGATACACACTAAAAAACAGCGTTAATTGGAACTTCCGGTCTAGGTCCGCTTTAAGAATTAAAAAAACATCTGTGCTCATCTCTCTCTCTCCTTTGTCCAAATCGAATGAGGAACTTGTTGAAAAAAGAGTGATGCGTTCCTTGAGCAGTGCGTGTCATTCTTAAGGGACAGAGCTGATTTGGTGTGTGCACGTGCATATTTGTGTGTGCGAGCAGCGACTTGACAGATGGAGAATAGAGACTTATGGGCTGTGAAGGGATCCCCGTGCCTCAGATGTCGCCTCATCAGATGATCTTGTAATCCTCTCTCTATCCCCTCCACACCATTTACCTATACTCCCTTTCCATTTATTCTCCTCCCTCTCTCTCTCTCTCTCTGCCTGTGGCCCCCAACGTACCACTTTCATTCCTCTCCATTAGCGGTGTTTGTGCGTGAACAAGCTGTTGGTCTTTGTTTTGCGACGGATCTCTTGGCAGCCTTTCATATGGAGATGAAACTGTTCAAAGTTTGCTTTCGCACTCACGTCTGTGTTCTGTTGTGCAGTGTACGGGAAGTACTTGGAGTGGACAGAGTGGGTCGACTCTTGTATTATGAAGGAGGCACTAAATGGACAAAAGTATTTGGATGCCTGACGATTACACTAAGGGCCTGATTTACTAAGATTCCAAATAGAGAGCGCAATCTATATTTAATTTATTCAGATATACCAAATAAGAAATGAATGTGCGTCACCTGTGAATGCGTAGTTGAACATGCTCTGGAAAAGCGTAATTTCCTGATTTACAAATATAATATAACTTTTAATAACCGCAGCCATGTGTGCGCACCGCTGTGCCAGTTAAGACCTGCCTTTCAAACGTGCTAAATATAGACGCAAAAATAAACACCGCAATCAGTTTCAGGTTTGATAAATCACTTTGCGCCTGCTAAAATAACATATTTACATCTTCTCCTCCCATCACATGCAAAATAGCGTGTAAACGCCCCATATTGCATATGCATTAAGGCAAGAACGCTAAATGGGTTGCGAGTGCTATTTTGCCCGTCTGAGGGATGCTCTCCTCGTTGCGCCTTGTTAGTAGATCAGCATCAACTCAAATCAGCGTGTGCAATCCAGTTTGCACACGTTTTTGCACGCGCAAAGCTTTAGTAAATCAGGCCCTAAGAGTATTCAAATACATACACAGTACTTTAATTTCCAGACTTGGTTAGGGTTAGGGTTAAATTACATGTGTCAAACTCAAGGCCTGGGGGCCAGATGTGGCCCGCCACGTCATTTTATATGGCCCGCGAGTGATTAATTGATCTTAAAAATCTGTGTTAAAATAGGTCTATGCTGCTTTAAGGCGTGCGTTGACCATAAACCTCCTTTTTCCCACAATGCATGGCGATTGCGTTACCAGTAAAGTGACGGCACCACCACTCGACTGCAGTGTATCATTCTATATGCATCATGCGACGAGTGAAATTGAATAAGAAATAAATACAGAAAGATTGTCCTTCATTAGCGATAAGGGGCCTTAAGAGACTCTAAAGCCTGATTGAAACACCTGAATTCAACAGGTGTGGCCAAATGCTTTTGTCCATTATAGTGCATGAGCTATTGCAAATGCACAGGTGCAAACAGCTAATGCCCTGTGTCTTGTGTGTTTGTGCATATATGCAGATATCAGGTTACAGCGCGATGATGGATGCAGGTGTTACATAATGCAAGACCTTGACCTATGAGTGCAGTGTGTTGAACCACACCCCCTAATTGTTTTCTATAGGTGTTTTTTCCACTTGTGGGTCACTCTCAGGGGAACAGAGATGGATCATTCATTACCTGATCCACACCAGGCGCCAAATTTTGTCAGCAGCTACTTCCTTTCTTAACAATTTACGGCAGTTTTGGAGATTTTAAGTACAGCTAGGCTTGATCAATCTAAGCTCTGGTCTTCTCAAAGAGATTAGTCTGATTGTTTTTCTTTTGACGAAAGTTTCAAAAGGTTTCATCATAGTTTTTTCAATAATAAATGTATTTTTATTTAGTTAAAGTCTTGTTTTGGGACGGAGGAAAAAGTCGTAACGAACACATTTCGTCATAGTTTTCATCACTGAAATGAACTCTGGATATTGGGAACAGGAAAACAGTCAGGTTTTCCGCTATTCAATAACAGGTGTATTAATAACCGGTCGATGTGAATGAGCACAGCAGTGAATAAAAGAAGACATTGGACTGAAACCTTCCTCTTTCACTGTGCAAGAAAAGTACACCTCGACATTCCTCCACATAGTACACAAATAGACACTGTGTGATACATGTTAATGGAAACCAGGATTCTTTCTTCTGTCCACTTCTGTTACCTTCACTATTCATCTTTCTGTTTCCTCCATCCTTTCACTTCTTCTTCTTCTTCTTAAGAAGTTTTTAAAGTGAGAGCAAGGTCGGCAACAGCATAGCATAGACTGAACAATGTTCACTATAGTGCTATAGGTCTGGTCATGGTCTGCTGCAAGGGGGAACTTGATTGATGGGCTGAATCTTTTTCTTTATTCCCCCCCCCCATTCCCAAACCAGTGGGATTTGCTGAATCATCATGAGGAGCAGCTTATTTTAAAAAAGAAAAGACAATCTGAAGGGGGGGATGGGCAACCAAGTGAGGAATTTAAATGTGAGAGATATAGAAGCAGCTGTAGATATTTGGGGTGATGGATGATTTATGCAATTCACCCATTCTTCAACGGGTGCTTGAAAGTTTGTGAAAATCGCCCTTAATAGACATGGGTCATTGAAAGGGCTTGAATTTTGTGCAAGAAAGATATTTAGGTAAATGTGATGGTGGACTGGCCGACTATGTCAATTTCTAGAGGTGTCCACTGTCTCTGCCATTGACGTGAGATTCCATGCAGAACAATGAGCGAGTAAAGCAAGAGAGTGTTATTTGAATTTAATGCAAATTCAAACAACAAAGACAGGTTTGCCGATTTCCCCAAAGACGATCACTTGTCCAGATGCAGGGCGTGCTGCAAATCTATGAAAGTGAAAGCCATCATGGGCGAAGCGGCTCTTCAAAGTTGCTCTCCCAGCTCAATCTGTCGGCACATTCTGTCCTTCAATGTGAGGGAATTGGTCCTGAGAAGTCCTGAAAAAATATCCTTAAATTTGATGTAAGCCAAAGTAGGGCGGTGATTTATGTTGTTGCTGTTTGGTCTTTGAGAACAAAAACAAAGTGAAATGACTCCGTCCATCATCTGAAACTGTTCTATCACACATGACTGAGGGAGCGCTTGTGGGTATACAGAGGCAGCACATGGAAAACATTCGTCCCATCCAACTCCTGAAAACCTTGTTTTTTTAGTTGTAGAATTTACTTCTGAAACTCTGCTTCTTTGTATTCTTTATACTCCACCCTGTTTGCAGCCGCCTCGCGTTGCTGTTGCCTCCGTCTCCGCTGACGTGAAACAAATCACTTCCTGTGTGCAGCACGGCAACATCCTCTCACAACTCGAGATCTAAACTAGTGAGAAACACAGAGACAGTTTTGTGCAGCTACACTTACACTATTCAGCAATTTTGTCAGTAAACATGAACCGAGCCGAGAGCTAATTGCTTAATCACTGCACGTTGCCACCATCTAACTGTAATTTCAGGGACATAAGAGGGCAATAATCTTCAAGATTTAATTTGGGAACATGGAGGTCACAATCTCCGCTCAATGGACATTTTCTAATTGGCTGCTCCACGAGTACGAACAGAATTGGGAAAAGAAAGCGTTTAGGTTTTTAGCATCTGCTGGTTGGAACAATCCTCAAAATCTACTATCCCTGAATTATTATTTGTTTTTTTTGTCTCCCTTATAAAAGAGCTCTGTGATCTCAGTGGGATTAACCTGGTTAAAATAAATCTGGCCTGCCTTAATCCATAATGAAATGGCGATACCTGTGAGAAAAAGAAAAAAATCCTTGCGATGAAAATAAAAATTCTATCTGCGCTCGTCTTTGCTCTGTGTTTTCATCTCGATTGAATAACCAAACGTAATCATGTGGCCTTGGTTGCAGCAACAGTAGACATAATCAAACAATCTGAGTTACAAAACTTCTTTCAAACTTCCCCCAAAATACTGTTTTCCTGGGCATCTTTCAACAGATTGTTATGGAAAATGAGCACTGATATGTTAATAACCCTCTGGACAGAGTTAGACAGAAATATAATATATTGCATTTATTTTATAACTCTCAGATGTCCCTAAAATAAGTCAAACGTTATCTACAGAGTGCAATATTTGCAGTTACTTTAACTTTTCCTTCTCAATCAGTTTGCAAATTCGCACTTAAATAGACTCAAACGTTGCAAGAAAAATGTTGGCTTTTCACAAAACATCCCCTCTTTTGTGTGTGAGTGTCCTTCATCTGGTACTTTTTACATTCCTTAAACAGCTTGACTGTGCAGTTTTTATACTTTCATTTATACCTACGTCCTCTGCTAATCTATCGCATTATTCCCAAATTCCCATCTATAAACAGCATTCGTGCATTAGCGTAATAACGATTATGGTGACCTCAAAACGTCCATGTCCCTTAAAAGCCTCATACAAATGTCTCGCACCTCTGCTGCTGCTGCTGCTGCTGCAGTCTCTTTTCCTAATTTGACGTGGAGTTGTGTGAATATGAACGATAATGTGACTTCCTGTGTGTGTGTGAGAGAGAGAGAGAGAGACGGCTGCTGGGGTGAACTGTGTCAGTGTTGGAATGAGCTGTCACTGACAATAGTTTCCGGAGAGAGTTGTCCAGAGGAGATAAGGTCACGGGGATGGTGGCTATGTGGGATTTATTTTTGTGTGTGTGTGTGTGAGAGAGAGAGACATAGACAGAAGCCTCCAGCTGTAACAAATGGCCCATCATGCAGAGGTTGAGGATGGTGCCGTGGAGTCCTGACGGACAGGAAATGGAGCGAGAGAGTGCGAAAGAGTGGAGTGTGCACATGAGAGACATAACGTGTGAGATGATGGGGACAGTTGGGCTGTAGACGGTGGCCTGAGAAAACAGAATGCAGTATTTAGAGCGAGATAAGGAGACGGCGTGAAAGATTTCTCAGAGAAAGAAAATCGATGAAAACCATTTGATAAACGGTACATCTGCAATCTGACAAACAAATATCCCTCCAGTCCATCATCTGCAGAGCTCTGGAGAAATCATGGATTATTGGGATTAAGCTATCATGTTTTTGTTTTTTTACTGTGTGGGCTGCTGCACTGTCTCTCTTTGCTCTGCTGCTGTGGAGCTACGTGCTAATATAGGAAGCCTTGCGTTAGCTGATGCTAGAGGTGGGTCACAGTATTGATTTGGTTATATATCATCGTCCTTCCCTCGTGCAGTAATAACAATAATCGACATGCCAGGGCAAAAATAGATATATACTAATTAATAAATGAAAGCGCTCTAAAGTAAACGGTCACTGTCAGTTTCGCTCGCCATTCAAGAAGAGGGAGTTTACAGCGGGAGAAAGCTACGTTAACAGATGCTCTGTCCACGCTCAATACATGGACTTTACGCAGTTTGTTCTCTATGTTGTGAATAAACAGAGAAATCCTACACTTTTAACTTTTCACGTCAACGTTTTGTTTTCTTCCGTTAGACAGATATCCCGATGCATTATTGGTATTGTGGACCATGTGTCACGTATAGTAGAATATTGTGAGATATTACCCTGTGATTCCCACCCTCAGTTGATGCAGGATAGGCCCCTGCTTTGCAGTGTGCAGCTTTATACAGTATCTCCAGATCAAGAAACCATATTTCATGATTTTTACATGATGGATAACAGTTGAAAGACTAATGCATGGATGGCTGCACTTGTCCTCTTTCTGCTTCTATTTGGTTTTGCCTGAATTTAATTCTTCCTTTTTAGTGACGTTATGTATTCATCAGTTTCTCGCCACACCAATGCTGCCTCACACCGCTGCTGCTGACAGAGCTTTGCCACCTCCACCTTTCTAAATCAGAGTCTAACAGGTTCAAAAGTGTTAAATGTTAATGTCTTGCATGATGTCAGTGCCAAATCTGCCAAAGCAAAACAAATAAAAACTGAAAGGAGATTAAATATCTTACAATCTTCTATTTAAGCCAGCTGGGATATGCTGATGTAATATGGCTTATTTATCGTATCTCTATGTATGTTTTTAGGATATCAAAGAAATATTTCCAGATATAGAAGCGTCTTTTTTTAACAACATGAAAGGCTTTGGATATAAATCCTCAACAGGGCAATAAAGTTTGTTGGAGGTTCTGTTGCAAAGTACAAGTTTTTTTCATATTCCAAGCACGTCTCGTTCTCTTTTTGCGTCACGTTCGCTCTCCGCCATGTTTGTTTGTGTTGCCTTCATGAAAAATTCCCTGTATTCATCCGCGCTGTGTGAAGGAGTTCACATTCTAATACAACATCGTGAGAAAATATGCCGCTGTCGTATAGGAAACGATGGATGTCTACACATTCACATCTTTGTAATGTATACCTCGGCAATGAAGTGAAATGATGAGAAATGGAGGTTGGGTTTCTCTCAGATGAAAAGTAAAACTGAATGAATGAATAAAAGGTGTGTGAGAGAGAGAGAGAGAGCAGCGTGAAGGGCAAAACACAGAATGAAGAATGAGACGGAGGGAGGAAGTCCAGAGAGTGTGATGGAGGAGGAAACAGAATGAGTGATGAGAAGGTGGAGACAGAGGAAGGAGGACGAGAGGGGGAGGGAGACAGAGCGAGAGAAAAGAACTGGAATTGATGAAAAGAGAGATAAATGCGGGGTGTGAAAAATTTCAAAAAGTGGAGGAAATGCAGAGAAGCTAATGATAGGGAGAGGCTGCAGAATACAAAGCAATGTCCACCTTAATGGAAAGTCACACGGGCTCATTTGGCGCTTGTCGATTATATAGTTCTAGCACGACTCGACTCAACTCTCATCGTTTTTTTTAGCTTTTCCATTAGATAGAGATAGAAACTGGTGCCCGGTGCTTTTTTTAGTACCTGCTCTGGCGAGGATCCAAGCTGAGTGATTGGTCAGAGAGCGTCATCACTGGAAGAGTCATGAGCATGACGTCCGACACAAGACTCAAGCTGAGCAATGCGCAACTGTAGATCAGTTAAAATCCTGAAAACATGCATTAAAGGTGCCATATGTAAGAATGTGGCCAAAAACGGTTACTACATTCAAATTCAAAATACCGAGGTCTTTTAGGTTTCGTTTTCTGACGTAACTGGCAACCCGTGGTTGCTTGGAGACTCTACTGACTGCAATGATTGGTAGATGGCGGTAGATGGCGGTAGGTGGCGCCACATGCAAAAACATGATTTCAAAACATAATCAAATATTTTGTCTGTACTGTTGTTGTTGGTGAGTTCAGTTTGTTATATGAACATTATTCCTGAGTCTCTGTGACATATTAGGAGGATTTTATGGCCGGTTGCTTTAGATTTATTACATAACGCACCTTTAATCTCCAACATTTAAAGGTGAAGTAAGTAGTTTATAGTGACATCTAGAGGAGAGGCTCAAATTTACAACAACGAGCTGCTCCTCTGCTCACCCCCTCCCTTCCCTGAGCGCTACGGTATCCTCAGCAGGTCAAATGTCGTCCTCGTCATCTCGTATAAGTGTGTCTTGTATATCGTATTAGCACTGGTCTTAGACATGTAAGATAGCGAAATAAATATATATATATTTTTTCATACTGTGTTAGCATTCTAATGGCTAATAGCGTCTAACAACATCTAACAGAGGAGTCTGTTGTATTTTAGCAGCAGTGCTGTTGAAAGCCGTCGATCCTGAGCCGAATCACAACCAGTTCAGTCGAATGTTCAGTTCAAGTACTGACCGATTCTGTGAACAAACCATTTTTAATGAACTGATTCTAATGATTCAGTCCACCGAAAATGACAGTTTTTGCCCGTACTGTCAAACGTTAACGCACGACACGTTTCTATGAAAACTGACCGGAAAAAGACGCATGTGACGTCATGTTTACGTGACTCCTGATTGTTAAAATGAGGCACACGCTGGTTATTTGTAGCGCTGCTCTTTTCGTTTAATAAACAGACCGCTCCAGTTCCACTGTAGGCGCGCTATCAGCGCTAAAAGGAGCTAATGCGGATAATGGAGCTAACTGGTAAACGGTGACTCCGGTGTGTCGCGGCATGTAAACATGATGTCATGCGCGTCTTTTTCCGGTCAGTCGTCATGGAAACGTGTCGTGCGTTAATGTGCGTTAACCTATTGCACAGCGCTAGTTCTTGCCCATGTTGAGAAGTAATGGAAAATGATGTGACTGATACCAAACCAAGGAGAGCCGAGTCATGCTAGAACTGCATAATGGAAAAGCGCCAATATTCAGCATGTTATTTTTGTTAAAATGTGTTTGACTTCTGAGGCGGTTTTTCCTGCAAGGCTAAAACATGTAAATCACTCATGAGTAGGACATAAGAGCATCAGTCATATGCAGAAGAAATGTGCGAAAACATCCTCTGGGAAGAATTACAACTGTATTATTGTCTCCTTTCACACTGTGTTGCTGAAGGGAAAATGTCAAGGCCTTGAGTTTATCACTCACCAGCACCAGTGTTATACACTCGCTTACACCAGCAGAAAAAAAACCAAATGTGGACACGGTAGCCTGTGGCCCCCGTGGGATGTTGTCCTCTTGAGAATGATGACTGTTTCATAAAGAAATGTCCACTTGTGAAATATGCGTACGTTAAATTGACAACCACTTCCAGAGCCTCTCCTGACTCATTTCAACCTCCAGTGAAAAAAGTGGAAGTGATATTGTAAAAACAAAGAGAGAGGTCGTCAGAATGTCAGCGCCGCTGTGATTTATACAAAATCCTCTCCTAGCAACAAATGAGTTTGGTTACTTTTAAATTTAACTGGTTTAGTTGAAGTATTACGGTGATTTTACTCACGGTTGTTGCGGGAAGCTGACAAATCATGGTCTTTGTCACCAGAGAGGGGAGGGTTGGTATACATGCAGTAGTTTAAGACAAGGACTCAAACACATTTTAAAATCTAGTGTCCATGTACAACTACAGTTTTCTATCAAACTTTTACTTTTTTCTTCATTTTAAATTGATAAAACACTATTTTGACATGCAGTGACTGCCAGATATAGAAAGTTATTCTGGGAAAATGGGCAAAAGCAATTACTCACAGGACATTTTCTGGAGATTTTGAAGGTTAGGTGTCAAAGGGTTAAATTAACAAACATTGCATTCGAGCTAGTGTTAGATTAGCTCCATGCAACTCTCTGTGTTTGTCAGTAGAGTAGTGATTTGAGTTGGGTTTTACATCACCACTGACGAAGGCAAGGCAGAAGCACACGGTGCTAGCAAAGCAAGATGACTACAATTTGACTGAAAATGCAAAGAACCACTCATGAAAAAGTTTTAAAAGTTGATTCTATTGATCTGCATTGTCAGCACTTTGACAGAAAAGTTGTGAAGTGGTGCTATCACATATTCGTACAGCTTGTCAAAATTCCATTTCGGGGGTCAACCAGAGTCACACACTAGATCTTAAACCAACAAGAACAATCTCTTTTTTTTCAAACTAAATGCATTACCAAGATTTAATCATGGTGGTGTCAGATCTAAAAAGTATTAAGCAGTGATTTACACTGGTTGTGCAGGAGAATAGAAAATGATCTAGTGCTATTGATGATACAGATTATGAATGTGTTCTGTTGTTACAGAGCAAAACACACATACATTTGCCCCAGCAGTCGGAGTCAGGGATGAATGGCTGCTGAAGTCATGCGTATACCTGAGGACTCACTCTCAGCAAAGTGGACTAGGGGAGGAAAAGAGGGTGAAAGCACGAGAGAAGGCGGAACTTCATAAAAATCCATAATAACACACCATCTTAGATTTGGAGTATCAGTGTGGCTGCAGATTATCTGCAAAATCCATCTGTGGGAAAACATTGTTTTGCAATGTGGATGTGGTCTTTGTATTTTTTACTGTTTGGCAGCACATACACGCACAGGTTTGCACGGATGTTCTTCTTAGGATGAGGCATTGACTTCCTGTGATTTGGACAACTAACCCTAAGTAGTTAATGTCTAACCCTAACCTTAACCTAAACACAGGTCAAATCTTGTTTTGACCTGTGTTTAGGTTAAGGTTAGGGCCCTAACCCTAAACTTCACCAACTCCTCAGAAATGATGTTCAACCTCATCAGGACCAGGGTTTGGTCTCCATGATTAGGGTTAGGTCAGTGTTTAGGCCAGAAAAGGTTGTAAAGAGTCAACTAAATGCTTACCGCTAACCCTTTTAAGGGGCGAAAGAATGTGAGGACCAGCCAAAAGGTCTTCAGTTGCCCCAAAATGTCCTCACTTCCAATGGCTTATAAGGTTTTTGGTCCTCACAAAGATACCCATACAAGAACACACACAATGACAGAACGGCACATTACTAAGCTAATGAAACTTTGTTGAATATCATGTTCTTTTATTTCAATCTTGTGGAGTGGGAAATGAGAGGAGGTGGAAGAAAAAAAGGATTCATTTGTTGGAAAAAGTTGGCAAATTGAGAAGAGCCAGCGCCTGATGAAGGTTTGGGACGAAGCTTTTGAGATATAGGTCAGTTAACAGCAACATCACAGTGGGTTTTCCCCTCATTGTTGCATTCCTCTTCCTTGACACTGTAGTTGGAGGGCACACAGGCCTGATTGCCTCCTGTCACCACTGCTGCTGCTGACTGTCATATTAATCTCTGAAGCCCTCTGTAATGAAATAATTGATTGATTGTGTCACTGTATTATCTATCAGCTCTGCTGCAGTAGCTTTAGTGCACTGAGTGAGCAAAGCTCATGACTTATTAACGATTATCGAGGGTGATTATCTGACCTCAGGATTTTTGTCTTCTCTCCCCCATCTCCCCATGACTTCCTCCCTATCTGTCTCTGTTCCTGTCAACCTCCTGCCCATCCCCTATTTCTCTATTTCACCACCCCCCACCTCTCCTCTCTTCTCCTCCTAACCTCAGGGCGAGTGTTCCCCCAAGTGCCACAACATGTTCATCATAGAGACGGTGTGTGTGGCCTGGTTCTCCTTGGAGTTCATGCTACGGTTCATCCAGGCTCGCAGCAAGCTGGAATTCCTCCGCGGTCCGCTCAACATCATCGACGCCATGGCCATCCTGCCCTACTACGTCTCCCTGGTGGTGGCAGAGGAGGACCCAGAGCTGGCGCACGACAGGCCGGGTGGAGGGAAGGGCTACTTGGACAAGCTGGGCCTGGTGTTGAGGATCCTGCGGGCACTGAGGATTCTCTACGTGATGCGGTTGGCTCGCCACTCTCTGGGCCTGCAGACGCTCGGGCTGACGGTCAGGCGCAGCACCCGCGAGTTCGGCCTCCTCCTGCTTTTCCTGTGCGTGGCCGTCACCCTCTTTTCACCGCTGGTCCACTTGGCCGAGAGCGAGCTCACGGGCACCCATGACTTCAGCAGCATCCCTGCCTCCTACTGGTGGGCGATTATCTCCATGACGACAGTTGGCTACGGCGACATGGTGCCGAGGTCCATCCCGGGACAGGTCGTAGCAATGAGCAGCATCCTGAGTGGGATCCTCATCATGGCCTTCCCGGCGACGTCCATCTTTCACATGTTCTCCCGATCCTACCAAGAGCTCAAGATGGAGCATGACCGATTGTTCAAGGAGGAGTGCGCCGCAGCCGCGGCTGCCGCTGCTGAGTCGCAGGAGGCGGGGGGTGAAGGAGGGGTCGGGGACTCGGCTCCACCTGGGAACACTGGGCACTCACTGGAGTCGCTGGCTCTATTAGGGAAAGGTGGTGAAGCAGCGGGAAATAATAACCACACCCTTCCACCAGCTGCTTTCTGAACATTACTCGCACTGAAGGACTGTGAAAGTCCTGCAAATGACTTTTGCTCCAGACGCCTCAGACCCTACATGGCTGTGCAGTATTTATGTTGCATTGGATAAAAGGAGATTAAACAAACAAAACATTTCCTCTGCTCTTTACTCCTGAAGAGAGCCGAGCTGACTGCACGGAAACCGAAAGACTTAAAGCCCTTTAAATTGGACGGTTCAGTTCATCTGACCAGAAAGCCTCCGCAGCAATATTATTAGCTGGTTGCTTCCATAAACATGCAATAGTCAGTCCAAAGTTGCTTTTCCTTTCACTGTGAAAATACTTTAAAGCCCAACTGCAACTTTTACTTTTGTTCACGTTGTCTTTTTCATACGTTGCCTACAGTATGACTTGAAAATGTGTCTCATACTCTTCTGCCATGAATTCAAAGAAGTGCTCCTCTCTTAGTTTGATTTTTAAGAAGCTTGAAGCCATGTTCTGAGAAGAAACATACACAAACTCTTATATACGTCTTATATATATATATATATCATGTACATCTTATAAGATGTGTATCATCCCTCCCTTGTACGCTTGGACTCTACGAAGGTGGCGGTTTTACTTGTTCTCTACTGTGAACTCGAGGTGATGTGAATGAGGATCCTGCAGATGTTATAGTTCGAGCTGTGTTCTTTTTTTTTTTTTACCAGATGATGACGAAATAAAAGGATGGAGAGAGGAAAAAGAGTGCATTTGAGAGTGTGTGTGAGTGAGAGAGAATGGGCGCTAACAACCATGAAATGTACTTTGCAATGCTTCGAATAAAAGCTCTCTTGGTAATAGGAGAGAAATCCATTTTCTTGGCTGTAGTTTTTTTGGGGGGGTTTGTTCTGGGTATGATAGACTAATCTCTTTGGCCAGGACGCTCGATCAGAGTCCTGCAGAGAGAAGGAGAAACAAAAGCAGCCGCCTCAGACAGACACAGAGCAAAGAAGTATTATACGAACAGTAATTCTGTGACAATCCCCCTTCTTACGTCGCCTCCTCGTTTTAATGTGGACAATTACAACAACCTGGACGAGTGCCACAACATGGCCTCAAATCTCACTTTCAGTTTTATAATCTCTAATTTAACATTGTATCATCAGGTCTGGAATAAACCAAATCCATTCATCCACTGTCAAATCCTGGATGGGGTGATCCTACTTTGTCTGAGAAGACTGGTTCAACCAGGGTGTGGTGTCATGCAGAGACATGCCAGATGTGGATGTAATCCAGATTAAAGTTGGAATTAAAAGCCCCACAGCTGAAGCTTTCAAGTTGATTTGACTTTTTTTGTATTATTTTTCTCCCTCTGCAGTGATTCTATTTATTACAATCACATTTAGCCTACTGTGGGATACAATATACTGCCATTTTGGCAATGCATATAATTTATAGGTACACTGGAATTTGTAATCAATCTGAATCTGACGCAAACCACATTTACATAATGAGATATGATGGATTACACACTAAGACCAAGGCTGTTATCCACCTGAACAGATACAATAAGCAATTCCTACATCCGTAATATTTCCCAGGAGCGAATACAATTTCACATGGATCATAATTACAAACAGATATGATGCTAATGTGGCCTCATATATACATATATGCAATAAAGATGCGCATGATAAATAGAAGCTCGGATAGATCAAGATACCAGATGACTTCATAGGTTTATATGAATATGAAATGTCCAAAAACACCACATAGTGCAGATAAAGAGATCTGCTAAAGAATAAATCTCTCCTCAATGCAGTATCAGAGCACTTTTTCTCCGTTTGCTCCCTCTCTTTACTGTGATCCACAGATCGCACAAATCTCCCCGCCCCTTAACTTAATTTGCACGACTGCTCATCTGTAACGGCAGAAAAAACAAACAAACAAACAGCTCTGCACATAATAAATGTAGTAAAATCTAATTTGTTCCAAAAGTTAAGCAAATCCATCAAAAGTTTCTGGAGGGATGTCTGGCTCTCACTGTGTCTCCTTCACTCTCCTTCACTCTCCCACACATGCACACAAACAAATTATCTCTCTCGCACACCTACTCACGATGGAGACCGAGGTTGCAGTGGGAGGTTTTTCTCGCTCATTGATAGTCTTGAGGTTGAGCCGGGTCACCGCATGCATTCATTGTTATACCCGTAACGTGGGCGACGGGAAGCCTTGTTAGATTGTAAAATGTGATTAAGTACGGCGGCACACATAAACTTAACTTGCAAATTGTACGATATCTGCCTTTTTTCCCTCTCACAGCTGGTGAAGTGAGGAAGGATGCTGCTGTTGTTGCCAGAACGCAAAGGTGTTGATAATGGATTGAGGCGATAATGGAGAGCAGATGGGGGAGCGTCAGCCATGTGTGTGTCGCATGCCTGATGTTTAAAACAAAAACATCGCAAACACCTTTTACAGTAGGAGAAAAGAGAATAAAAGACTAATAAAAGAGAGCTTTTCAGTTTATCATTCTGTCTCATGACTGCAGGGTAAATGATCCGTAGTCTCGCTGATATGATTCTGTGGTGTCACTTTTAAAAAAAACATTGTTTTTTATTATTATTAATGACCCGAACAAGGATGATTCCTGGGGACAACGAAAGAGACGTAAGCTATGTCAAGTGAAAATAATCTATCATGCTAAAACAGACAAATACTGGAGCTTGAGATTTGACCGGAGAACCAGAGCAGCGTTGCGTTCGTTGTGACGAAAAAAGGGAGCTGAGCCAAAAGGCAAAGTCGATCTTCGTTCTTACCCTCGCCTATGGTCATGAGCGATCTGTAGAAGTAGAGCCGCTGCTTGGAAAGGAGCCAGTTGAGGTGGTTCAGGCACCGGGGTAAGGACGCCACCGCAGAGCACTCCCAAGGGAAGTGTTCCTGGCACATCCAACTCAGAGGAGACCTCAGGGCAAACCAAGGTCCACTCGGAGAGATTATTATTATTATCTTCGCGCTGGCCTGTGAGTACCTGGGGATCCCCAGAAAGGGAAGTCTGGAGCCCTCCTGCTACCCACATCTCAGATAAGTGGTGGGCGATCAATGGGTGGATGGACTTTTACTGAGTTCCCAGACAGAACTTATCGCTCTCTTGCCAAGACAAGAGGAGAATATTGATAGCAATGTCATGCCTGTCTTCAGGCCGTTTTTAGCTGTTTGGGGGCCCTATGCGAGATACTATTTGGGGGCCCCTATTTTTTCAAACTCGATGTAGAGATTCCTAACTTTTTCCGATTACCCCACAAACACTTACATGTTTTGCAAATATATGCATAATGAATGCATCCAATACATGCAAATAAAGACAGGTACTTTTAATTCTCAAAAATATAATAAAATATGACTCTGAACTTTCAGTTTGGGGGCCCCCTGGTGGCTGTGGGGCCCTATGCAGCTGCATAGTCCGTATATAGCAAGAAACAACTCTGCCTGTCTAAGCTTAGAAGAGAAATGTAAAATACAAATGCTATTACTTATCCATATGCATATCTACCCAATTGTAAATCAAATGGATATATGTGTATATGGTAGCACATTCTTGCATCATGGGAGACTTGTAAGCAAGTGTCTGGTTTAATGGCTTTCAATCTAATTTGTAAGCTCGTTGGTTACAACATGGTGTGAATATGCACGCAATATGCATGCTAATATTAATTAGCACCATTGTACGCTCATAATATTAATTACTGTTGGCGTTCCCGAGCCACATGGGCTCAGTCAGGTAATGTAATTTGACCCATGGTAACACACACACACACAGAGGCGTAATTACAGGAGATAAGGTTGAGTACATGTGGGAATATCAACTAGAAAACCTCTGCGCAATTAACGTTACAACACTTACACGTCATATATCATGGCTTTGTGTGCCAGAAGTGATGTCACTGCGACCTGTAAGTGGCATTCGAGGTCACCTGAGTGACGACTGAGCTACAGGAGTAAAGAGACGAACGCCTGGGCCTGGATTTCTTGGAGTGAAGCTTTTATGGAGCAACAAACAAAGTCATCCAAAAGTGAGAAAATCAGAAGCTGCAGGACTTAGTTTTCCTGAAAATCTACACAGACAATTAACAAAATCACATGGGGGAAAAGGCCAGTAGACGCTGAGGCTCACAGACTTCCCATATATATGAACCATTCTTTTACCATTTTAATATAGTATAAAAGATGTGTGAACTGTGTGAAAACCCAAGTCAAATGTGTTGATAAAAAGAACCACTTGTAGAATTCGTGCTTATCCACAAAATAGTTATGTAATATATTGTTTATTGTGCCATCTGCAGAGGTGTGAGCACAAACACACGGTTTTAAAATGGACTCTTCTCATGAACGGCATTACACTGCAAAGGCCAACCCTGCTCTCCATCAACCCAATCCCCAGAGAGTTACAGCATAACAAGCAGCAGAAAGCAGAGGGAAAGGCTGTTTAAAATTCATAGCCGGGCTTTTCTTTTCATCCCATATTTGTGTACTGATGACGGCTCAGCAGCCATACAGTTAAGTGCCGCTGGGTCATCTGGGCTGAGTGTTTTGACGTATAGGAATTTTAACAGCTAAGCCACTACTTGATTTTCAGCGCTCTTTCACCTTGAAGAAAAAGGTTAAATAAATGTGTGTTTGCAGGACACCTGAATGGATTATTTTTCTCCCCCCAAAAAAACATGTTGATGTTTCTCAATCCTGGTGTTGCTCCAACACGCCTGATTCAAATAAATGGCTCGTTATGAGGCTTCTGCAGCGTTTGATGATGAGCTGAGCATTTAAATCAGCTCCGTTAGAGAGCGATGAAACACTGAAAAACAGGCAGGGGAGTGGGGATTGAGAACCAGGATCCAGGACCAGGATTGAGAAACGGTGCTTTTTAGAGAGTGAAACACTATTGAAAATTTGATAGATTTCAAAACATATGAGGAAAAGGTTTTATGCCCTTTAAAGTTTCTCCATATGTAACCATTATGGGATGACAGGGATACAACCAACAGTCAATGTTAGACACGTCAGGAGGTGAAACCAAAATATGACTCATAAGATAAGACAAGATTAGTCCTTTATTAGTTCCGCAGTGGGGAAATTTACATAGTCACAACAGCAAGACAGTAACGGTAAAGATAAAAAATAATAAACATGCATTTACAAGAAAGTACACTATAGAAATATATTAACAATAATACTATAAAAACGTTAAAAAAGAATGTACATTATAGACATTATAGACAATAAAAGTACAACGTGTTTTCTTCTGTACACTTAAAGACTTAAGTCAGGATTAATCAGTAGGATTTACTTGCTAATTTAATTATTTATTCATTTAATTTACCCTTTTTTTTCCATACCAGCTGGATATATAATTTCATTTTAATGCATTGTTTGTCCTTGGATAATGTTTGGAATATTTGAATTTTTTTTTCTTAATGATTTAGTGGAGAATTCGAGAATCGTGCCTTCCAGTAGACGACCACAGCGGGGATATAACTTTTGTGTGTTTATCCTTGACATTTAAAACAATGTGACACTGTGAGGCTATGAACTGTTAATATATTTTTATTATTACGTCAAATAAATCAAATCTCAATGCCAATCCCAATTTGTGCTGATATACAGTAGTACTTAAATTGACTGTACACTTCAAAGGTCAAACTGGGAAATACCAACATATCAGCTTTATTTTTTTTACCCTGTTATAATAAAAAATCTTTCAAAATCCATCCCCGGTCGTGAGATTATGATCAGTCTCCATGTGCTCCCCGCTGTTTGCGTCAAGCTGGATGCACAGCACATGATTTCTGATAAGATGTGAATCCAATTAAACCAGACAGACAGAGAATACCAGGACACAGACCCCTATAGAGAGGCCACACTCCACCATCTATATCAAGAACACATGGTTCAGACTGTTAATGTAGAATTTTAATCAGCTGAAGGAGTCTTCAAGGAATTGTGTGTGTGTGTGTCTTTTGTCCCTGAATATAACGGAACAAAACATAAAAGTGAAGAGAAAATATGGTAGAAACTCTGTCACGGTACAAGACATCTAATTTACCGAATCATATAAAACATGTATGTCAATGAAAACGGAAATAAAAGTAGTTTTTTACTGCCTGATCCCATATATTGAAGTTAGATTTGCAGTGTGGGGGTTTCATGTAAATGTAAAACTTCTTGGAAACTGAACGCCTGACTGGGAGAAAGAAATTAGGAGAAGCAGAGAAACAGAGAGAGGTTAAGATAAAAGAGGCAGGACAGGGGGAAAAAAAAGTAGTTTTTTCTTCTTCTTCTTCTTCTGCCTTCTTATCTGAAGCCGAGGAGAATATTCAGCCTCGTAATGAGCCGAACTCTGTGCTCGGACTCAGAATTAGTCCTTTATGCCATGTCAACTTCACTGATGATGTGCCTCTCTTGAAGAAGATGGGATTGACACTCAGATTGTACCTGAAGCTCGGCAGCGAGCGCGGCGGCGCGGCTTTGAAGGCTGAGGATGAAAACAAGGAGGCTCTTCGTACCGAATCTCCATTACTGAGCTCACAAAGTTTCAGCTTTGAATGGTACGGGGGTTGGAGGAGTTTACAACCCCGCCAGTTCATGTGGGCCCTATAAAGTTTATATTTGGACTAATAATATGTGTCCCAAGCAGGTCGGCCCAATCAATATGGGTCAAAATATGGGCTTAATGTTTCTCTTGTCACTTTTCTTGGTGTGTTTGACCAGAGACGTGTTGCCTGACTCACTGATAAAGTGACCGCAAAGTCTGGTTTCACAGAACAAACAGGGGAACAACACAGATCACAGAACAGCGAAGCACAGACAATAACAACAAATCAAAAGCCCTATCATCGCGTCATCTACACAGAAACACAACTTCCCCTTGACAATTTGTGCCTTTTTTGTTCTTAAAATGTACAAATTCCAAACACAAGAAGACAAAGATGACAAAAAAAGCAACTTTTTTGGACATAAAGACATCTTATGTCTTGTGTGTGTATTATTTTATCTCCCACCATCATTCCAGACACTTTTACCTGTTGAGAAGTATGTAAAGGAACATTACACCCAATAAAACAGACATGGCAGGGAGCCACTAAAATGCAATGATTTGCAGCTTTGACATTGCAACTAGTGCTTTTGGTTTTCTGCCTCATCATGACTGTTTTTTTTATTATTATTGTTATTATTACCCCATATTATTACCCTTTTGCCAAATTAATTATTATAATTCCGCTTTTTGTTTCCTGAACGGTAAAAACACCCCCGGAACAACTTAATTTTAAACGTAATTTTATTTATGAGTGTTATCTACTTGCTTGTTGAAATACACATAAAATGCTGAGTCATTTTCACTCAGCATTTTATGTGTTTTTCACTTTTTTTTTATGTGTTTTTTTTTTTTTCACTTGCCAAAAAGTGAGTGTACCTCCTGCCTTGAGCCAGAAGGGCTGTTTCTGCCTCAGCGTGACTTGATTTTATTCATGAGTTTTTAAATGTCACAGATTATAGCCTGTCACTTCCTTTTGCTTGTTGAAATACGCCCCGAAGGACCAATATACTGTAACAGAATAATGCAGTTTTTCACTGGCCAAAAAGGCAGATTGCATCTCCTTCCGTCAGACAGAATGACTCGAATTCACCCACGAGTGTTAAATATGACAGATTATCTACCTGTAAACGACCACAGCAACAACCATGTGGCTGAAATTTTGAGAGGAAAACAACCTTTCAGTCACAAGAGGCAGCAATCAGAGTCTGTTGTGCATTTCATTTTCCATGATTACCCTCAGGAAGTGTTTGATTTCTCCTTCTCACAATCAGAGATGAATTTATTTATTTAGCAGCCCACACATTCTCACTAACACGGCCATTGAGAGTTTTTAATTTCAGCTATTGTCGGGGAAAACAGATGATCTGCGTGTGCAACGCTGCAGTCTCGGTGAGTCCAAATGTCCACCTGTGCTTCCTGGGAGTGTGCCACAGAGACAGGCTACGGCGAAGGTTGATGCACAGAAGCAGAAGATGAAGGGCAGCAGACTGCATGCATGGTTGGAAAGACAGGTTTTTTTTTTATAAGGGAGAGAGAGCGGAATTCAGAACATGAAAGCACTTTTTCAGAGTAACTCAACTCTTTCACTGCAGCTTTTCTAAAACGATGAGATTCCCCAACACAAGTGCGATGCCCCTGCACTAAATTTGACCCACGCTACGTGCGACTGGTTTGAATTCCCGTACCCCGAGACTGATCTTTTTAATTCCCCTGGATGATGAGATCCAAGAAGAATCTGGTCTTTGACAGTGATGAGTTTTCTTTGGACCACCTTAATAAAAATACCTCGGGAGGTGTAGAGGATGCGGTATTAACGATGCACCTGTTCCTGCGTCCATTTGGCCACGGTATGACCTGATCCGTGGATTTAAGGGGTTGAATCCCTGCCCAAAAAAGAGAAAAGTTTAACTGTGTTTCCCCTTGAGCTTGTACCAAGTGTTGGCTCAGACTTTGAGTTTGAATGCGTCTGCAGAAATTCCTGACAGGGCTTTCAGCCGCACTCCAGGGAAAGAAGTGCGTCTCTCTCTCTCTCTCTCTCTCTCCGCTAACCTTGCCTTCTCTTCATTCACCAGAATTATTCTCACTCAGCTTAAAACAAAGCAGACCGCCAAACATTCTTGGAGATAAGTATTAAGATGGATGAAAGGATATCTGCATGCTCGAGGGGTGTGTGGCGCGTGTGCTGCACTGTGTGTGGGTTGAAGTGAGAGTGTGTGTGTGTGTGTGTGTGTGTGTGTGTGTGTGTGTGTGTGTGTGTGTGTGTGTGTGTGTGTGTGTGTGTGTGTGTGTGCATGATTTGATTTTTAAGCAGAATTGAATCCTAACTAATCATTGAATTAATCTTTTTTTTTTTTTTTTGTAAATGCAGACGGCCACTTTAACTGAGCCTGACTACAAATGAGCTCAGAAAGAAACATTCTCCCTTAACTTCCCTGAGCCCAGGATGAAGTTTACAACCTCCACACTAGTTCTAATTAAGTCATCAGAGACCATCAAGCTCTGTCAGGTTTCATTCCTAAACATGTATTATGGATTTGGAATCGCACTTCAAAGAAACAAGAAGACGAAATGGACATCACTCGCTGGAATTCAATTCCTCAATGACTTGTGTGCATGTGTTTGTGTGTGAAGGAATGTTCTGGAGGTATTACGCTCATTTGCATCAGTGTCCACAAAAACTCACATTATCTTCATTCCTTTGCAAGTGACTTCCTCGGTGAAAACACCAGAACATGGACTGGAAGGTAGCAGTGGCAGAAGTAGATGTTTCTCCATGCACGTTACACACCACCACAGTGTGATGATAACATCCTCTATGCCGTATCTGGAGACTGAAGTTGGGACCTGATGACACTTTCTACTGCAACGTTTTCTCGGTGAGGCAAAGATCTGTTTACACAGTCACATTTTGTGGAACTCTGGTGCTTTTTCCACTGCACACGACTTGGCTCGGCTCAGCTCGACTCTACTCAGTTGCTTTTTCATTAGCGATAGTGCTTGTGTCCAGACTTTTACCAAACTGCTTACTACAGCTCGATAAACTCCCCGCTGAGAAGGGGATCCAGAACTAGTATAGCAGAAACAACTCGACTGTCTTCATAAGGTTTTATTTCTTACACTTCTTAGCAGGTTGTAAATCGATAGTGCATACAGGTTCTGATCATGATACTAGAGCATCAGAACTAGGCTATATAAACTTTTACAACAGTTTGAATTGTGGCGTCACCAAAACTGTGCTTTGATGTCCAACTTTGATGCCTGACTCATGACAAACTGCAGTCTTCTGCTGGAAAGTCCTACACCTCCCACTTGGTCTACTGGTTTCAGAACCCAAGCAGGCCACCGTACCCAATTTGAGCAATCAGATTATCAAATGTACCAAGGGGACATGCTATATCCCGACGGATGACAGGGGTCCTATTTCTGTTCCTCCACTGGTAGTAGAACTACGAGTCTCCTCACGTCTCTGTGAAGGATGGTGGATGGGTAGTCTTCCTTCGCTTTACTTCTCTTACTTTGGTCGCAGATGACTGGGCAACTTTGACACGTCCTTATTTTTGCGTCTCGTACTACGCCTTTCGCATCAGGACACGTTCCTTCCTGGTACGAACCTGGTAGTTTTAGATATACCTGCTCTGATGAGGTTCCAAACAAGCTGAAATCCCCCCAAAACTGCTGTAGTGTGTTCCGACAGGAAGTAGCTTGTTTCGACAGGAAGTAGCCGCACTTGTGTAGAACATGTGGGTCTAACACATGTTTGCCATGTCTTCCAGTGTTGGGGACACTTTGTCTGAGAAAAACATTGCTAACTAAAAGAGCAACTTCATCCAAGAGCTCAGTTTAAGCGACACATAAATTTGATTTCAATGCGAGCTGAGCTGATACTAAACGTAACGTTGACAGACTCCTGGCCACTGATTGGTCAGAGAGTGTCGTCACTGGAAAGGTCATGAGCGTGATGTCCGACACAAGAATCAAACCCACCAATACCAAACTGTAGAGGAGTTGAATGTGTGAATGGCCAACATTTAGCAAGGAACTGTCTAAAATCTCAATATTTAACAGAGGCCCCTTCCGCCCTATTTCAGTTCAGCTCCAGTCGTGCAGGAAGTACTGAACGATGTACAGTATAACGACTTCACGGCAGTTGTAATAGTAGTGGTAATGTAAAACAATACCAAACCGAGTAGAGCCTATAGTGCCAAGCAGAGTTGTGCTGGAACTGTATAATGGAAAAGCGCAAATAGACAGCCAAGGCCCTGAAACAGAAATGATGACGTGCCATGTTGTATTCTTACAGTGAGGTTAGATCATGTTTATGATTGGAAAGAACTTAGATAAGACTTGTCTTTAATTGCATACAAACACATAAAGATGTTGTAATAAACATGTGATTTTGTCCGACTTTAGAGCAGAAACAAAAAGTCCAAACATAAATTCTTGTAGACTCCGTCCTGTATAGTTACCACTTCATTGTTCTTTAGCAGTGACCTTGGCTTATCACACACACACACACATACACAGACTTGTTCATCTTTATTGCAAACGCTGTGTTGCATGTCTCAATGTGGCTTTTGTGTCTTCTGGTGTTTTGTGCCACACTGCTGTTGCTTTTTGTGCAGATTTACACCCACAAATCTGTCTTGTGGTAAATACAAATCTGACACCGCATGCACTGCCTGGTGTTTCGCCGCCCTGAGGACATTTTATTTTAATTGGGTGATCATTTATTGGGAATGAGAGCCATTCATTTTAATTCTCTTTCAGGGCGCTGGTTAACCATTAGAGACCCATTTGACCTTATAAGGAGGTGAAGCACTTAGAGCACAGTGATGATGACAGATGCAGCAACGCAAACAGCCGTCGGGTTCTGATGTCAGTGTGATAATATATACAGCAACAAGCAACGAGAGCTGAAGGTGTGGAACAACAGTTACTGTGAAAACCTGATATTCCTCACCATGACTTTCACAAACTTTGACTTTTTGAATTTTCTTGAATTAAACCAAGTGATCTGAACTGATACTCAGTCCATGACTGGTCAAAATCACTTTGTGGGGTGTCAGCAAAAGGAAGGCCTCGGGGCTCAGAGAGAAGAGCTGCAAATCTCGTGTCTGACACAAATGCTTCACTAAGCAGAAGCTATAAAGAGAGACATGCTGTGAGTGAGGGCTGCACATGTCAGTCACGCACAGTGGTTAAAAGAGATTGGTGGCAAATCCTTGAAAGACTAAATGAAGAAGAACAACAACAAACCATAGGCATTAAAGAATAGAGTGTACTGCATATAGAAATGCATGTAGACATCTTGTGTGCAAAACAAACTCGCTGTAGTGAGGCCTCGAGTTTCGTGACTTGACCGGGCTCCAGGTTTTTTCAGGTTTTTTGAAAACAGAAATTCAAACCAGGCACCACTCGAATGACAACAGTTATAAATCACACTGTTCAAGAGATTCTAGAGTTTTATTTGTCATCGAACAGTTGCCTGTACAACTACATTTTGCCAGCAAGGTGCAAAGTGTGCGAAGTGTGAGCCCTAAATCGTCCACGTTCCTCTAAATTGTTCCAAAACTGACATCATGTTCTACTGAAGACGATGTGAAACTAGCGATTGAGGCCATTAAAGGTGCCATATGTAAGAATGTGGCTCAAAACGGTTACTACACTCAAATTCAAAATACCGAGGTCTTTTAGGTTTCGTTTTCTGACGTAACTGGCAACCCGTGGTTGCTCGGCAGCTGAGACTCTACTGACTGCAATGATTGGTAGACGGCGATAGGTGGCGCCACATGCCAAAACATGATTTCAAAACATAAACATGATTTGCAGTCTGCAAAATATTTCTTTTAATGCAAATATTTTGTCTGTACTGTTGTTGTTGTTGTTGTTGTTGAGTTCAGTTTGTTATATGAACATTATTCCTGAGTCTCTGTGACATATTAGGAGGATTTTATGGCCAGTTGCTTTAGATTTATTACATAATGCACCTTTAAGTCTTATATAAATCAGTAAATGAGTATTTACTGACTCTAAAATTAATTTCACCATAACTTCCATAGGCTGAGTCGCCCCCTGGTGGCTAACTGCTTCAATCTTACTTACTGTAAGTAAGGTTCACTTTTCAAACTGGAAAACAACGTTATTTTCTGCATGCAGTCTATGGGATAAAGGCTTATTTATGTGTACAGGGTTATTCTTAACAATAATAATAACAACAATGGAATGACCTTGACGGCCCTGAAGCAAAATGCATTCATGTTGTTTACAGTAAGCCCACGCGTGTGCATAAAATGTGGCGCTGTATTTCAGGACTTTTTAAAAGGAATCCTGCAAAGATTAAATAAATAAAAAACACAACAACAAGAAGACATCAGAAGAGTCTGTCGTGTTCAATAAAACACAGCTAATAACACCGTCTCTGTGCCTGCTGTGTCCAGACCTCAGCATCTCATCATATTCATTATTCAGCCGTTCCTCTCCAACTGCTGTGGCCCTCACCACCAGTCATCCCCACCATAGATTTATAATTTATCAGGCTCACGCTTATAAATCTTTAAGTGTTTGTAGAAAAACCCGTTGGGGATGTATAATTCAATGTTCTGTGCACCTAAAGCAAGTTTTTTTCAAGTAAAAAATTCTTTCTATGATGTTATGTAACAAAAAAAAAAAGTCTCCTTGAGCTTTAGATTTAGAGCCATCCTGGTTGTCGGGCAGAAAACAACTCAAAAATACATGAATGAAAACCATTAAGCATATTATATACAAACGCATACAGGCTAACACACAACACTTCATTTAATTATTTTATATGACAATATCCCACTTTTTAAACGCCATTATAGTTATATGGAAATTTGCTTAATGTATCCTTATATTAGGAAAAACTGACTCATTTACACACATCTGTTCCATTGTCCCCGAACAAATACACCAATTACATTCTAATTAAATATAATTATAAACAATATATGAATAAATTCACCCCCGTATTAAAAATATGCAAATTCAGTCACTGTGCTGACTCTTGCAGAAGGTCTAAGGCAATTAATAGACCACACGTAATCATTTGTTACCACTGTTTTTTTTGCTGAATGTCTTTCTTGCTGACTCTGCTGAATGATCCAGAAAAACCACAAAACTTTAGTCGTGTGAATCCTCAGTGGACTGGAATGCATCCTTAAAATAAAGAGAGTTCCGTCTGTGAGAAGAATAAATAATTTGCTAAAGTTTATTGGCAGAGGCTGCAGCGCAGAGCGAGGCATTTAGAGGCAATTGACTTTGTGTGGGATAATACATCGTCGTTCTGACTGTAAAGATAATGTTCATCGCTTCCTGTTTGTTAACGAGAAAGAGTCGGAAAGAGTGACACAAAAGAGCACGTGGAGGCGAACACGTCAATGAATAACCTTTACAAATCTGAACGAATAGAATCCCGGTCTTCCTGGATTATTGTTTCTGAAAACTTGCTACGGAATAAAAAAAATGAAAGAAAGCAAATGAATTGACCTTTGTCGTGACTGATTGCTGTGTTTGAGGCCTTTCAACCATTATATTATCTAAACTGCTTATTGATGCTACATTCAGATTACCAGCCATATTGTTCAAATCTGATGCAATCAACGACTCATTGCATAACTCACAATCATATCTTCAAGTGTATGAAGAATCACAACTGTCATAATTTAAAGCGGAACTACTGTATATATGCAGGATTTTTTTACCCTAATTTAACAGCTCCAGAGTCATTGTAATGGTTAAATGTGTTGTTGTCTCCTCTGCCCCCTACTGTCTGTCAGCGGAAAAAGTTATTTTAGACGTTCGTCATGGCAGAGCCAAAGAAAAAGAAACGGAGAAAAGTGGGAAAAGGAAGAGGAGACGATGGATGGATGTTTAAGTTGGTGCCATAAAAAAATATGTACTCCGAAACTGTAGGGGGAGCTCCGTCAAGAAAAAGGCGCAAAAAGCTACCAGAGTCCCGCTTTAAATAAAGAAAATTGGAAAATAGACCAATTTATAAAACAATAATAATAATGAGTTAATAATGAATAAATATACCCAGAAAATCATATATATTTGAATTAATTGTATTTTTTTTGGTTTCTACATCTCAAGGTGTCACCACAGAGGTCACTTTAAATCACACAAGTTTCTGTGAGATCCCAAGTCCCTGGAATCTCCTCCCTGAAATGGTTTGATTAAACGGCAAAAGTGTGTGCTCCTGCGTCTTGACTGGATCATCTATCGTCTGTGCTTTCTCGTTGAAAATCTGTGACAAAGATCGTTGTAAAAAACGATCGATGTTTAAATCAAGTCACATTGGAAAACCAGGTGTTGGAGCTGCTTCCTGTCTCTGTGTGTGATTGTCTGCAGGTGTGGACTGGAGTCAGGGCAGATCCAGCAGGTGCATTTCATCACTGGAATCAAGACTACTGAAACTCCACTCATTCATCTCCACCCTGTAAGATCGTAAGCTCTTGTGAAATCTTCTGCGCTCACAAGTCCAGACCCTGAACACTAACCCCAAAAATGACACTCCTACTTAACGTGATCAGGCTGTGATCGAATCACTGAAGACGGATGCGCAAAACCGTAGCACAAATCCACGTTTAATCCTCTCTGAGCGTTTTTTTTCCGGTTTCACTTTAGTTTTCCCGACATTAATTCTGACACATTTTATCATCAGAGGATTCATGGGATGTGTCTGCGAGACAGCGGGAGAGATGTGAGCATGTGAAAAGTTATCATTTATGGAAAGACTTGCTGGACCTCCCACTGCCTCGACTTACCACATGTGGACCATTGTCTCGCTTTTTCCCTCCGAGTCTGTAGATTGGTCTCTCCATGAGTTACATTAACTTCTATCTTTAACTTTTACTCTCACAAAAAAACATGTCTCAATTTTTGGTGGCATCATATAAATGAATCTGACATGCAGTCGTAGTTTTACATTTTGCACTCCACACGTCGCTAAAGGCCGTTTCAGACGCAGTGACTTCACCGAACGCGTTATAGTTTTGTGCTAGAACTATGTCATCATCTAAATAATGCTGTGTTTCCATCATGGTAGGGTTTGGTTTGGTTATAGCATAGCAAGACATTGTAAAGGTCAGGACATTGAATGAGACAAACAATGGCTTCCTGCTGTTTGCTGGCTTCTTCTTTTTCTTCTTCTGTGGTAGAGGGATCTTTAAAATACCCTCAACCTCCATGGGATATTCAAGATTCAGTTGAATTCAATTTTATTTGTATAGTGCACTGTACCATATATGTACAACATTATAGAGAGAAGAGAAACCTTTAACAGGAAGAAATCTCTGACAGAACCAAAGTTGTGCGGCCATCTGCCTCACCCGGTTTGGGTGAAAGGGTGGGAACGGTTCCAAAGAATGGAACCATTGAGGCTGGCTATTTTCGTACCATTCCTTACAGGTAACCCCTAAGGTCTTATTGCCAACAAGATAATTTACTCTGGGCTCACGGTTGGTGTAGTGTTTTTTTGCAGCAAGAAGACCCGCGTTCCTGGGTTCGAGCCCCGTTTGGAACAACTTCGGAACAAGGGCCTTTCTGCAAGGAGTTTGCATGTTCTCCCCGTGTGTGCGTGGGTTTTCTCCGGGTTCTCTGGCTTCTTCCCACAGTCCAAAAACATGCGATATGGGGATTAGGTGAATTGGTCACTCTAAATTGACCGTAGGTCTGAGAGTGAGAGTGAATGGTTGTTTGTCTCTATATGTGGCCCCTGTGATGGACTGGCGAACTGTCCAGGGTGTACCCCGCCTATCGCCCCAATGTCAGCTGAGATAGGCACAGCACCCCCCTCTGGTGGAGGATAAAGTGGTAGATAATGGATGGATGGATGGAAGATAATTTGCTCTCTCACCCTCCTTCTCTACCTTATAGCATGGTACGGTTTGGAATAGTAGCATGATGAGAACAGTACCATTACTTTCAAGGCTCTACAACATCATAGAGAGAAGAGAAACCTTTAGCAGGAAGTCATCTCTCACAGAAACCAAAGAGGTGCGGCCATTTGCCTCGACCGGTTGGGGAGAAAGGAAAAATTTGTGACAGAAAAGAAGTGGGGACAGAAAGTGGGAGGTGATGGAGTGATGTTTTTGACTAGCTCCCGCCTGACTGTACCGTCCCATTTTACTCTGGGTCCCCTAAGGGAAAGGTGCCAAAGAATGGAACCGTTGGGGCCGGTTATTTTCGTACCATTCCTTACAGGTACCACCTACGGACTATTCACAGGAGGCAGATTTATTCCCAACAAGGCAATTTGCTCTCTCATCCTCCTCCTCTACCTCACATGTACTTCAGACGCTGGTATAGCGAAATCAGATGATAAGGTGACTCTTTTCTACTTTGATCTCATACAGTAGAACAGTGTATTTCTGATAAAGGGAGCTAGCATACCACAGTTTAAGAACCATGGATCTAATGGATGTTTGCTGCTCTGTGTTTCTTTGACAGACAGTACATACACTTTCTCAGAGGTACAGCGGTTGTTACTTCTACAGTTATCGACAAGAGAGTGAACAAGCTTTGTCAAAAACCGCTCGAGGCCACATCACCGCAATATCGGATACACATGTCTGCTTCTTCTTCCTTCCCACCAGGTGCAGCGGTTGACAGCCACGGTGATTCATCTGGGTGCTGTGTTACTCCTCTGCCCGCTGGCCTACCTCCTTCACGGAACTGGCTGCTTTCGCTGTAGCTCATGGCCTTGCGTTGCTGCTTTGCTTGTTGTGGGCGTTCAGAGGCTCAACAGTGCACTGGGGGTTTTTTCATGCTTGCTCGGACTGTCCACTCCATCGCTGGTAAGTGAGACAGATAGGGATGGACTCCATCAGGTTAACTGGCTTTAAGCGCCAGAAATAAACAAGACGCTAAACAGAATAGAACAGAGCAGCATTTCCATTATTGTGTGTTAACATTTCTTATGGTAATGTTTTAGTAAAAAAAACTCTGTTTCATCACGTGAAGGTTGCACTGACTGATTCCCCCGGTCCTGTTCCTCCAACCCATTAAATCACACCCACACAATAGATGTGCTTATACACCGTTCTACATTGTAACTCCAGCTCAGTGAGCCTATTCATTGAAAATGAGATTTTCATACCTGCCTGACATGCACCACCTTTCAATTAATCATGGATTTGTCGACGTGGGTCAATCCCACTGGATGCTTTTATGTGGATGCATTCGAAGAGCGACTATGCAAAAATCATGATGTTTTATGGTTGTGTTCATTTAACGGACCATCGCCTCCCTAAGATCAATTTTTAGTGGCGTTTCTCCCCCGACTGACTTTAACTGAGACATTTTTGTCCAAACGCGGACACCATCGGTGGTAACATGATGGCAAATGAGTGGAAAAGGACAAAATATCTTTTAAATACCAACAATTATTTATTTTAGAGATGTGTTCAATGTGGTAATAGCTGTTTTGTGGCCAACCATACAATTGAAACCAACAGTTTTTACACACTAACAGATCCAGGAGACATGAACAGAAGCCAATTCCCGCTCTCTTTCATCTCCATTTTACTGGGGGTTTTTTGTTGTTTTTTTTTTTCCGTCAACCATCCAATTCTGAAGCAGCTCAGTGTTCAGCCAGTAGTTCATTTTCCCTGTCAGATGTCGGTTTTACGCTTTTAAATTATGCTCTTGAGACACGTGAGCAAAAACAAAATTGTTGAATGAAGAAGATGAAATGTTCTCTTGTGCTGTCAAAATACACACAGGAAGTGAACATTCCATGTGGATTCAGAGGTCACATTTTATAGCACAAGTAAAGTATACTTCCTATATGCATGTTTGTACAAATGTATATAACATAAACAACATGGGCCTTTTATATGAATAGGCAGGGACTTTGGAGGCTTTTCTGTAGTTCTCTGGAGGCCACCATCTTGTGCCACCATGTTTCTACATCAGCAGACAAACCTCACAGAACTTGTGTTTTTTTAAGCACAAACTTATGACACAAACAGAGAACAACGAGTTAACTTCTTGTTTTAGATACAACTAAAACATTTAGTTACTATTTTGAATCATTTTATTTTGTTAACTCACACTCTCTCTCCTTCCAGACTTCACTGACTTCACTTCCTGTGTTTTCCCGCCACTTTGATTGCATGCTCCGCCCCTCATTAGTTTCAGCTGTGGTTAATGACTCAGCTTCACTATTTAGCCTCAGCTCACCTTCCAGTTTCTGCCAGTCTGTCTGGTCTGTTCCAGTCAGCTCTTTGGCCTCAGTGAGTTAGTTACCTTTGCTAAGTTTTTAACTGTTTTATTTTTTTGTTCTTACATGGGGTGTGTGCCATAAATACATACATTACATCTTTGTTAGATTTATGCAGCTGTGTCAACTATCATGGTCTTGTACCAGCACTAAAACTACCCAAGTGTACTGTGGCTCACCAACGAATTTCACAAACAAAAACAAGAGTATGGGATGTTGCTACCTGAATATAAACCTGATTTACACAAGTGAAGTGGGGCTACTTCCTGTCAGAACACTTCCTGTCAGAATTTTGTGGATTTTATTAAAAAGGTATATTAAATTTTAGAGCTTATTCTTGAAATAAATCAGGGCCGTTTCTAGCTGTTTGGGGGCCCCTATTTTTTCAAACTCGAGGTAGACATTCCTAACTTTTTCTGATTAGCCCACAAACGCATGCTTTGCAAATATGCATAATGAATGCATCCAATACATGGAAATAAAGACAGGTACTTTTAATTCTCAAAAAAATAATAAAATATGAGTCTGAACTTGCAGTTTGGGGGCCCCCTGGTGGCTGTGAGGCCCTATGCAGCTGCATAGTCTGCATATAGCAAGAAACGGCTCTGAAATAAATACACAATAGAGGTAAAAGTTAGTTTCTTTTTGTTCAAGGCACGTGTCAATAGGGCTGAACGAGTTTGAATAAATATTGAATTATAATGATTATTTTGACTGAAATTATCATTGCAATATGAGAGGGAATTGTGATTTTTACACAATCATTCACAGTTTCATTGGAATAACATATTTCAAAGTAGAAAAGCACTTGGAGAGCGCAGATCTCCGCCAAGGCAGCTCAGTGCCTGAAAAGTTCACCCTGCCGGGGTGCAGTATCTACGTGCCCAACTTTAATCACTCATTCCTGGTCCCGTTGCAGACATTTCCTGAATTTCATCCAAATCTGTCCATGACTTTTCGAGTTATGTTGCTAACAGACCGACAAACAAACTCCGGCGAAAACATGTACCTCCTGGCAGAGGTCAATAATTCCTGTGTGATATTTGTGCAGATCTGTGAGAAACAAAGATGTTCTCTTCAGTCTGTAGAAAATGATGTGTAAAGGTAATTTGACACACACTTTAAACTAAGGCTGTAAGAAATAATGCACCTCCTGCAGGAAACCTGTAGTCATCAGGTTTCCTCCTGTATGGATCATGGGACATCAAGCGTTCTAATGTCCTTTCCTCTTGGCATCATGTGGTTTTTTTGTCACAAGAGGAAGAACGAGAGCTTTGTAGGCTGCAGACAGAAGAACATACTGTTTTTAACTCTTATAGACCTTTTAAGATATAAAGATTGACTCAGGAAGTCAAAACCCAGTAAACATCCTCCTTTGTTGTGTCTTATCCTTGTCTGTTTGACATAATATACCGTTTTTCATCTTTATGAATAGTGGGGGAAATAAATGACAGATAATAACTCTTCAGCTCGGTGTACTTTTAATATTTATAGGTGAGATGTTGTGCCTCCCACTGCTTCTGTAATTTTGAAAAGGTCTCCAAGAAAATTTACTGTGTGTGTGTTTTGGCAGAGTCTCAAATGTGTCAGCTATTAAAGCAGTCTGTTAGCGGGTGGTACCTTTATTTATTATTTCTCTCGTGGAAAAAAATACAAATAAAATGTTGGCTATTTGAGGTCAAAAAAAGAAAAAGAAATAGTGGGTACTTGCAGAAAGTGCTGAAACGAAGTGTTTTTCTGGCTTTTTGACATTGCGGCCGACCGCACTCTCCTCCAAACCATGCAAACATTTGAACCTGATTATTGAAGCCCACACACACACACACACAAACACACGACTCCAAACAATGGAAGTAAATAAAGCCAGCTTGAATTTTTGGCACCCGGGCGGCGCCACGTGCCAAAACGTGTCCGAGCACAGCCAGGAGTAAGTCAGCTGGGGAAACCTCTCCAGCAGAGAGAGGGAATTTAAATGATTTCCAAGAAGGCTGTCAGTGAGGCACCGAAAACAGGGAATAAGAGTAATTACAGTTCTTGAAGTGTGGAAGGGCCTGCTATTGCTTTGCTCTGCATGATTTAGAGCTCTATGTATTTTTAATCCACTCTGATTTACATGATCTTTACCATGGGCAGCCTATGGCCAAGTGGATGGAAACTTGGGCTTGTAAACTGAGAGTTGCAGGTTTGAATTCCATGACAGGTAAAGGCGGGCTGAGGTGTCGGTACAACCTCAATTCCACCACTTAAAGTTGCATTATGTAATAAATCTAAAGCAACTGGCCATGAAATCCTCCTAATATGTCACAGAGACTCAGGAATAATGTTCATATAACAAACTGAACTCACCAACAACAACAGTACAGACAAAATATTTGCATTAAAAAAAATATTTTACAGACTGCAAATCATGTTTATGTTTTGAAATCATGTTTTGGCATGTGGCGCCACCTACCGTCATCTACCAGTCATTGCAGTCAGTAGAGTCTCAGCTGCTGAGCAACCACGGGTTGCCAGTTATGTCAAAAAACGAAACCTACAAGACCTCGGTATTTTGAATTTGAATGTAGTTTTTGGCCACATTCTTACATATGGCACCTTTAAGTATAAATAGTTCTTAATCAAAGTGACTCCGCAACAGGTTAATGTTAAATTTAAAACAATGCTCAAGGCCAACGCTGACCTCAAATCAAGATTTAAGTGTTAATTGTGGTAAAGTAGTTGATATAAAAGTGTCCTATTTATAACGTTGATGGATGTTGAGGATGCATCAAAGCATTTTAAATATATTTGCTTCATGGGGGGAAAGCACTGGAATTCCCCGCCTTGAGAGGAAATACATTTATTCTCCAGTCCTCCAGCTGCCTTTTGTCTTTTCACGATATCTGCTTTTCAGACAAAGCCAAACATGATTGCAGTTGTGACGCTGCTGTTTGTCTTGAATTAAGTCAAAGCAGGAGGTCTTTACAGGAGGTTAAAATATGTAAAAATCATTTCTGCATTATCTGTTCTGTCAGCACAAGTTCTGTTCATAGACTATTTATTATTGATGAAACTGTTTATACATGTACAGTATTTCTGCTCAGGAAACCACATGTTTAACTTTTGATTTGATTTGTTGTTATGCAACTATTTAAGATTTGCAGTTATTTCATATAAACAGTTTTACAAGGTCAATTCAATATATTTGTATACTTTTATTACATTCTGCTGTGGTTGGAGGCTTTGAAGCAAAGTGAATTAATGGTGTTTGGTTAGTGTTGGATTTTCTTTAATTCAGCACATGAACCTTCTTCCTACACCTCAGTGATTTCCACACTATTAATTAAAACAAAAGAAAGTGTAGATACTGTGATTTTTTTAGGGCATTCATGGGCAAAATAAATGTGTGAGGAATTAATTATCATTCACTATTTAAAAAAAGAAGAATTCATAATTAATTTAAAAGGTGAAAAAAGTCACTTTTTAATGCCTATTTCTTTTCTTTTTGTAATTATGTGTTGCACAGGAGACGTGCATGGAACAGTGAAATTGTGACTCTTGCGCCCTCCAGTGGTGATATAATGACATTGCATTTGCAACCTTAGAGCTGCAGGGCTGAGCTAAATAATGTAGATAAATGCAGATATTATGTCATTGAGAAAATGGAGGAATTTAGGGAATAAGAAGAGCTCTAAGTTTCACTTTTGTGGATTAAATCTTAGAAAATGAAGTGTGAACATAAACAATATTGTTTTAAGCATCTCAGAAGTGACCAGAAGTTCTTAATTATACAGACATGAAAAAGCAAAATAAGCGCTACACGGCTCAGTGAATGTCTTTCCACGTCGCGTCCCACAGCTCGGCCTGAATCTGAGCGAGAATCTGCAGCAGAATGTTTGGTATGTGCAACCATAGAGAAAATTAGCTTCCATAAGCCCGGTCCACCAGCAGCAGCAGAGAGGCGGGCAGATAAACATCTTCAGCGCATAATAACAAGAATAAATAAACACGTCACTCTCCATAAATCTGCAATAACAAACTGCGATCGCAGGTTTACAAACATTGAAATCCCCACTGCAGGGAAAGACATGAAAGCACACACACACACACACACATGGACACACACATACACACCAAAGAGACTACAGCAAAGAAAACTTACCACAACAACAGAGCTGGTGACAAAACACCACAGAGCTTTGATCAGTCAGACAGGAACAAAGATGTTTCATGGAGACTCCACACACACACACACACACACACACACACACACACACACACACACACACACACACACACACACACACACACACACACACACACACTCATAGAGCGAGACTCTGATGTTCCAACATTAACTGTTACCTGATCCACGAGGAAGTTTGATCTTTTAATTGCCAGCCCTGAAATCCCTAAACCCACATTTACACGGCACAAACAGTGCAGTATAAAGCACCGACTGTGCTGTAAATCTGAAACTTAAACACCACTTAAGGACAAACTCGGAGGTAAAACTCTGTGTTTTATTCGTCGAGTCGGTGAATGAATAAACATCCTCGAATAGTAACTCCTCCAACGCGAGCGCGAGTTTTCCCTCTCGACCTTGAAGTACAGTCGTTTTAAATGGGCCACTAAATTTGACTCACTGTGAGCAATACACTGTACTACGGTCTATACGGGCTCTGGAGAGAGAGAGATTTGCATTCATCATCATTTACAGTTCACACCACATTTACACTAAAGCCCAGCTGCCTTAATGTGTTACTAGAATCTCCTTCACAACACAGTGCCAATCGTTTTAAGTTAAAGGTGCCATATGTAAGAATGTGGCCAAAAACAGTTACTACATTCAAATTCAAAATACCGAGGTCTTTTAGGTTTGGTTTTCTGACTTAGTGGTTGCTCGGCAGCTGAGACTCTACTGACTGCAATGATTGGTAGACGGCGGTAGGTGGCGCCACATGCAAAAACATGATTTCAAAACATAAACATGATTTGCAGTCTGCAAAATATTTTTTTTAATGCAAATATTTTGTCTGTACTGTTGTTGTTGGTGAGTTCAGTTTGTTATATGAACATTATTCCTGTGTCTCTGTGACATATTAGGAGGATTTTATGGCCAGTTGCTTTAGATTTATTACATAATGCACTTTTAAACAAGACAACATCTGACCCGTGAACATCACAACCCTGACTCCAGACTGGAGAAACATAAACCACTGTAATGGAAATGATTGCCAGCTTTTAAAAAGCAAGTCACGAAAAAATGGGAATGAAAGTTGCAGTAAAAATTGACCGCTCTTTGTTATTTACAAACCCCAGCGCTAAAAAACTGAAGTGTAAGTGTAAAAGGTGTGTGTTTTACGAGTCATGTCCGATGGTAGGACAGGAGTCAGCATTTTGGGGGGATTGACAAAGCAACTAAATCTCCACAACTTTATTTTTTGATAAATGGTTAACTCACTGGCTTAAAGGTGCAGCATGTAATTCACTATAATGACCTATGACTATATTCATATAAGTGTGATATCGATTTAAAATAAACATAATTTGGGTTTTTATAACCTTTGAATCGACATTTTAGTTAACCTTGTTTTACAGAGGCCTCAATTTTGCGTCACCGTGGTTCTGCAGGTGCCAAAAAAGGACAGATTGGCTTCAAGGTGCATTTTACGTTTAAAAAAAAACTGTGAAAACAGACGGGAACAACATAATTTCTGGTATGCGAAAGCCTACGTAGTTCGTAGTTCACGCTTGGGGAAGGGGGAGATTGTTGCAATCTGCAGTCTCACCATTAGATGTCGCTAATTCTTACACACTGGACATTTTAATGATAAAGGTACAGCGTCCACTAGAGCAACTTAGTCTCTACTCAAAGTTTGATGTACTGGAACTGGCTTTTTCGACCTCAAGTCTGCTGCATCGGTTTGTTTACGTGTCTGGATATCACAGTTGGTGTAGTGGTTAGCACTCTTGCCTTTGCAGCAAGAAGACCCGAGTTCCTGGGTTCGAGCCCCATTTGGAACAACTTCGGAACAAGGGCCTTTCTGCAAGGAGTTTGCATGTTCTCCCCGTGTGTGTGCATGGGTTTTTTCCGGGTTCTCCGGCTTCCTCCCACAGTCCAAAAACATGAGATATGGCGATTGGATTAATTGGTCACTCTAAAATTGACCGTAGGTGTGAGAGTGAATGGTTTATCTCTATATGTGGCCCTGCGATGGACTGGCGAACTGTCCATGGTGTAGCCCGCCTATCGCCCCAATGTCAGCTGAGATAGGCACAGCACCCCCCTCTGGTGGAGGATAAAGCGGTAGATAATGGAAGGTAGATAATACCAGTAGCTCTGAATATTAATATTGAGTTCTAGAAGTAACACAATGATCCCCAACGTTAAAATACAGTGGTGTAAATAGCATACCTTGGGCACCACTGGTGATACACGAACTGTGGAACTAGAGTTAAGCAGAGAGTATAAGAGGATCTTTGAAGTCTGACAGGACGTAATGAAGCACCAAGCATTCACTTTGACCCCAAAATGGATCCCCTTTATTCCACTGTGGGGTCATGGACCGTGGGGTCATGTTGAGGAATGTTGCACGACGACCTAAGCCTTCAAAGTTCTCGGTGGTAGGAAGCGGGAGGATTGAGAGAAGAGAGGGGAATAAATAAATAGGAAAGTGAAGAGAGAGAAGAAGGCACACGATCAATATATGTAAAAAAGGAGAAAGAGTAGGAAGACAGGGAAACTTAAGTCTGAGGTGAACATGGGGAGATGAATGATGATAAATAGAATTAGAGAAAAGAAGGAATGACTATTCTGAGGAAACCTTCTTACAGTTGCAGTTTGAGCTGGCTAATCGCACAGGAATTATAGTTGAAACTGAGTGTGGCTCTGATCGCCAGAGGAGAAGAGAAAATACATGAAAGACAATTACAGTCAATTAGTGTTAACTTCACGGGGGTTTGGCTTAATGAGCATAACTAACAAGACCCACACACCACCTCCACAACTGCACACAGGTTACTGCTTTAGACAAAAACGTGCCTGTGTTTGACTGTTCTGTAGTCTGTTTTTTAAGGCCATTTTTTTTAGAATATAATTCACTATTTTCTTCAGTTGTTTGGTGAAATGTTCCCAACCTTACTCAATAAAGGACCTTTATTTCGACTTTGTGTGCAAGTTAACAAAGCATTTTTTTTTTTACTTCAAAACTGTCGTGCCTACCATTTAAATAAGAACAAATGTCCTTTACATTCAAACCAATGTCAATCAAAAAGTGGTTCCACCTTTTCAGACACTTTCTCCAACGATCTGCAGCCACCCACTGCTCCTTTGACTCCCAGAGATGCTGAGCTTCCCTGGAAGTGACGATTTTGCCGCATTTATCCAATCATTATCTTGATCAATGCAGTGAAAGTAACACTCTCATAGGAACAATTGAAGTTATACTGGTTTTAATGCACTGTGCTGCTGCGGGAAAGTGCAAGAAGATTCTGAACGAACTAGTCATGAAATGTGAATACAATAGTACATAGTTCACCATTTATTTCGTGACATGAAATGTTCCCACAAATGTTCCCACAACCCAACCCAATGTTATCTTTTAGTTGCGTGAACAATCCCTTAAGGTTGTCCTATGGTTTTCATGGAAAATGTTGGAAAAAGTTAGTTTTTGGTTGCACAAAACCATCCCTTAACTTTACTTACGCCACAACCTTCATTCAACCGAGAGCGATCATCTCTGACACAAACACTCTCTCCGTCAGGTAGCCTGTATAGCCTGTTTTTAGATGAAGGACGTACAGTAGCGTAGAAACAGTATTGCATTGTTTCTGTTTAAGAAGACAAAACAGAGGCAGAATAATCACAAACACAAAACAACAACAAAAGAAATCACCAAATGCACGTTGCAGCTTTAAAGATCGTGGCAAACAGCAAAGTGGGAGCAGAGGGATGTTTGGTCTACACGAAGCCCTCTTTATCTTATCCTTTATCAGTCCATCTCCCTTTCTTCTGTACCCAAGGTCTTTTTGGCTCCGTTTCCCACGCGATATTCTCTGTTTTCCATCAGTCAGCTCCAGCCTGACTTTGAACAGCCGTCTCACTTTAATTCATCAAGGCCATTGTGTTGTCATACTTCACATACACTTGACGATGGCACTTCATATTTCAAACATAATAATATTAAGTTTAGTTGCAGAAGCGCACTATCAGTTTATATTACCGCTATATAGAAACTTTTCCATCTCTTTTGTTGACCTTAATAGTCCAGTAAAGCGGAGCAGATGGCGCCAGTCCTACTCTCCCTGTCTCTTCAGAGACAAATAAATCCACAGCACGGTCCTGATGTTATGTGCATCCATACCATTCGTGCATGTGTGTGTGTGTGTGTGTTCTGCATCGACACTGACAATGCACAAAAAGACAAACTCGCATCCTACAACAGCCATTAAACAAGAGATTTATCTTCCCCTCCTCAGCTGCTCGAGGTTTTACATTCTATCAGTCGAGCATTAAAAACCAAACGACGGGATTCAGCTAATGCTCGCTGAACCTTTTAAAGTGTGAGACAATAAAACGAAGCAAAGGGATTTTTTTATTGCTTGTGAAATAGAACACGTAATATAGAAAGGAAATTAGTTTTGAATGAACTGCATAAGTCAGAGGTGCAATAAAGACTCCTTACTTGAAATGAGATGAGAATGAATACATTAGTAGTAGAACTAATTTAACTAAATTATGCCAGACACAGTCTCAGCGCTTGTGTCACCGTCCAGAAACCCAATTTGTTCTACACGGCTACTTCCTGTTACTGCTATTGTTTTGGACAGCCCGCCATAAAATAAGAGAATAAAAACCTTACATTAACCCTTACCTTAACCTCTAATGTGTATTTATGTCATAAGAGTAACCACAAAAACTAAATATAACATTATTTTGTTTAAAATCCCCCAGAACTGCTGTTATATGTTCCGACAGGAAGTAGCCCCACTTGTTTGGAAGCATGTGGGTCTGTCATGGCTAACTATGTAGCAAGAGTTGCTAAAATAATAACGATGTGATGTTTGCCATGTCTACCATTGTTGGGTGCACTTTGTCCGAGAAAAACTTTGCTAACTGAAAGAGCTACTTCATCCGAGAGCTCAGTTTAAGCTAAACATATAAATGTAATTTTCATTCTGCGATGTGTTCCGACAGGAAGTAGGTTGTTTTGACAGGAAGTAGTAGCAAGTTGCTAAAATGATGATGAGGTGATGTTTGTCGTATCTATAGTGTGCGGTGCACTTTGTCCTAGAAAACCATTGCTAACTGAAAGAGCAACTGTATCCGAGAGCTCAGTTTTAGCTAAAACTTTTATTTGACTGGCTACAGTTAATTGAGAGCTGTGCTAGATCTGTATATTGAAAAGTGCTAAAAACTTTTTTTGTTATTGCTGATATTACGTACAAAAACAGTGTAACATTCATATCCTTCATCTGAAAACAAGCTATATCAAGCTAGCAGACTCGACCGAGGGTGCGTTTGTGTGTATACAGCAACATTGCAGGGGCCAACATGGTCAAGAAGCATTTATCCAGTCAAACTATTTAATGACAGGAATTTTTTGGATGCTTCTTTGAGTGCAGTCGTCTCACTTTACTATCACCATGTTGCTGTTGCCTTTCATCTGTCTTGCCATGAACCAAACCACTTCCTGTGTGCAGCACAGGAATGTCGCCGGGGCAACCCGAGATCTAAACACGTTTACAAGCTTCATCAGCATTGCATTCACTTATTTCTGATTTATTTATTTATATTTTAAGGTCACTACAGCTTTAAGCGATTTAACGTTCGCCTCTGTCTACAAATCCAGCAGCTTATTTTGTACCAAGCAAACGCAGCTCACCCCTGACCCCTACATGCTGCCCTCTGACCTCGCGTGACAGCACTCATTTGGAAAAAAAATGGCTTGACAAGCGAAGCGGCTGCTCTGAGTTTCAGCACAATGGCACAAGAGTGGCCCACCAGTTTGGTACGCTCATCAACATTGAAGTGGCAGTAAAATATGATTAATGACGTTCACCTTTGCTGCTTTTTGGTCCCACCACTTTGTTCTGGACGCAGATATTTTAAACAGCTATGGCATAGTTTGGTTCAGATGTTTGTGTTCCACTTAGGATGATTTGTAACAGCACCATTAGGTAAAGAACTGTAAGTTGTCTGACAGCTTGTTTTATGACCCAGAACCAATAAAACTGTTAACATTCCAATCGGCCTCAGCTGTACTTTGTGGTTATTGCTAATTAGCAAATGTTTTTTTATGGCGCCCCACTCAAGTTTCCTCTTTAAAAAGAAACTTTAGAAAGCGAGCGGCTGTGCACTGTTGGGAGTATAAATATCACCTCTGAATCACTGGATGAATATTTGGCTTGCTTGTTTTTTTCAAAACGAGGCAAAGTTTGTGGCCTCAAGTAATAAATCTGACGAGAACAAACCGCCTCAGAGCTCCGGGTTCACGAGTCGTCGACCTGCTGGTTTATCTTTTTCCCTCCATGTGATGCCTGAAGTTGCCCTTTCTTGGATTCATGCGACCTGTTTTCCAGCTTGACTGACGTCCCTGCAGCGCAAAGATGACAGGAGTTGAATAAAGATGAGTTCATACTGTGGTTGTGTGGCAGCTGTGTTTTCTTATGAAAAATGACTGATGCATACCGTGTGTACATGCATACAATCCCAAGCTTGCAACTGACTTCCCACAGTTCGTGGCTTGCCAGAATGCAGACTTGATGATTGTTAACATGTCTGCTAAAAACTGCGTTGCCGGACAATTGGGTTGTACAAAGTGGCAACTTAGTGGGGTATTTTTCTTATTTTTTTCTGGTTTTCGCTCTTTTTTCATTCACCAGAAGTGGAAAAGTTGGGTTTGATGAACTGTTGGTCTGCTGTTTGTCCACCTCCACTTGTATAAGACCGATTTAACTACCTGTCAAGCATGAGCTGTAACACGTAGTGTGTCTGCGTCTAATTCATTAACCACACCTGTGTCTTGTTAAGTATGAAAGCTGTGTGTTTCAGTTTCACTGTGTGTGTCTGTGCGAGTGCGTGTTGTTTTCAGTGATATATCCAGCAGGTTTTTGTGTTGTTGTTTTTTTTTACCCTCAATAATAGTTTTCTAAAGTGTGACCCATTTTTGATGATTTGGATTTAAACTGTGCCTGTTTTTGGACATTTTGACACCTCACGCCTTAATGGACTGCATTGACTGGTAACCTATTTTACTCTATTTACTGTAAATAGGATGATAAATTACCAAAAGTTGAATGACCTTAGAAGTATGTACCTCTCCCTTACAGATTTCTTCTATTCGTGCTTTTCTTTGTCACACTTAGAGGTGCATTATGTCATAAATCTAAAGCAACTGGTCATAAAATCCTCCTAATATGTCACAGAGACTCAAGAATAATGTTCATATAACAAACTGAACTCACCAACAACAACAGTACAGACAAAATATTTGCATTAAAAAAAACATTTTGCAGACTGCAAATCATGTTTATGTTTTGAAATCATGTTTTCCGCCGTCTACCAATCATTGCAGTCAGTAGAGTCTCAGCTGCGGAGCGACCACGGGTTGCCAGTTACGTCAGAAAACGGAACCTAAAAGACCTCCGTATTTTGAATTTGAATGTAGTAACTGTTTTTGGCCACATTCTTACATATGGCGCCTTTAACTGTTTCAGATCCTCTGAAAATCACCTGAGTAAATACAAAAAGCTGTTTTTAAATGATGATTTCCTTGCCTCCCTTTGTAAAATCATGAATTAATTGTGATTATTAACCACATTTTTGGGGGGCAAGCCTGAGTTAAACCTGGCTTGATTACTGCAAGACTTGTAGAATCAAGAAATCACATAACTAGAACCTGTGTGACATCACAACGTGATCAGCAACACCTGATCCAAAGAAGAGATGAGAAACAAAGTCATTGAAATCTATCAGTTTGGAGAAAGTTACAAAGCCATTTGAACCAAAGTGTTCATTAGCTGTTATCCACAAATAAAGGGTTGTACATGGTGGTATAACCCTTATGAATTGCAGGTGTATCTATATCTAAATACGTTTTTCTACAGATCAAGTGTATAGACACCAAGCTGTCGACTGTCAACACAAACAAACTTCACACATATTCCATCCAGATGCAGAGTCTGATCTTTTATTATGAAACACATGGTATTTGCGCGTGGCTCTGTGCTCGTGTAATCATCGAATGTGGATGCGTGAGTCGCTTATCCCCGACTCACTGGACAACTTTCAAGTACTGCACCACGAGGCAGACAGGAATTAGTCTTGACCATCAAAGAGTAAAGAAACGCTGTGACGCTCACAGACAGTGAAGCGTGCAGAAGCATCTTTGCCTCCAGAGAATGTGTGAAGAACATTAAAGGAATGTCTCTGTTTTGAGCTTTTTCAGTCGCTCTTTTTAAAGAATCTTCTCCATTCTCACACACACACACACACACACACACACACACACACACACACACACACACACGTTCCTCATGTTCACTGTGCAAACAGCAGCTGGACTCCGTGTCCTTTTAGATGAGTTATGTCGCCTTCGTGCTTTCATGTGTAAACTGTGAAGGTTTCTTGAGAACACGGTTGTTGTTTTACAGATTCGGGGAGGAAGCAGGATGATTTGCGGTAATCTGCTCACGGCGGCTGGAAACTGTGCAGATGCATTTTTGTTTCTCTTAAAGAACTGAAGCTTTTGAAGAAGATGATGAATCAAGACAAAATAGTCAGATACATTTTGTCCCGCATGTTTAATCAATGTCTCCAGGGACAATTGTGTCCCTTGGTTCAACAATATTTTTAACAGACTGTCAGTCAGCATTATGTAGATAAAGGTGCAAAGAGAAAATCAGGAGAATATTTGCAGTATTGTTATTTGCTAAACTTGAAATGTGATGCTATTTTTCAAGTATGCATTTGTTACTTTTAATCTAATACGTACATGGCTGCCCAAAATGAGGCCCATGGGCCAGAGTTGGTCACCTAAGTGGTTCATTTGGCCCATCAGGCTTATATTATTATGATTATTATGATGAATAATATTCATAATAATATTTTCTCAGTTAATTGAGTCCTTTTTAATCCGTAAAATGTCAGAAAATCTCGAAAACGGAAATAATGATAAACCACACAACCACGACAAACCACACAATAATTCAGTTGTTGTGATTTATTTGTAATATGGAGCAAAAAAAACCTGAAAATATTCACATTGAAGAAGCTGAAAAATCTGAAAAATTAGTGATCGTATCAAACTGATTAATCAAGTAATTGTTGCCGCCCTTAATAATAATAATAATAATAATCATATACTATTAATATGACTGTTTATGCTGTTCACCCTTAAATGATCAGTAAATTGTCATGAAAATGAATATTTCTAATCTGTGAATCATTGGCCATTTAGTGACAAATGTTATTTGTTAATGCTAAATCAATATTTATTTTGGGATTAAGATCCCAGCACTTGCTTAAATAGCGCTTTACTTTTGTCCCACAACACTGACAGAGTATAACATACTTTACTGCAGATGTGTGCAAGACATGCAGTAGTGACAGGAGAGGAAGTGATCATTTCCAGAGTATGCATCATGTAAATACCAGTCCTCTTCTACACTTGTATCCAGTCTCTTCACCTCCTCCTCCTCCTCCTCCCCTTGCCCTTTTCCCCCCTCCCTCCCTCACTCCCTCACTCTCTTTTTTTTTTTTTTTTTTTCTTACTCTGCCTTTTGTGTAAGTGAAGCCGGGGGCCTCCCAGTGACATAAGCCCTGCTCCTGTAAAACTAATAATGACTGAGATTTGTGCGGGCTTTGAATTCTTTCTCTCTCTCTCTTTCTCTCTTTCGGTACAAGAAACAGAATGGAGAGAGAAAAAGAGGGGAAGGAGAGAAGGGTTTAGTGGTATATGGTGGGGGCATATATATATATATATATATTTGTCCTACATTTAACTTGTGAGATATAAAAGAAAGAGAAGATGTAGAGAGAGGCCCCCCCCCTCCGTCCCCTCAAACACGCCACATACTTTCATTCTTTATGGGTCATTGCCACTGAAATCACCACTGTGTCCTCGTCCAAACACAAACACACACACACACACACACACACACACATTTATCTTCATTCAGGTGCGGTGTTGTATTTTATTCCCATGCACTGTGTCATAAATCACTTATATTCCATCACTAACAAAAGAATCAGGAATGTAAACACGGATGTTGGACGGTATTTTTAAATAAACCTCATACTTACCGTGCACAATCCATTCATTTTTTTCTCCCCCACTTTTCAAGAACCTTCAAGAGTCTTTGTTGTGGCCACAGTGCAGTTTTCCATTGTTGCCAAATGTAAAAATTCAAAATACAGAGGTCTTTCAGGTTTCGTTTTCTGACGTAACTGGCAACCTGTGGTTGCTCGGCAGCTGAGACTCTACTGACTGCAATGATTGGTAGATGGCGGTAGGTGGCGCCACATGCCAAAACATGATTTCAAAACATAAACATGATTTGCAGTCTGCAAAATATTTTTTTTTTTATGCAAATATTTTGTCTGTACTGTTGTTGTTGGTGAGTTCAGTTTGTTATATGAACATTATTCCTGAGTCTCTGTGACATATAAGGAGGATTTTATGGCCAGTTGCTTTAGATTTATAATGCACCTTTTACTTTGTCCGCACAAAGGTAATTTCTATTAATTTGAGAAAAGGTGACCGTAGCACTTTCTAATGTCCTTTTTCCATTTCCAAACACGGATGTTGGACGGTATTTTCAAGCAAACCCCATACTTAACTTTTTTTTTTCTCCCTCACGCTGCAACAGAACACAGAATCTAAAATATTGTACGTCCACAGCCGTGCACACAATGACAAAACTCTGTCAAAGTCACATAAAGATCACCAGATGTGCTCCGAGACGCAACACAGGGGTAAATGGGGAGGAGACACACATAATTGCCCTTTCCAACGGTCTCCCCTCCCTCCTTTTAACCTCCCCTCCTCTCTCTCTCTCATGTGTGCATGCAGACGCTCTCTAAAGCACTGATGAACAGCTGCCGTGTCTCCCTTTTCCCTCCATTTCCACTCCTTCTTCTTAAACTCCTCTTTATTTCCCTGCCTCTGTATACTCCCCCCTCCTCCTTTCCTTCCCTCTACTTTGTCATTCTGCCCTGCACTTTTTTCTCAGGCAGATATAAAGGCAGGTCCTGTTGAAGGGAGTGTGTGTGTGAGAGAGGGAGAGAGAGTGAGGGGCTTGTGTAATCTCTGGCTGCACATGAACACCAGCCGAGGTACTGCTGCAAAAAGGCACCGCAACGGAACAGAGGACAACAGGGGGAAACTTTGGCAATAAGAAGAAGGAATAATACCTACCTCTCTCTGTAAGACAGGAAGGGAGGAGAAGGAATACTCACAGAGAGACTGTTTTAAGTTTGAGGATCAGAGGACACAGACCATGCCGGGCTCTGTGCTGCTGCTGCTCTCCCTGCTGGTCCTCTCCACAAGAAGTGATGGCAGGAAGATCAGGAAAAGAGGACTCAACCATAAGGTGGGAGCTGCTGTGTAACATCCTGAGTTCATGCACATCATGAATAAATAAATGTTTCTTCTCTTATCTCTATACTATGTCTTTTGAAGTGGACACGGCATGGCCTTTCAAGGTGGAACTAGGTGAAAGCTCACAGAGTTGGGTGCACAATACGTGACACTGTTACTTCTCACACTGTGAGAGCAGTTTTGTACCTGAGGTGAGAGATGGTCCAGTTGACCCCCGGAGCTGAAGCGTGTTCATTCATAAAGAGCAGCAGTGCAATTAACTTCACTCAAGCTCATTCAAGTAGTTAAAGGAAGAGTGCAATGACTTGCAAAAAAGCTGCAACGTGTTACGTGAGTTTGAATATTTTAACAGCAATATGAAGACCAAATTAAACAAATACTACATTAAAAAAAATAACTAATATTCTTAAAGGTGCATTATGTAATAAATCTAAATCAACTGGCCATATATGTCACAATATGTCACAGAGACTCAGGAATAATGTTCATATAACAAACTGAACTCACCAACAACAACAGTACAGACAAAATATTCACATTAAAAAATATATTTTGCAGACTGCAAATCATGTTTATGTTTTGAAATCATGTTTTGGCATGTGGCGCCATGCATGCGTTGAAACTTCCTTCTTTTCTCTAGTAGCACGAAGTAGCAGCTAAGGCAACTTGAATGTTCGACTGGTGGATATAATCCGACATGTTTGTTGTTGTTTGTCTGTACTGCACATGGATCTGACGTCAACGCGTACAGGAGGATAGCCGTGACAGCGTTAGCAGCTCAGAGCACGCTTTTGCGTTTTCAACCCTTTAGACGGGAATGCGGCGATGGAGCGTATTTAAGATTTCCACTCTGGAGGGTGGGTAAATTTTTTTGCGTTTTTAAGCCCCAAAAACGCCATTGCCCTCTAAACTAAAGGCACATCTGATAAAATATTTTGTCGGTGTCACCCGGGAGCGTTGTCGTGTAAAACCAGCATAAGTGTATAACTACATTTCTGTAGCTTGGCATAAGACTTTAACTTGTACTTTAGGCAAGGGCCTTGTTTAACGGATTCTGTTGTTGTTTTTTGTATAGCTTTGGAAAATGTGCAATCTACAGTCTCACCATTAGGTGTCTCTAGTTCCTAAACATGGATCTTTTTAGGATTTAACACATCTTACAATAATATTGTGGAATATGATGATTTTATGATGACGAAGCATCGTAAAAGTTCTTGAAATCGCACCTCAAACAGGATTAAAGTGCTTTATAACAAAAAATAATAAGCCGTAGATGAAAATACTGAGTATTTGCCACACGGCTGTGATGCTTTTGTACATTTCTTTTTGTTCTTCACCACTGGTAAAACAGCAGACTGGATGCTTTTGATGTTGAAGCGTGAAAAATCTACACGGACATTGGGGTTTGTTTTAAGTTGTGATGAGGAGCAACAGGTTGGAATTAGTCTGTGATTTTTCAGATTCCCATATGAGTAACTGAGGAGCACACACACACTCCATATACAACCACTGTGTGTGTGTTTGCAGTGGATTATTAGGGCAGGAACTGAACTCGCACACTGGGCCCCTGCTTGTTAACTCTGCTCAGTGTAACCGATTGATCATCGCCAACAAGAGTTCAGTGTAGCGCAGTGCCTTCTCTTACTCTCTCCCTCCCTGTGCAGCCATGTTCTTCATTTCTGATGAAGGGTTTCATGCCCTCGTTTTCTCTTCTTCTTCTTCTTCTTCCTCTGATTTTAGAGTTACCCTTTCACCCTCTCTCCGGCCTGCTTTCACCTCTCTCGGTGCCTCACCCCATGTTTTCCCCTCTCCTAAATCTCCTCCTCCCGCTGACAGGATGGGCCAAAGGCACCATCTCACTGGACTCTGCTTCAAAGCCGCTGTAATTGGAACATGCTGACACGGCTGTGCGTGTGGAGTTTGTCGGGATTTCTTTCTTTTTTTCTTCATTTTTATTCCTTTGAACGTTTTCATCTCTGCATCTTTTCTTTTTTTTTACCTCCTCCTCCGCCTCCTCCATACACAAACACAATCTCATTCATAACACGGCGGACGTGCAGAAAGATAAATTATAGTCAGGGAATAATTCCACGTAGGCGCTGCGCTGCAGAATGGATGTCATGACGGGGAAACTTTTAAACAATTCGGAACAAACCACAGACCACCAGCATGCTCTCTATGTGCTCCATTCATTTGTAGGAGTTAAGCATGTTAGTATGAATGCACATTGAATTCAAATCAGTCAAAATGTCAGGAGGACATTTTTAAAATGCTTAAATAGAGATTGTTTTAAATCAAATCATTTTTTTCAATGAGTTCACACAATGCACACAGGAAGTGATTGAGTTTCAGGACAGACTAAAGCAAGAGCAGCAGCAGCACACTACTGTAGTAAAGCACAGGTTGACGTATGACTGAAAACACAAAGATGTGACCATGAAAAATGAATAAATTCTCAGCTATATTCAAAAAAGCTGGTCATTTCATGTGATAAATGCTACCTGTCCCCGCCAGAACCTGCGCTGCTGTATACACACAAACGCTCCCCCAGGCAAGACAGGTTTACAGATGAAGGACGCAGAAAACACGTAATGTGACATAGTTTCTGCTCACAAAGGCAGAAAAAATTAAAATAACAGCAATACTGAGGTCAGCTGGTCCATGTCAGGGCTTCATATGTGAGGTTTATTTACGCAAAATAGGAACAAAGCACGTTTAAAGTCAAACTTTTAACTTCTTTTCTCAAAACACAAGTCCTGTCAAATCTTTAGCTCTGGTTCAGGGACATGTAAACGTTCATCAAGACGCACAAGAATAGATTTTAAGCAAAATCATAATTTTGTCATTCATACAAACACAGTTTTAGACCTCATATGAGTCAATATAAATTGCAAATTGGCAAAACTGGAAACACTTTTTAGAAACCTTTTTTTTTTTGCCATTTCAATTGTTGCATATTACTTTAATTTATGAAACATAATAAACTTTTTCACACCTGATAGTCTATTTCTAGTGAATAATTTGAGAAAAAAGTGACTGTGAAGTGAGTGGTCACCAGTTCTGTAGCACTTTCAATGTCCTCTTTGCATTTCCAAGAGAAAGGGCCATATAATCATAATAATTATTATAATAATAACAGTAAAGGATCACACACACACACACACACAGGATGATTTAGTCTCCCACCGCTCCTAAACACCTGTTAGGGCATGTGAGCATGCACTACATTTTTGAGGCTATACCATCATGAATGTTAACAGTTTCATTCACTTCCTGCTCTTCTCTGACGGCGCAGAGGCTCTGCAGATGCTCAGAAACACGTAAACTTCCTGCACTTGTACTTTGTCCAAAGGCTGAGGCGAAAATGTGTGGCTTTTATGACGGCTGCATATTTGTAAATGATGGAAAAAACACATTCTGAAACTGTGTCTTTAATCAAACAAGATTAGAAGAGACTGAAGTCGATGTGAAAATCTGCGTTAAATGCGATGGATTCCAGCTCAGAATGTAAAGAATGTATTTTAATGGATCTGTAAGAATGCGTGACAAATGCTGGCAGTCACTGACTGTTTAGAATGTCTGCTCACACCCGCCATGTGAGAATTTCCTTTCACCCTCATGGAAGTGAATTTGGTTGGCGGAGGCAAAGTCAAAGTATTTGGCTTCAATTAAACGTCGGGTGAAAAACAACACTCACAACAGCTCCTAAATCATTTTCATGGCATGTTGACTTGTAACAGCAAGAGCGGAGCCGCGTTCATTCTTCCACGATCTGCGGCGAGAGAGAAGTGTTGGACTGACTGAATCATCACCAGCTGCTTAAACTGAGTGAGGTTCAGCAAGTTCACGAGTTATGTCAAACTGTAACCTCGGTTTGAAACTGTTTGCTAATGTTTTAATGCTCGGCGAGGCCAAATTGAAAAATGTTAACAACTCAAAATAACAAGTCTTGTTGAGTTCATGAAGTACATGAGGGATTTCAGTTCAGAGTTTAGATTTGTTGATGAAAACCACTTCAACCTTTTGTACTCTGAGCAAAGTGATTATTGAACAAATACACAGTTATATGCATTTCAAACAAACTTCACTGTACTGCACATTAGATGAGTCTTAATTCTTAATTAACAAACAAAAATGTGACACTGAACTACAGGGCTGAAACAATTACTCTTTGTTTCTCAATTAGTTAAACGGTTACTAAATTAATCATCAACTATTTTCCTCACTGATTAATTGGTTCGAGTGTTTTTTAAAGAATTAAACCAAGTTTTCCGATTTTGCAGCTTCTTAAATGTGAATATTTTCTGGTTTCTTTGCTCCATACGACAAAGAAATCATTATAATTGAATCATTTTGGCTTGAGGACAAAACAAGACATTTGAGAACATCATCATTTCCAGGTTTGAGAAACAGTGATCTACATTTTCTGACAGTTTATGCACCAAACAAGTACTCAATTCAACAACCAATAATCAACAGGTAGTTGCAGACCTATACATTGTTTATTATAGCAGAAGAAGACATATCTAACATTACAAAACAGAACAAATCCAAGGATGTAAGACATAATGTTTCAAAAACACAATATTGTATCAGAGGCTGCAACACTGACAAGAGTATAGAGGTCGACTGATATGAGTTTTTCTGTGGCCGATTCAAATACCAATCTTCAGAAATCAGTGCAGCAGATTTTTTGCATTTTTCCCCTTGTAAGAGCTTGATAATTACACATCACACACAGTCTGTCTCTCCCATTCTGTACACATTGAATTCATGAAATTTAGAAACTTTAGGATTAAAACTATAAAGTTTTCAGCAGCCTTTCTCAAGGTCCTGAAAACAAAACATTGTAAACTTACTTGAAAAGTAATTATAGGCCAATGGCAAATGTGAAAAATCAGTCTGATTCTACACTAGATTCAGACATTAATCTGTAAATACATGCTTTTTGTCCCCCTCCAAAAGAGCTACATTCACATTTTCTCCATGTCCAGCTTTTTGTCCAAATCCATGGTTCTCAAACAGTGGCACATGTACCACTGTTGGTACGCGAGCCTCCTCTGATCAGAAATACTCTTCTACTGTATCCCAGGGTATATGAGCAATTAGATGATCTAATTAGGAATAAATCTGCCTCCTGTGAAAAGTCCGTAGTTGACTTTGCTCGGTCCATTTACATCGCTGTATTTCCTATTTTCTCAGGTGGTTCTTGGTATAAAAAGTTGAAGAACCACAGTTCTAAACCAAACCTCTGCTCGTCTACATCTCACAGTTTGACACAAAGGCTTTTTCCTCCAGCTGTTCGTTCTTACCTGTTTGTCTATCCGCATGTTTCCCAGCATCAGTCGTCAAAACTGTTGTACTGGACGGATTTACGACGTGCTGCTGCTGCGGCGTGTTTTTTTTTTTGCCTCCCAGCTGTGTCTTTCTCCATCTACACGTCGCTCTGTCTTTCTGTCAAAGCGACTGCTGGCACAGAGACGAGGAAATGAGTCCTGACAATTCAAAAGCTCCTGCCAGATGTGTTTGCTGTGAGCTGCGAGCGGCTTCGTTTAGTGTGAGATGTGAGCTGTAAGCTGAAACTTGTACAAAAGAACACAGTTTCTGCCTCATTTATGCACCTGTGTGTTCAACCTTGGCCTGTATGAGTAGAGGGCAGAGATTTAGGCCTGTCTGGAATCAACATTCACCCTCAATGGGCTGATTAAATGCTAAGTTTGGATGACGTCATGTCTGTTTAGGACAAGAAAATTATGTTTTTAACAAGTCTGTCTGAACAGATGTGACTGACGTCAACATGTTTGTGTCGGTGTGTGTTTGCATCTGTGTGACAGGGAGAAAGATGGGTGAATCAAAGCTCTACACACGCTGCTGTAACATGAAATAAGATTGCATTTACATTATCATGTTATTGCTGATTCGAGTAAAAAAAAAAAATATATATATATATATAATTTCAGCGGATCAAAGGATGTGACCTGAGGAGGTTGTTTCTAATCTGGATCATGTTCATTGTTTAGACTGCGGCCCTAAGCATATCTGATAAGAATCTGATTAGATCAGATCTTCTGAACAAAATAAACAAAATAGACGACATAAATCAGTGTCTGTTTCGCTCCCAAAATGTTATGTGGAGCCAAAGCAAAAACCTTCTATTGTCGTTCTCTGTGTCTATTGTTTGAGAAATTGTTAAGACACTTTGAAATCCTATCCTATCCTGTCAAAATCGCTACAAAATCACCTCCATATGTGGTTTTGAATCAGCTTGGGAAAAAATTTGATCTATTGTGGGGTTTTTTAGCAGTCCAAAAATGTATATAATCAAATCTGGATATGCTGAAAAATCTGATTTGGGCTTCAGTCTAAACATGGCCTAAGTGGCCACTTGCATCCTTAACCCACCTCTGAATGTGGTTCTGTGATCAGATCTGAGGATCCATTCAGGACAGGATTGGGAGGGTTCAGATTTAGCTCAATCTGGACAAGACTCGATCCCTAAGAACGGACGTACATTTCCATGTGCAGTTAAGTCAAGTGCAAACCGTAGCTCGACTATGACGTCCACTTGGACTACTGTCCTTGTCCCAGTGTAAGAGCACTAGTGGCTTAAGTCTGTTCACCTATGTTGCTAGTACACTCTTAAAAATAATAGTGGTAAGTTGAACCATGTAAGGTTCTTTGGCTTGTCCTCATAGGACAGGGATGTCAGACTCATTTTCACCGAGGGCCACATCAGCAAAATGGTTACCCTCAAAGGGCCAGATGTCATAC